>NW_027361688.1:22885000-23485000 GCF_039654945.1 Dendrobates tinctorius
ATTGAAGGACAAGGATATGACTTCTTTGCATATAACATCACAAGGTGACAAGAATACATATTTTATAATCTTTTCTCTTCCAGTCCATCATTATGCTAACAAATCACCCTGAATTATTGACTATGAATCAGATTCTTTTCTCCTTTAGCATTGAGAAAGTCGTTTCAAGGTCTATTACGTCAAACTAGTCACTCGCAATTTTCCAAGCTCTATTCAGGTAAGTAAGGAATGAATGATTTATCCTTGGATATCACAAGGAATCTATAGAAAATTAATACAGAATATATCAAAAGCAATTATCAAAATGGCAATATTTCCCTCTTCCGGTGTGAGCAACTTCAATATCAACATTTGAGTCATACTCTTATAGTTGTGCACACAATCAGTATCAAAAATCGGTCCATTTTACATATAAAACAAATTCTTGATGTAAACCTAACTCCATCTGTAAAAAGGCTGAAGCTGAAAAGAGGATGGCTTCTACAAATGGACAATGATCCTAAACACACGTCAAAATCCATAATATATGACCTCAAAAGGTGCCAGCTAAAGGTTTTACAAAGGCCCTCACAGTCCAATGATCTGGACATCATTGAAAATCTGTGGCTAGTCCTCAAAATAGCAAGACAACCCAAGAATATCACAGCACTCAAAGAATTCTCCAAGGAAGAATGGTTGAAAATCCCTCAAACAAGAATTGAAAACACTTATCTTTCAGGTTTCATGGGGGGGGGGGGGGCTTATCTACAGCATTACAGAATGCTGTAGATAAGCCCCTGATGGCTGTGGCTGCAGATTATAGGCTGAAAATAGGGTGACAGATTCCCTTTAAGGTAAGGTGTCTTTCTATAAAAATCTTCTTGTATGGTAAACAGGCTCTTACAATGTAGTGCCGTCTATGGTCCTGACAAATTGATTAACCCATTAACTGTCTCCAAGCTCTATCTTCTAAAAAGCTGCAGGCATCTATTACAACAGCTGGGTCTAGGAGCAAATAGAATTTCATCCGTGTTCTTGCTCCATTAGATACTTTATTATCCTGAAAGAAAATAAGCAGAAAGACTAGGAAGGAGCTCATCGACTCCCACACTCTGCTGTTTGATATACACCTCCTGTATATTACGCAGTCAGGTTCTTGTATCTGTTAAGGTATGGGGTTGTCACCAGCGGGAGCTGAATAATGAGCACTGTGAGATTTTATTCATAAACAGCTCGTAATGATGAGGAGGTTTCTTTGCTGCAAAGAAAGCAATAAGACGCTGCCTCGCTGTGAGGTTTTCATGAGCACCCTAGAAGACTTGGTTAATGCTGGAAGTTCTTCTTCGTAAGCCATATTGGATGGCCCATAAAGTAAAAGTTCTGTCCATCTTCTTCTATTGTTAACCTCTGTGGCTTAATTTTATAATCTCTTTAATATCCTTGACAACTTTGGTGCAAAAGAGGAAACTAGAAAATTAGCAAGACAAATAACCTCAGACATAAATCTGTAATTATGTTTTTGAAGATCTAACGAGAACTCTCCAAAATCATCCTATCGGTTTCCCCAGCTGGTCCTAAACATTGACCTCCGGCTCCAAGGTGTGCATATGTTTCAGAAGAATGTTACAAAGAAAATGACCGAGAGAAAAAAAAAATTAAATGGCGCATCAAAACCAAATGAGATATATGAGCAAAATAAATCTGTATGAAATGAAATCCAGGTAAAGAAGTTGTCTAGTTTTGAAGAATGAATCATGAAACTCAACGCACAACATAAGGTCAACTGAAGAGGTAAACATTTACTTGACGACGGATATGTACATTTCTTCTTCAAGTATGAAAAAAGTTCAGCCTGAAATGTTATCACTCAATGTTCCCAAGAGCATAATAAATGTATGATCTACAAAAAAAAAATATTCACCTTACAGTTCACGTTTCCAGCGCCACATTGAAAAGTCGCGACGCATGTTTTGACATCATGAGGGTGAAACCGGGTGTATGTGTCCAAATCTGCACTGCTGATAAAGAAGGATGGCAGGCGATATTCTACAAAGCTTTATTTCAAAACAGATTAATAGTCAACGCGTTTCGAGGTCAGACTTGTATGCGGTTGTGGGAGGAAGAGATAAGGGGAGAGTAGAGAGTAGAGAAGGAGATCTTGAGATGATCGAAGGTTGCGTGCGGGTAGGTACCTGGAGACCATGTCACAGATGTATGGAGGAGACAGGTTGTGGATGGCTATGTATGTCATGGTTAGGGTTTTGAATTGGGAGCCTATGGGCAATAGGAAGCCAGTGAAGGGCCTGGCATAGGGGGGAGGCTGGGGAATAGCAGGGAGACAGGTGGATTAGTCGGGCAGCAGAGTGTAGGATGGACTGGAGTGGTGCCAGAGTGCTAGAGGGGAGGCCAGAGAGTAGGAGGTTGCAGTAGTCAAGGCGGGAGATGATAAGAGCATGCACTAGTGTTTTTGTGGTTTCGTGGTTGAGGAATGAGCGGATCCGGGAAATATTTTTGAGTTTGAGGCGGCAGGAGGAGGCAAGGGCTTGGATATGTGGTTTGAAAGAGAGCGCAGAGTCGAGGATCACCCCGAGGCACCGAGCGTGCGGGACTGGGGATAGAGAGCAGCCATTGACATTGATGGATAGGTCTGGTGGAGGGGTGGAGAGAGATGGGGGAAAGATGATGAATTCTGTTTTGTCCATGTTCAGTTTGAGAAAGCGAGCAGAGAAGAAGGCTGAGATAGCGGACAGACATTGTGGGATTTCAGTCAGTAAGGAGGCGAGGTTGGGTCCAGATAGGTAGATATGCGTGTCATCGGCGTAGAGGTAATACTGCAAACCGTGGGATTCTATGAGCTGTCCCAAGCCGAAGGTGTAGATGGAGAATAGTAGGGGTCCTGGGACAGAGCCTTGAGGAACACCGACAGACAGGGGCGAGGTGAGGAGGTGGTGTGTGAGAGGGAGACACTAAATGTTCAGTCTGTTAGGTATGATCAGAACCAGGATAGGGCCAAGTCTGTGATGTCAAGAGATGAGAGAGTCTGTAGCAGGAGAGAATGGTCTACGGTGTTGAAGGCAGAGGACAGGTCCAGGAGAAGAAGGACAGAGTAGTAGATCGTTATCTACCCTGACATCTGTGTAGGAGAAGTGGGAGGCCCACTAAACGTATTAGACCGTTGGCCAAGCCTGCCGATAGTAGACCACTAGTAAAGGTCCCGTTACATTTAGCGATGCACCAGCGATCCCGATAACGATACGACCAGGTCAGGATCGCTGGTGTATCGCTAAATGGTCGCTAGTGATCTGCCAAACAGGCAGATCTCTCCAGCGACGCAGCAACGATACAGCGGCGGTCGCTGCTACCTGTCACACCGCAGCGATTCTGACAACTTCCGCCTGCGTCCATGAGTTTTGCAACGTCGCTAGTCGGTGCCGAACACAGAGATGCATGCCGGCCAGCGGGACGCCAACGATCAGAAAGTGGCCTGGGACATTCGCGCATGATCAGCGATATCCAGCGGGGGGGGCCGTCGCAGGTACATGTCACACAAAGCGAGATCGCTGTTGCGTCACAAAATCGGTGACGCTTTAGCGATATCAATAGCGATCTCGTTATGTGAGAAAGGCCCTTAAAATCTTCTGCATATCTTCATGGTCACATCAAATAGACTTACTTAGGAACAAAGAAACCAGGATTGTACATTTTTTCTCTATAAACTGTAAATTATAGGTTCTAATGTACAAGTGCCAAGTTTAATGTTGGGATTTATGGCTTTCGTCGTTCAACCCTTAACCCCATTTCAGTGCTAGGGAAACAGTAGCCGCCTACCTTTAATGGTCAATTGACTGCCTAAATGTTCACAACTGTGCACTATGAGATCCTGCTGACCAGGATCACGCATTCATATTTATAATTCATATATTTTTACATAAAGTATCCAGCGTTTTATTTTAGCTTCTTCAATGAAAGATCAAAGGCTGACCTCGGACAAGTCACTTTACAGAAAGTACTAAAATGAGATACAGAATTTCGCTGGGCAGTAAAATTCTCTACAGAATTGTCAGTAACCGAAAAAGAATGGTGTTAAAATATGGATATTAAACCCAGAATGAGACTGTTATCTCAATGTAGTGTGGCTCTGCTGGGAAATGTGGAATTAAGTATATGACAAAAGGTGTGCAGATCTAGAAGTCCACAGTTGTAAGCCGAAAAGGGTAGATATTACAATTATCCAGGAAAAGAAAATTCTGTAAGACATTTTCTACATCATATTATAAAAAAAAATCAAATTTAGAATTTTAGATTTTTATATGAAGTTCAAAAAGTGTAAATGCCCAGATTAAAGATTACCGGTCACTTGTCATAAACATGTATTTTTTTTACTTGGTGTAAATGCCGCTGTTCTCCTGAATCCATTGATTTCTTTCTTTTGTTCCTGCTCCTCTCCGTTCCAGAGATATGGCCTATTTTCCCTGTATATAAATCTAGACTTTTTAGCCAAGGGGGTGTGATCTTCAAGGACACACCCACGAAGAAGAGGTGAGTGTCACACCCACTAGGATAATAAGCTTAGATTTATATACAGGAAAGAATGGACCATATCTCAGGAATGGAGAGGAGCAGGAAGAAAAGAAAAACAACGCCGGATTCAGGAAAACAGCAGCTCATAAAAAAATTACATATTTATTGAAAGTGACAAGACCCCGTTAATTATCTTCGTATCATCCCATTAAAATACTGTATCCAATGACCAAACAGCAAAAGGCATTATAAGAACACATCTATGAAAAGACCACCCAAAACTCGGAAAAAAATTGTCTATATGGGTGGGAAATAAGAAGTAATAAATTAATGATCACTAGTGGGAATCATTTTTACAAATCAGATACCTTAGGGGTTCTCCATATTACCAAAGGAAACTCATGATGGCATAAATTATGCAGTTTTTCTCATAGTTAGCAATAAACAAAGGACCGTACGCAAGTGGAAAGTCCATTAAGAAGTCATTATATACAGGAATGACTTGTGATGGACACCCCCTTTAAATGACATACTGAAGTATAGCGCAGCTCGGCATCATTTTCCCTTAAGATCCCTTGGTTTGTCAGACTTGTTCTTTTAAATTCGGGAAGAATCTCATCTGTTTGATGCAGGTTCTGGCTCTGCGCTCTTTTGCTTTTTATCTCCCGTGGCCAGATGTTTGCAGAGGGAACAGATGCTTATAGGAAAATGAATAAGGCTATACTAGCAAACCTGCATTTATCATGAATAAAACACTATTAATCTTCCCCGAGTCAGAACGGAGAAGCTGCAGAAAGAGAATGTATTTCTAAACATCGTAACATTTCCTCTACGCCCTACAGCGCGCACACAATGAGCTCGGCATGCTGCATACCTGCAAGGATTAGACGGAAATTACAGGGCCAAGGACACACAGGAAAATTGCAACCAGCTGAAAAAGAGCCCACACATGGCTGGTACAATGTTTTCTCACGAAAAATATTTTACTTTATGATCTCATACAAGCAAACAAACTTACATTATAATACCTTAAAGGGTATGTCCATATCGGAATGCAATTTTACAGTTCCTGTATAGATATAAAGTACGGTATATTAAAAATTGAGCCACTCCATAAAAACATTCAATTATTTATCTTCTACTGATCCTAGGTGTGGTGTAATGACCACTGTGTCTGCTAGGGGGCGCTGTGTGGATGTCCCAAGAGAGAGGATGAGTGGCAGAATCCTGAAGGACCGTTATGTATCTCAAGGTGGGTGGCCTTGAGATGGAGACTGATGTGTGTGTTGATCAGCAGTGATACTGCTGAGGTGTTGTGTCAATGTGTCAGGGAAAAGTCTCCAGGTAGCTGGGGAGACGGGCGGACCCAGTTACCTACAAACCCACCCAGGGTGTGTGTTTAAGAACGCTAGTGCAAAGTGTGTGTGAATGGTTCAAGGACCTGTGATGAGGTCATAGCCATGTGACCCGGTGGGCGTGGCTATGGACCATATAAGGTGGCCAGGGTAGGTCACATGTGGTGAATGCAGGGACCCGGGTGGTCCATTGTGGAAGGTCCCGCTGGGAGATGGGGATTCCTTTCCTGACAGCACATGAATGCTGGATGTAATGGCTGCCAGTATCTGAGAGTTCCCAGGGGAGGGAATGAACGTCTGGAGTATGAAGCAGTTGTGAGGTAAACCCTGACTGGGTGAGATAACTTGGTGGCTAGAAAGCCTGCGCATTGAACATTGCATAACCTGTATGACGACAGGATAAACAGATTGAAGCTCTGTCATGGACGCTATGGTGTGTATATGAACTTTATGTTGCTTGCCTTGGTTTATGCTGCATAATAAACCGCATGGAGTTATGATTTGGTGGAAAACCTGTGCCGGACGTGATAATTTGGCTGCCAAGCGAGTGATCCCCTATGTGAATGACAGCGCTACCTCACAATGGTTACAGCCTATCTCCTACCTCAGAGCTGTATTCACAATTCAGCCACATGTTTCCATCATTCCCAACTGGCTGAACTTTCTCTATTGATCCACATTCTAGTAGATGTATAGTAATCTGATGTAGGAAGGGTTTGAGTCGAACTGCTTTAAAGCCTCCCATGCACATTAATAACAAGATCAGTTGATAGTGGAAGGGCGAATTCAGACTCCTCTTCTTCTGGCTTATTTTCTGGAGAACCAAAAGAGTGACCAGTAAGCCAGTTCCGCTACCCCCCTGTTATGAATGGGTCACCGAGGAGGATAGCAGGATCAGGCTAAGCCACTAGAAAACCAGAGAGGTTGGTAACTAAGTGGATTGCAGACCCCTATCCACACAACTAGCAGTAGCCGTGGAGTGTACCTACGATGCCCTAGACGCCTCGGCACAGCCGGAGAGCTAACTCAGCCTAAAGCAAGAAAGGTGAAATCTAAACTGCCCCGGAGCAGACCCCAAAGGAATAGATAGCCCCCAAACATATATTGTCGGTGAGGCAAGATGAAAACACAAACGCAGGCAGAAAAATAGACTGAGCAAATGATGGGGCCCAAACTGACTAGACAGGACAGGAAAGGAAAGACACTGTCTGCAATCACGCAAAAAACCCTGAAAAATCCAACACGTCTGATGCACAAAAAAACACTGAAGTCACACGACTTCGCCCCCACTATATCAGCAATCTGGTATATACTGAAAGCAAAGCAAAAAGAGACCAATATAACAGGGGACAGAACAAACTGACACAAGCATTAACACATGGGCGGTGATCCAGCACAGCCACAGCAGGAGCAAGCTGACCCACACAAAGCAGAGACAGACAAAACCAGATCAAATGCAAAAAGATTAGCAAATGAACCACTTAGCTGAACCATGCAGGAACAGAGCAGGAGACATCAGACCTCAGAAAGCACAGGAAGAAAATCACCAGCAGGGATCGAAGGAAGTCAGCTGTCTTAAATACTCCAGTCAGAAACCCCAGATCTTCAATCATCATCATTATTATCAGGTGGCAAGCCTCTGTCAATCTGACCAGCTCCACTACCTCCAGTAACCACCAGAGGGAGCCCAGAAAGAGAACTCGCAACACCTCTGTCAATCTGACCAGCTCCACTACCTTCAGTAACCACCAGAGGGAGCCCAGAAAGAGAATTCACAACACCCCCCCTACATCAGTATGGGGGAGAGTCGTGAGGCCCCCATACTCATAAGGGCGTATTCAGACTCTTCTTCTTGTGGCTTGTCTCCCTGAGAACCAAAGGACTGGCCATTGGAAATCAAAGAGGCTGAATGCTTCTTTCCCCCAACATCATCGGCTAGGGAATGTCAGGAGCGCCCCATACACATAATGGTGAATTCAGTTGTTCATGAAACACAATCTGCGTTCAGACTGGAATTGCCGATCTTCTGGCATAAACTTGACACTCTTAGGCCTCTTTCACACATCAGGTTTTCGCCGTCAGGTGCGATCCGGCGCTTTTGACTGAAACCGGATCCGGCGAAATGCAATGCCGGATCCGGTTTCCCCCCCATTGACTTACATTTGCGCCGGATCGCGCCGGATGGCCATGCGTTTCATCCGGTTTTCGCCGGATCCGGCAATGTGTCGCAATGTGTCGCGATCCGGCGTCTGGAAAAAACGTCTACTGTAACGTTTTTTGTCTCCGGCGAAAAAGCCGTACCCGCCGGATCCGGCGCGTCCGGCTTTTTCACACAATGAAAGCCTATGAGCGCCGCAATGCGCCGGATCTGGTTTTTTTGGTCTGAGCATGCTCAGTAGCTCTGCCCACAGGAGATATATAAAAGCAAGACAATGGGACCCTCAGCCACACCCAACATGCCACCCAAGCCAAGAACCAGGAGCAGGAGAAGGCAGCAGACATCTGCAGCAGCAGCACCATCAGCACCACCCCAAATGGAGCAGCATGCTGAACGGTAGGGGAGTCCAGAAGCAGATGAGAGACGGTAATTATCAAATCCCCCATTCCTCCAAACTAGGGCCATGGAATATCAAGATATTCATTGGCCCTTTGTTTCTCTTTATTCAACAGCCGCCAAAGAGATGCAGCAGCAGCAGCAGCAGAAATGGCATCACTGGCAGCAGCAATACCCACAGCCATGGAGTCTGGCCATCAACAGGACAGCACATCTTCTTCTGGGAGCCCTCCCTCGCATCGTCAGCGTTTGACGGTAAGTTTTTATTTCCAAAATCCATCATCTCTGTAATATATGTCTATTCATTGACTTTTATTTCAAAACAGGAATCACAAGATGAAGAGGCGCTCCCAGAAGAAGGAAGGGGTGGACAGACGCTTGGAGTGGGCTCACAATTCGTAAGTTTTTTGCATCAAACGCAGAAACACAACATCACACTACACACAACACATAGAAAACAATGTTCTGCAGACCACACACAGCAAACAAATGCCTACATCCAAACACATAACATTTTTTGTTTTCTTCTCTAGTCTTCCCAATCTGGTGCTCGGCCAAGAGGTCCTCGCAGTGCCTCCCAGGGTCGTCGGCGACAGCAACGCGGCGGTCACCAGCGTGTAAGTATAAATATTTTTGCTTTGTTTTTTTTGCACTTTTTATTTCATTTCTTTTGTGGAGGCTAATTATGTTATTTTTGTCTTTTTCTTTAACAGCCTTCACAGCGTGCTCCCGACTCTGACGGTGAGGATGGAGGGATTGATGTGGACCGCCTCATCGATCTCGTCAGAGAAAGGGAGCCGCTCTGGAATATGGCTGACCGCCGCCACGCTGACCTGATCATTACCCGACGACTCTGGGAGGAAATCTGTTCTCTCCTTGTGGGCCGCTGGGAGGACCTCGAAGCTCGGGCCCAGATTAAAGAGCGTAAGTATATACAGGTTGCTTGATGTAAACCAGTGTTTCCCGAACTCCAGTCCTCGTGGTCCCCACGGATCATGTGTTCAGGATTTCTATTTACTATTGAAATCCTGAAAACATGACCCCTGGGGACCATGAGGACTGGAGTTTGTGAAACACTGATGTTGTATACTAACCACTCCTTTCTCGTTTCAGGGAACAGAATTGTGAATCGGTGGCGGTCTGTGAGGGATCGTTTCAAGAAGGAGTTCAATAAAGAGATGCGGGCCCCGAGTGGATCTGGAGGACGCAGGAGCAAGTACAAGTACGCACAAGCCCTGTCGTTCCTCCGGGAAACAATGCTCACCAGAAGGTAAATATTACACACCACATGTGAAAAAAATGTTAGATGTAACTTTTTTTTTTCAGCCAGGGCCATACCATGTCAGTATTTTAATTGTTTTTTTTTCTCTTTATTCCACAGCACGGTGAGCAGCACTCGGGAGCCTGCACGATTGGACCCTTCTGAGGCGATCCCTGAGGAGACCGGCACCGAGGGACACTTCGACCGCCCCGGTACATCTGCACCTTCCCTGCCTTCCCACACATTCGACCCATCTGTCCCATCCACCAGCACAGGAGCATCGTGGCCGCCTACATTACATGAAGCTGCTGGTGAGGAGATCGCTTTCCCTTTACCCCACCCTTCTGCCCCTGCCGCCTCTAGTACACCTGCGGGTACTGGGCGGCAGCGGCAGAGGGGTCAGGAAAAGAGTTATGCGCAAGAGTTATTGCATCTGAATGCATCTTTCCAGAACTGTCTAAAAGTCTTGTCAGAGCAAATCTCCGCAGGCTTTCAGCAGATCAACTCCAGCATTCTGGAGGTGAAGACACTTCTGCAAACCATGCATTCAGAAGCAAGATCTTCGCCAAACCACACCTTTTTCAGGTCTGTTGTGGAGCGCATGGAAACACTATCTCCTACCCAGCAGATGCATGTAATGCATTCGTGCCACGGTGCTCTACAGCAGGTTACCTCCCAACCTCCACCTCCCACCACTGTAGTTCCTCCACCTGCACCCCCTCCAGCCACTTTCCATCCTCCCCCTCCTATTACATCTGCACCCCCTCCAGCCACTTTTCATCCTCCCCCTCCTACTACATACCAGCAACCTCCCCAGTACCAGCAACCTCCCCAGTACCAGTCATCTCCCCACTTCCAGCAACCTGCCCCATACCAAACTCCTTCCCCGTACCAAACTCCTTCCCCGTACCAAACTCCTTCCCCATACAACTTTCCATCAACATCATCTGCTCCTACAGTCCCTGCCCAACCCTCCACTCCACCACCCACCACCTCTTCTGCTTCCCACATGTCCACCCATTCTGTAGTTTTTTCCACACCTTCACCTCTAACTGTTCCTTCCCCACCACGATCCCAGTCCTCTCTCCACACACCCAGTGTCAAAGTGTCCCGCAGCCCCTCCAGCAGTATTTCCACCCCACAGTACACAGAATTGTAAATGTGTGTTTTTTGTAATAAAAATGCCCATTGGGTTTAAAACCTTTATTAAAAAAGTTTTTTGCACTTTAAAAACATTTTACAAAAAAAAAAAAAAATGTAAATAAAAGTTAAATTATCGTTTCACAATGGTTGTCTGTCATTTCTTTCTGCGGCGAACTATGTTTTAAAAAAAGGTTAAATACAGGGTATTTCAAAGGTAAAAAGGTATTCAAAACCAGGTATAACTGTGGGTAAATTTTAGCTTTTTGCCACAGTTGTGTTCCTGGTTGTGTTTGAAGCAAAGTATTTCACCTAAAAAGTTGTGTTTATTGTTGGTGATTTCCTACCAATGTACACAACTTTTGATAAAAGGTGAAATACTTTGCATAAAACACAACCAGGTACACACCTGTGGCCTAAAGGTAAAAATAGTAAGACCATGACAAGATAACCAACTTTGGTTGGCAAAGGTATATACTGTTGGTCCAGAAGGTACACAAGTTTAGGGCAAAAATCTCTCACACTCTGTCATCCCAGTGTACTCTGCCTTGAGGTGACATAAAGTATAGTGGAAAATTGTCCCTGAAACCGTCACAGAACTTCTAGTGGTAATATTTCCAATGACAACATCCATCTTCGCCAGTAACTTGCTCTTCTCTCCAACCTGCACTTTCTTCTCTACAACCTGTCAAAGAAGGGCTGTAGGAACATGCTATATCTAGTTTTCCAGTAGCCAATCCCGTTCGGAAGGCCACAAGGGTCAATTTTAAAAACCGGATCCGGCGTAATCTGTCGAAAAACGGATAGAAAAACGGATAGAAAAACGGATGAACCGGATGAGACGGATCCGGTTTTGTCTGTCAAGAACAAGACGGATCCGGCAGAAAACCGGATCCGGCACATCAGGTTTTACAAAACATTTGCCGGATCCGGCATTCCGGTACGACGCCGGATCGCGCCTGACGCCGAAAACCTCATGTGTGAAAGTAGCCTTATAGGCATATATCAGTCTTTTTCGATTTCAGGTCGAGATACCAGCGGCCAATCTCTGCATCACGGTCTGTACATAGACTTGGTTTTGTGGATGTCTGATCTCATCTTTATGTGTATGGAGGCCTCCAGACTCGGAAAGAAGGATCCAGCCTGTTTGATTTCCAACGGCCAATCCTTTGTTTCTCCAACGGCCAATCCTTGGTTTCCTCAACAGCCAATCCTTTGTTTCTCTAACAGCCAATCCTTTGTTTCTCCAACGGCCAATCCTTTGTTTCTCCAACAGCCTATCCTTTGTTTCTCCAACAGCCAATCCTTTGTTTCTCCAACGGCCAATCCTATGTTTTTCCAACAGCCTATCCTTTGTTTCTGCAACAGCCAATCCTTGTTTCTCCAACGGCCAATCCTTTGTTTCTCCAACAGCCAATTCTTTGTTTCTCCAGCAGCCAATCCTTTCTTTCTCCAACGGCCAATCGTTTGTTTCTCCAACAGCCAATCCTTTGGTTCTCTAACGGCCAATCCTTTGTTTCTCCAACAGCCAATCCTTTGGTCCTCTAACGGCCAATCCTTTGGTTCTCCAATGGCCAATCCTGTGGTTCTCTAAAGGCCAATCCTTTGGTTTTCCACCGACCAATCCTTTGGTTCCCCAACAGCCAATCCTTTGGTTCTCCAGTTGTTGGACAAAACTCGCTCTAATGTTTTTTAGCGCTGGTAATTTTTCATTATAGTACAGTATAATAAAAATATGGAGAAAAGTATGTATTGCAAAGCTTATCTGCCCTAAACTTACTTCCATCCAACCTCCTTTAGGAATTTTTTTTCTTCATTAAATACATGTATTTGGGGCTAAAAAATCATTTTTTGCAATTGGGTTTAGTTAAAAATTTTTCACCGTTTGGCCTTTACAGGTTCTTGGTTGTACTACACATTTAACTATGAAGAAAATAAAAGAGTAAACATTTTAGACATCCGTGCAAATTGCCACAAGCATGGATCGCAATGCACGGTCTGGTCGCAGGTCTCCCAACCCAAGCATGACAATTTCGTATACAGTCATCGCCAAAAGTGTCGCCACCCTTGAAATTCCAGAAAATAAAGTATTTCTCCCAGAAAATTATTGTAATTACACATGTTTTGCTATACACATGTTTATTTTTTTGTGTGTATTGGAACAACACAAAAAAAACTGAGAAAAAAAGGCAAATTGGTAATAATTTCACACAAAACCTCAAAAATGGGCCAAATAAAATTGTTGTCACCTTTACAAAATTGTGGGGAAACAAGTTTGTTTCAAGCATGTGATGCTCGTTCAAACTCACCTGTGGCAAGTGACAGGTGTCGGCAATATGAAAATCACACCTGAAACCAGATCTTGCAAAGACTGAGTCAACATCTCCCTTTTTCGTGCGTCAGACTAAACATCGAGAACAGAAAGAGAAGAGAACTGTCTGAGGACTTGAGAACCAAAATTGTTCAACAATAAATATCAACAATCTCAAGGCTACAAGTCCATCTCCAGAGATCTTGATATTCCTTTGTCCATGGCGTAATTCAAGAAGTTTACAAAGGTTTGGCAGTAGGGTAATCTACTCCTTACTGCATTATTAATCAGATTTTTCCAAGAAAATGAAATTTACGAAAATAATCACTAAAATTGTAATGGTCGTGTTAGAAAATAATGTGGAATGGATTTCTAGAAGAAAATCAATGAGGTATATAGAAGTGCCACTTAATATAAGCCTTTTCTTTTATTACCTTGGCTGACAGAATGAAACAAGAAGATATAATTACTTATTATCAATGGGAGTCACTCTGCAAGTGCAGGAAATTTTAGAAATGCTGGTAACGATAAATTAATCTGGCTTTACTGGTTGTTACTATGCTTCTTTTTCCACTAGTGTTTTTTAAGAAAAAGAATCAGTCAGTAAGAATAATCCTCCCAAACCACATATATGGGCATGCTGGTCTTTGAAAGTTAAATCCATCTACACCTTTATATCTTTTATCTGCTGCTGCACTCCAGAAAGATCATCATTTTAATTGATATGCAAATGAGGTGTTAAGTACTCTGAGCATTTTCTGAATCTTTATCTCCCAAGGTTGTTTCCATGTCCAGCGCCAGCCTCTTTTAATTGATTGATGGCTCACTGCATGAGCTGGTTACTGGTTCCTGACCTCACACAGACACTGAGCTATTAATCAAGTTAAAAAAAAGCTGGTACTGATGAGTGAAACAACCTACAGGGACAGAAGAGCTTTATTACGCCCAGAACACTTAACACCTCATTTGCAAATGAATTAAAACACAATTTTTTTGTGAATGCAGCAACAGATAGAAGATGTAAAGGAGTCAATGTAGTTAACTTTCTTTTTTTGCGAGGAGGGGTTGCTCTTACTTACAGATTTCCTTTAAATGGAATGATAACATATGCAAGAATTGCAAATTTTTTACAAGAATTGCAGATTTTTAGTGCAGCAGCTCTCTGCTCTGGCTAATAAGGATTGGTCAAAAGTTGCAGCTGCACAAGAAGTATGTAGCCACTGTCAGCCGCATACATTCAGGAGGTATATTCTTGACAGTTAATCATCCATCCACCATAAAAAGCCATTGCTACAAAACATTGATTACTGTTCAGTAATAATTTCCAGTAAACTTAAAATATTGATACTCAATGCCAATTTATCAGCAGAAATAGCGAAAAGCGAGTGTAAATATTTTGCCCTGTCTGCTGTGGTTGGTAAGGTGGATACCATAATAAATTTTCTCCCTACAGGTGTTTCTCCTCTTTTCTCCCTACAGGTGTGGTCCCAAAAGTAAAAAAAAAAAATGGAGTTAAAAAAAAGGTTTGGTCTTGTTTTCACTCTATTTTCACTAAAGGGAAATTTTGACGATTTTTTTGTACCTACTTTCGTGCCAACAAATAGGAAGAACTTCCGAAAAACAATGTTCTTATTTATAAAACAATGGTAATAAAAATGGCTATGTTTGGAATGCTGGCAGTGAATCTGTGCTTGTACCATTTGGTTGTCATAAAAATTCCAAACTAAGACATGTCTTTGTCGTCACACGGCGCATTAAGAGAAAACAGCATTTTTAAATACCGTACATAGCTACATAGGTTGAAAAAAGAGGCAAAGAGACAATTATTTATATATAAATACATATATATATATATATATATATATACAGTGGGGAAAAAAAGTATTTAGTCAGTCAGCAATAGTGCAAGTTCCACCACTTAAAAAGATGAGAGGCGTCTGTAATTTACATCATAGGTAGACCTCAACTATGGGAGACAAACTGAGAAAAAAAAATCCAGAAAATCACATTGTCTGTTTTTTTTTCATTTTATTTGCATATTATGGTGGAAAATAAGTATTTGGTCAGAAACAAAATTTCATCTCAATACTTTGTGATATATCCTTTGTTGGCAATGACAGAGGTCAAACGTTTTCTGTAAGTCTTCACAAGGTTGCCACACACTGTTGTTGGTATGTTGACCCATTCCTCCATGCAGATCTCCTCTAGATCAGTGATGTTTTTGGCTTTTCGCTTGGCAACACGGACTTTCAACTCCCTCCAAAGGTTTTCTATAGGGTTGAGATCTGGAGACTGGCTAGGCCACTCCAGGACCTTGAAATGCTTCTTACGAAGCCACTCCTTCGTTGCCCTGGCGGTGTGCTTTGGATCATTGTCATGTTGAAAGACCCAGCCACGTTTCATCTTCAATGCCCTTGCTGATGGATGGAGGTTTGCACTCAAAATCTCACGATACATGGCCCCATTCATTCTTTCATGTACCCGGATCAGTCGTCCTGGCCCCTTTGCAGAGAAACAGCCCCAAAGCATGATGTTTCCACCACCATGCTTTACAGTAGGTATGGTGTTTGATGGATGCAACTCAGTATTCTTTTTCCTCCAAACACGACAAGTTGTGTTTCTACCAAACAGTTCCAGTTTGGTTTCATCAGACCATAGGACATTCTCCCAAAACTCCTCTGGATCATCCAAATGCTCTCTAGCAAACTTCAGACGGGCCCGGACATGTACAGGCTTAAGCAGTGGGACACGTCTGGCACTGCAGGATCTGAGTCCATGGTGGCGTAGTGTGTTACTTATGGTAGGCCTTGTTACATTGGTCCCAGCTCTCTGCAGTTCATTCACTAGGTCCCCCCGCGTGGTTCTGGGATTTTTGCTCACCGTTCTTGTGATCATTCTGACCCCACGGGGTGGGATTTTGCGTGGAGCACCAGATCGAGAGAGATTATCAGTGGTCTTGTATGTCTTCCATTTTCTAATTATTGCTCCCACAGTTGATTTCTTCACTCCAAGCTGGTTGGCTATTGCAGATTCAGTCTTCCCAGCCTGGTGCAGGGCTACAATTTTGTTTCTGGTGTCCTTTGACAGCTCTTTGGTCTTCACCATAGTGGAGATTGGAGTCAGACTGTTTGAGGGTGTGCACAGGTGTCTTTTTATACTGATAACAAGTTTAAACAGGTGCCATTACTACAGGTAATGAGTGGAGGAAAGAGGAGACTCTTAAAGAAGAAGTTACAGGTCTGTGAGAGCCAGAAATCTTGATTGCTTGTTTCTGACCAAATACTTATTTTCCACCATAATATGCAAATAATATGAAAAAAAAACAGACAATGTGATTTTCTGGATTTTTTTTTCTCAGTTTGTCTCCCATAGTTGAGGTCTACCTATGATGTAAATTACAGATGCCTCTCATCTTTTTAAGTGGTGGAACTTGCACTATTGCTGACTGACTAAATACTTTTTTTCCCCACTGTACATATATGGACAAAACATTGGCACCCTTGAAATTTTTCAAGAAAATGAAGTATTTTTCACAGGAAATTAATGCAATTACACGTTTTGTTATTTACGTGTTTTTATTTTCTTTTTTCTGTAATGGAAAAACAGAAAAAAATTAAAAAAAGCAAATTGGACGTAATTTCACACAAAACTCCCAAAATGGACCAGACAAAATTGTCACCTTTCCAAGATTGTGGAAATAACTTTGTTTCAAGCATGTGATGCTCGTTCAAACTCACAGGTGGCAAGTAACAGGTGTGGGAAATATGAAAATCAAACCAGATAAAAAGGGGAGAAGTTGGCTCAATCTTTTGCATTATGTGTCTGTGTGTGCCACACCAAGCATAAAGAACAGAAGGGGGAGAAGAGAACTGTCTGAGGTCTTGAGAACCAAAATTATCGAAAAATATCAACAAGGTTAGAAGTCCATATCCGGAGAGCTTGATGTTCCTTTGTTCACGGTGCCCAACTTAATCATAACAACACTTTTATTCACCAAAAAAAGCAACAAAAACGCATGATTGCTTTTTTGAACTTTCTTCTTGCTTTCTATTAATTAAAAAAAATGCTGTAAAAACACTGAAAGAAACAAAAAAACAAAGCAGTTTTCCAATCCAGTCAGGAAACCCATGCGCATGTATGAAATTTCTGAAATCTCATAGCTTTTGCTGTTACTGTAAAAAGCAGCTTTATTTGCATAAAAACACTAAAGCTGTATGTGAATATAGCCTTAAAGTTTACTCTTTAAATGTGAAAAATATTGATGTTCTTCTATAGTTCAACGACTGAGGTTCCTGAACATTACTGGAGCCAATATTGTGAATGCTACAAGACCGTCAGACGGTC
Organism: Dendrobates tinctorius; assembly: GCF_039654945.1. NCBI lineage: Eukaryota > Metazoa > Chordata > Amphibia > Anura > Dendrobatidae > Dendrobates > Dendrobates tinctorius. Next base: position 22,902,466 of record NW_027361688.1, read on the forward strand.
ACCCCTGTTATGTATAATAAGTGTAATTATATTGCACCCTTGGGGAGACTGATCCCTCATTACTATAGAGAAAATATAATAAAAATATAATTGATTTGTATATTATTCCTTAAAAAAAATATTCTTGGAAAAGTCAATGAATTCCCAAAGACTCTCACTTTAAGCTCAATGTGAATATTTCATAAGAAGACTATGTGAAATAACACAACCGCTCTGGAGAATGCAAGCTTTTTTTTTTTTTCTTTTTTTCCGCAGACATTCAGCCACTCGAGCCTCAGTGGGGCAATCAAAAGGGGTATTCAATTACACATGCCGTTACATGTGATTAATTTTTTTTCAACGTTGTGATTGCAAGCCGGCTCATGGCAAACATACAATCAATGAATCCTTCATTACCTGTGATAATATGCAGTGAGCACACTCTCTGCCATACACATGCAATCCATACTCTAAAGATGAATGAAGTGTGGGAGGGAGAAAAAAAATCAGTGTAAAGTCAAAGATTATCACAGCATCTCATCAATGGAATAATTATCAGCATTTGACTACGAGGTCCACATAACAATCCCCATCTACTGTTAATATCAGACAAGCTTGAAACGCGCTGGGGGTGATGCTAGGAGAGTTAATCTCTTTGTACAAACAAATTTGAGTTAAGCACTTGTAATAGCTTCCCTATACAGTTTCTTCCTCAAGGGTGGCTTTAGAGCCAAATTTTGCAGAGATTTCAATTTAAGATGTAATTGACTCAATTACCATTGTTTCCTTAAAGGGACAGTACACCTGAAACCTATTTTGCTTCTATTGGCTATATTTCAGAACCCAATAATTGTTAACTTAACGCAGGCAGGTGGATGAGAGGGGATAGCTGGATTTCTGATAGGGGGCATAACTTAGTCATTAGTGAAAAGCGAATGTGCTCGGATAAGGTGTTATCGGAGCATGCTCGGGTGCTAACCGAGTGTCTTCGACGTGCTCGAAAAACATGTTCGAATCCCCACGGCTGCATGTTTCGCAACTGTTCGACAACCGAAACACATGCAGGGACTGTCTAACAAACAGGAAATCCCTCCATGTGTTGCGGCTGTCGAACAGCCGCGAGACATGCAGCCGCAGGGACTCTAACATATTTTTCGAGCACGCCGAAGACACTCGGTTTCCGAGCACGTTCGCCAATCACTATTAGTAATCCTTTTCTGTGTGACTATCAGTCTCGCATCATTCTGGAGGAAATTTGGCTCACTCTTCTTTACAACGTTGCTTAACCCCTTCCCGACATCATTTGTACATGTAAGACGCAAGTTGGGAGCAGGTGTATGATACGTAATACACAGCCAGGATCATGCCTCTATTAGCAGCAGGTTTTAGCTTAGGTCCACCAGCGGCTATTAACCATTTAACTGCTGTTGTCAATCTCTAACAGAGGGATTTAGGGCACGAAGTCCGGGGCACCCATCACACCCTCCCATGCAATGAGATCGCAGGGTGCTGAGGGGTTGATGTGACCCTCGTTTCTGCCTTCAGGACGCTCAGCTGAAACCCAACCTGGGCTTCAAAGTAGACTGGGATTTTTACTACATAGTGAAGTATTGCTGTACACAGTGCAGGTAATCGGATGATCGCAGATTCAAGTCCCCTAAGGGGACTAAAAAATAAATTAATTTAAAAAAATTAAAAGGTAAAAAAAATGCTTTAAGAAGTATAAAAAATAATAAAAAAACATGAAAATTCGAATCCCTCCTCTTTTCCCCCATTAACAAAAAAAAGATTTAAAAAAAAAAATCACGGGAGCTCGAATAACTTGTTTGAGTCCCCGCAGCCGCATATTTCACTGTTAGGCAGCTACAAAACATGCGGGGATTGCCTGACATACATGGGTGAAACATGAGGCCGGGGGAATTCAAACATGTCCCTCAAGCATCCGCGATACTCAGTGCAGATTCAAGCACCCTAGGCAAACTCGAGAAACGAGCACTGGCGCTCATCAATATCTACCAATAATATTCCTCATGGTTAAGTGTGATAGATGCCACAAACAACAGGGCTATAAACCCCCAAAATGCATATAAAACAGTAAGTATTCCTAGGCCCTAAGGTATATCAGTGATATCATACATAGTATTACACCCAGGCTAACGGTTGGCTGCGTTGAAACTCTTCTTGCCTTCTAGGACATAAAAGGTCTTCTATTATATATGGATTTGGCATGCATTTTTAATTGTGAAATTTGAAAATTAGCATAAAATCTCCATGAATTGAATGTCTTCATTGGAATTTCAAATATGCCTTCAGGAACAAAATATTCCTTGTAGAATCGTCTTTCCAACCAAACTTGAAGGAATAAGAAATTCCAAAGGGCGGTAATAAAAAAAAATCATAAATGCATATTCAACATATTCTTATACCCGGCTATATAAAAAATAAAACTTCCCAACCCCAATATACAAAATGGTGAAATGTCTCATAAAAAAACATTGAATCCGATTCGCATAAATTGTTTTGAAAAGTCGTAATTTTTTTGCGCAATGCAGAGTTCCGCAAAAGTTTTGCGACTTTTGGTGTTTTCGGGCCAGTTTCGCCAAAAATGGATGGAGCTGGGGCAGGAACAGAGTTACAGCGGGCGTGTGATGTTTCAGCTCATTTTATCCATGCCTTATGGTAGAAACCTTACTCCAGTCTGTGACTGGAGTAAATCTGTGGCAAGGTGCACGGAGGCGAAGGCCACTTGCCACTTATCAAACGCTCCTGATTCATTAAGAGTACACCCAGGTAGGACCGTACGAGTATAGAAGCAGAGACACATGCTAGTACTGCGGTCAACACCACACTGCTGTCTTACGCGGAAATCAGGGAGACTAGATTACTCCTTCAGGGCTCATTCAGTAGAGCGTATAGCATGAACGTGTGCTGTCTGAGTAAAAATCGGACAGCACACTGACTAACACTATTATAGGTTTTTTACATGGATCAAGTGTCCACGTGAGATAAATCTCAGCATGCATTATCCTCTTCCGAGTCGTGGATGACACTCGCCCATTGAAGTCTACGGGTGTGCAAACAAAAAAAAAATTGAATCCCATACAGAACATTTGTTTTTTTACGAATATCATGCCATTAGTAAACTAGGAAACTGTATTTGATCATGTAAATGTATAAAAACAGATGCCACAACGGCGTAAAAAATGGACCCACGTATGTATGCCACACAGATGACACAAGGATGATAAAATGGATAACTTGATGGAAAAAAATTGGATGATTTTTCATAAGCTCATCTGATTTTGGCCTTAAAGGGCTTCTGACACAAGCATTTTATATAATCTGAGAGCAGCATGATATAGGAGCAGAGACCCTTAATTAAGCGATGTGTCACTTCCTAGGCTGTATTTTGCTGTTTCAAAAAAATCAGTGTTTTATCAGCAGGATATTATCACTGCAGGACTAGGTGTATTGTGCCATCTAGTCCAAGCACACCCCCAGCACTGATTGGCAGCTTTCTGTCAATATGCAGTGTACAGAGAAAGGGGCCAATCAGTGGTGTGGGCGGGATTATACATAGCTCAGCATTCAGAGCTCTGCTAGATCTGAAAATTGTGATTCTATCACAACTGCTGCACCCAGTAAACTAAGTGACACATCGCTGGAATCAGGATCTCTGCCCCTGCATCATGCTGCTGTCAGATTACATATCGAAAGCTTAATGAAATTCCTTTTAAGAGTGTTGCCTCTTTTGTGGGAATCCAGAGATTTTGGGGAAAAATGCATACATTTATGATGAGGCCATGACAACTATGGTGACCACATGCAATAATTTGCTCCAATCCCTATCGTATAACCATTGAATCACCAGTGACATTTCACACCTATTCTTTTTTTTAACAGTTTTAAAAAGTGGGAGGAAGGTTAAATGTCCCATAATTTAGAACAGATATGGGCCTGCCAAAAATTTGGGACCTTTTCATGCAAAAAAAAAAGTCTGCTTGTTTACAATAACGTTTTTATAAAAATTCTTATAGAATTATTTTTTTGTTAAAAATGATAATTAGTTTTAAGGTTCGCAGAACTTTGAAAAATCATACTAAAAAAGTTTCTTTCTTTTTTTTTTCCATACTGAACTTTTTATCATTAAAAGTCATATTTCAAAATCTTAAAAGCCTTACAATCAGGTTACGGCTCCATCACAGGGCATAACATTCTCCATCCTTTACGGCGTATGAAGCTTTCTATCATATTATCTTCGCTGCACAGGAACGAATAGCAGAACACGCTGAAAGCATTGTTTCCAGCAGAAATGTTGTCTTTAGAGATTTCATCTCTTTATCGCTATTGACGCTGGATGAGCTTGATAAATTTCACCAGGAGATCAAAACAATACGGGTCTCGTCTACAATAAAGAATACTGGAACAGAAAACAATGTTTCCTGTTTGCTTGTAACATCCAATCAGATCCCAGTTTTCATTTTATCTTATGCAAATTAAAAAAAATAAATGCTGATTATTTGATACCTTTACAAAAAGAGGAAAATGATCCAGCTTCAAGGGAAGTAAAAGGGACCTTACACCATTCTAGAATGATTTTTCTTTTTCTTCTGTGTTTATCCCTTCCAAAGTTATGACTCCTGGAATTAAAGGTGCAATTTATTTCTTCTTCAAGGAACTGGGTGTATACCAGAGTACTTCTCTGTAGGCGTGTTTTTTTTCTCCTTTAAAGCAGTCCAATCAAAACACAGCCATGCCCACACAGAGAAATTCTGTGGTGTATGCCTGGTTGGCTGTATGGAAACTTTGCATTTTTGTTACCGGAGGGGAGGCATAACTTTGCAACAGAGGCCTGCAGAAGAACAATCTTTGAAAATCAGTGGAGAAGTAGCAATTGGATGAGCTATTAAGTTCAAATAAAAAAATGTAGTGAAAAGTCTACTTTAAATGTGCTGCAGGTAGCCAGGGCTTAAAGGATTTAGATGTTGAATACCTATTCTTAGAATAGGTCATCAATATCAAATCGGTAAGGGTCCAACAACTGGTGCCACCATCGATCAGCTGTTTGCAAATGGGGCACCCCAGCGCCATACACTGTGTAGTTGCCATTCTCAGGTACTGCAACTCAGCTCTAGTGATGGGCGAGTATACTCGTTACTCGAGATTTCCCATGCATGCTCGGATGATCTCCGAATATTTGGATGTGCTCGGAGATTTAGTTTATGTCGCCGTAGCTGCCTGAATACATGTGTGGATTGCCTGTTTGTTAGGAAATCCCCACATGTATTCAGGCTGTCTAGCAGCCACAAATCATGTAGCTACGGCGTCAGAAACTAAATCTCCGAGCACGCCCCAAATACTTGGAGATCACCCGAGCATGCATGGGAAATCTCGAGTAACGAGTATACTCGCTCATCACTACTCAGCTCCAATCGACTTCATTGGGAAGTGAGCTGCAGTACCCGAGAATGGCCACAACACGGCGTACAAAACTGTGGTGTTCCATCTCTGTTTATTTTTGCCCACCGCTGACCCTTCAAACATCGGATTGGGGAGTGAGCCAGGTGTCGCTCACCTCTACGCCACCTCACCCCGCCGATGTGATATTGATAACCAATCTTAAGGAGAGATCATCGAAATATAAGTCCTAGACCATCCCTTTAAGATCAGTTTTAATACAAGATTACCTTTGATGGATGGTATAACATTATATAAGTCATTATAAGTGTGATAGTGCCTAATAAACATTTGCTTCTGAATACAATTAACCATCTTTTACTAAAATTTATGAAACCTGAATTTGTTTTTTAATCTTATCTTTATTATTTTGTATTATACAGTAATCATAATTATTTTTTTCTTATTTTACGCTTTTTTCACCTATCAGGCGACTTTAACTTTCTAAACATTTGTATTGTGCCTTTAGGAACGCCTAATAGGTGCTAAAATGAGGATCTGAGCCTTCGCTAGGCCCAAGACTCACACTATACTATGGCCCTGGGTGGACGGGCATAGAATAAGAGGGATCCCCACAATTTTTTAGCAATGTGATCGGTATTGATCGTGGTACTTTCAAAGTTCCAGGAAGGGGAGACATTTTGCCCATAACAACCAATCAGATCAATGCTTTCGCTTTCTACTTTAACTACAATGAAAACTATGCTCTGACGGGTTGCCTACTTTGAGTCAGCGAATATCTTTTTTATTATTTCTTTTTGGTTTTTTTTTTTGATGTTTAAGGCTACTTTCACACTTCCACTACCAAGTATGATGGATACCACGAATACCTGACAGAGCCATAGACTTTTTCTGCGGCCCGTTCTGATTATGGCCATATTTTTTCTCTCACCATAAATAAAGACCTATGAAGCGCTAACTATTAAAAACTAAGAATTTCAGACACTCTTAAAATGTTCTTTTTTTCTGCCCAATTTATTGGGATTAATAGAGCTATTTACTATGTAAATGATATTTGTTCCAGACCATTATACACAATGTACTGTGGGGAAAAACAAATGGCCGCCTACTCAATAGATACTGTAGATAGGTGATAGACGCCCTGTATACAATAAGATATCAGCTGCCCTGTGAGGTGAGGGAACTACCACCATCCGAGCGGTGGTAAAAAGATCATACAGTAATTCCATAAATTACTCCATATTGAGGAATCAGCGGAAAAAACTGCGTATCTGTAATAGGTGTAACGTTTTCAAGCTCCTCTTAGTTGATTTATGGCCACAGACCCCATCAAAATTAAATGTGTATCGAAAGAAAAAAAGCCCCAAAGTTAGACTTTAATAAATCAAAAAACTGAGAAATCAAGAGCAACGCGTTTCGAGAGTTCAAAATGTGTTGCTCTTGATTCTCAGTTTTTTGTTTTTGTTTTTTTATCACAATATGGATCCATGCGTGTAATTTTTTAAAAATGCATTGAAAAGATTTTGGAATTTTAAGAAGCTGGAAAATTTTCATTTTTTTTCTTAGACTGTTGTTTATGTGAATTCACACATTGTTCCCTTCTTCTGCCCGCCGAGAGCCGCCCGGATGAGCTGGTTACTTTAAGTGTCTATAACTTAGACTTTAATGTCACAAAGATCCTGAAAAAATAAGGTTTCCATGTTTTCATCCTGTATAAGGTTGGAGACTTTTTTCAACTTGCTTGTCAAGGTATCCAAGTGGGTGCAAAGTGACACCGTTGACCAGCAATACACTGCACATGGTGACCTTTGCCATGTCATGGCCTAAACTACGCAACCAGCCTTAGATTTGATAGGATCTCCTAAAAGCTCTCAGGGACGGTACTAGAGGCCCTAAAGGACATGATTAATGTATCCACCCTATATTCAAGCAGGTGCCATACACAAAAACTAAATTCAGTCTCCTCTTCTGGGACTGGAGAAGTCCCATGCTTTGTAGAGGGAAGGTCAACATGACCTTCAGACCACCGGAACTCACATGCCCGGCATAGGTTTGCACTAATGGTTTTGGTGATGCATGTACCCCGAACTTATCCCAATAGCTCTCAATAAGCCTCAAGGACTATCTATTGCAGCCCTACTGCACCGCTTAGGAAGGGATACAGTCCCCGACAGCTGGCCTTTCTAGGAAGAGGGTGATTGCTCCTTGTGTAGTCGCACACCCCTAAGGCTAGCCCTTGATGCATTTGCCAATTTTCAGTTTGAAAATGATTGCCCCCGTTGAATATCTTGCAAATTATAGATTCAGTGTATGGAGACTCAATCCAGCAATCATTACAGTACTGACGTGCATGAGATTTTGACTATTTTGCTACTCACTAAGCAAATAATAGGGTTAGCAGTGGGGCTTACCTAAATATGCATGCTAAAGACTAGGTAGAGAATTCAATCTGGACTCATCTACATCTGCTTACTGATAATATGTCTTTATCCCAGCATGGCAATCTATGGTATTAGCGGCTTCTCAGTCCTCTTGGAGATGTGTAAATATAGGTAAGCCACTAGTATAAGAAAGACGTCTTTACTGCGGTAATCTCAGTATAATTTCCTCCTTTGTGACCGCATCCACCATATTTGTATTAGGCATGAACAGAACGGACTGCTGACAATAGGACAATAGCGAAACTTACAGCTATATTTTCCTGTGATGTTCCAAATACCGTATTTTCCAGGCACACTCGCTCCTTGGCATCTAAGCACGACTTGTATGCCAATATGAATGAACTAGATATATACATGTATTCAGTGTCGGACTGGGGTGCCAAAGGCCCACCAGTAACATTGACTTTGAGGGGCCCACTTTTCACTTGCATACAAATATTACACGACCCTCATTCACAAATGTACCTATATCTCTATATAATAATAAGCTAGGTAGTTTGGTTAATGAATGATGAGATGCTGCTTTTTTCTGTACAGAGTAAATCACGTGAATTATGCCAAGTACTATCCATATAGTGGGGTTGGGGCCTAGATCTGCACAGGGGCCCACCGGGGGATTCCCCTGTTACCCTGTGGGCCAGTCCGAGCCTGCATGTAGTCCATATTCAGGTATTCAGGAGTTTAACTATACAAGGTGAAGGGATTGTGTGTGAAAATGTCTCATATCGAGGAGTATAGGGCCCTTAGTAGTGTAAAGGGCGCAAAGAGCAGTCCCAACCATTAGTAGTATCCTGGGACTATGGAATAGTCTTGACCCTTAGTAGTGTGGTGGTAGTAAAAACTGTTCTAACCCTTAGTAGTGTGGTGGGAGTAAAGAGCAGTCCCAAACTTTAGTACTATGATGGGAATAAAGAGCATTCCTGACGCTTAGGACCATGCTGGGAGTAAAGAGCAGTGTTGAACCCTTAGTATTGTGGTGGGAGTAAAGAGCAGTCCAGAAACCTTAGTACTATGGTGGAAATAAAGAGCATTCCTGGCCCTTACTACCATGATGGGAGTAAAGAGCAGTATTGATCGTTAGTAGTGTGGTGGGACTAAATAGCAGTCCTGACCCTTAGTAGCATGGTGGGAGTAAAGCGTAGTCCTGATCTTTAGTGTTATGGTGGTAGAGTAAAGAGCCTTTCAGACCCTTAGTACAATGATGAGATGAAAGAAGTCCTGACCATTAGTATTTGGTGAGTAAAAATCAGTACAGACCCTTGGTGTGCTAGAAGTAAAGAGCAGTCCCAACTCTTAGTAGGGTGATGGGAGTAAAGAGCAGTCTTGACCCTTAGTACAATGGTGGGAGTAAAGAGCAGTCTTGACCCTTAGTACAATGGTGGGAGTAAAGAGCAGTCTTGACCCTTAGTACAATGGTGGGAGTAAAGAGCAGTACTGACCCTTAGTAGAGAGGTGGGAGTAAAGAGCAGTACTGACCCTTAGTAGAGAGGTGGGAGTAAAGAGCAGTACTGACCCTTAGTAGAGAGGTGGGAGTAAAGATCATTCTTGACCCTTAATAGCGTGGTGAGAGTAAAGAGCAGTGCTGATCCTTAGTACAATAATGTTAGTAAAGAGCAGTCCTGGCCCTTAGTAGTGTGGTGGGAGTAAAGAGAAGTGCTGACCTTTAGTAGTCTGGTGAAGGTAAAGAGCATTCCCGACCTTAGTAGTGTCTTGCGAGTAAAGAGTAGTCCCGACCCTTAGTAGTGTGTTGGTGGGTTGGGAGTAAAGAGCATTGCTGACCTTTAGTACAATGGTGTTAGTAAAGAGCAGTCCTGACCCTTAGTAGTGTGGTGGGAGTAAAGAGTAGTCCTGACCTTTACTGCTATGGTGGAAGTAAAGAGCCTTTTAGACCCTTAGTACTGTGATGGGATGAAAGAGAAGTCTTGACCATTATTAGTGTGCGGTGAGTAAAAATCAGTACAGATCTTTAGTAGTGAGCTAGAAGTAAAAAGCCAGACTCTTAGTAGTGTGGTGGGAGTAAAGAGCATTCCCACTTTGTGACGCATCAGCGATCTCTCCAGCAATCTCGCTGTGTGTGACGGGGATCAGCAACCGGCCCCCCTGCCGGGTATCGCTGATCATGCAGGATCGTCCTGGGCCATTTTTTGATCGTTGGTCTCCCGCTGGCTAGCACACATCACTGCGTGTGGCGGTGAGAGACCAGCGATCAGAGACACTGGATGCTGGTATCCAACGTAAACATCAGGTAACTAAGAGCCGCGCGGCTCTTGGATACCCGCTGTTTACCCTAGAAGTGTGGTGGGAGTAAAACAGTGAACTGAAGTGTGATGTCAAAGTTCCAGTATATGGAGATGGCATTTCCAAGCCAGGCAAGATGCTATGGATGAGCCAATTAGTAATCACCCTTCCACTAAATAGGTGATAAATGTTACGTGGATTCAACCACTGGAGCCCAGCCACCTCAATGAAGGGCTTGTGTCTCCACCATTCTCTTACCAGAAGCAGATGAATGGGGCTGCAACTTTTCCGACGTGTTGAGGAATAGACAAGGGAGCAAAGACCAGAGGAGAAAGGATAAACACCAGTTTGGGACATCCCGGGGGATCGGGAAGGGTTCTTTGTCAAACGGCTTTGAGGACTAAATGACTAAATGATAAGTTTTTGTAACGGTATACTACAGTAATCTTCAGATTGAACCTTTCCTGTACCAATAGCTGCCATACAATAGACAGACAAAAAACGTTTCTTCTCTTTCTTAGTGTCCTCATCTTTACTAAAGGAAAAGATAACAACTTTCTAATTTTCTCTTTTATGAACACAAAGTGAAAAATGTAAGTGCTGTTTTTGGATGACTATAATCTGTGTCTGCCATGTCTGCTGAGAATTAAATCAGCGCAGTTTAGTCTGGAAACTCAGTTTACGGGCGATAAGTTCTCAAAGTTTGATGCACGATTCTAAAAATAATAATAGCAATTCTACCCGTTCTCTTACAGCTCTTTACTCATGTAGAAATTTACTTTAGAACTGGGTTATTACAGGCATGAGAATTCAATACCGGAGGGTGGAATTAAAGAAACTACAGTTAAGTACAGACAAAGCTGTTTATGTATATTAAATGCAGCTCTCAGGGGCCTATAGAGAAAAATAGTTCTGTGCCTATAAAAACACAGTAATGCAAAGCATCAGACCGTAACGTGGCCAATATGAGTCCCTTCACTGAGCCACTTATATTTGTCCAGTGTTGAGAGAATGAATGTTAATCTTAATTTTAGTTAATAGGGGAGGACTTAATCCCCACTATTAGCGAAATGGGGATTTCGGGTTAAAAAAAATAATAATAGTATTTTATTATATTATTTGAATTAAATTATTTAATATAAAATGAAGATTAGTGGGAAAAAAAATAGCCCAAGCCCAGATGATATGATACATGCATAAAATGACAAGTCAATGGGCACATTGCAATGCCTCTGACACAGTCAGATTGCCGTATAAATCGGCAATGCAGTGCTCGGACTGGACAAGCAGGCGGACCTCCCGATCTCAGTGTGACAGCTTCAAATATTTCTATCCAAAGTCCAAAAAAAAAGAGAAACAGATTTTGCACCGCTGCACCACCGTGGTCTCTTAGACAAATCTAAAAAGACTCCTCACACACAATATGAACGTCATATACCCTAAGGAACGGGTGCTCAATCCTGAGAAAATATACAAAGTCCAATAGCACAATGAGAGAAAAAAGGATGGCACTCACCATTACCAAAAGTAGAAGTCTTTATTTCATGGATAAAAATGCATAGGCTCGGGAGCAATGCAGAGAGTGCGGACAACGGCCGTTTCGCGCTCCTGCACTTCAACGGGTCCTAAAGTTTAGGACCCGTTGAAAGGCAGAAGCGCGAAACGGCCATTGTTCGCACGCTCTGCATTGCTCCCGAGCCTATTTAGGACGCGTTGAAGTGCAGGAGCGCGAAACAGCCGTTGTCCGTACTCTCTGCATTGCTCCTGAGCCTATGCATTTTTATCCATGAAATAAAGACTCCTACTTTTGGTAACGGTGAGTGCCATCCTTTTTTCTCTCATTGTGCTACTCAAATATTTCTATGCAGCTGTCAAGCTTGGGTCGGGAAAACCACCGGCCAGTCCGAGCACTGTGTTGCTATCTTGGTCCAATTTATAGGGCAGTCTGACTGCACACTAACACTGTCCAAGCAGTGCTGACTAAGTAGGGCCATGTTCTTTTGGCAAACAGAATGGTAACAGCCTGTTGTCGATTTACTCTTACATTTCTGGGAGGCGTAACAGAGGAACGGCACAACACATACTTCCGAAATCTCATAGCTTTTGCTGGTATTGTAAAACGCAGCTTAAAATTTGCACAAAAAACAGAGCAAAAACACAACATGTGAACATAGTCTAAATGTGTTGCTTTTGTGGTACGTCTGACATTTTCAGTTTTTGTATGGGAGAGGTGTAATTGAACACCCAAGTAGTCACCCACTACACTGCCGATGAAAAATCTGGTCCTTTAATACAGTACACAATAAAAGGGCCCCGTCACACACAGCGATCTCGGTAGCGAGATCGCTGATTTTGTGACACATCAGCGATCTCGCCAGCGAGATCGCTGTGTGTGATGGGGATCAGCGACCGGCCCCCCTGCCGGTTATCGCTGATCGTGCTCGAGTGGCCTGGGCCGTTTTTCGATCGCTGGTCTCCCACTGACCAGCACTGTGTGTGGCAGCGAGAGACCAGCGATCGGCGACGCTGGTTTCTAATGTAAACGTCGGGTATCCAGGAGTCGCGCGGCTCCTGGATACCCGACGTTTACATTAGAAACCAGAGTCCAGCGTCGCTGGTCCTGATCGCTGGGGCCGTCTATGTGACAGCTCACCAGCGATCAGCCTAACGATGTCCCAGCGATCCCATCCATGTCGGATCGTTGGTGGGATCGCAGGGACATCGTTATGTGTGACGGGGGCTTTAGGCATTTAACAAAATTGGCTAATAATTTTGTAAAATTTATCATAAACTGTGCAATAGTTTGAAAATATTGGTGTAAAAAAAATTGCATAAAAACCCCACAAAAGATTCACTCTCTTGTTTTGTTTTGCAGAGCACTTGGGGTCCGTGGTGTCAGAAAATATATCAAAAGGTTACGTGAGAATCCAGCCTTCCACTTAATTGAAGAGCAGGAAAAATACATGCGGAGAATTTCAGGATTTTACCAGTCCAATAATCCAGAAATGTTTTCTTTTATTTTATGTTTTTTTTTGTTTTTGCTGTAGCTCATGACATAATATCTCTACTTTCCTGCTATACTTCGACATAACAAATGATTTCTTAGTTCTGGGGATGCTTGAAGCATTCTGCCCATTTCTAAGCAAATTATTTGATTAATCATCATCCATCAATTAATAAGGAAATTAGCCCGCAGAGTTCTGTCTGTTTACCCAACATGGCCCACATTTACTAAGCAGTTTATGCCAGTTTTTGTTGTAAACTATCACAAAAAGTCAGAAATCATCATAGCGCCAATTTTACGCAAAAAGAGCAACTGCTCTTATCACTCATCCAATGTAAAAATTGTCCTGAAAGTTGTCAATGCTTTTAGTCAAATGAATTACACAGCCTGAAAATTACAATTACGAAACAAAATTAGCGAAATTCTATGGCGGCTCAAGGTTCTCTTGTTTCATGAAATGTTTGTGGGTATAAGTCCATCAAAATTGAAAAAGACAAGATATTTCTTCACGATTCACAAGATGTTTTGTTTGCGATGGGGTTTGTACATGGGTTGTGTCTGGTATAGTTTTTTTTTTTGGAGGGAAGGAAGTCATGTCAGAATGGCTCTACTTTCAAGCCCAATGTTCAACCTACCAAAAATCCAATCCCTGGTATTGGTTGAAGAAGATGATGAGGCTCCAGCAGTGGAACTGATTCTGAAAAATGGCAACTATTTGACCCCAATGGGGGTGGGCTACATTTCTGCGTGTACTCCACTTGGAAACTGATAGATCCTGGTGAATGATGGTTGTAGGAACTACAGAAGTGAATGATGGTTGATGGTTGTGTGGTTGGCCACCTTACAAAATTATATTTCACCCTCACCGAATAGGAACTTTATCTCTAACCTGACCCCATAGATATCTGTATCGACTGTTATACATTTGTCTCGTCTTCAGGGTTCCCTTCCCTTATGGCTAAGAACCTTTGCTGAACTCAATATCAGGTCTTATAAGTGGCCTAGTTTTCCTCCGTTAAATCATCTCCCAGACTTTGAAGACCCATTTAGAGACACCTATATGTCTGAGTTTTGACTCTCTAAAGGGTTCAGTTTCTGTTTGAAGTTTGTCACCATACAGGGTCTTCTGTTGCTGTTATCTCCTCAAACTACTGTAATTTCTACAATTTGCACCTATGCACGTCAAGACCTGCTGGTTAATCCATCGTTTGCTGTAAGCATCAAGAACTGCTTAATAGAGACTCTCTATATTACACATCATTCATGTTTGGAAACTCCTGTGATTTCTATAACGTGCACCTACTGACGTTCAGGCCTAATTTTTAATCCACCACTTGATACTTACTGAATTACCCATTGTCTGCTGCGCTGGCTTTTTAGATACTGTTCACATTACAAGGCAAGCATCACTTCAGTCATCTTCTTTGGTTCCCACAACCTGCATTTATAACATAGTTCAGACAGTCCATGACCTTGCATCTATGTTCTTGTGATCATTTCTTGCTTTGTGGCTTTTGGAGGATCCTGCTTGCTATACACCTGTTGTGCCGTCACCCTCAGTCCGAGTGTTCACCCTGACCTGTGGCTTAGTGGATCCATCTCACCAGGTGAGCCTAACTTAGACAAAGTTTCGTCTGCCCTGATATAACATATGATTCAGAATGGATACAATGCTAAGTTGGGTTTAGAAAAATATTCAGGATTGAGAGTCCTCAGTGGTTGATACCTTTTAATGGCTAACTGAAAAGATGGTAACACATTGCAAGCTTTCGAGACTACTCAGGTCTCTTCATCAGGCTAGACTAATACAAAATCTGAAGTCACATATTTATGCACAATACAGCCTAGAAAAAATGCAATAGATAAGACAAGTGACGTGAAGCAGAACTATCAATATGGGAGAGGGAGAAACATAAATATAAACATTGGACCAGTTCATAGATAAGGAGTCCGGATGTTTTATGGTCCTCTGATTGGGGTCTAGTTCTGTGTTGTGATGCCCCCACACGGTTTTAAAAGGAAATTCCTTAATTGATGTAAAAAGACATAAATCCATGCGACACATTCATTCCAGCACTGAGAGTGTCAAAGTTCGTCATAAATTTGTACTCCCAAACTTGTCTCTCTCTGAGAATTGAAGTTACCTTTCAACACCAGTAATTTCATATCCACGCTGCTGTGTACAAATTTATGACGAACTTTGACACTCTCAGTGCTGGAATGAATGTGTCGCATGGATTTATGTCTTTTTACATCAATTAAGGAATTTCCTTTTAAAACCGTGTGGGGGCTTCACAACACAGAACTAGACCCCAATCAGAGGACCATAAAACATCCGACTCCTTATCTATGAACTGGTCCAATGTTTATATTTATGTTTCTCCCTCTCCCATATTGATAGTTCTGCTTCACGTCACTTGTCTCATCTATTGCATTTTTTCTGTGCAGTATTGTGCATAAATATGTGACTTCAGATTTTGTATTAGTCTATGCCTGATGAAGAGACCTGAGTAGTCTCGAAAGCTTGCAATGTGTTACCATCTTTTCAGTTAGCCATTAAAAGGTATCAACCACTGAGGACTCTCAATCCTGAATATTTTTCTATCTACTGGCTAACACGGTACAAAGATATACATCTTTTCTGTATCAAGTTGGGTTTATATACCAACAGATCCAAGTTCTAAAGAAGGCTTTGGGTTCCTACTGAGATACGTGGATATCACTGTAGGCACAGGCAGGCACTGGGTTAGGGTTCCTTGGATCAGGAAATATTTTCTCAAGCATACCTTTATGGTAAAGTGGTAAACTCAAAGATATGTCAATCTAAAGAAGAAAAAACAATACAATGCTAAAAAAAATTAAAAAAATATTTGAAAAACTTCAAACATTTTCTCATTGCATCACATTTATAAATGGCGAGCAGATATAGAGAAGAGTGATGTGACATGTAGGAAAAAGCAAACAATGGATTATAGGGGCCAGGAAATAACAAATGATCAGAGATAAAGACCTCTCACCCTTGACCGTACACACAGAGAAAAAAAAAAGTAATTTCTTCCAGTGGCCGTGACCTACAAGGATCCTCGGTCCGTTCTTCACGGAGCAATACATAAGCCAAACCACTAAATTCAAGCTATAAAAAAAGATAATATTTTATATTTATGGGACAGTGACCTGTCTATAATGCTAGACACCTCTGACCTACTGAGCTTACAATCTAATCCTTTAATACGTGAGATCCATAAGGATAATAAGAGCTCCTAGGTGATCTTATAGTGATGTGAGATAACAGGACAAGCCACTGTGTAGGAAAAAAAACTTTGAAGCATGGAATCTACAGATTACATAGAGGATAGCAGTACTAATACTCAACACTGTACTTTTTATTTAGAAAGGCAACCTAAAAAGACCCCCTTCCCTGAACCAGAATGGAGAACCACTCAGAAAAAAAATGAATTTCTCTCTCTCTCGGAGCCAGTATTAGGTGGTTGCCCATGTAATGATCAAAATTGTTAACTAAATGGTCAGCATGCAATAATACAGCATGTAATATCACATGTGCCTGAAAGAACTTGAAAGGAAGTGTTTTATTTCCCTGCAGCTCCCCTAAAGGACAAATGAGGCATTACATACTGTGCTGTGTATACATGGACATGTCGGGTCCTCCAGAGAGAGAGACTCTTTATAGCCGATGTCTGGTCTGGCTAATAGATGAACACCCTAAAGACTCCCCCCACAATTAACAAAAAAATGAACTATTAGGGTATTTGAAATTCGGGTTTTCTATCTCAGAGACCCCTTAAAGATCAGAGCATGATAACTAATTCCATGTATTTGCAAAGTTTCGCTCCTTTATCACGTAAATGACTCCAATATTGTATGATCAAATGGGTGAAATTATGAGAACTGATTTTATTTTAAGGCGAAAACCTAACTTTTTCATCGCATTTACTTCCGCTGCTAATTGTAAAGTTTTCGTAAACTCAAAGCGGCTCCGTTTCCTTTGATGTCTTGGTTAATGATGACAACATAATGGAGTGATCATCTCTAATGATCTATCAGCCAAATAAAAAGCTGCTCGCAGACCATCGGAAAGGCGTTTGGCAGTCAGAGAGGAAGCGCGTTTATGACTGAAAGGAAAGGATTGTTGTACTGCAAAGGGGAGAAAAGTTTTGAAAGTTTTCATAATTTTTTGTATGAAAATCTCAATTGACAATAACACGAAAAATGTATCCCGAAATCCCTAAAATCAACAGCGTTCTACTTAAATTATAGTTAGTGGTAAGTTTACCTAAATTACAAGTTGAGATGAGCAAATTGCTTCCAAACAATTCAAATTCTCTACAAATTTCCCCCAAAATTCGGATCCTAATGAATCTATATTTTTGGAGATTTGATTGACTGGAATCCAGCAAAATCGTGGCTAGCCGGGTGCCATTTTACTGTGTTTTAAAGGGATTAAAAAACAATACATTTTTATACTCCATTTCTGCTCGACTCTCCTTTGGCTCGCACCTAGTCAGTACCTGCACCTGACGGAGGACTCCGCAGGATGAAGAAGACCGAAGAGGAGCCGATCAAAGGACCGGGAAGGAAGCATCAGCAGCAGGACAGATATGGGGAAAGCCGAGGAGAAGAGAGTATATGAGTATATATGAGTGCATTAATTTTCAACACTTTCCTGATTTTGCAGCGAATTTGAATGAAATGACCCCCCACACCTTTGAACTGAGTGAATCTGCCTGAATCAAATTTTGGGAGATTAGCTTAATTACAATTGTAAGTATACAAAATTAAGTGAACTTTGCAGTGCCACCAGGACATACAAAAGGTTGACAATATCTGCTGGATTTAGCTAAAATAAAAGCTATTAAACTATTTTTTTAACTTGCAAAGTAATAGGCCACAATAAGATAGATATAGAGAGCTCCTACATTGAGGAAGAGTTAAAAAGGTCTAGTCCAATTGTCGGCACCCTCGTGATCCAACTTTTCTCAGATCCCCGCCACACATTGAATTCAAATGGTCACCTACTGACTTCTCGATCTCCTGCTACTCCTCTACTGTGTGTCAGACTGCTTGCAGAAGATGACAAAGAGGCAGGCTTTCAGTTCTGAGCAAGCTAGTATGAGCAATGTATACTAAGAAGTGAGGGAACGGAAGTTCCAGCCCTTATAGTGCTGACAGAATGCTGATGAAGAGGGACTACCAACTCGAAACAGTATATTGAAAATTACAGAGCCTGATAATCAGTGTCAATACAGTTCATGGACTCGTTAGACTGGTATGTGCACCAAAAACAGATTTAAAGGGGTTGTCCATTATTTAGATTTCTCCAATAATCAGCTGTTCATGGTCAGATGTAAACAGTGCAGCACTGTGCAGTTCCATACACTGTTTAGTAGCTGCTGCTGGGTACTACAGATCGTTTGATATTGAAATGAATGTGATCTGAGCTGCAGTACCCAGTATGACCACTACACAGTGTACAGAGCTGCATCATTCCGGCTCCACGCACTGTTTACAGCTACTGGAGCCTTATACGGATGATAAATGAGGATGCCGGCAGTCAGACCCCTACCTAATTGATACTGATGATCTATCCTAGGTCTAAGCACGGGATCTGGATCTTTGTTTCAGATTGAATAATCACTGAGACTAAACAGGTAAGAATTACGATTTTGAGGGAGGACACTGCTACCCCTCACCAGTTATCCGTCTGCACATTACAACCTTCTACTGTAAATACTTTCTGGAATGACTCAGTATCTTTCCCTTTGGATCTTGGATCGCATGATCCAATTCAACCTATCTTTCCAAAGCCACCAAGGATCAACAGAACTTCGGGGTTCTGTAGGTGTTACAGAGTCCAAAATTCCTGTTCCAATTTTCCAATCTCAGTATTAAGAAGTAAGGAAAATATTGCCAAACAACACCTGTTGGGTTCCATATGGACTGGTTTATAGAATGAAACTTGGCCCATAAACAATTTATTCCAAAATTCACAATATAGGTGATAAATGTAAGATTGTTAGGACTCCGGCATTAATGAGCATGTGCAAAACCAGCCTATAACTGAGTTTGCACATGCTCAGTAAAAGTTTCACTACTTTATTATGTAAATGACTCCAATATTATATGATCAAATGGGTGAAATTATGAGACCTGATTTTATTTTAAGGGGAAAACCTTTCCCTTTGGATCTTTTATAGCGTGATCCGATTCAACCTATCTTTCTTAAAGCCACCAAGGATCAACAGAACTTCGGGGTTCTGTAGGTGTTACAGAGTCCAAAATTCCTGTTCCAATTTTCCAATCTCAATATTTAGAAGTAAGGAAAATATTGCCAAAAAACACCTATTGGGTTCCATATGGACTGGTTTATAGAATGAAACTCTGTCCATAAACAACTTCTATCCGGAATCAACAATATAGAAGAAAAATCTAAGATTGCTGGGACTCCGGCGTTAATGAGCATGCGCAACAACTGTCTATAACGGAGTTCGCACATGCTCAGTAATTCATTATTCACACAGGGAACTTTAAGACCCTTGTTTTTGCGATCAGTGATTTTCCCAGCAGTCAAACCCCAAGCTGTTAAACATTTACCTATGGAGAGGTAATTTATATTGTTTATATTGTTTTACAACATTAATATTTTCACTTTTTAATACCATTCCACATTACCGGAAAAAAAAAAATCTAAATATTTCATTGAACTCAAACTATATCCAAATTATTTTGGCGAGGATCAGGCCTCACCCTTACCCATAAGACAATAGAAAATTGTTAGAAAAATGATGCTAATGGTTCTATGGACGTTGAAGAATATTGTAGAAAACCCACTATGTTTACAGCTGTACATCATGTCCTGGCAGAAGGGGTTTAGGTCCTGCCAAGTGATGCATTAGGAGATTACAATCTACTTGAAATGCAAGTTCTTGTTTTTTTGTTTACCTTGAGAACACAAAGGATCCTATGGATTTCAGCTACAAGGCGTCCATTTCCAGAGGCCCCGCGCCTGTCGAAAAAAAAATATAATAATTTTATTCCAATATAGAACAAAAAAGCAGAATAAAACAGTTTGCGGTAGAAGACTAATTAATTGTAAATTTTAGAAATTTTTGTAATTTTTTTAATGAATACAATATATAGAGCTTTAACAATGAGGGTAGGTTCAATTGGCCGTGTTCTCCTCATCAGAAAAAAACAATCCCATTACTCTGATCAGACTTCCATTTATACAAGAAGCCTCAATTCTTCATTGATTTCATCACCAGACCACTGATGCCTGACAGACCCTATATACTTTTACTGGATCCGTTGGGATAAGTTATTGTTTGCGGAATTTTGTAATTTTTGGAAGAATATTGTCTGTGCGGTGCCATCCTTTCCAGTACAGATGCCAAGACTTCCAACAAGAGGATCAGAGCATTTAACGATAGTGTGAACGGAGTCTTGAAGAGGTTTTGGAGAAGAAAATGAGCAGAAACTCTCCAAATACTTCTCAAAAACTTGGAGGTTCTGCTCAGTTACTATGTGTACAAGGAGTCTTTTTGATATGCTTTCTTTTTTGCTGAGGAAACTGAGCTGAATCTCCTAGTTTTTGAGGAGTCTGACATTCTAGAGGATAATTTTCAAAGTGGACCTGCTCCAAAACACTTCTCAAAAATACTATTTTCTGGACTTTCGAAGGTCATTATTTTTCCAGAACCTGACTTCTCTAGTTCACTGGTCAATCTGTCCAAACACCCTTCTCAACTAGTTTTTGACTTAGTTGGCTCATCTTGACAAAATTAAAAGAAAACCACCCTCATAAGCTATGAGGAGGTAGGAGGAGAGAACTTGGGCTTCATAGTCATCTGACCTAAACCTAATCTAGATGGTTTGGGTGGAGATGGATCAATAAAAAAAGGAGAAACAACTGAAAAGTATTCTGCATTGGTCACTGGATAATTCCCATCGCATTTCCATCTCTAGTCTGACATGTACCATGGTAAAGGGAATCTTTAAGAATGAGCATGTGTCAAGTTCTTTACTGCTCTTTTTCTCACGTTTGCAGTAAGGATTACTCCTATCTACGCAGTAAGCCATGACTCTCCAGAGTCCATAATTTTTGCTTTTACCTCTCCTCTCTGGTGATAAATGAGATGTCGGAAACAGAGGATCACAACTGCACGGGCTCTGTCCAGCCACTAAGATTAGGGACTTTGCACCTGCAGTGACATCCAGTTTATGGGTGTGTGTGCTGTCCAGAAGGAGTTATCAGCTTCGTGCTCCAGCCAATCGGAGAGCACCATACCCGATTTAAGCTTCCAGCTTACTGCTGGAAGCTGCCAGATATACCCTTATGTTCCTCTGGTTTAGTCCTGTTTGTTCAGATCCTGTGTAGTGTTTTTGCTTTCTATTTTGACTTTGGCTTATTTTACTGATGATTCTTTCATCTTCTGATTTTGTACTTTTCCTGCTCTCTTGTTTCTGACCCGGTCATCTGACCACTCCTGCTAGCCTGTACCACCAGAGAGCAGCTTATTCTGAGGACCCAGCCCAGGGGCCCCTATTTAAGGCTAGATCCCTTTACAGGAGTTAAATAGTGAAGGCCAGTGTAACCTCTGGGATCTGGTAAATGGAATGGCTTGCTCTAAGCATATCCATGGTAGTCATTATAGAGCTGCCAGGCGACCACTGAAAGACCTCATCACAGTGTGCTGGGATGTAATGTAATGTGAATGGTCACGATAAATGTGGGCAAGAATGTTTTAGATATTTTCACCCTTATTTGAAAAGTACGTGCTCTGTGTCAGTGTTCCCCAACTCTAGTCCTCAAGAGACATCAACAGATTATGTTTTCGGGATTTCCTTAGAATTGCACAGGTGATGGAATTATCACCTGGGCAATACTATGGAAATCCTGAAAAGATGATCAATTCGTGGGTCTTGAGGACCAGAGTTTGGGAACACAGCTCTACCTAAGAGGGGATCTTGGCAACTGTGTAGTTAGCCCATTGAGTTTAAAATTGTAATATTGGTTAAGGCAAATTTCATGTGGACCAAAGAGACATCTGTGAAAGTATAGGCCCCTATTCACATTATACTAATGTTGACGGAACATACCGATAGCAAGAGGTTCGTCCCACAATCTAATGTGAAAGGAGACCCTCAGCAGATAATGTGAGGGGCAGATAAGGATCTTGTTGATAAGCCACCACCAGAGGAGTCTCGCAGTAGCTCTCTCATAGAAAACGAACCATTCTGAGAATGGAAGAGTCGGACAAGATACCGGCATAACCAACAGCCAATAGCTATCTAAAGTGTTTGGAGTGTTGTAGTAAGTAGAGTCAGATAAGAGACATGATATGGATAACCTACAAAGAAAAGACTTCTGTGTACCAGTGGTGCCACCATCCATAAAAAAGTTGCCTAAAGCAACAGTGATGAAAATAAATCTAGTTATGAATAATTGCGTAGGAAATAATATCTTGTAGGACAAAAAAGACACCTTGCTTTCTGAGAGAATGCCTTCAAGAAAATGGTTTCTCTACATGACAATGAAAGAATATCCAGTTAAACTCTAGATTGATTGGATTCATTAGTATAATGACTGCTGTATTTTTTCCCCCTAGATTATGAGATTATTCTCCTGTGAGCTGGAAGGTTGGCTGGCAGTTTTCTTTTTAACATCAGAACAGATCGGTAATTTTCATCCTTTTAACTACTTCTGGACTGTCCAAGGACTATAAATGACAAGACAGTCCTTACTTTACTGTGCAGTGATGTTCTGAAACTTCAATACAATGTAAGCAGCTTGAAGCCGGCTGTCAGACACAGCCAGACTCCCTGAAGAGAAGATACACATTATTTATTTCCATGTTTACCTTATCTATCACTGTATTCACTTGCATATACAAATTAGGAAGTAGTATCACTGACTGTCCTTCCTCCTCAGTACCCATCAGTCATGTGATTGCTAGGTGTAGGGATTATGCGGGAGCTGTTGGATCCTAGGAGATCCAGTCAGCTTTGCTATGCAGACAGGAAGCTGAAATTCCCCTGTAACTGTGGCTAATAAACTAGCCCCAGTTACAGGGGTATCAGCAATAAAAATAATGTTCTAATGTTAAAAGGCTCCACAAAGGTATTTTAAGGCCTTATTGAGGGCACAGTGTGAAATAAATGAAAAAAAAATATAACAAACAAAAATGGACCAGGACAACAATAGTTAGCTATTTTCTATAATAATTAACATACTAAAATTGAGATGAAATGGATGTGTGGTGACCTGATAATTGATATGTTATGAATCAATCATAGTAATATAAATGGCATCCATGAAATACTCTATCAGCATTACAAGCTTACCTGGAGCCCAAAAGGTTAATACATATTCTTCCCTCATTTACCCCTCTGAGAACCATTTATCTAGGGCCAAGCTGCTGAAAAATAGTCATCATTCCAGCCCACAAGTGGAGGTCAAGGGTAGCTGAGGTCAGCGGCTGCTCCCGAGAATAGAGAGTGATAAATAGTACCCTCTCACAGGATGAAAGATGTGAGGAAGGTGAGCAGCACAGATTAGAGGGCACAGCTGCACAGCCAACACATCCACCAAAGTCTGTGAACCACCTCGGTCTTAATCAACATTAGCATTAATAATAGAAATAGAATAAAACAAATACAATAAGGCAAAGACTAAGTGGGAATATCTCTACTGTTTGTGTTAGTGATTGTTGGATCAGTCAAGGGCTTAGCGACAAAAGGCTTGTTCAGAAAAACATTTTTATTTATTGTATTAGGAAATTCTTAGTTCATAAAGTTCATTCCATGTTCTAGATCCTCATAGCCAGAGTGGGGAGAAGTGACAAAGAAGGTCTCCCACCCCGAGGACCTGTCTTGTCCTGCATTACAAACTCAATCCAATAATTTGAATATGCACTAATTAATGTTTAATTTCTCCTTGGTAGCTCTGCTGAAACTAAACAATTCAGATAAGGGCTTATTCACATGTTGTTTTTTCCCGTACGAGTGCTATCCACATTTTTCATGGATAAAACATGTTTCGGCTCACCTGGTGAGGTGGATCCTTTAAGACCCAGGTCCAGGTGGGAACACAATATACAAAGAATGGTTGCACTCTATCGTGCTAAGGCATGTCAATGTGGAATATATGTAATTAGAATTGCAATACAGCTTTAGAATTATAGAAATTCCAAATGGCCAAATTTTATGCTAAGAGTCTCATATATTTTTTCTATAATTCTAAAGCTGTATTGCAATTCTAATTTTCTAATTTTCTATATTCCACAATGACATGCCTTAGCATGATAGAGTGCAACCATTCTTTGTATATTGTATATGGGGGTAGCTCCTCTTGGTATGCACCTATTCACATTAGTCTGGATGTGCCAGTCAGTTTTTTTGTCTCAGGTGGGAACACAGGCCACAGGCGTCAAAGGAGCCAGCAATAAGGTAAGTGGGAAACAAGAACTAGAAGCACTGGAGGCCACAGGCAGACAAAACACCGGAAAGCCGGTATGTAGCAGGTACTAGACCAGTGGTCTCCAACCTTTCTAACCTTGAGAGCCACATCCAGCTCTGAGAGAGGGTCGTGAGCCACATAAAGCTCTGAGAGAGGGTCGCGAGCCACATTCAGCTCTGAGAGGGTCGCGAGCCACATCCAGCTCTGAGAGAGGGTCGCGAGCCACATCCAGCTTTGAGAGAGGGTCGTGAGCCACATCCAGCTTTGAGAGAGGGTCGTGAGCCACATAAAGCTCTGAGAGAGGGTCGCAAGCCACATCCAGCTCTGAGAGAGGGTCGTCAGCCACATCCAGCTCTGAGAGAGGGTCGTCAGCCACATCCAGCTCTGAGAGAGGGTTGTCAGCCACATCCAGCTCTGAGAGAGGGTCGCGAGCCACATACAGCTCTGAGAGAGGGTCTCGAGCCACATCCAGCTCTGAGAGAGGATCGCGAGCCACATCCAGCTCTGAGAGAGGGTCGCAAGCCACATCTGGTTCCCACACTCCCTCACATTAGTGTCAACCAAAGCCCCTATTATGGGTATAATGACAGCCAGAGCTTTTCCACAGAAGCAGTATACCAAGATCCAAGGGTTCCCACAATTCCCCCTTCAGTATTCTCCCATTAAGCACTCCCACCACACTGTCGTATCCAGCTTCAAGCACCTCCTCTGACCGGTAGTATCATCCTGTCTCCAGCACACCATCCTTAAATTATCTCTAAACCCCTAAGACCAGTATATGTGCATCCAGACCTACTCTTCTGTGCCAGACTACTCACAAAATTCAATATTTTGAGATGTGCTCTTCATAGCTCTTTGCTAGACCTGGAGTTAATGCACCAAGCTAGCAGACAGCTGCAAGCCACAATTCATGAGATCACAAGTCACATGTGACTCCTGAGCTACAGGTTGGGAATCCCTGTACTAGACACACTGGAGGCAGACAGGTTGCAGGAAAACTAAGAATCAGGTGTGTGTCTTGGTAGGCCTTGTATAGGCATAGGTAGACCACCTAATGAGAGCATGCCGGGCCACTTACAAAGCCCGACGTGTGAAAGACAAGTACTTCGCCCACGGCTACCGCCCAGGGCCACGTTACATAGCCACATATGTTTTTATCTTAAATGAGTTTCAGAGAAAACATTTTGAAGAAGTGACTAGTTCACAGCCATCTCCCCATCCCACATACTGCTCTATTTGATTGATAGGTCTCTGGATATGTACACATGAGGCACAGGGGAGAGCAGGTGATCTGCGCTGCTAGTGTACATCCAATCAAGGAGTCAAATTCAAGCAAGAGTAGTATGAGTGCGGTTCATTCTCTATGCGTTTCAAAGTATGTCGAGTTTCAGAGAAAAACATATGTGGCTGCAATTGTCCATCCAGGATCTGATCTGATTCCCATGGTTTGGGTAGCCATGGATGGAGTCCTTTAAGAATGAACCTGATCCAAAAATGTCAAATTCGATAGAACACCATCTTCTCTTCCGCTCTGCTCTGTTGACGCAGCATGACTATCAATGTCATGCTGACTGACAGCTGGCTCCCCGCTGCCTAACTGCAGGGAGCCAATTGTCAATTATTATGATGTTGGCAGCCCGGAAGCAGAAGAGTTGCTCTGTTGACGTGGTGCAGCTGAATGGCTGGCAGGAGCGGTCAGTGACCATTCTGAGCCGGGTAGAGCAGGCAGGTATTTGTCTTTGTTAGTAACTATCTGCCTGTTGCTTTTTTTTTTAACCATGGGCATAAAAACTAACAACCTGAACAAACCCTTTAGTTTGTTTGACGAGTCCACCATAAGAAACAGTCCCGGGTCAAATACGTAAGTGATTATCATGACAGTATGCAACATCAATACCATAGAAATGGTTAGATATGGGACATCACCAAATGTCCCGAGACAATTTGGTGTAGGGGAGCTAAATATTAGGCATGACCCATAAATGAGTGTTTATTTTGATTGAGTACATTACATTTTCTGCCTTCCTTCCTCTTATAAAAGAATTACTTGTGCAGAGCCAGCATTTTGTTACTAGAGGAGCAAGCTGGCACTCATTAACCCTTTTTTGGCTGCAAGATGGTTTATTTGGGCCAAAATTCTGTAACGGTTGTACAATCTAATTTTTTTTTTTTTTTAAAGGTCTCATCCAGATAACACGTCCTGTTTTATTGGCCCAATTTGCAGCTTCTGAGCCAGTCTAAATTGTCATGTTTTAAGTCGTCATGTATAAAATTGCAGGGCTCCGCTGATGAAATCGGCTTAATTACACTTCCAGCCTGATTTAAATGTTATCCAAGCACCGGTGCCAAGTGGTAGATCCAGAGTAGCGTAGCGGAGTACATCTACATAAACTCCAACAAATCTGCTGTGCTTTTAATAGCGATGACGAAGCCCTCCGAGATATTTTCAAAGTCCTTGCTCCGTCTCGAAAACGTGTCACAAAACGACTCAATATATCACATAGCTGCCGGCCCCTCCAGCCATGATAACGCAGCAGTCCCACTGGCAAAATGTATCAGTCGGTGATGTAATGGCCAACGCACTGCACACATATTACCTCTCACATGTCAGGCTGCATTTAACACACCGGGCATACAACTCATACTCATGACATGATAAATAAAGAATATCTCAATTAACAGCGCGGGACACAAAGCACTTCCCATGAGCCGTGGGCTTATACTGTATATTACCTTTGATTAAATAGTTTGTAACTGGAAATCAAAGCTTATCAGAGTAATAATCAAGGTAGAAGAAAGACAATATACTCTAAATAATTGCTACTACTTTGGATCACATGAAGATCATAAAGGGTGGAGTTCTGCTTAGTACGTGCCTCTACTAGAGGTGCTAAGAAAAACTGGATCTGTCAGACACAGCACCATCCTTTTATTTCATCATTGGACATCAAGATGACAGGTAGCACTATATACAGTATGAAACTATGGCAGTTTTGTACTCACTAGCGCTACAATTTCTGCTATTTCTGAAAGCTGTGACACATATTTGTTGAAATTCATTTTTTCCCTTGGCCAAAAAAAAAACTTTGGAAAAAGCCTTCCTACATATTGAACCAATTATGAGATTAGGTTCTCCTATTCTGAAATCAAACTTAAATCTGACTTATTAATAAGGGGTTGTCTCATTAAGAAAACCCCATATGGATTTCGTAAAGTCCTTCTTGGTATTATTAATGAGTCAGAATGAAGAGCTGCTCTCTGTGAGCAGCTCCCATCCTGGAAAATGAAGCAGTCTTTTCATTACAAAGCCGGCCATTTATGTAAATCTGCCATACTACATATTCCCTACAGCAGACGAATGGCTGACTTCCGTTTCCACATGCTAGAAAAGTGACTGATTGTCCCAGTGGCTCTTTTTCAAAGGATTCATAGCTGATGAGACATCCCATGTTTTCAATTTTTTAAAAACTTAAAGAGGACCTGCCACTTGCCATATGTACTTTTACTATCTGGTGTAAATGCTGCTGTTCTCCTGAATCCGGTGTTGTTTTTCTTTTGTTCCTGTTCCACTCCATTCCTGTGATATATCGCCTCCTCTTCCCTGTATGTACAGTTTCCTTCATATAACTCATTCACATAACTGCATTATGGATCCGTGCAATCTCTGAGCTGTATGACTCCATGATTCGGCTCTTATAGAAGTCAATAGGACCTTGGTGTGCCCCTATACGCCTCCAGTTTCATTGTTCCATGTTTTATTGTACTTCCTTTACTATGTACTTTTCTTAGCTCCAGGGCCGGCCTCTGCTCCCTTCTACTATGGGTGTAGCGCTTTGTAACGCTCTATGTCGGATTTCGCAAATTAGCAATATTCAGTGACATCATCACTCAAGACCTTTTAAGGCCGATTTAGACACTCATGAGTTTTTGAGTGTTGCCTGAGCTTTGTGTTTTGTTATTGTCTGCTTTGGAGTTTGCCACCATCCAGTTCTCTCAGCTGCAATTAACTCTGCAAACTCTTGTGATTTCTACAACCTTTATCTACTTTTGTGAGTCAGACCTGCTGATTATCCCTTCGTCTGCTGTAATAATAAACTGTTATCTGGACATGTTCCTGCATCACATTGTATAGTCTCTTCAAACAACTTTTCCTCTTTATCTTTGTCAGTGGCTATCCATTTAGTTGGTGATTAACTCTTCATCTGCTGTAAGCACAACAAACTCTCCTCTGGACTAGCTCACATTATAAGCGCTGCTGCAATTTCTGGACTGACTATACATCTTCAGTTTCTCTGCTTGTCTGCTGCCCTGGTATTTCGTCTCCTGGTGTTTCTAGTTCTGTCTACCTGCTGTCTAACTTACGCTGCTGTCCTAATCCTTGCTGTTCCAAGTGCCATTCGTCAAGTCCGGCCCGCTGTGCCATCACCTTTGGTCCATGTGTTCACCTTGCCCTGCAGCTTATTGAATCCACCTCATCAAGTGAGCCCTAACACCCTTCTACCATAATACAAAGGTGATCTAGCCTCAAAGCATTGGTTTTAGGGGAAAATATGATAGCAATGCGGTGCCAAATAGAGGCATTCTATGGTGGCACACGGATTGCAGCCGCTATGCTGTCATGCATATGATGCCTTACATCGGTTTCTTTCCTTATTTGATTGCACAGTCCATAGTTAATGTAAAACACAGATTATTTTTATCAGTTTAATTTTCTAATGCTAATCACTTATTCTCATTTGGTTTACTTGGGATTTATTTAAAAAAGAAAAATCAAAAAAATTTATAAAACCTGAAAGTAAAATCCAATATATCCCCCATGGTAATTACTAGAGCTAATCCTTTTACATGTTTATTAGCAGTCATGGCTATATTGCTATATGATGTCACTACAGTTGTCCTTGAGGTTGCCGCATCGCTAGAGGCACATCATGAAATGACTTCTCTTCTCAGCACTGTGTTGAGGACCAAGAACAAAAGGTTTAAGATCAATTTCAATTTTTTTTTTCAAATCTGTACATCCTGTAGTCTCCTACGAGACATTTTACTCTGCTTTGAGATATCGTCTTATGAGTGACTCACATTTTACTGTATCCCTAAATACCCCTAGAGCCATACTGCAAAGTTAACGTGTTTTTTAGAAGGGCTGATATCGACAGGTTTGGCCAATAGTCTAATGTGTGTAGGGGCTCCCGAATCTCCCACAACAGATGATTTTGGGCAGGAGATAAGGATCTGGTATGTTTGATTTCGAACTGTCGATCCTTTTGTTCTCTAGAGATAAGCTGCCGCCAGAGATGTCTGGCAGCAGCTCTCTCATAGAGGACACTGGAGCTCTCAGCCCGTAGAGTGAGAGCTCCAGAGCCAGGAGAGCTAGCTAAATGTCCCTACTGCCATGCTGCAAAATAGTCCTTTTTTTGGCTGATATTGAAAGGTTTGGATGACAATCTAATGGGTATATGGGCTCCCAACTCTTCCTCAACAGGTGATTTTTTGGGGGGAGATAAGTATCTGGTGTGTTTGATTTCATGCTGCTGATCCTTTTGTTCTTGAGATATAAGCCACCGCCACAGATGTCTGCCAGTGGCTCTTTCATAGACAATACAGGAGTGCTCCTGTGTATGGGGAAGTCGGGATAGATAACTGTCAGTTGAACGACTGGCTCAACCATCCTTCAAACAGCAACTAATGTGCACCTAGGGGAGCTATACTACATTTTGTTATTTGGAAGGAGGGAGGGGAGCATATGGCTAAGCAAAAGGAAAACATTTGAAGATACACTTCGACTACTTGGATATTAGTAGCCACTATCATCGTGAAGAGCAGGGCTGTGGAATCGGAGTCGTGGAGTCGGAGCCCATTTTGGTGGAGTCAGTGTCATGGAAATTGAGTAGTCGGAGTCGGAGGCTTGACTGACCGACTACACAGCCCAGGCAGGGCTGTGGAGTCGGAGTCATGGAGTCGGAGTCGGAGCCCATTTTTGTGGAGTCGGAGTCGGAGTAGGAGTCATGGAAATTGAGGAGTCGAAGTTGGAGGTTTGACTGACCGACTCCACAGCCCTGGCAGGGCTGTGGAGTCGGAGTTGTATAGTCGGAGTTGGAGCCCATTTTTGTGGAGTCGGAGTAGGAGTCGGTGTCATGGAAATTGAGGAGTCGGAGTTGGAGGTTTGGCTTACCGACTCTACAGCCACGGTGAAGAGGAAAGCAAAAAACGTGTTAAAAATAAAATCATAAAAATAAGAAAATTGCTCTAACTACAGGATAGGTCTGGCCAAAGGTATCTCCATCGATCCTGAAAATGGGGAACTGAAAAGCCCTGTTAGAATGGAGTGGTAGGCGAGCCTGCATTCCGGTATCTCTCACAGGCCCATAGACAAAACATGAACCGGAGGGCCGCCAACTTGGCCATTGCTCCATTCTACTAGGCATTACAGAGTCCCGTTCTCAGGATTGATGGAGATCTCAGCTGTCAAACACCTATCTTGTGGACAGGTAAAAACCTGCCTATTAATTGTAAGGGGAATGGCAATTAATTGGGAATGTTTGATTTTAAGGTTATGTCTGACACACAAAAAAGTGGCAGACTTTTTACTGCCCCAAATGAACACAACAGCATCCTCTAGGAGCAAAACTTAAACTTTTCCCATAAAACACCCACAGTACCGCCATAATGATACCAGCAGACAAGTAAGCTGTAGAGACCGGTTGTCATGATCCAGACCGTGTTTTTCTTGGTCTGGTCATGTCAGGGGATAACTTTTCTCTACCTCAGAGTTTCCCTTCGTGTTTGGACTCCCTGGTACCCGACTCTGCTTTGACTCTGACCTGCTTCTGCCTCTTGCTTCTGGTATTTCTGCTTATGACCGGTACTGACTTTTTTGGCGCTTCTCTGACTCTGTGTTTGGTATTTCCCTTGGTACTGCGCTACTCTCTGGTATCGACCCGGCTTGTTTGACTATTCTGCTGCCATCTAGTGGTAGCCTCGCTGCATTGCTGCTGGACTGCTCTGAGCAATATTTCAGTCTTCCCTCCACTATGCTGCCATCTTGTGGAGTTTGCATTTATCTGCAGAGCTGCAGCGTGACACCAGTACAGTATATCTTCACATGTGTCAGTTCTTCTTATAGAAGACTAAAGTGCAGTATTTCCCAGCAGCTTTTAAAGGGGGGATGTGCTGCTGACAACATAATCCTGTACAAGGACTGAACAATCAAATGAAAGGGTTTTTCCTCATTTTCATAAATGGGTATTGTCCAATAGTGCTTGTGAATACAAGCAATTTTGCAATTTACTGCTTTTGAAAATTTTCATCCGTTCTTGAGATATTAACATTTTTCTTTTGTTTACAGCTGGTTGCCTTGGAGAATGACCAAGAAAAGTGGTGGTAATATCTCAAGAACGGTTGCACGTTTTAATACGCAGTAAATTGCAAAAGTGCTTGTTTTTATAAGCTCTATCCAACGATATCCATTTTTGAAGATGGGAATAATAACCCTTTAAGAATCGTTACAGATTTTTGACGTCTCGAGTGAATGGAATGGGCCGGTAAACAAGCTCCGACAGACGTGTATATAGTTGACATAGAGGTTGTTAATTGACCAAAATCTGCTTGACTAATTGGGACTTTAACCTGGTAGAAATAGCTGGAGGTTAGTCTAAAGCTTCTCCTTGCCATATGCAGAATTTACTACTAACTTCTCTGAGTTAATGCCAGACAATTGCACTTGAAGTTAAGGGTTAAGTAGGTGCTTCTTCTACCTGTCACCAAGCCACCTATGTTCACATCACAACAGTAGGAGAGTCACGTCTGGTGGCTCATCAAGGATTATGCTGACCTACTTCCACAGGGCTGCTTAATTAAGGCTTTACATGAAGTGGTGGAGAGCATATCCAAGATACAGATCACTTCAAACCCTTGTATCATTATTTTCCCCAAAATTAGAGTTAGTGAATGTCATCTACTCATTTGCATATTAATTTTTATTTAAAAAAAAAACAAACTAAATTTTCGCAAAGTCAATAGGGAAGCTAATTCTCCAGGAGGCTTATTTAGCTGATGGTGCCGCTACCTGGGGTATTATACTGCACTTATATCCAGGGCTGTATCAGTTGCCCAAAGCACAACCTATCAACGGATCTTTTATGGAGACCTTCATGGATTAAGAACATCTCTACCACCAGACATGGGACCAAAAAAGGGGCAACATTTGTTGACGGACCAGGTTTGAATGTGTGTAAAAAAACATTCCATATTTTGGATAATTATAATCATTAAAGGGAATCTGTCAGCAGGTTCTTGTTATGTAATCAGAGAGCAGAATAATATAGGGGCTGAGATCCTGATTCCAGTGATGTGTAACTTACTGGGCTGTCTGCTGCTGTGTCCTGCCGTGTCAGGAGATTATCACTACAGGACTAGGTGTCTTGTGCCTCCTAGTCAACTTCTAAGGGTAACCCCACCTCCAACACTGATTGGCAGCTTTCTGTCAATTTACAGTGTACACAGCCAATCAGTGGTGTGGGT
The DNA here is from genome assembly GCF_039654945.1 of Dendrobates tinctorius. NCBI lineage: Eukaryota > Metazoa > Chordata > Amphibia > Anura > Dendrobatidae > Dendrobates > Dendrobates tinctorius. Next base: position 22,935,539 of record NW_027361688.1, read on the forward strand.
GGGGTTATACAGGGCTCAGCATTCTAGGTCTGCAGCATAGAAAACAGGGATTCTATCAAAATGACAGCATGCAGAACAATAAGTGATACTGGAATCAGGGTCTCAGCCCCTACGTCATGCCGCTCTCAGTTTCCATAGTTAAAAAAAATGCTCATAGATTCCCTTTAAATATTACTGCCAAAATGTGCCTACAACTATGTGATGCCAAATAACTGTACTACACAGCAACTAAATTATACCGTCATAAAGCGACTAAACGGTAGCGCCATGCAGGATAGCATATACAATCGCAATGAAAAATGTTCATGTCAAGTTACCAGGTAGGAAGCTGTGAGAAGCTGGGATCTAAATGGTGAAGGTCCCCAAAAAGTACTAATTGGCCCATAAATAAATCACATAAATAATAGCACCATCCAGTGAACACGTAATAGTGCCATACAATGCCTAAATGGCAACATGATACACATTCGAAACAAACCATTGTATGAGAAATGTTCAAGTCAAGCCGCCAGGCAGGAAGTTTATAACAGGCTGCACATGGTGAGACATGTTGGTGGGCATATCTAAATGATGGAGGTCGTGGGAAAGGCCGGTTTTGCTCTCGGCTTTCCCACAATTAAAGTTATCAATGACCGATATTATTTCCTATCTTTGGCTATAATGATGGTTTGCTTATAATGTCATGGTGGTGCCATGAGTTGGATCCCAACCCATTTGACATCGCTGACCTATCCTCTACATAGGTCATAATATTAAAACCCGGCAAAAAACACCTTGATTTCATGGCCATGATTGATGATGTCTTCAGTTGAAAAATAGAAATTTGTATATGCTTCCGTGATCTATCAAAACGAAAATATTAAAATCCAAAAGGCTGTCTACCAGACAAGAAATACTGTATGTACACTGTCTCTCAGATTGGTGACTTAGGAGCCTCGTAACTATTTAGGATCTTGTTTTCTCCGGGGAATAATAATCAACTGGGAATTAATTAACAACATGTGAATTTTATGGAATATCAATCAACAATAAGTTTAGTCCCGACTCACTGCCCTCATGTCAATATGTTCATTATTCCAACCCAATAAATTTTAATTAACGACTGGCCTCACGCAATCAAGCACTGACTGTCCATGGTGGCTATACTACACAGAAACCACGCAGGCAGCAGTTGTAGTCGTAGAGGTAGTAGATCAACCCAGGCTCTGAAAATGAAGCCAAAATGCCCCTTTGTCCACTGGAAAGACACCATTATTATAATAGCACATGGCCGGTGGGTGACTTGCTACAGATTCTGCACTATGGACTCCTTGGCCTCAAGTTATACCTCCGTGACCCATGCCACCCATCAGCTTCCTACTATTCACATCGGAAGCAATTGTTTTAAATACCCAATATTTAGCCTCTTGGTTTTGTCGCTAAAGATAAGTAAATGCCTGACCTCAGTTCACCAACTGGTTGGTCCACCAAATCTTGACTTTCTGTTTTGTTTAGGTAACAGCTAAAGGTCCCCATATACATCAGACTAATGTAGTCCGCACCTGTCGATATCGAGTGGTTCGGCCAACAATCTAATATGATTGGGCACACCCAGCATATAAATGTCTTGAGGAATTAAAGAGGTTGGCCACTACATTTTCCTGAAGATAGACCATCAATATCTGATCGGTAGGGTTGCATTCAGCTCTTACCGGCGCCAGTAGTTCTCGAATGCTTCCGGAACACCGCAGCTCTGTCCTGTCTATAGTTGACACAGTCAGGTATGGCAGATCCACCCCCCTACTCAATCATCTGCCATAGTCGGCTACGGCCACTATAGTTTTGAAGAAGCTGCTGTGTTCTGGCAGCATTCGAGAACTTCTGGCCACTGCTGGCATGGGTAACAGCTGAACAGCAGAGTACCACGTAATGCACCACCAATGATCAGATGTTGATGGCCTGTCCAAAGGAGAGGCCATCAATCAAAAAGTAGTGTCCGACCTCTTTAAGGATCAGATGTCATATTGCCAATCCTCTTGTTTGCTAGAGATAGGCCATCGTCAGAGATGTCTGATAGAGGCTGGTAGAGCCAGGCATGATGTGTGCAGGCTGAACGATCGACCGAACCATCTGTAGTGTATGGAGTGCTTAATAGTTGGTGGGCGCACATAAGGAAAAAATTTCCAAAAATTCAAAAAAAAACACATTTGAAAGGTTGACTCACCAAACCCTGACTAATGCACTAGTTTAATAGTTGGTGGGTCTCAAATTGGTGGCATGATAGTAAATGGGATTGTGTCCCCAAGCCCATAAATATTATTCAGGTTATCAAAATAAATGGGAGCTAATTGAAACATATCTAAGGTCTTATAATTTCTCATTATCTGGAGCAAGCTCATCTAGAGATGTCATACGCGTTCTATTAGTGCCATACTGAGTGCCGTACACTACCTAAATAGTAATGCAATATACTTTCTAAATAATAGCATTGTACAGTGCCGAAAATATCATCATGCAAAAGCCACCAGATGGGTTTGATGGAGGTCTCTAATGGGTGGGGATCGGGAGAGGGGGGTAATTTTCCTTTTTGCTAATTCCCATCCCATAGTCCAACTCTGAGGCCGGCAATACGCCATCTACGGTATTTGCGCCAAGTTCTAACCGTCCTTTATGTAAATTGCATTTGCCAAACAACTCTACGGAGATGGTGAATGTCAATGGCTGACGTCTACAGCTTGAGCTCAGTATTAAAGTCTTACAACTTAGGTGGTACTTTAGTACGTGAAATCAAGGATATAAAAAAAAAAACAGATTACAATCCATCCTTGGTTTCGGATTAAACAATAACAAGCCGTAAAACACTTTAAGATTTGACATTTACATACACTATTGGCGTCTCCTGAGCCTCGTAAATGTGCAGACATTCTGCTGCCGCTGCTTTGTGCTCTTACCAAGTATCCGGTTTCTTCGGCCGTGACTCAAACATTTATTATTTACTTGTTGAGCACAATAAGATAACAGAAAATATGGCCGTCTACACACATACACCGCATAGTGTCTAACAGACTGATTATTTCATAGCCTATGTTTGGGTCTTTAAAGGGAAGCTGGCATCAGATAGAGACCTATTGCTTTAATCAGCTTTATTTGACACTTTTTTTAAATTTAATTTTGGGTAATATATATATATATATTTTTTTTTTCCCATATCGCAATCAGTATTAAAAATAAAAAAATACAAATGTTGCAATTCTCCCAACTGGCCACTAGGGTTTTTTTTTTAGACTCTAACTTCCTGTTGTTTCAGGAAATGCACACACACATTAGCCACTATGATCAGAGAGAACACAATCCATTTTGTGACTGTGGTATCTACTGTATCGTGTCTGGTAACTCCTGTGTCATGGTGATCAAATAACACTGGTGGGATAGGAAGTTTTACATTTCTATTCACGCCCCTTGGGTTCCTATTGGCTAATAGTTCAGTTAATAAAGTAGAAGTCCTCAGTACACCATACAAGGCTGAATTGATTTCCCAAGTGCTCATAAAACAAAACTTATTAATTTGGGTTTTAAAAGCCATAGAAGAGAGTGTGTTCTGCACACACTATCTATGATATTGAAGTATCTAATGAGCTTGTGCAAAATCTTTCTGAAAAAGGGGCACAGGGGTAGCTATGACATCACCTTTAATGGGGTTATCCGAGACTTTGCTTAGCTTTTGCCGTGAGACTCAGAACTTACAGGCAGGGAGATTATAACTTCCTTTTCCAGGTTGCCCTGTCAACGGGACATCAATGCCAAATTCATGACGATTGACAGCCGGCTCCTCGCCGTTAGGTACAGCCTAACTGTCCCACCAACACTGCAGAGCGGAAGAGAAGAATCTGCTCTGCTGATGTGACCATACAAGGAACCACTAATAGAGAACTGCCATGAGAACCTAAAACCCTGTGGCTGGACCTCAGACAGAACATTGACGTAGGACACTTCTGAATTCAACAGTGATAAAACAAGAAAATATGGAGTGCTAATATCACCCTTAAGAAGCGAACACGAAACGCGCGTTGGGGCTGTGTGGCGTGTGTCCTGGCACACAGGATCATGAGTAAGCACCTTTAGGACATGGGGAGATATAGACTTTATGGACATTATGTGCACTGACACGATTACTTGTAGACTATCTAATCATAGTCACCTTATTAGCCTTTTCCTGTCCTTAAATTGCACTATGCACTTTACTATGTATGGGCCCGTGTGAACCAGGATACATTAGCCACTGTCTACCTGATCCTTTTGCTTTATGTGTCTTTTGTACTGATTGATAGGTAAATTTTGTTAAATGGATATACGTGACTGCATTTGATAATATGTTTAATAAATTACACCTTTTTAATTAATCTTTGGACATAGCGCTCCATATTTTCTTGTTTTATCTCTGTTAATGTGATGTCACCAGATGCCGCAGAATCACCATCAGGAACAGTCTGTAACTGCTTTGAGTTAGCGCAGATCTGAGCTGGGCAGACCAGGCAGGCAGTTAGCAACTACCTGCCGGTAAGTTCTTAGCCCCAGAGGAAAAACTGAGTAAAGTCCCGGATAATCCCTTTAACTATGGAATGACTCCTCCACTCCAGCTCTGCTGCACTGACAACCTCTGCCGGACAGTAAGTGACCACTAGTGGAGGCCTGACTGGCATGGCTACTGATTGGCTACGGGGTCAGGTGGCTGGTGGTGAGGATGTAATCCTTACCGATCAGTGGTAGCACTGGAGTAGAGCGTGGTTTCTGGTTCTAAATATGTTTTTTTTTTTTTTCACTTTTATAAAGATGGGGCTTCCCACTGGTGACTTTAACACTACAGCGAAAAAACCCTTTAAGTCCTAATCTGGAGCATGAAATGGCATGTTATCCACACAACTATATATATTTCTAGTAGTATTAACCGAAAAATAACTGGAAATCTTAAAGGAATTGTACAATCTCTTTTTGTCAGAAGCTGATCGCGGGGTGTCCTTTTGCTATGATCTCAAATGATCGGCTCTGATCTATTACGGAATCTGGTGTTCAATTATCCTGCAGCGCCACTACAGGGGAAATTAAGTATTACATGTTGCATATTAAAATCAATAATTTAATTTTGCTGTGCCAAGTCCTCCAGACATTCTTTGAAGCCACGCTTCCCCAATAGATGATGGTCCTGGACTAGGAACACCTTCTATTAACCCACAGTTTCCCAATAAGGTACTTGAAAATAATTTTTCCAAACCAGACGATCACATTAATGATATTCTGTCCTCATCCGGGTGACTTTTCTGAGGACTAATATAACATGACTTGGATGAACGTAACCTTCACTGGCAAACCATATACCTAATGATGTGATCTGTTGGTGTCATAAAATATCTGTAGACAACAGAGTAAATATTCATGAAAATGACAATTTTTTTTTTGTAAAATGGACGATAACACAAACAGCAATGGTATTTTAGGGACCATTAATAAATCTTCAGTCTAGATATGGTTCCTGCTTCTTCACCAATTAGGTTGTTGCTTGCTTTGGGCGAAATCACTTTGGTTTTGATTTCCTGCGAGACACTCACAATTCACTTTGGCCAACCAACTTATTGGAAAGTCTAGACCTGCATAATGTATTTCCGGAGACGAGTAGGACGATAAAGTAATTGTAGAATTGAGATAGGGTTTTATGCTACAGATGAAGATACTGCGATTAAAGAGAGTCTAATTTTATGTAAATAATACGTATAGGGAATGTGCAATCAGAAAATTACCATATTTTATAAATTATATTTTTGCATTTTTTTTCCATATCAAAATCTTAATTAAAAATAAGACATATTGCTTTTTTCACACTGGCCACGAGGGTTTTTTTTGCATTCTTACTTTCTATTGTTTCAAGAAATGCACACGCAGATTAGCCACAATGAACAAACTCCACCCTTCTCTATTGCATTGACGCATGTAATGAGCATGTGCAACTGTTATAGTGAACAGAGAGGAAGAGGTGAGCTGTGGCATCGCCTATAATGACTGGTGGATCCTGTTTTATCAGTTGTGTATAGAGGTGTAAACTGTAATTTAAATCCTGCCTCTGATGATAATGAGACGGCTGTAAACTCTTCGTAAAAGCACAGAATGTTAGCATCTAAAAAGCCCTAGTGGCCAGTTGGAAAGTTTCATGTTTTTAAAAATTCCAATAGTGAATTTTGAATTAATTCCAGGGGGAGAGGCTTATTGACCCATTAGGGCATGTTCACACGTCTTTTTTTTTCCAGGCAGGTTTGGAGACGGTCTGCTCTGAAACCTACCAGAAAAAGCACCTAGAAAACACTCAAAAGAATAAACATATTCAATTCCATGTAAAACAATTACTGTGTATATGTTCAGGCTTTTAACCATTTCAGGTTTTCAAAAACACCAAGCAGTTAAAAGACGTGACCAATAAAAAGACTGAAAAAAGCAACACACAAAACTGGATAAATCCCCTCCAAAAAAAATGCCGGTGGTCAAAAATGTCAGTAAGACACTCAGAAAGAGAAGAAAAAAAAATACAAATCAAGTTTATGAAAAGCCAGAGAAAGGGTATCACAAAAGCTTTTTCAGGTGGATTCCTCTTGGAAAGCACCTGAAAAAGCGCTAAAAAACCAAACGCAGAATGAGCATAATGAATGGCAATGTCAGAACGATTTGCTGTGCATGTTCTGTCTTTTGTCGCCAATGAAAATGGTTATGCAGGAGACTAAAAGACGTCATGTGCATGTACCCAGAAGGAAAGTTTCCTTGAGCATCTTCTAATTGAAAAACTTGGGTGTTTTAGGCCGCCTGAACAAAAAAATGTCGTGAACGTACTCTTAGCCCGAAGACCAACACAAAGACCAGCTACAAGTATTACAAAGAAGTATTGTTTTCTTTTCAATAGGCAATGTTAAATGCTTCATTTGTCCTGTGGGGGCACTGCGGGAAAATTGAACATTTAGGCTGGTTTCACACTAGCGTTTTTTAGCGCAGCGCATCGTGCGCGTACATGCGCATGCGGCCCTATGTTTAACATGGGTGCGCATGGTCTAGCGTTTGCACGCATTTGTAAGCGTTTTTGTGTGCATGCGTTTTTAGGTTGTGTGCGCCTAGGCACGCCGGACGCAACCTGTTGCATTTTTTGTGCGCCCAACCTGTGTAAAAAAAAAACGCATGCGCACAAAAGCGCACAAATGCGCCAAAAAAAATCACATAACAGTCTATGGGAACGCTGCCGTGCACATAGACATGTGCACGCCTGCATTTAAAATAGCATGTGTTTTAAGAGTTAACATGGCTACAAACTGGTTAATACGCATGCGCATAAAATAAGCAAATGCTTGATGCGTTTTTTGTATGCGTTTGGACTATGCGCGAAGCGCTGCGATAAAAACGCTAATGTGAAAGTATCCTTACTGCCAGATTGCTCATTTCTGAATACCGGAAGGCCGGTTTCACATGTGCGTGGATCGAAAGGCAGACGACCTGGCGGTCTTGGCGGCTCGAATCATGTGCAATCGGCATAAAAAGATTGGTGAATATTGACTTCTTACACACTGCTAGATCCAGACGGCTTCCTAAACAATGGGCTTACTGTGTATAAAGCCAAAAACAAAATGCTTAGTAAGCACTGGCATAGCCAAAAAGGGCTGTCTGCCTATAATCAGATCAGGATTTATCTCACTATTTTGCTTTTTTTTTTAGTTGAGCCGGGAATTGTATTCAGATATCAATGTAAAAAGCATCTGTCATCACTGTTTAGGTTACAATCAATGTCCTCTTTTAATTTATTCCGTAGAGAATATTTTCATTGAGTCCATTACGCTTCTGATGTCTTGGCTCGCCATTGTGGAGACATTTTAAAGAGGTACCATTTATAATACATTTTATTTAATAGATCCATTACTTAAAGCGAATCTGTCAAGAAGTTTTTGCTATGTAACCTGAGAGCGGTATGAAGTAGGGGCTGAGACCCTGATTCCAGTGATGTGTCACTTATTAGGCTATGCATTTTTGTTTCAATAGAATCAGTGTTTTAACAGCAGGAGATTATCACTACAGGACTAGGTGTCTTGTGCTTCCTAGTCCAACCACGCCCCAACAACTACACAGGAAGCAGCCAATCAGTGATGTGGGTGTGGTTATACACAGCTCAGCATTCTGAGATCTGCAGCAGAGAAAACTGTGATTCTATCATAACTGCTGCACCCAGTAAACTAAGTCATACATCGTTGGAATCAGGGTCTCTGTCCCTACATTAATCTGCTGTCAGTTTAAATAGCAAAAGATTCCCTTTAATATATTTTCCTGCGGGTCAGAGATCTATTATTCTCATACGGAACTCGGTATTTAATAAGATATTGGATGAATATGTACAATCAGATGCTTTAGGAGTCCCTACGACACATATCTGAATTTTTTTTAAATATAAATATACTTTAAATGGCTACTGAAAATATAAAAATACTAGCAGGAATAAAAAATTGTGAATTTTACCAATTTGTGCTACAAGAGTTCAATCTATACTGTAACCTTCAAATGACCTTGGCCATCAAAATAACAGTACACAGGTCCCGGATTCCATTTATCAGTCATAATAGTAATTTCGGTTTTACAAGACCATCCCTTGTCCTAGGTTCATTTGTTATTAATAGCCTCCAAATCATCGAGTTGTGACTGCTTTACTATCAGAGCTACTTTACTGTTGTTGTTGCTTTAGGCATGTCGATATACTGTATATAATGAAAAATAGCCTCTAACCCTTAAGTACAACCTCCCTTCAATTATTGTATGGCATACTGCACATCAGCCATAACATTAAAACTACCTTCCTAATATTGCCCGCCGACAAAACAACCCTAGATTATGAAGGCAATGAATCCACGAAAACCACCGATGGTGTCGACTGAAGAGTAGGATGAACACAACGTGTAAAAAGTAATATTCCAGCCATCTTCCGTAAAAAAGCAGATAAAGCAAAATTGCCCTTAGCTATGTATGTACAGAACAAAGTGTAGCGCCAATGCACACAATACTTTTTTTATGTATTTTTTCCCCCCTGCACATTTTTCCTGCAGCAAAAAAATGCACCATAAAACAGTAACAGCAGTAAAGCCATGTTCACACAAGGACTTAATGCTGCATTTTTTTTCTGCTGCTTTTTAGCCGCATGTTTTCTGCAGGCGTCCGCACTAGACTATGCAATAACAACATTATGTGTTGATCTTTTGTTTTAACCTGTATTTTTTACATTTATCCTCTGTATTTGATGCGTATTTGGTGCAGATTTAAACAGTTGATTGAATGCAGCGTTTTTTTTAGAGCAGAGAAGCTTTAATTCTACACTTAAAAATGCATTTGCCCCCTCCAAAAAAAAAATTGGCAAATACCTCATTAAAATCCCTGATCCCCCCTGATTCTGCTACTTTTTTCTATTTTGTGCTGCGTCGCTCCATTGCAAAGATATTCACATTTGTTGAATTAGGAGTGCACTATGTGAAATCTCTACTTGTACTTCAACTGGGCGTTTCCACAGAGTCTTCTCTGGGGTGTGTGCGCTTTTACCCCTCTCACTATTGCCAATCACGGCTCAGCAGCGTCTGAGACTGATAGACTGCCGAACTGTGATTGGCAGCATCGGGCACGGAGAGGTGACCGCACACACTCCAAGAGAAGACTCTGAATATGTGCCCCGTTGGTCTGTAAGCAGAGATTTCACATACTATGCTACAAAAGCAACAAATGTGAATATCTCTGCAATGGAGTGAAGCAGTGCAAAATGGAAAAAAAAGGCAGAATCAGGGGAGCTCAGGGATTTTAATAAGGTATTTCACTACATGTTTTTAAGCAAGTGACTGGTCCTCTTTAATTTGCTTATTTGGGTTAGTGTAATCCATAGAATTGGTGCAGCACATACGAGTTTTGGATGGTTGGCAAAACAGGTACTAACCACTGCATACATAATTGGTGTATGCGTCCAATATACTGTAGAATACCCCAGTGTAGGATTTGCTTTTCACTCTGAATATTTTAAAGGGGGTTGCCTCAGAAAAGAAGAATATATATAGTCTATGTCTGAAAAGAGCAGCATCTGCTCTTGCATACTCATAGTCTCAAGTGACGTCCTATGACTTCTCCAATAGCATTTACTCCTCTCTGGGAAATGAAATGGCAAGCGCTGCTTGGACCGAGACCGATATCAATGATAAGACGTAACTACAGAGCGGTCCAACATCTCCGGGTGTACGGTTTCCTGCATGATCAATTAGTGGATAAGTTGTAAAATAAAGAAAACTTTATTATTAACCTTCAATTTCTTGCATTTATTAGTATCATTCTATCAGAACCTATAGTATCAGCTGCTAATGAGTCCCCGGTGAGAAGATTACCCTAAAATAAAACCGTCAGACATAGTTGCGGTATAACGTACGCTGCGGTATAATCTGTAATTTAATACATCAATGATAAGGTAAACAGATGTAATCTTCTAAATTGTACAATGCAGAGTGTCTTATCTCACTTTCCTGCATTACAGAGAACTACGAATGAACTTGAGAGGAGTCAATTGACACGGGGGCACAAATTTATTGGATCCTCGATGAGTCTCTAAAAAAAAAAGTAGATGGCGAAGGTGAACAGAAGGCGCAAGGATTAATGATCGTCATTTAAAATAGATTTTCATACCAACCTGAAAATTAAAGGAATTTTCTGTGCAATATGGTGCGTGGCGCATGACACAAGAACTTTTTCTTTGAAGTCTTGGTTCATGTAGCTCATTCTTTGGCCCCTGCACTAGGCATGACATAGGCTTTCTCCGGAGTGTTACTTACGGGTATAAGAATGTCAACATGCCTATCTATGTATGATGTTGACTACTGTCAGGTAGTAAAGGGCTTCATTCTACTTGGATCAATTCAAGATGCAACGACGACAGCGGAAATCAATAGAATTGCTACGGGCAAATCAACAATGAAGTCACTGGACAAGGTCTTCAATTTGAGGAACATTTAGCTGGAGAAGAAGACGCCGCTGGTACATATTTTGGTCTTTTCTTTGGTAACATATGGATGTGAAACCTGGACGATAAAGAAATAAGACAGAAGGAAAATCAACGCTTTCAAAATGTGGTGCTGGAGAAGGATGTCATCAATACCATGGATGGCAAGAAGAACAAATAAATCAAGTATGGAACAAATCAAGCCATACACGTGACACGTCTCTCGAAAACAAGGATCACCAAGCTACGACTTGCCTACTTTGGACACATCATTTCGAAATATTAAAGACAACTCTAACCTGCACTGATGACTGGTAAAAAGAGCGAAACAGTGTTTTTAAATACATACACTGATGACTAGTAAAAAGAGCGAAACAGTGTTTTTAAATGTAGAAATATGGTTGAAATATAACAAGATTATAATAATAATATTGGAGTGATGTGGTATATAAAGGGCTCTTACAAGGCGGTAAAGTGGAGGCATTTTACTTGTCTTTCCAAGCGCATGTCTAGAGATGCCTGCGTTCTAAGAGTCCATATTTAGCCATCATTTCTGATTCCGATGGCAGCGTTACTTCCATAGTATTTGCTGTGTCTCAATTTTAAGTCGTACATAGCTGGAAAAAATTCCTGGCCACTCGGAGAGAAAGGATAGTTAGAGGATACAATCTTTATGCAAGTGCCAGCCCCGTCTTGGCAGATATCAGCAGCTCCTGTACCCACAAGGTACCTCCTCGTCCTTGCATGCCCTTGCTCGGTATTGAATTAGTTTAGTAATTTTTCATAAATATCACATTGGTACCGGGAAACTCTGCTGGTATGTGAAAATCAGCCTGAAATTGTTCTGTCCTGTCGCAGAGCCCATGAAATGCTTTAAAGCTCTATTATCTGTGACATGAAGGAGCGAGCGGGGGAGGCGAGGGAGAAGAAGGAGGGAGGGGGTCTCCAAGCGGCACAGAGAAGGAGATGGAGGGAACATACAGAAATCCACACAGAAGATGGAAAACAGATCTGTGGCTGGATGAAAAATGATAAATCCTGCACACTATCTCCAGAAGAAGGCCCAGAAACAAGGAAGTCACTTTCCTAGAGAAAGGGAAATATGCCATAGAGCTAAGATTGCACTAGGGAAGACCATGTCTCTCCTTAGCTCATGACTTGGCTCTCGGGAGCCTGGTGATGGGGGCTTAATGTTTTCTGTATCTGACAATACATATCTAGGGTTGGCAAATCAGCTATTAAAGGAAACACCACAAGTTCCAAAATTTATATGACTATAAGTAACTTTGTGAATATTTAGTTTTTCATAATTGCGTTGAAAACTAAAACATTCTGTCATGGCCAAAATTTTAAAGGGAATCTGTCAGTAGGATCAACCCTCCTAAGCTGTCTATATGGGCACGTAGGTCATAGGAAGCTGAATAAAATGATACCTTGATATCTGCGATCCGATGTCCTCTTCCAGAGAAATCCATGTTTTTCTTAATATGTAAATGAGCTGTTAAGATCTATGAGCCGGACATAGATCTCCCTGAGAATCTGCCTCCAGAGCTTGTTTAAAATGAAAGGAGTTACCAGTGTGAGACATGTAATGACTGACAGTCTGCTCTCCTGATCTACATGTCTCACACTGGTAACACCCCCTTTTATTTAAAATAAGCTCTGGAGGCAGATTCTCAGGGAGATCTATGTCCGGCCCATAGATCTTAACAGCTCATTTACATATTAAGTACAATGTGGATTTCTCTGGAATAAGACATCGGATCTTAGATATTAAGGTATCATTTTATTCATCTTCCTATGACCTACATGCCCATATGGATGGCTTAGGAAGGTGGATCCTACTGACAGATTCCCTTTAAGAGGTTGTCCAGACCTTTGATATTAATATACCATCCTTTGGGTAGGGTCTGACACTCGATACCACCAACAATCTGCTGTGGTGAGATATACACAGTGTATGGAACATCACAACTTGTTACACTGTGTAACAAGGAGCGCTCGCTCTGCTGACCTCCTGTGTTCTCTACAAGAGAGCGGCTGCCAGACTCCTCTGGCGGTGGCTTATCTTGCCGAGAACAAAAGGATAAGTAGTCCTAAATCAGACAGTCTGGGGATCCTTATCTCCACTCTCATTTGTCAGGGTAGATTCGTAAGGCCTCCATACACATTAGTACGCTGGCTGAGCCTGCCAATATGTATGAAGGCCTTTAAACAACCCTTTTAAATTCAAAATTTCAACGATAGATGGCTCATGGACATTGTAAAGCAAGGTGTATAGGGACACACACAGGGGCGTAACTACAGTGGGTGCAGGGGTGGCAGTTTCACCCGGGCCCTAAAGCCTAAGGGGCCCCAAATGGTCCCTTTGGCTCATATAAGATCAGCACTATTAAAGATTTGTGACATTTGGGGCCCTGTTGGAGATTTTGTTAAGTTACGCCACTGGGTACACATTCCCTGATACTGTGATACCGACTCATAGGAACCCCGTGAGCCATGGTATGGTGTCCATATGTCCCCATGTATTCTCCCCGTGTCTATCTAATATGGCGTCCCACAACATTTTCTCATAAGTGTAGAGTTGAGCGACTTTGGTCGGATCGGGTTTCATGAAACAAAATTTGTTTCAGATGAAACTGGTCCGGCTAGGGCAAAAAAAGTCGGAGTTTCGTCCGAAACCCGACCCCAATGCAAGTCAATGGGAAATAAAAGTCGGCATTGAGCCGTGACATTCATCCACTCAATGCCGACTTTTATTTCCCATTGACTTGCATTGGGGTCGGGTTTCGGACGAAACTCCGACTTTTTTTGCCCTAGTCGGACCAGTTTCATCTGAAACAAATTTTGTTTCATGAAACCCGATCCGACCAAAGTCGCTCAACTCTACATAAGTGTATACAGAATTGGTAAAAAATTACCCTGTGTGTATTATGGGGTCATAATATGGATTCATACCAACATAAATCCGTAATATGGTTGCGTTCAAGGCTGCCAGGTCCCAGAGACCCAGGAGCAGCTGGCAGACTTTTTACATTACTTGGATGTGAACGGAGATACGATACGTAATATATTTTAAAGGGGCGTCCTGGGATCGTACTATCGTTTTGTAAGCAATCAGCTGTCTATCAAATTGCATCGGTGTAATGTACTTCCATTACTGAAACATCCCCCATTCTTCCCAGGAGTCACGTGACTGCGGCGGCACTGATGTCTCGTGGACAGGTCACGCGGTTTAGAGCCTCCTCAGTCCCATCCTGTCAACAGGACATCAGTAATAATGCCATTTTGGGTGGGACTTTGTGAGGTGAGTGGGTATTATACCACTACATAGTGCTTAACGGGTTTTTCCCGTCTTCATAGATGAATATTCTCAGATAGAGCTTGTAAAAACAAGCACTTTTGCAGTTTACTACTTATTAAAATTTGCAGCCTTTCCAGAGATATTAACACTTTTTTTTGTTTTACAGCACGTTGCCCAGGAGACCGACCACCACCGCTATTTTGTAAACACTGCGCTGAATCTGGTGAGATGTAACAGCGTGCACCAGTGATCCTGGCCAGCTTTGAATGAGGACAATAGAAAAGAGCTTGTAAACGCTGCGCATGTCGGTCGGTCTCCAAGGCAACGAACTGTAAACAACAGGAACATCTTAATATTTCAAGAACGGCTGAAAATGTTAATAATACACAGTGAATTTTAATTGCAAAATTGCTTGCATTTACAAGCACTATCTGTTAATACCCTTTCATGAAGATGGAAATAACCCTTTAAAGGGAATCTGTCAGCAGGTTGTTGCTATGTAATCTGACAGCAGCACAGTGTAGGGGCAGAGACCCTGATTCCAGCGATGTATCACTTAGTTTACTGGATGTGGCAGTTGTGACTGAATCACAGTTTTCTCTGCTGCAGATCTAGCAGAGCTCTGAATGCCGAGCTGTGTATAACCCCGCCCACACCACTGATTGGCCACTCTGTGTACAATATATATTGACAGAAAGTTGCCAATCAGTGCTGGGTAGAGTGGCTGTGATTTAATCACTTTTCTCTACTGCAGATCTAGCAGAACTCGGAATGCTGAGCTGTGTATAACCCCGCCCATACCACTGATTGGCTGCTTTCTGTGTACACTGCATATTGACAGAAAGCTGACAATCAGTGCTGGGGGCGTGGTTGGACTAGGAGGCATGAGACACCTAGTCCTGTAGAGAGAATCTGCTGATAAAACTGTGAAACAGCAAAACACATCCCAGTAAGTGACACATCGCTGGAATCAGTATCTCTGCCCCTACATCATGCTACTCTCAGATTACATAGCAAAAACCTGCTGAAAGATTCCCTTTAAATTATACCACCTTACATACATTGAATTTATACCACAATAAAGCACACATATACCCGTATAAGGTACGTAGCAAACATATACCACCGTATAGTGCACTAACAATACTGCCATCTTCATGCATTAAGCCAAGTTTTTAACTAAACGCAAAATAAATCTCAGTAGAACAGAATATAATCACACGAGATGCGCTTGGATTTTATTACGCACGATATTTGCAGTGACATGAATATAAGCACACACAGGCACGGCTTGATTAAAATCATAAATATACCGCAGGCGATATTTTTCTGTATACATGTGTTGTAGCACGACTACTGGGCTAGAAAGCGGAGTAAATTGAAAAACAAGCAATAGCTCTTAGGCGCCTACATTTTGATCGCTTATAGGCTTTTTCTGGTTTAGACCTATTTGTTTTATAGCTATTGCGCCTCACTCCTAAATAGATCTTGCTATAATTAAGTGAAGATGTGCAGATTTTTTAATTTCATTTTGTTTGTTTTTTTAAGCAGAGGAAAAACTACAATAAAAGTAAAATTTTCGCAGAGCCGTAAAACTTAGGAAACTACGATAACTGCATTTATGGCTGAGACGCAAGATAAAGTCCAACTGAATTCATTATCTCTTTTTAATACGAGATTTATTTGCCTTGTATAATGCAGCTCTGCATCGCTATTCTTCATA
This sequence comes from Dendrobates tinctorius, assembly GCF_039654945.1. NCBI lineage: Eukaryota > Metazoa > Chordata > Amphibia > Anura > Dendrobatidae > Dendrobates > Dendrobates tinctorius. The sequence continues at coordinate 22,951,577 of NW_027361688.1, forward strand.
TATAAAGAGCTATTGGGTTAATGCTTGTCTGGTGTTCATTACCGACAGCCCTTGGTGGGACTGTTTGCTATTTAAACCCCTGAACCTCTGACTTCCACTGCCAGTCATTAAGTTCAGCTTACCTGGTCTTTAGCCCTAGTCCTTGCTTCTGTTGTGTTTATCCCATTTTCTGACTTCAGCTTGTACTTTTACCACCTGTTTGCTTTCTGATTTTGACCTTTATTGCAGCCAGCTTGCTCCACCAGTCAGCAGCTAACTCTGTGGTCCCAGCCCAGGTGTTTCTGTGTAAGTCCAGATCCTGGGATCTGGTAAACGGAGTGGTTTTCCAAAGTATGACTACAAAAACTCTATTAACAGCTTCAAAGCTTCCAAGAAAAGTGCAACCTTGACATGTATCCTTCAATTTTTTTCCAGACATGCCCACCCCACCCCTTGTCTGGTCAAATGCCTCACCAGCAGTGGTCAGCAAGTCGTCTATAGGCGGCTTAATAAATAGTGCAAGGCAACTGCTTTCAGGTCAGTGTACTAATGATTCAGTGCCCCAAGATAGTTCAACTTGAGTGTCTTTACTTTGCCAACTTATGAAAATAAAGTCAAAACGTTATCATCCGGTTGGCAGACGTATCGTCCGTATCAGTCCGTTGCATATACAGAGCCTCCTGCTCTGCTGTTTGCAAACCAACACTGACACACCAATCCCTTACCTGAAAGTGTAAATGGGAATTGTGGCCATGGGTCACTTCCAAGACCCGGGCTTCCAAAGTCTCAACTTCTGTTTTTGGCATCTTTAGTGCTATGAAGCACAACATGACTTGGTATGAGGACTCATGACTAGGTCTCACATGACGTCACCCAGAATGCCCTGCGAAGGATACCGTCCACAGACGTGAAGGATTCCCCACAACAACTCATCGGCCTCTTCCAACATCTGAACCTCCATCTTCATCCCTCATCTGTACAAGTATCTATATAAGAATATTCACTAACCCCAAAAAATAAAAATCCTACAAAATTTTATACACTATATATGTTTTTTTCACTTATCCTTTGCCAACACCTGATATATAGTATATAAAAGTTAATTTTCTTAAATCATACACTTAACATTAAAGGGAATCTGTCACCCTTTTTTTTGGATCAGCTGCCGGCATCGACATCAGGGGCTTATCAACAGCATTCTGTAATGCTGTAGATAAGCCCCCGATGTAACCTGAAAGATAAGAAAATCGAGTTATATTATACTCACCGGGGGGCGGTCCGGTTTGGTCTGATGGGTGTTGCAGTCCGGCGCCTCCCATCTTCATACGATGCCGTCCTCTTCCCTTCCTGTCGTGGCTCCGGCGCAGGCGCACTGCTCTGCCCTATTAAGGGCAGAGCAAAATACTGCAGCGCGCAGGCGCCGTACCTCTCCCAGCGCCTACGCACTGCAGGACTCTGCTCTGCTCTCAACAGGGCAGAGCAGTGCGCCTGCGCAGGAGCCACGACAGGAAAGGAAGAAGAGGACGGCATCGTATGAAGATGGGAGGCGCCGGACCGGACCACGACGTCTATCAGACTGGACCAGACTCCGGGGTAAGTATAATCTAACTTGTTTTTCTAATCTTTCAGGTTACATCGGCAGCTTATCTACAGCATTACAGAATGCTGTAGATAAGCCCCCAATGTCGATGCCGGCAGCTCATAGGCCAGATTCCTTTTAAAATGGATGTCCACCTTTGGGGATACTTTCTTCATTTCTTTTTTTTTTTTTTAATTTAAATTATTTGTGGATAGTCATAACTTAACGCTCTCTATTGAGAACAAAACAACGCGTAGATCTTAAAGCAGCCGCCAGATGTGACATCATGTGTGGTAGACACAGTGCTCGGGCGCTCCTCCATTTCCATAACTCATATCACTGCCCCAACCTGTCCCTTCTCACTAAAGGAGGCCATAAATCCCCATATATTTTGTATATTGCCCTTGAAGGGTATTATTTATTATTATTATGAGAATCTGAATTACAATGTATTTCCACTGCAATATAGCAGACGCATTCCATCTTATCACTGTATCAGGTACTCAGGGATACAACATTACCAGATTTACATTAAAAAAATCTAGTTCTCCAGAACAGGTTATGGGAGGATGGATTTTACAGGGAAATTAAACTGAAAATGCAGGAGGTCTCAGGTATAAATGTGGTGAAATGTAGTATTATATTTGTCCATTAGAGTGATTTGTCAGCTATATCGGAGGGGCAGAGGTAGCAGACACCATTATTAAAAAGAGGGAAACAGGGGGGTTTAGATCTAATGGTATAATAATAGTGACATGGCTTTGCTCATCTGTCCAAATCTATACAGTAAAGCAGATAAAGAGAGAGCTACAGAAAATAGAAATTGTCGGCTGTTTTTAAGTGCTCTTTTGGCAAGTGTGAAAAATGGGAAATGTCAAGATTTTATATATATAAGTTAAAAAAATTATATATATATATATATATGTTATTTTTTTTAACTTGTTTATAATGCAGATCTTATCTAAATTATATTTGTCATCTTCTGATGATGGATTCTTTCTATAGTGGTATATCCAGCCTAGATATTGATGGTATATTCTCAGAATATTTCTTAATTGTTGGATGAATATGAATCCTTACCCCTAGGACTTGCACCCGCATGGAAAATGGGCTGATCCATATAGCGTGGCAAAGAACGAATAAAGTTGGGTCATGCCACTTTCTCCAGTTACTTCCAGTTACAGTCCCAGCTGTTTTCTTCCCAAGTAATAGGATAGGATTTGCATTGAACGACAATTTACGGCATAGCCCGTGGACATGCCAACAATTTTTACGCTCTGAAAACCTCCTTATTAGTTACATATCACATGATGGTAAATGGAAACGCGTGGATTGCCATCACATTTTTTGTTCCTTTCAATAATAATCTCCATAAAGCCACAAATTTAATGCAACATTTTTTTGGCTGCGGCTTTTCCCTTCTGCAATAGTAACATCGCCTACCACCATACCGCTTGGCTTCATTACAATACTATAAGTAGATCTCACACCTACAAGTAAATGCAAGGCAGGCTGAAATTCAATATATTGTGGGGTATGAACACAATCTGAGACATGTCACGAGTCCGACAGCCAACGCGCCGGCGTCTCAGATATGGAGGCAATGATTACTACCATACAGCCGTTCTTATGATCATGCTGGAGCTTCTTGATTGGTGAGATATATGTGCATAATCTGCCATTGCTGGGCCAGTGCGAGGAATAGGAATGAGCAGCTGACGCGTTTCGCATAAATGATAAATGTGGGACCCTGGCACCCGGCACTCTACTTGATTGTGTAATATCCTGATTGATTTGCTTTATTCCGGGATAGTGGCTTCCATGTGACAGGTGATTTCCACTCCATACGGCCGAGCTTACACTTTAATGGAAAGATATAAAAAACTCAGTTCCTTCCAGCTGCGGAAAAACTTCAAAAATTCCATCCGCCGGCTTCCCTCATCTATATATGTCAGCTGCCGATGGCGGCAATGGGTACAAAGTGTTGTCAACCATCAGTTAACGGTTGCTGACATAAATCCTCAGTTCTTTGGGTTTCGAGTGTCTTAGTGGCACGACCAATGGGAGATAAAATCCAGATGATCAATTAAAGTAGAAGAAGTGGCGCCCGTATCGTTACTTCCCTCATTCATCACTACGTGGAGTGACCACACAGTGCAGAGACATGGATTGTGGTTGTGAACTCGGTTTAAATTTTTTTATAACCTTTTTTACATATATATCACTTTCTATTCTCGGCTTCTCTACTGACTAATACAAACATTACGGCAAAAATGCTAAACTAAAAATGTACTTTTTTCCAAGCTGTTCTGCACTGTGAAATGTGAGGTCACAAGGTATCTTGTAATAAAAGGTCTACCTAGAGGTCTATCTAAGGACAGGTGATGACATGTGAATCGGTGGAGGTCTGTCTGCTGGAACCCAAAAATCGGGCTCTGTAATGCCCGGTGGTCATGCATGCATGAGCGCCACTCCTCGTTTATTCTCTATGGGATGGCAGGAGATGGCAAAGTACACGGTCTTCTTTTTTGGGTAACCCCATTCTGATGGGGCTTTCGGAGACAGTGAGCGCTCCAATAATTGAGCTCCCACCGAATGACAAGTTCTCACCAATTTTTTAATTAATTAATTAATCAATTTTATGCACAGGAATATATTACATTTTTCAAGGCTTCTTACCAGAAAGTAAAGGTGTTTTGGTCACCCGTAGATATCCATATCCACAGGTTTTGTGACGCAACAGCGATCTCGCTACATGTGACACATAGCGGCGACCGCTCCCCTCCACTGGATATCTCTGATCGTGCTCGAATGTCCTGGGCCATTTTTTGATCGTTGGCGCCAGCATGCATTGCTGTGTTTGGCGCCGACGAGCGACCTCGTTGGCGACGCAGAACTCAGGGACGCAGGCGTGAGTCGTCAGAACAGCTGCTGTGTGACAAGGTACCAACGACCGCCCAGGTCGTTATACGGATCACCGTATCCTAACCGTGTCCTAATTTCAACAATTGTTAATACGGTCATTTTTTGGGCATAAAGTACCATGTTCTTTGCAGCACGTCCTGTTTACACAGGAGGATGTGCTGCCGAGAATGATTTTTAAGCAAGGTAATAAATAATTTCACTAGACGAACGTGTGATCGGTAGCCTTTTTAGAGAGCGTTCACGATCATCAACTAGTGTAATTGCACTCTTAGGCTGGAGTCACACACAACCATTAAAAAATCGGTCCCATTTTAACGGTACGAAATCGCACAAAGAATTCTTGGCCAGATATCCGTCTGTCATCCCATTTTCCGGCAAGGAACCAATTTTAATCGCATCTAAGCATCAAATTGACATCCAATGCCAATGCCTGATGCCCTATCCTGTAGACCTGGAGAAGTTGTGCGATTTAATCGCAAGTCACACGTGTGGTGCATTTTCCATGTGTTTTTTTATCGCATCCATAGACTTGCATTGGGGAATCCGATCCGAAAATCGGTGACAATCGCAGCATGCTGCGATTGTCTCGGTCCGAGGATCGGATGCGATAAAAAAATCGCATGATGTGAGCTGCCCCATAGAATAACATGGGTTCGAATGCAATGCGATTTTTTATCGCATTGCATTCGACCGTTTTAATCGCTAGTGTGATCCCGGCCTTACTCAAAGAAACAACAGGGTAGAAAGGCATACTGCCAAGAACAGTGTGCCGACAATGTGCTGCCGAGAACAATGATTTTTTTTAAGTAAACCTAAAAATAATTTCACCCGACGAAAAAGCATTTTACTCATTCATTATGGTGATCGGCAGCCTATTTAGACTGATAACCGGGAAATGTTCCTGATTATAGGCCGATGTAAAAGAGAAACAACAAGGATGGAAGGGGAACAACAAAAAGTATCATATTCACCGGAAAGCACGTAGAAGAAAATGTAGAGGGTAGGGAAAAAAAAACACAAAATACTTGGCTGACTACAGAACAAGGAGTATATACAGTATGTCATGAGCTGTTTAGGAAGCTAACATGATTTTTGTTTTATGCCTGAAGCAGCCATGTTTTGCGAAGCTTACACAAACCCTTTATACATAGTCAGGCACTCGAAGAGCTGAATGCATTTTCAAGACCGAAGAATCATTCCTAATTGCTTATCACTGCCAGATCTCCGAGAGCCTCGGAAAGGAATGTTTTCCCCTCAATTTTCTTTTTTATTGAAAAGAATGTATATTCCATTGTCTGCGTACGTCACAAGGCTGCGAAAGCGACGCTACATAACATTTTTTCAATTAGTGTCAGCTAACGATATCAGATTCCCTTCTTGTAACTCGGGAGACGTCATAATATGCGTAGAAATGTTCACAGCAAGTAAACAAACAGGATAAATGACTTTAGGGCTTTTCAGTTTCTAACCTCTGCCAACCAATCAGATATCTGATTTCACGAACCCTCCTTGCATCATGGGGGTTAAATTAATTATCCTAATTGTATCTGGTTTTAAGTACATTGGCCATGGAGCCTTTCAATGGATTCTTCATGTTTAGCGGTATTTAATCATACAGCCTAATAGCATTATCGTAGGGACTTCATGAAAGCTGAGGCAGACGAGACAGCAGCCACAGTGGCAGATTTCATCGCCATGTACGCCGCTCTAAAATAAGACCTGTCGCTTGCCATGAATACGTCATTTTTTTACCTAGTGTAAATGCCGCTGTTCTCCTGAATCTGGGGTAATTTATTTTGTCTTCCTGCGCCTCTCCATTCATGAGATACGGTCATTTCTTTCCGGTATATAATTTTTTTTAGCCAATTGGGCATGATCCTTAAGAACACGCCCACAGAGAATAGAGTACCACGCCCACTTCACTAATAAGACTACATTTATATACAAGGAAGAAGGGGCCATATCTCAGCAAAGGAGAGGCACAGGAACAAGAGAAAAATATCGCCGGATTCGGAAAAACAGCGGCATTTACACCAAGTACATATTTATAGTAAACTAGCTGAAGAGCCCGGCGCTGCCCGGGCATAGTAACTAACTGTGGATAGTTATAACAAATTATAATTATCCTCCATCCCATAGTCCCGTGCCCATATACCCATCATACATATCCACCATCCCATAGGCCTGTGCCCATAAACCCATCATAAATATCCTCCATCCCATAGTCGAGTGCCCATATACCCATCACACATCCTCCATCCCATAGTCTCATGCCCATACACCCATCATACATATCCGCCATCCCATAGTCCCATGCCCATATACCCATCATACATATCCTCCTTCCCATAGGCCTGTGCCCATAAACCCATCATAAATATCCTCCATCCCATAGTCGAGTGCCCATATACCCATCACACATCCTCCATCCCATAGTCCCATGCCCATACACCCATCATACATATCCGCCATCCCATAGTCCCATGCCCATATACCCATCATACATATCCTCCTTCCCATAGTCCCGTGCTCATATACCTATCATACATATCCTCCATCCCATAGTCAACCATTATGACATCCTAATGAGGGGCGGGGCTTGATACACACACACTTTTCCCCATTATGTAGAGAGGGGCAAAATTGTTTGGTGAATTGGAACGCGCGGGGTTAAAATTTCACCTCACAACATAGCCTAGGACACTCTCGGGGTCCAGATGTGTGACTGTGCCAAATTTTGTGGCTGTAGCTGCGACGGTGCGGATGCCAATCCCGGACATACACACATACATACATACACACATACACACATTGAGCTTTATATAATAGCTGACAGGTCCTCTTTACAGCATTTCTCTGGCAACTTATTTTATGTATTTTACTATACTTAATGGAATAACTACAAGTCTGTATTAGATTGAATCAATAGATATTTGTGAGCAGCGATTTGTTGTTATATATCAGGTCCAAAGCTTGTGTTGAGAATATTCCCCCATATATACCCGTTCGAAGTCTCTGACATATGCTACAGTGTCATATGTCGTCCATTAGACACAATGTTAACAAAAGTTTTTTTCACGCTGGCTCACTGTGTACAAAAGTGTTGTCTGCTGTGCAAATTCACCCCGACTGAGGCCATGGAGTACATTCTTCAGGCCTTTATCAGGTGAATAGGAGGAGCCTATGGCATTTGGCGTATGCATCAACAGCTCTCACTGAGCATGCGCCAAGTATTGTCCTATAACAATATTTAAACTAAGCCTCCCTAATCCACTGTAGAAGCATCTTCTTAGCCGATAAGGAGGAAGTAATGTATAATCTGCATGCATGTGAGGGCTCATTCAGTCATCAGTGATTTTTTTCCGTAAGGACAAAACCGTTTGACTTTCTTCAATGTTTTTGATCAGAGTTTCATCAGTTTGGTCAGTGTCATTTTTTACCATCAGAGATTCATCAGTTTTTATCAGATGAAAAAAAAAAATTGATTGAGCGTTTGGATTTTGTTGTTCTGCGGATTGGCCACTAGTGGCTGCTATTATTCACTTTCCTAAATTGTGCTGCAATTCTACTCCTTACCACTGGAGGGTGTTATTCTGTTCTGCAATCACCCATTAGTAAGATGACCATTGTTGAAACCGTGGAAGCCATCTTGCTTCCTGTTTGGGCCTACTTAAGCCACATGGAACATTACTCATTGCTTGAGTATTGTGTATAGCCTTCAGTCTAGTTCCAGTCTCCAGCCCCTAGAATTGTCTTACCCAGACTGTTCCCATTCCTCTCCGGATTGTTCTGATGATCTCCATTGCTTCAACCAAGAATTTCAACTACTATTTGCTGTTCCTGTGTCTCCGGCCTTTGGATTCCAGCCGTGCTCCACCAATATCATAACATGTTTCTCCAGCTTCTCCTATCAAACAGTCCATAAAAAAATATTGGACAGCAGCACACGGATGGCATCTGAATGCTGTCCGATTTTATCATAGACCAATAGACTTGCTTTCAAGAGTTTGATCCAAAACCCAATGTGGGCTGTAGGGTGAGTATATTTGGCTCCCGATGCCGGGTGAGTCCCCCGAATATATGAGCACTATGTGAGGCTATTTTACTGTATGGAGGACTATGTGAGGCCATTATATTGTATGGAGCAATATGTGGGGCCACTGTACTGTATGGAGCACTATATGGACCCATTATACTGTATGGAGCACTGTGTGGAGCCCTTTATACTGTATAGAGCGCTATGTGGACCCATTATACTGTATGGAGGACTATATGGACCCATTATACTGTATGGAACACTGTGTGGGGCCCTTTATACTGTATAGAGCAATATGTGAGGCCATTATACTATATGGACCACTATGTGGGGCCATAATACTGTATGGAGCACTATCTGGGCTCGTTATACTGCATGGAGCAATATATAGAGCCATTATATTGCATGGAGCATTGTTTGGAGCCCTCTATACTGTATAGAGCACTATGTGGGGCCTTTATATTGTATGGAGCACTGTGTGGGGCCCTTTATACTGTATAGAGCACTATGTGAGGCCATTATACTACATGGAGCACTATGTGGGGGCCTATATACTGTATTGAGCACTATGTGGGGCCATAATACTATATGGAGCACTATGTGAGGCAATTATATTGTATGGAGCACTATGTGGGGCCATTATATTGTATGGAGCAATATGTGGGGCCATTGTACTGTATGGAGCACTATATGGACCCATTATACTGTATGGAGCACTGTGTGGAGCCCTTTATACTGTATAGAGCACTATGTGGGGCCATAATACTATATGGAGCACTATGTGAGGCAATTATATTGTATGGAGCACTATGTGGGGCCATTATATTGTATGGAGCACTGTGTGGGGCCCTTTATACTGTATTGAGCACTATGTGGGGCCATAATACTATATGGAGCACTATGTGAGGCAATTATATTGTATGGAGCACTATGTGGGGCCATTATATTGTATGGAGCAATATGTGGGGCCATTGTACTGTATGGAGCACTATATGGACCCATTATACTGTATGGAGCACTGTGTGGAGCCCTTTATACTGTATAGAGCACTATGTGGGGCCCTTTATACTATAGAGCACTATGTGAGGCCATTATACTACATGGAGCACTATGTGGGGCCATAATACTATATGGACCACTATGTGGGGCCATTATACTGTATGGAGCACTATCTGGGCTCGTTATACTGCATGGAGCAATATATAGAGCCATTATATTGCATGGAGCATTGTTCGGAGCCCTCTATACTGTATAGAGCACTATGTGGGGCCTTTATATTGTATGGAGCACTGTGTGGGGCCCTTTATACTGTATGGAGCACTATGTGAAGCCATTATACTGCATGGAGCATACTGTATGGAAGTCAATGCAGGGCCCGTTATACTGTATGAAAAACTATGTGAGGCCCATTTTACCATATGGTGCACTTTTTGTGGCCATTACATTGTATGAAGCACTGTGTGTGGCCATTATACTATATGGATCACTATATGGTGCCATTATACTGTATGTAGCACTTTTTTGTGGCCATTATACTGTATGGCCATATGTCTTTTACTGTTCTTACATAACATGTTATATTATTCTAATATTTTAATCTAAGATCTCTTAAAATTTACTTTGTTTCCATATGAAAAAGTTCATTGCTACATTTGATAAGGAAAAACTTCCTCAATTGTAGACATTTTTGTTAAATAAAAATCATAGTTAGTCCTTGTCTTTGTCCAAGCTTTTAATTTTGTCTTTCTGTGTATTTCTGTTTGACATCCTTGCCATATGTAATCAAGAGTGTCCGTTTTGCAAATATTGCACCGTCGAACATTGTCAAATTTTTTATTATGACATTTTTTTTTTATGAGCTACTGGTCTCTGTAGCATGGGAGCACAGAGACTGGTGGGGAAACTGGGCAGCACTAGGAAAGGACTCAAAGGGTCAACTATATTGATATTTGTTTTTATTTTCCACCTTCCGGGGACATTTTTTTTTAAAAATAGGCAAGAACAACCCACCTAGATTTTAATGTAACTGTTATGGGTAACAAACAAAGGGTGACATCTAACGACAATTATTTCTTGATTTTACAAATCTTTCACCCCAGGGTCTGCAATGGTGAAATAGGTGTTGCTAATTCATCGAGAAGAAGACGCTCCCTTTCGTGGTGCCACCCACTGACCATAAACTATGAAGTGATGCGTTTGCTTTAATCTGTATCACGAGTGATTTAACTTTTCCCTAACTTTTTGTTATTGAGCCGACCTGCGTTCCCATGTAATGACATCACACCAAATCAATTTACTTCTACTAAAAATGATTTCTGAGGTTTAATTAAAAAGTCATTTCGACCAAAATACATATTTCCCCTATGACTTATGTCTCAGTTTATCCTTGGTTTACCTTGATTAATTCCGCTCTCTTGCAAATTATACTATTTAATATTTTTAAGAGAAATTCTACTCATCATTAGCATTCCGGCCACTTGCATTTTTTTGCTCTGAAAAATGAAATAGAAGCAACGCTCCCATTATCGCAGCTCTGATTTTACTGCTTCTCAGATCTGTACTTTCTGCTCCATGGATGTGGAACCACTGCAGCCAATTACCAGCTGTGAAACGTGCTGGTTAGGGTTCCAGGGAAGCATCGGAACTAGATTCCTGAGGGATCTTTGAGTCATCAAGGTAACACCTCCACGACTGTTGGCCGCAAGGTTCTTGGAGGACTCTCAGATACACAAGAATGCTCGCGTGACTGAGAAATCCAGTGATCTCTACGAGAGCGCTGCCGATAGACATGTCTGACTTTGGCTTATCTCAGGGAGAACATAGATCAGCAGCCAAATCCTTAACTCCTCTGACAATCAATTGTCTGTGGTTGCCATACAAATTAGGCTCTCGGCCAAAACCCATCGAAATCGGCCAACATTAGTCTAGTGTGCATAGGGGGTTTACTTAGTATTACTTTTATTATTTTTACACCATGTTGATCACTTTTACAAAAACTGAGGAGGCTGGACAATCACTAGAACATCAAAACTCTAAAGTAAAGATGAAAATGGAAAATAGATGTTCAAAGAGGCTTTTGGGGGCAAAAATATTAATAGACAAGGCTAAGAATATGTCATCAGTGGGGACAGTGGGTTGTAGTACCAGACCCAGTAGGACATGTCTGAAGAAACCATGAAGGGGCCATGATTCTCAGAGTTTGCGGGAAATACTTATCTTCACACAGGGGAAGGCTGGCTGGCCACATCAAAATCATTGGATACAAATGTAGGAGTTGTCCACTAAAAATGGACTTGAGGGGTTGTCAAAACGATAAAGAACACATACTCATCTACGTGACCTCTACCTATGCAGGTCTCCTGGCTTCTTTTTCTAGCGATGGATATCACTTGACTGCTATAGTCAACCAACGTCCACTGATCGGCTGCAGCCTTCACAGTCTACCTAAGCCAGGAGAAGCAATCTCTCTTCTGGCTCTCAGAAAATGGGACCGATCAGTGACCGTAGCAATCAAGTGACATCCCTAGCCGGAAGAAAGCAGAAAGCCAGCAGGAGATAAACGGCCAATTGTTGGCTGAGAGCCATCTAGGCCAGTTCTCCCATACACAGTAACACTTGTTTGGCACTATAAATGGGCCATGATGTTTCATGGTGACTGGTGAAGTTTGGGAATGTGCACCAATCCCAATTTTTACAATCCTTTGTCATTAAAAGGGTCCTTTGAAAATAAGCTGCAAGGACCTCAAGTGATCAACTGGTAGTCAAGCAACAAGCGCTCAATTTTCTTTCAGCGCCACCACAGGAGAAATTAAGCATTACATGGTGCCTAACGAAATCAATGTAATGCAAAGATGTGCTCTTTGTAGCCAATATCTGCTAACTGAGGGTGCAATTCATGGAGGTCCTAAAGGTGTGGGACTCGCCAATATTGCCTTCCCTAACGGGGATTGGAATTATACACTTACATAAACTGAAATATAACTTTTTTTCTTATTCCATTTTTTATTTGTTATTTTCCATGAACAGCAGATTGCATAACATATGCAAACAAACGTATCCGGCCCACTGTAAAAAAGACAATACACTGGCATAACAGTACTGGAAACAAAGCCTTACAATTAAGCATAATTACAAGCATCACTGTATCGAAATGTTGCTCATTTCTGCTGAATATCCTACATCAATAAAATGTTGATTTATAAACAATGTGTTTGCTCTCCTGACATATAGTATCCATGTTTAGAGATAATTGTATTCCCCACAAAATAACAATTGTGGAAAATCTGCCTTGTAATTTTCCTCCGTCAAGTATATACAACTGTGTGTTACTATTCCTATTTTCTATGGGGAGTCTACCTGCAATACTTTAACATTGTCCTATGAAGACAACGTAGAGATACATACTATTGAACAGTGGAATAGTACTGCCCAGTTGTCAATTTACTTCTCCTTGATATGGAGGAATAAAGAACTCAAGATGTCTAAAGCATCTAAATACTTAGTAGAGCACCTCTGGCTGTTATGACCTGCTGCGAATGTGATAAATAGCCAGACACCAGCTTCTAGCAGCGTTCCTGAGGAATCTTTATTTACTAATATTCTTGAGTGGTCCAAGAGTGGTCCAAAAAGTTAAAAGAAGAGATCTTTTTATAAAAAAAAGGATGCAATGGAGATACAAAGGAATTGAATGTTTGCAGAGATAGAATTGGAAACATAGTTCGCAAGTTTAAAGTTGCAGGAAGACTGGAGAGGTTTTCTTCTGATGACTCTTCAATGAAGGCCATATTTTGTCTCTGAACAGTAGAGCAATGTACCACAAGTTCAGAGTCTTCTAAATCTTTCTGAAGATCTTTTGCAGTCAAGTGGGGGGTTCTAGTTTGTCTCTCTAGCAAGACTTTATCTTAACCTCCACTGTTCCCGTTAACTGTCATTTCCTAATTAGATTTCCAACTGAGAAAAGGGCAAGTTGAAAACGCGTTGCTATCTTCTTATAGCCTTCTCCTGCTTTGTGGGCCAACACCATTTTCCGTTTCAGAGTGCTAGGCAGCTACTTAGAAGAACCCATGGCTGCTGTTTTTTGGCACAAGGTTACAGGAGGCTGGGTTTTTGTAAAGCTGGGAAGTTTGAATCACCTGGCCTTTCTTAATGATGCTGTAACCCTAACAGGCTAATTATGGTTTGAAACCTTCGTCAAAGTTATCTGAGCACACAAATCCCCATGGGTGCCCAAACTTTTGCCTCGGACCATTTTCTTTTCTGTAATTTTTAAGATGTAAAAAAATTACAATATATTTTTTGGGAAAATACAAGGGAAATGTATCATCTTTCACTTTAACCCTTTTAGTGATCATTTCACCTTCCACCTGCTTGCCAAACTTTTACATGCCACTGGATAGCTTTCTATTTCTACAGATACATTGCAATTCTCAACAAGAAACTGTATTTGGTCTTGTAAATATGTTAAACTGATGATTTATAAAACTTAATTCCATACGGATGACAATACAGATGACAAAACATTTTTCAAATTATTTTTTATATGGTTGTGTGAACTAAATGCTGAAAGTCTTTTCATGCCCACACTACAAGAAATAAACCTCTACTGACCCAAAAGCACAAAAAAATTCAGCACCAATAAGCTTAAAACATATAAATAAGCTACAAAACAAGCAATGAAACACAACTAAAACTTTTTAGGGACTAATTTGTTGGAAGGAGGAAGAATTAAGTATATACTGAAAAGAACACCCTGCACACAGTGAAACATGGCGGAGGCTTGATGATGCCTACAGTGAAAATGGGGGTGGTTCAGTCATCACTACAGTGAAGCATGTTGGTGCCTCTGTGATGCCTACAGTGAATCATGGAGGTGGTGACAACAGTGAAGCATGCCAGTTGGATAGGAGTGACTACAGTGAAGCATGTCGCTGGCTTGGTGATGCTAATAATAAGGCATTGTGATGGCTTGGCAATGCCTATAGCAAAGCATGATGGTGAATCAGTGAAGCATGGCATTGACTCGGTGGATGGTAGCTTATTAACTACAGTGAAGCACGGCAGTGGCTTGATGATGACTACAGTGAAGCATGGCAGTAGATCTGTGATGCCTGCAGTGAAGCATGTCAGTGCCCCTGTGAAGCATACAGTGAAGCATGGTGGTGGCTGGGAGATGCCTTTACTAAAGCATAGCGATGACTCAGCAATGCTCTGGGGCTGTTTTGTTTCCTCTAGTCCTTGAAACCTGCAGGGTGTGGAGAGCAAGATGGATTCAATCAAGTAATAGGAAACCTTAAGAGATAACATCATGCCTTCTGTGAGGAAGATAAGGGTGGGCACTAATGGACCTTGCAACAATACAATTATTCCATGCATATGTCAAAGTTCACCAAGCCTTGGTTTTAGAAGAAGTCCTGTAAGATTCTGGAGTGGTAATCACAGTCACATGACTTAAAGAAGAAAATATTAGGTAGGATATGGAGAAGGCAGTTGTTGCAAACAAACCCAAGAATATTAGTTACCTGGAGTCTAATGCCCATGAGGATTGGGCTTCCTCAAGAGCGCTGCCAGAAGGTGGTGTCTGGCTATGCATTATATTTGCAGCAGGTTATAACAGCCAGAGGTCTTCTACTTAAACATAAAGATGTTTCTCATAAAGGGGTAAATATTCAGGATTGAGAGTCCTCAGTAGTTGATACCTTTTAATGGCTAACTGAAAAGATGGTAATACATTGCAAGCTTTCGAGACTACTCAGGTCTCTTCTAAAGATGCGGTACATTCTGGTATCCTCCATTTTGATACAGGAAAGATGTATAAAGGGGTAAATAATTCTGAGACTGCATAGGTCAGTAATAATGTTGTTTTGAGTTGAATCTGGAGAAACCACTAGTATTAGTTGTGTTGATCATTTTGCATTGTTCTTGTTTCATTGGTTTATTGCAAAGAGCCGAAAGTATGTACACTATGCTAATTAACCTAATTTACAACGGGGCAGAATAATATATATATATATATATATATATATATACTGCCTCTATAAATAATGGAAAATATCTAGATAATTGCAAGCTACCATATGTCTATATGGCTAGACACATCGCATATACAATTTTATAACCTCACAGTAAAGTCAGATTATTGTTTGGCGCTTTCACATTTGGTTTAGAGAGTAGCTGCACACACTGTAATGACCTTCACTAAACCTATGAAAAGCAAATCTCCTGTTCACAATAAATAATTGCTTCTAAACAGTTTAAAGCTTTTCAAATAAAACTTTATTTTTTTTTTTAAAGTTTTCAAAAGTGTAAAACAAAAATGTAGATTCCATTAAAGGCTCCATCATATGAAATGAACAGTTTATAAAGATTCCTGCCTAGTGGAGTTAATGCCAGAACAAAATTTTTCTCATTTTATTATTTAACTCATTCAATAATAAAAGAGAATAATTAATAAGACAAAATAATTTTTACTTCTTTTTATTTTCTGCTAGAAAGTCACCACTACAAAGGTGCTTGTGCCTTAAATTGGACCTTTTCTATAGCACAAACAGGTAGAAAAGCATAGCCTTTCCGCTCACTATCCCCAAAAGTTAAACTTGTTTTTGGACCACATAAGAATCCAGAAAAGGTCCAGATTTTCATTCCCTTCAACTTGCCATCTATTCTATTTGAATGGGCGGTAAGTTTTCATCAGCATTCTGCCAGGCTTATGAGAACTGGAACTTCCATTTAGTCCATTTAGTCACTCCTCAGCTTGCGCATTACTCCTACCAGTGTCAAAAAAATTGCCTGTCCAGAAATGATAGCCCATCCCTGTGTTGTACATGTATGACGTTTCAGAGACAGGAGAGCAGGAGCATAGAAACAAAACACTATCCCACTTCCTATAATCAGTCTATAGAAATCTGATGCTAGATATATATTACATTGGAGTAAAAATGAGATCAAACTGTACAGAACAATAATTGTTTAAACCCTGTGACAGGGAGTACTCACTCAGCTGGTCATTGAGGAATAGGCTGGGACATTCAGGGTTAAAAAGTCTATTCGGTTTATTAGAACACAGCATAAGCCACTCTCCAGTGATTTAGCTGCTCCATGTCAACAGAACAGCTCTTCTTCTTCCAGGTTGCTCGGTCGATGGGGCGTGACTTTCAGTGTCACGGTGATTGACAGTTGGCTCCCCGCAGTTAGGCAGCAGGGAGCCGGCTGTCAATCAGCATGATGTTATCAGTCACATCCCATCAACAAAGCAGAGTGGAAGAGAAGCCAGTGCTCTGTTGACGTGACGTCATCGGAATCCGCTGAATCACCAGCAGGATCAGTCTGTGACCGTTCTGTGATGGCAGAGATCAGCGGCAGGCACAACAAGCAGGTAGTTAGCAACATACATTGTTTAAAAAAAATAGTTCAGGATAAACCCCTTTAACTAAACGGTCTAATAAAAATGTTACGGGAAGAAAGAAGAATGTGAGGCTGTCCTGATAGTTGGCAAATAGCTAGAAAATCAATGAAAGTTGACTCATACCACAATTCTAGGTGGGTATTAATTCTGGTTGAAAAGGTTCTATTATTTAGAACGACTGCTCTCGATCCAGAAACTCTATAAAACTCATTTTCAAACACATTGGGCATCATTTTTTAATAAACCATCTAAAAGATTAATTGATATGAGCGATCCATCAAAGTTCAGCCTTCATTTCTTAAACTGCTCTGGTAAAATGTAAGCTGTTCTATGATTAGTTGCTATGGGCTATGGGTTATTTTTTTACACAATTTTGAAAATCTGTATTTTGAACCTCGGAATGTTCTATCCCTCATTGAGGTCTATTCATAGAACGCAGGCGGATCCAAATTGCGGGGTTTAATTTATTTGAAAATAGGGGGGGAAGCCAGCACTGCTTAAGGTTAGGACGCATAAATTGGAGTGCATATGCACATAATGTCTAGCTGTATTCAAAAATGAGATATTTAGCAAAAAAATTGATCAATTCAATTGAGCCACCCCGCCGCGCCAAGGCAATCTCATATGGGGGGTCCTACTCTATATATTTTTAATAAATGCCGTGCCATTACGGCCTCCTAAATACATTTAGAGCATGACCACATCAAGTGCAATCTGTACCTGAACATTGCTGGATCGCTCCCATGAAGCCAGATGAAGCAAGTGCAGATGAAGGCCAACCTGGCCCATTTGAATGCCAAAAGCATCAATTCTTCTTACTTAAGCTTGTCAACCTTAATTAACTTCATAATACAAGTTACGCACTGAAAAATGGGGGTTATTTGGCTACAGACTGTGGGGGGGAGGGCTGGCTCCAGGTTTTCATGTGCCCTGGGCGAAAGAGCGCCCCTTTAACACATACCACAACTCATCATGCTCCGATACTGCAGAGAAATAGCGGTATAGTACAATGAAAAATACCTCACTTTTTACATCTCATGACGAGGCCCATCTATTTCTCCATACAGAATCATTGGTCCCATATAATGTTTGAAACAGTATATGATGAGCTCCACATAATGCTACAGTATATGTTGGTCCCCATGGATGAAGCTCTACTGTCTTATGGGCCCAAATAATGCTCCAAACATAATGGGCCCCATTTCTAATGCTCTAGTGTATAATGGGCCCTGTAAATGCTGCTCCAGTGTCTGATGTCCACCTTTGGAATGTTCCAGTGTATGGTGGGCCCCATCTATCATTCTCAGACGGTGTTAGGCCCAGTATGGATTGCACGTGATTGCACAAAGGTTAGAAAGGGTACCGTATCCCCAGATAACATGTATGGATAGCATACACATTCAAAATATATGTCTCAGGAGGCAGGCTCAGACGGTGTTAGGCCCAGTATGGATTGCACGTGATTGCACAAAGGTTAGAAAGGGTACCGTATCCCCGGATAACATGTATGGATAGCGTACACATTCAAAATATATGTCTCAGGAGGCAGGCTCAGACGGTGTTAGGCCCAGTATGGATTGCACGTGATTGCACAAAGGTTAGAAAGGGTACCGTATCCCCGGATAACATGTATGGATAGCGTACACATTCAAAATATATGTCTCAGGAGGCAGGCTCAGACGGTGTTAAGCCCAGTATGGATTGCACGTGATTGCACAAAGGTTAGAAAGGGTACCGTATCCCCGGATAACATGTATGGATAGCGTACACATTCAAAATATATGTCTCAGGAGGCAGGCTCAGACGGTGTTAGGCCCAGTATGGATTGCACGTGATTGCACAAAGGTTAGAAAGGGTACCGTATCCCCGGATAACATGTATGGATAGCGTACACATTCAAAATATATGTCTCAGGAGGCAGGCTCAGACGGTGTTAGGCCCAGTATGGATTGCACGTGATTGCACAAAGGTTAGAAAGGGTACCGTATCCCCAGATAACATGTATGGATAGCGTACACATTCAAAATATATGTCTCAGGAGGCAGGCTCAGACGGTGTTAGGCCCAGTATGGATTGCACGTGATTGCACAAAGGTTAGAAAGGGTACCGTATCCCCAGATAACATGTATGGATAGCGTACACATTCAAAATATATGTCTCAGGAGGCAGGCTCAGACGGTGTTAGGCCCAGTATGGATTGCACGTGATTGCACAAAGGTTAGAAAGGGTACCGTATCCCCAGATAACATGTATGGATAGCGTACACATTCAAAATATATGTCTCAGGAGGCAGGCTCAGACGGTGTTAGGCCCAGTATGGATTGCACGTGATTGCACAAAGGTTAGAAAGGGTACCGTATCCCCGGATAACATGCATGGATAGCGTACACATTCAAAATATATGTCTCAGGAGGCAGGCTCAGACGGTGTTAGGCCCAGTATGGATTGCACGTGATTGCACAAAGGTTAGAAAGGGTACCGTATCCCCAGATAACATGTATGGATAGCGTACACATTCAAAATATATGTCTCAGGAGGCAGGCTCAGACGGTGTTAGGCCCAGTATGGATTGCACGTGATTGCACAAAGGTTAGAAAGGGTACCGTATCCCTGGATAACATGTATGGATAGCGTACACATTCAAAATATATGTCTCAGGAGGCAGGCTCAGACGGTGTTAGGCCCAGTATGGATTGCACGTGATTGCACAAAGGTTAGAAAGGGTACCGTATCCCCAGATAACATGTATGGATAGCGTACACATTCAAAATATATGTCTCAGGAGGCAAGCTCAGACGGTGTTAGGCCCAGTATGGATTGCACGTGATTGCACAAAGGTTAGAAAGGGTACCGTATCCCCGGATAACATGTATGGATAGCGTACACATTCAAAATATATGTCTCAGGAGGCAGGCTCAGACGGTGTTAGGCCCAGTATGGATTGCACGTGATTGCACAAAGGTTAGAAAGGGTACCGTATCCCCAGATAACATGTATGGATAGCGTACACATTCAAAATATATGTCTCAGGAGGCAGGCTCAGACGGTGTTAGGCCCAGTATGGATTGCACGTGATTGCACAAAGGTTAGAAAGGGTACCGTATCCCCGGATAACATGTATGGATAGCGTACACATTCAAAATATATGTCTCAGGAGGCAGGCTCAGACGGTGTTAGGCCCAGTATGGATTGCACGTGATTGCACAAAGGTTAGAAAGGGTACCGTATCCCCAGATAACATGTATGGATAGCGTACACATTCAAAATATATGTCTCAGGAGGCAGGCTCAGACGGTGTTAGGCCCAGTATGGATTGCACGTGATTGCACAAAGGTTAGAAAGGGTACCGTATCCCCGGATAACATGTATGGATAGCGTACACATTCAAAATATATGTCTCAGGAGGCAGGCTCAGACGGTGTTAGGCCCAGTATGGATTGCACGTGATTGCACAAAGGTTAGAAAGGGTACCGTATCCCCGGATAACATGTATGGATAGCATACACATTCAAAATATATGTCTCAGGAGGCAGGCTCAGACGGTTTTAGGCCCAGTATGGATTGCACGTGATTGCACAAAGGTTAGAAAGGGTACCGTATCCCCGGATAACATGTATGGATAGCGTACACATTCAAAATATATGTCTCAGGAGGCAGGCTCAGACGGTGTTAGGCCCAGTATGGATTGCACGTGATTGCACAAAGGTTAGAAAGGGTACCGTATCCCCGGATAACATGTATGGATAGCGTACACATTCAAAATATATGTCTCAGGAGGCAGGCTCAGACGGTGTTAGGCCCAGTATGGATTGCACGTGATTGCACAAAGGTTAGAAAGGGTACCGTATCCCCAGATAACATGTATGGATAGCGTACACATTCAAAATATATGTCTCAGGAGGCAAGCTCAGACGGTGTTAGGCCCAGTATGGATTGCACGTGATTGCACAAAGGTTAGAAAGGGTACCGTATCCCCGGATAACATGTATGGATAGCGTACACATTCAAAATATATGTCTCAGGAGGCAGGCTCAGACGGTGTTAGGCCCAGTATGGATTGCACGTGATTGCACAAAGGTTAGAAAGGGTACCGTATCCCCAGATAACATGTATGGATAGCGTACACATTCAAAATATATGTCTCAGGAGGCAGGCTCAGACGGTGTTAGGCCCAGTATGGATTGCACGTGATTGCACAAAGGTTAGAAAGGGTACCGTATCCCCGGATAACATGTATGGATAGCGTACACATTCAAAATATATGTCTCAGGAGGCAGGCTCAGACGGTGTTAGGCCCAGTATGGATTGCACGTGATTGCACAAAGGTTAGAAAGGGTACCGTATCCCCAGATAACATGTATGGATAGCGTACACATTCAAAATATATGTCTCAGGAGGCAGGCTCAGACGGTGTTAGGCCCAGTATGGATTGCACGTGATTGCACAAAGGTTAGAAAGGGTACCGTATCCCCGGATAACATGTATGGATAGCGTACACATTCAAAATATATGTCTCAGGAGGCAGG
This sequence comes from Dendrobates tinctorius, assembly GCF_039654945.1. NCBI lineage: Eukaryota > Metazoa > Chordata > Amphibia > Anura > Dendrobatidae > Dendrobates > Dendrobates tinctorius. The sequence continues at coordinate 22,973,023 of NW_027361688.1, forward strand.
CTCAGACGGTGTTAGGCCCAGTATGGATTGCACGTGATTGCACAAAGGTTAGAAAGGGTACCGTATCCCCGGATAACATGTATGGATAGCATACACATTCAAAATATATGTCTCAGGAGGCAGGCTCAGACGGTTTTAGGCCCAGTATGGATTGCACGTGATTGCACAAAGGTTAGAAAGGGTACCGTATCCCCGGATAACATGTATGGATAGCGTACACATTCAAAATATATGTCTCAGGAGGCAGGCTCAGACGGTGTTAGGCCCAGTATGGATTGCACGTGATTGCACAAAGGTTAGAAAGGGTACCGTATCCCCGGATAACATGTATGGATAGCGTACACATTCAAAATATATGTCTCAGGAGGCAGGTTCAGACGGTGTTAGGCCCAGTATGGATTGCACGTGATTGCACAAAGGTTAGAAAGGGTACCGTATCCCCAGATAACATGTATGGATAGGGTACACATTCAAAATATATGTCTCAGGAGGCAGGCTCAGACGGTGTTAGGCCCAGTATGGATTGCACGTGATTGCACAAAGGTTAGAAAGGGTACCGTATCCCCGGATAACATGTATGGATAGCGTACACATTCAAAATATATGTCTCAGGAGGCAGGCTCAGACGGTGTTAGAACCAGCATGGATTGCACGTGATTGCACAAAGGTTAGAAAGGGTACCGTATCCCCAGATAACATGTATGGATAGCGTACACATTCAAAATATATGTCTCAGGAGGCAGGTTCAGACGGTGTTAGGCCCAGTATGGATTGCACGTGATTGCACAAAGGTTAGAAAGGGTACCGTATCCCCGGATAACATGTATGGATAGCGTACACATTCAAAATATATGTCTATACATCAGGAGGCAGGCTCAGACGGTGTCAGGCACAGTATGGATTTGACGGCCCAGATTACACAGCGGAGGAGCAGGGAGAGGTAAAGATTGCAAATGCTGGGGCCCTGCCCAAGCAAGGGGGGCCCACTCGTGGGCGTCGGTACTGGCACTGGGCCCCTCATAGTACAGCGGTGTGTCTGACGGCGGGTGTGCACCACCACCGTCAGAGACACTTGATTGCACTATGAGGGACCCTGTGCCAGTGCCCGCGCCCAAGAGTCGGCCTACCCACCTGTCCAGGGCAACGTCACTCGCACGGTGTCGTGCGCTAGGTGGTGACCCCAGCCATGGGGGGGGAGGCAGCACAGTTAGGGAGTTTTAGAAAGTGGCATATGTTGATGTTGGACATTCAGCTGATGCAAAAGGCGAAATAGGTGAAGTACCAGGAAGAGGTGGACCAAAGCAAGCCATTTTTCTGTCACCCTATGTGTCATCAGGGGAAGGTGGGACAAAATCCTTGGAAACCCATGCGTGGTTCATTTTAATGAAGGTTAGATCATCCACATTTTGGGTTGACAGACGGGTCCTTTTTTCTGTCAGGATTGATCCAGCTGCACTGAAGACTCTTTCCGATAGCACACTTGCAGCTGGGCAAGCGAGCTCCTGTAAGGCATATTGGGCCAATTCAGGCCAGGTGTCCAGTTTAGCGGCCCAATAGTCAAAGGGGAATGACCTGTGTGGGAGAACATCGATATGGGAGGAAAAGTAGTTTGTAACCATAGTTGACAACTGCTGTCTCCTGTCACTTTCCATCGATGCAGTATTACCAGTTGTGTGAGCGGTATTTGAAAAATCAGTCCACAACATTGTCATGAAACCCCTGTCTCCAACGCCACTTCTGCTGTGTGCACCACGAACACCTCTGCCAAGCTGCCCCCGGCCCGTACGGCTCGTGTGAGAACCATCACCGCTGCTGTGTGCTGGGAATGCCTCAAGCAACCGATTTACCAGAGTTGCTTGTTTATTAGCCAATATTAGGTCAAGGTTCTCCTGTGGCATGATGTTTTGTAATTTGCCTTTATAGCGTGGATCCAGGATGCTGGCCAACCAGTAGTCGTCATCGTTCATCATTTTGGCAATGCGGGGGTCCCTTTTTAGGATCCGCAAGGCATAATCTGACATGTGGGCCAATGTTCCCGGTGTCAATGATGCACTGCGAGTGCTCGGTGGAGGAGCACTTTCTGGCAAATCCACATCCCTCCAGTCACGCACAAACCCTGTACCAGACCTTGCCACGCCAACATTTTCACTTGCCCCACGAGATGCATCCTCCTCCCCTAAGTAATCATCCCCATCATCATCCTCCTCCTCCTCTTCTTCCTCCACCTCGTCCAGGAGAGGTCCCTGAGCAGACAATGGCTGAATGTCATCAAGGATTCCCTCCTCCTCTTCCTCCTCATCAACATTGGCTGCAGACGCCTGCTCCTTAAGGTGCGTCAAAGTTTGCATGAGCAGACGCATAAGTGGGATGCTCATGCTTAGGATGGCGTCGTCTGCGCTTACCAGCCGTGTGCATTCCTCAAAACACTGAAGGACTTTACAAAGGTCTTTCAGCTTCGACCACTGCACACCTGTCAACTCCATGTCTGCTCTCAAAGTGCCTGGCCGTGTATCCTCCCACAAATGCATTATGGCCTGCCTCTGCTAGCACAGCCGCTCCACCATGTGCAGGGTGGAGTTCCACCTTGTTGCAATGTCGATAATGAGGCGGTGGTTGGGAAGGTGGAGCAATCGCTGCAGCTTCTGCATACGAACGGAGTGTACAGGCGACCGGCGGATGTGCGCGCACAGTCTTCGCACCTTCTGGAGCAGGGCTGTTAACTCCGGATAATTTTTGAGGAAGCACTGCACCACCAGGTTCAAGGTGTGAGCCAAGCAAGGTATGTGGCTGAGTTTTGAAAGGGCTATGGCTGCCACAAAATTACGGCCGTTATCACTAACTACCTTGCCTGCCTCAAGATGTACACTGCCCAGCCATGACTCAGTTTGTCGCTTCAAGTACTTGGCCAGCACCTCGGCGGTGTGTCTGTCGCCCAAACACATCATCTGCAACACAGCCTGCTGACGCTTTCCACTAGCTGCTCGATAGGGGGACACATCGTGTGCAACAGTGGCAGCTGCAGATGGAGTGCTCGTACGACTGCGCTCTGTGGACGAGCTTTCGCTTCTGGAGGAGGAGGAGGAGGGTCGAACGCCTACAGCCAACTGTTTCCTATACCGTGGGCTAGGCAGCATTGTCCCACCACCGCTGTCCCCTGTGGACCCTGCATCCACCACATTAACCCAGTGCGCAGTGATGGACACGTAACGGCCCTGGCCATGCCGACTGGACCATGCATCAGTTGTGAGGTGCACCTTTCCGCTCACTGACTGCTTGAGTGCATGGACAATGCGGTCTTTCACATGATGGTGGAGGGCTGGGATGGCTTTGCGAGAGAAGAAGTGGCGACTGGGTAGGTCATAGCGTGGTACTGCATAGGCCATGAGTTCGCGGAAAGCTGTGCTTTCCACCAACCGAAAGGGCATCATCTCAAACGAGATTAGTTTGGCAATGTGGGCGTTCAAACCCAGTGTACGCGGATGAGAGACTGAGTACTTTCTTGACCTACTCATAGTGTCTGGGAGGGTTAGCTGGACTTGAGAGCTGCATATGGTGGAAGTAGCGGTGGACAGGGCGGACTGAGAGAGGGTTGATGATGGTGATGGAGTTGGTGTTCTTTCTGATGGCCTAGAATCAGTCTTTCGTTGATATAACAGTGGGATTCCCTGACTGCTGTGGTCTTGCAACGACACCTCAACATTTGCTGCTGTGCTAACCGGTGGGCTTACAGTGGGGGAAACAATGTAGCGTTGCTGACTACCTTCGTTGTGATCAGTTGCACATGTGGCACTTGAGGTTTGGTGTTGTGTCAACGCTTGCAAGTGCATGCTGGTTAAATGTCTAAGCATGCAACTGGTATTCAAATTTTTCAGATTTTTCCCTCGGCTAAAGGTCTTTGCGCACTTCTTACAGATAACCTTGGCCTGATCATGAGGATTTTGGTCAAAAATGTGCCACACTGCACTCTTCCTACTTTGGCAGACATTTTGCGGCCTAGCACGCTGTGATCTTTTGACCCTCTGGACAAGCTGTCCAGCAACTCTTTTGATGTTTGGAACCTGTCTTTGGAGTGCTCCGGGCCTGCCAGATAACAGCTGTTGCGATGTCGATGTCTGCTGTGGATGCTCCTCATCTGAGCTATTGGAAGCAGCACCCTCTTCCCCCAATGGATGCCAATCTGGGTCAACAACTGGGTCATCCATCACCTCCTCTTCTATGTCATGTGCACCTTCCTCTGTGTCACCGTGTATGGTGGTATAGTGTGCGGGAAGGGGCACCTGAGTCTCATCAGGGTCAGAATCTGGCTCTGTACACTGCGAGGACAATGTAGTGCTCTGAGTGAATGTACCAGCAGAATCATCCATCAGCGGCTGTGCATCAGTGCACTCCATGTCAGATTCATCTTGGCCTGGGTAATTCACCATTTCACTTGATAATCCAGGCATGGTATGTGAAAACAGCTCCATGGAGTAATCAGTAGTATGGCCTGCGTCATCCTTCAATCTTGGTTGGGGTGAAGGACACAAGGAAAGGTGTGGTTCATGAACATGAGCCTCCAATGATGACTCAGTGCTTTTACTTTTTACAACTGAAGAAGAGGAGGCGATAGAGCTGGAGGCTGAGTCAGCAATGTAAGACAAAACTTTTTCCTGATGCTCTGGCTTTAAAAGCGGTTTGCCAACTCCTAGAAAACTAAGCGTTCGAGGCCTTATGTAGCCAGACGATGACGCAGGGTCAGCACCTCCTGCATTCGGTCCTATTTTGCTCTTGCCACTACCATCAGATCCACCACCAACACCATCATTACCAGCTGCCAACCCCCGCCCAATTCCACGGCCTCTTCCACCAGCCTTCCTCATTTTTGGTAGAAATGTAGACAAAATCCAACAAACTATATAGTAATGTAAAACAAGGTACAAGGTGTCTATAGGACAGGGGAGATTTTGAATTTCTGCAGACACTTGTGGACACTGGACACTTTTGGATTGTGTGAGGCCCACTGATATCTGAGCGCTATGTGACAGGCTCGATGGCACAGCTGTGACCAAAGTGACTAGAGGATAAGGGAGATTTTGAATCTCTGCACACATTTTTGGACACTGGACACTTTTGGATTGTGTGAGGCCCACTGATATCTGAGCGCTATGTGACAGGCTCGATGGCACAGCTGTGACCAAAGTGACTAGAGGATAAGAGAGATTTTGAATCTCTGCACACACTTTTGGACACTGGATGGACACTTTTGGATTGTGTGAGGCCCACTGATATCTGAGCGCTATGTGACAGGCTCGATGGCACAGCTGTGACCAAAGTGACTAGAGGATAAGGGAGATTTTGAATCTCTGCACACACTTTTGGACACTGGATGGACACTTTTGGATTGTGTGAGGCCCACTGATATCTGAGCGCTATGTGACAGGCTCGATGGCACAGCTGTGACCAAAGTGACTAGAGGATTAGGGAGATTTTGAATCTCTGCACACACTTTTGGACACTGGATGGACACTTTTGGATTGTGTGAGGCCCACTGATATCTGAGCGCTATGTGACAGGCTCGATGGCACAGCTGTGACCAAAGTGACTAGAGGATAAGGGAGATTTTGAATCTCTGCACACACTTTTGGACACTGGATGGACACTTTTGGATTGTGTGAGGCCCACTGATATCTGAGCGCTATGTGACAGGCTCGATGGCACAGCTGTGACCAAAGTGACTAGAGGATAAGGGAGATTTTGAATCTCTGCACACACTTTTGGACACTGGACACTTTTGGATTGTGTGAGGCCCACTGATATCTGAGCGCTATGTGACAGGCTCGATGGCACAGCTGTGACCAAAGTGACTAGAGGATAAGGGAGATTTTGAATATCTGCACACACTTTTGGACACTGGATGGACACTTTTGGATTGTGTGAGGCCCACTGATATCTGAGCGCTATGTGACAGGCTCGATGGCACAGCTGTGACCAAAGTGACTAGAGGATAAGGGAGATTTTGAATCTCTGCACACACTTTTGGACACTGGATGGACACTTTTGGATTGTGTGAGGCCCACTGATATCTGAGCGCTATGTGACAGGCTCGATGGCACAGCTGTGACCAAAGTGACTAGAGGATAAGGGAGATTTTGAATCTCTGCACACACTTTTGGACACTGGACACTTTTGGATTGTGTGAGGCCCAATGAATATCTGAGCGCTATGTGACAGGCTCGATGGCACAGCTGTGACAAAAGTGACTAGAGGATAAGGGAGATTGGATTGCTTTTAAAAAAGCAGTTTGCGGAGCAGTGGGTAAACAGCAATGCAGGAATGTCAGGAAGCCTTAGAAGGCAGCCCAACAACCAACACCACTGATACACCACAATATAGCCTCCCCTTGCACTGCACACACAGTGACTGGTGTGTTGTGCAGGCCAAATTGCTAGCAGCAGAAGCAGTTTTTTTGTCTTCTCAGCAGGACAAAAAAAAAAATTGGGATTGCTTTTAAAAAAGCAGTTTGCGGAGAAGTGGGTAAACAGCAATGCAGGAATGTCAGGAAGCCTTAGAAGGCAGCCCAACAACCAACACCACTGATACACCACTATATAGCCTCCCCTTGCACTGCACACACAGTGACTGGTGTGTTGTGCAGGCCAAATCGCTAGCAGCAGAAGCAGTTTTTTTGTCTTCTTCCCTGCCTAACGCTCTCCCTACAGAATCAGCAGCAACCTCTCCCTATACTAAGATCGGCAGAAGTAAGATGGCGGTCGGCGTGCACGCCCTTTTATACCCCCTGTGACGCCCACCAAAGCAAGCCAATCACTTGCATGCCCTTCTGAAAGATGGTGGTGACCCGTGCCTATGTCATCACGTTGCCCACAGTGTCCGTGGATCCTGATTGGCTGAAAAAGAGCGCAAAGCAAACTTTTGAAACGCGACTTTGGCGCGTAAGTCGCCGAACTCGTGGCCGACCTCATCCTAGGGTCGGGTTTCGTTTCATGAAACCCGACTTTGCCAAAAGTCGGCGACTTTTGAATTTTTTCGACTCGTTTCGCTCAACTCTACTGTATTAGTCTTAGACGTTAGAATAGGGAGCTATGTCTGGTTTTTGATTACTCCCTTCTAAGAGCCCTGGTAGGGACTGTATGCTATTTAAACTCCTGGGTCTCTGACTTCTACTGCCAGTCAATTAGTTTTTGCTACCTGAGTTGTGTTCTGGTCTTTACTTGTGGCAGTTTCCTGATTCCTAATATTTTGAGGATTTTGACCATCCTCTTGTCTTGCGGTTCTTTTCCTGACGTGACCTCTTGGCTCTGACCCTACTTGGAGACCCTTCCTGCCTCTGGTTCGCTCCACCGGACGGCAACCCTTCTGTGGAACCAATCCACTGGACCCCATAGTAAGACCAGATCCCTGGTGAAGGTGGGAGGGCAGCCCTTTCGTGGAACCAATCCACTGGACCCCATTGTAAGACCAGATCCCTGGTGAAGGTGGGAGGGCAGCCCTTTCGTGGAACCAATCCACTAGACCCCATTGTAAGACCAGATCCCTGGTGTAGGTGGGAGGGCAGCCCTTTCGTGGAACCAATCCACTGGACTCCATTGTAAGACCAGATCCCTCATGAAGGTGGGAGGGCAGCCCTTTCGTGGAACCAATCCACTAGACCCCATTGTAAGACCAGATCCCTGGTGAAGGTGGGAGGGCAGCCCTTTCGTGGAACCAATTCACTGGACCCCATTGTAAGACCAGATCCCTGGTGAAGGTGGGAGGGCAGCCCTTTCGTGGAACCAATCCACTGGACCCCATTGTAAGACCAGATCCCTCGTGAAGGTGGGAGGGCAGCCCTTTCGAGGAACCAATCCACTGGACCCCATTGTAAGACCAGATCCCTGGTGAAGGTGGGAGGGCAGCCCTTTCATGGAAACCAATCCACTGGACCCCATTGTAAGACCAGATCCCTGGTGAAGGTGGGAGGGCAGCCCTTTCGTGGAACCAATCCATTGGACTCCATTGTAAGACCAGATCCCTCGTGAAGGTGGGAGGGCAGCCCTTTCGTGGAACCAATCCACTGGACCCCATTGTAAGACCAGATCCCTGGTGAAGGTGGGAGGGCAGCCCTTTCGTAGAACCAATCCACTGGACCCCATTGTAAGACCAGATCCCTGGTGAAGGTGGGAGGGCAGCCCTTTCGTGGAAGCAATCCACTAGACCCTATTGTAAGACCAGATCCCTGGTGAAGGTGGGAGGGCAGCCCTTTCGTGGAACCAATCCACTGGACTCCATTGTAAGACCAGATCCCTCATGAAGGTGGGAGGGCAGCCCTTTCGTGGAACCAATCCACTGGACCCCATTGTAAGACCAGATCCCTGGTGAAGGTCAAGGTTCCCCAGGAATCTTCGAGATGGAGTGGCTTGTGCCAAATCTGGCCGATGTAGCCTTTTTGAGCCTGTGGCCTCTGACAGTCATGACAGTAACATAGTTTTTGCGTTTGTATTGCTTTTTTCGGTTCCTTGTTAATTTGTGATTTCAGCTTCGAGCTTGTGACTTTGCCTCTAATGGTCAAGTAATCCCAGAATGCTTTGCTTTCTCTTTAACCAATTCTCAGCGTGTGACATTGCTTTCCAACTAATACCGTCAAGCTGTGTCTGCAAGATCAGCACTTTATAAAAATACAGTAATAATCTCTTTCCCATTTTCCTGCTTTCTCCCACAGCTTGGGTCCCGATAATAAAGTCCCTCAACGGAGCTGCAAGGCCCTGACAGGGTGACGTGTTTGATAAATGCATCCTGTTATTTCTGTCTGTTATTTCCAGGGGCAGTGCCTGTCTGCACACGCTTAGCTTAATATAGTGTGAAGAGGGGGCATAAAAGGGCTCCTCCGAGAAGGAGACAAGTGATGAAGAATTTTAATGAAATGGGGAGGCATAATGGATGACTAAGAATTATTCTTTCGTCTCTGACCCTGCGGATTCCCGTCAATTTGCGTCCATTAAATTAACATGTTGTTGTATGTCTCATTAAGTTGAAGCATTGGAAGTTCGGCCTTTTGAGTAACCCTTACTATGCCAAGAAAAAAATTTCACAAGTACTTGGACTATTAGGTTAGGTGCACGTAAGGAGAAAAAAATCACACGGATTCAATAAAGAATTATTCCCAACAATTAAAGGGGATCTCCACCACACTAGATCAGAGCCAAGGTGGTAAAACTATGAAAACAAATACTCAAGACCGAGCTCCCGTCTCAGCTCCAGTACTACCTCTCAGACACTCTAAGCTGGACTAGAAGCGATGACCATTCAACCTGCAGCCAATCACTAGCTGCAGCGGTTAGGTCACTAGTAGTCGCAGTAGTCAAGTTACTGATGGTCGATGATGTCATCACTTCCGGGCCAGCGGAGAACATGGGAGTGGTGACAGGAATCTTGGGGTGAGTATACCTTTTTTTTTGTTTAACCACCCTTGCTCCTATATGGAAAACGCTATAATTGAGCGGAAAACTCCATTTCAGTAATTGCTAGAGATGAGCGGAACGATACGCAGGACCATCGACCCGTGAATCGATCCGCTCATCTCTAGTTATCACTTATTCACAGGATAGGTGATATCATGCTGATCACTGGAGGTTTCACCGCTGTGATTCGCACCGTTCCTGAGAACAGGGGTCTGAAATGCCCAATCGGAAATTGAGCGATGCTCATGCGTGTGCCGCTACTCCATTCAATTAGAAGCACAGAACTCCACTATGCCAAAGAATCAATGAAGTGGTGGTGACCACCACTCTATTCCAACGGGGCATTTTAAACTCTTTTTATTGAAAGATTCCACAAATACAACAAGCATATGACATTGCAGTATAAACACAGATCAGCACATCATTATTGTCCAAAGTGGATATAGAAGCATACTTTCAACAATAGAGTGAACAAGTACTACAAACAAAGTACAAACATTTCTACGAAGCATTGCATCATCAACCAACATATTCTTTATTAGTGTTTGGGTCTCTATTCATTCAGATTGTAATAGATATTTGTTCTTAAAATCATTCACAGAATCACTTTCATACATGGAAGAAGGTGTGCTTTAGGGGTTATACCGCACCATTGATGAGGTTATAACATCCGGGGCCAGAAGTGTCAAGGGTGAATCGCACCATCTTTCCCAGATCTTGTGGAACTTTTGGGGGCACTTTCTATGCCTATACAATATATTTTCGCATGGGATCACATCATTCACTAATTTTTTCCACTGCCGAATTGAAGGGGATTTCCTTCCCATCCATCTCAATGCAATCGCCTTTCTGGCCATAAATAGTTCTTCCCGGAGGAATATTCTTATCATAATGAGTCCAACTTTCCTCATCCACTACACCCAAAATACAGAGCTCTGGGCAACACTCAATCGGTATTCCAATTATCCGCTCCAAAGTAGCTATTACATCAGTCCAATATCTTTGAATGATTCTGCAGTTCCAAATAAGATGCCAGAAATCCGCACCCCCATCTCCACACCTGTGACATTCATCAGTTGTTCTTCTGCCAAATTTATATAGCCTACTTGGGGTTAAATAGGATTGATGAAGAATATACAATTGAATCAACTTATTGTTTGCGGCCGGAGGCACCACCATGTGCGCCTCCAATGCCTCGCCCCATTGATCGTCTGTAATAGATGGGATCAAGTTTTTCCATTTACCCTCTACAGCTAGTTGAGTGGATGCGATCCTAGAATTTAACAGGAAGGTATATAGGGAGGATATCACACCTGTGGGCCCTTGGGTTGACAACACTCCTATCAACGGGTATTTAGAAATTCGCTTTCTAGGAAGCGGGAATTGATACTGTATGGCATGTCTCAACTGCAAGTACCTATAAAAATCTTTATGGGGAATCTCAAACTTCACATGAAATTGTGCAAATGATAATAAGGTTTGGTCCTCAAAAATCTGATTGAGCGACACTACTCCGTGTCGCTTCCAGAACTCCGGATCTTGCAGCCTCTGAAGTTGCGCAAATTCAGGATTAACCCATATTCGAGTCTCTCCCACCTGATCAGTAAACTGTATGATGTGTTTACCCTCTCGCCAGACCTGTATTGCTAAATTATGTGCGAATAACAAGCCCCGAGATGGTCTGTATGAACCCTCTAATATTGCCCATGGCGTATGTCCCTCCAAAAAGTATATAAGATGAGATTCTGCATTATTGAGTCTATCATGGATTAGCCAGCACCTTAAGTAACGTAGTTGACCAGCCAGGTAATCTAAAAAGAGGTCAGGCACAGCATATCCCCCCTGTCGCCTAGGTCTCTGTAGAGAGCTAATACTTAATATTAAGGTCTGGATGAGCCCCATATAAACGTTGCCATCAGGCTATGCAGCCTCCCAAAGAAACCCTTAAGGACCCGAATTGATGTATGTTCCAGAATGTATAAACACTTTGGGAGGATTATCATTTTGATCAGTCCGATCCTGCCCGCTACAGATAGGAGGAGACGGGACCATATCTCAAACCTCTTCCTCATCATATCCTCCAGAGGGTATATATTGTCTCTAAGGTCATCAACAACGGGGCATTTTAGAGCCTCAATCTCAGGATCTGTGGAGATCACGGATGATAGACGTCCCCCACCAATCCACAAGATATAACCTATCCTGTGGATAAGAACTTCACGCCAAGAAGTAGGTGCTAAGTGTGAAGAGTCAGAGCGTGCAGTCATGATTCTCCGATGTGGGGAGATTTTGGATGCATGTCCGCAAGTAAGTGATTTGCATTCATGCTGTCACATGCCGACTAGATGTGCGCAGCACGTCTAGTTGGAATGTCTCAGTAAGTATACAAATCACATACTTGCGTTCTTTTGATCGCCGCTCCCGACGCCCCCAGGAGACATTCCTGATGTGCTGGGAAGATTCACAAGACAATCCCTTTACGAAAAAAAACCACATATCACAAAGTAGATCCTCTTTATCCCGGCGCTTGCTTGTGCCACTAGACTCCATTCTGAAGCTACACATGCCAGGTTTCCATCACATTGCATACAAAATGGTTTCTAAAAAATGTTAGTTTCTTTATTAGAAATGGGGGAAAAAAGTGGGGTGATCAAAAAGGTTTCCATTTTTTTTTTTTCAAACTTTTTTTATTTTTTACTTAGGGACTTGATCCTGCAATCATCTGATCACTTGTACGTATTGCATATATAGTGAAAGTTGCTTCCTCTACAGGAGGAAGACTAAAACTGCTGCCATGTCGGCCTTCTGTTGGCCCATAGCTATCTGACAATTCATTGGCCCTCCATGATCACACCATTTAAATGCAGTTGATAACGGCATTTTCATGGTTAAACAGCAGCGGCCAGACTTGTCAGCTCTGTTATAGGAAGATGCTGGCATCTCCATGGTGTGGTGCAGGCTCAGCTCCCGAGCCTGCTCTGTAGACAGAATCCCAACTTTTGACATTATTATGGCACACGTTCAGTTAAAAAATAGTCCAGTGAAGAGTTATGACATCTATTTACAAGTATAACGCTATCTCGTAGTCAAGATCTATAGCCATGTGTACATCCACCTAATGAGCTTAGTGCTGGTGGTCTCACATGCTCAGTCACTCTCCCCACACCCAGGTCCCTGCAGAATGATCCTATGATCACTGCAGAGCAGCAAACAGAAAGCTTTCTGGTCTATTTATCAGGATAACAGCATAGTCTCTGGCGTAGCATAGCAGTATAGCTTAGAAGCGTACACGGGAAGTAAAAAGGGACTACATGTCAGATGCCAGAAGGAGAAGGAGACTGATTCTCTCAAATGCTTCCTCAAGCAGCATAAAAGGGACAAATAGCTGCATTTTTTGTGTTAACTATAAATTACTTCAAAACAGCCCTCCTGGACGCTGGTATTAAAATAATTAAAGTGATAACCCCTTCAATTGGTGCAATTTTTACCAAGCTGGTTCTTCTTGAGAAGTAGACAACATTGTCATAACTATTTTTGACCCTGCTCCTCTGACAATTGATATTTATATCCTTGAATTCCTAAATTATGCTTTCCTCCTGTCTCTTCATTTGTTCGGTTTTCATGAAATGTCGTTGTATGGAGTCCAAACATGCTATAATAGCGATCAGCAGCATTTATACCAATTTACGTAAAAATGCAAATGTTGTTTATTTTCACGCCGTTTGCCACATGTAATTGCAAAAGCCCCTCGACTTCAGAATTGAGCTGTCAACTGACCTAGAGTAACATTTCTGGGACATTGAGCTCGGCGCCGGCTTGTGTTAGTCAGTAACCATATGGATAATAGGTGGAGTGTGTGTTTCCTGAAGCTGTAGATGCAGCAGGTTTGGGCAATTATCCCATCAATGGAAGGTTTTCTACTGTGACAGCAAAAATGGCAGACAGCGAATACACTGATGTTTTTTTCATTAGAAAAATGTTCTTGAAATTCTCTTTATAAAAAGTCATGAGGTGAGCAAAAATGGTTAGTCGGTTACAGATAATCACTTCATCAGGACTATCTTATTGAACCAGCCTGTCAAGGCCTTAAAGGCGTACTTTCGAATTTGTAAGTTACCGTTTCTCCTTTCTATAGGATGGGGGATAACGTTCCAATAGCTGGTGGTCCAACCCTTGGGACCACCACCGATCTCAATAAGCGGAGCTCTTAAGAGCGCTGTGTGAATGGAGCGGTGGTCGATCAGGCGCCGTACCATTCATTCTTGTCGGAGTGCTGATGACCAGCCTAGAGAAGCGCCCAACTATCTCATTAAGAATAAATGGTGTGGCTCTCGGGATCGGTGGTCCAATCTCCACAATCGGGAAGTTGTTTGAGAATATTCCTTAGTCCGCTGGACAAGAGTGGGAGAACCTCTTCTTACCTGTCAGCAACCTTGGCTTTTTTTGATCAGCCAGTCTTGTGCGTTGTCATCGGTGTGCCATGAAGATCCAGTAACGGCAGCAGGTAAGCGGTGTACTTTCCTCCAATGCAGTGGCAACAAACCCTTAAAACACTAAAATGACATGCTCAGCCTTCAGGCAGCCTTCACTAGAAATCCGTTCACAGGCTATACTTACAGAATCATAGAATGTTAGAGTTGGAAGGGACCTCCAGGGTCGTCGTGTCCAACCCCCTGCTCAATGCAGGATTCACTAAGCCATCATAGACAGATGTCTGTCCAGCCGCCGTTTGAAGACTTCCATTGAAGAAGAACTCACCAACTCTCATGGCAGCCTGTTCTATACTTCAGTCTGTTAAATACTTAAGCAGTATAAAGGGAATGGCGCTGGTGGTTGAGCCATAGCAAGGAAGGAATCCGCCTCAAGAAAACGACAGTCTGTCCGAGGAAAAAAATTGCAGCATACCCCAATGGGATCTGATTTTGAGATCATACGCGGCCATATAAGTTAGTGAGTCCGTGGAAAACATCAGACTGCACTCGGATGACATCCACGTTTCCACAGACTGGCAGAATAGAGAAGATGGAGACATTTTTGTTCCCCATCTTCTCCTCAAGCGAGAAAATCGGATCACGCTCTGATCACACACTGATCAAACTCTGATCAGAGTCTGGTGAGCATAATCTGCTCTATTAAGAGAAATAATAAGAAATAAATAATAATAATAAGAGAAAATACGCTGGTATGACCCGAGCCTCAGTCATGACTATTAAAGATTTTGACTAGGAACAGAAGAAGGCCCAATTTTTCCTTAAAGTTGTATCTGCTACTGCGACTCAGCCTAATTACTTATGGAGCTAAACTGCAATACCAGACATGACCAGTACAGACCATGGAGGCGCTATATTTTTGTGAGCTCAGACAACTTCTTTAAATATATTCCTCTACAACATGTCTACAAAGGACAGATAGTCATGTGGGAAAGTGATATTTCAGCCTAGGACGCGTGCACAAATTGACTAGTACGTAGTGGCAATGCTTCCTTAAACAGAATATGTCAGCATCTTTTGCTAGGTAATCTTAGATCAGCATGATGTTGGGGCTGAGGCCCTCATTACAGTGATGTATCACTTACTGGGCTGCTTGGTAGAATCCCTGTTTTCTCTGCTGCATATGTAGCAGTGGTCAGAAGGCAGAGCGATGTATGACCCCGCCCACACCACTGATTGGCAGATTCCTGTGTACAGTTGTCAGCAATCTTCCAATCAGTAGTGGGAGGCGTGGTTATACAGATTAGCCTGACTGACCTGCATGTGAGTCCTAGTTCTGCAGTGATAAAACACTGATTGTATTAAAACTACAATACACAGTCTAGTAAGAGGCACATCGCTGGAATCAGGCTTTCTTTTGTTTTATAACGCTGCTCTCAGATTAAACCTGTTGACAGATTCCCTTGAAGCGTACCCTGTAGTGTCCAAGCAGAGAGGTCATATGAAGATCTGCTTTTCTGCCTTCAAAACAACTCAACATGGGTAAGCCGAATTTCGTAAAACCCTAGGCCTTGAGCTGAGCTGTCACAAGCCCGTGCGGCCTTCGTCTGAAGCACTAAAAGACCCCGCTGCCGCTCACATCATTCATGCGCTGACCTTGCCTGATTCCCGCAAGTAGACAGGCATTAGTGGGAAAAAAAAGGAAAGTGACCATCTGCTTCTAGGTGACAGGAGGATAGACCTAGCTGATAATGATCATTACCACTTTCACCTTAGAAATAAGTAAAACACTATGTCGTTGGCAGCCATTTCACACATAACATTATAAACACGACTCCCTGTAATGAACCTCGATGTTTTCTTCCTATAAACGGGCACGTATAATTGCCGTATACCGGAATCCGGTGTTAATAAAATCACATTTACGAATTATTACCTAGTAAACCCACCAATGTAAAGCTTAAAGAGATTGTAAACACACAAACTGTCCCTTTAAAAAAAAAAAAAACACATCTTTTCTGGATTGTCTATATAGTTTCCAGAAGGAAATGGAGAACATTTATCATGAGATGCCAGACTATAGGACAGCTATCCTGCATTATCTAGGCCTACAGCACTGCAATAATGCTGTCATCTGACATCAAAAATAAAGTTGAGATGACTTGGCTTATTCTGTCCCAGTCTACACAGCAAAGTATCATCCAAATGTGTATGCTCTGGTAGCTAATGTAAAATATTTTCATTAAAAAAAACACAACTCTCTGTCCAAATATGAGCATGTGGTGACCTGATCTTGTGTTATCACATATAATGTATCCTAATCTATACAATTGGTCCTTTAATAAGGCATAAAGGGATTGTACAGAATTAGAAAAAAAGGCTTTTTTTCCTCCAAAAAACAGCATCGCTTTGGTCTGTAGGACGTTTCTGCTCATTAAAGGGAGTCTGTCAGTGTTCAAACCAAGCACAGGCGCTGCTGGGAGCACCCTTGGTGTGGCAGCACAGTTCATCGCGCCTTTCCACTGACTTGTTTCCATCTGTCTCTGCCCTCCTCTTGCCTGATTGACAGCTCTTGCTTTAAAGGTACAAGAGAAGACTGGAGATGGATGGAAAACAAGTAGGTGGGAAGGTGCACCTCAGTATTTGGCCACACCAAGGGTGCACCAAACGCCCATGCTTGGTTTGAACAGTCATTTTGTGCTGTAAAGCAAATAGGGCTGTAGCTGTCACCCAATATAACCCATGGACAAGGCTGCTGTTGTTTTTAGGAAGAAAAAAGAGACCCCATTACCAAACAGACCCTTTGCTAATGTTAGAAAGCCCCTTTAAATTCTAATAATTGTGATTTATTTTTCCGTTATATGAGTTTTTAGGGTATTTATATGGCTTTTAGTACTTTACCGTTTTAACCTTTCTACTGAGGTTGAAAAACAAGAATGAATTAATGTAGATAAGTCTGGTGGAACAAGTCACAATTGTATTTTATTTGCTGCTTTGTACTGTTTTAATTGAATATATTGGTCCCCACAGAGATGGAAGGGAGCACAAATTTAACAGAACTGCCAGAACCACCTGGAAAACAAGAGTATAGACGCAGACATTGATTTTGCCATAACCCATTCATTTGCTTAGATAATGTTGATTTTTTTTCTTCTTCCTTTAAGAAAATTTTTTCCTTAGCTCTTCGGTTTTCTAAAGCTGCAAAATATTGATGAAATGGAATCACTCTTCTGTATTTCATTTCTATTTATATTACATTTCGGGACTAGTCCCATTTTTCGGGTCTTGGTTGTTCCTTCACCCACTTCGCAAAATCTAAGTAGACCCTATGTCATCTGTTCTAGGCAAATTACCTCTTCAGGGAGGAATAGGCATTGAACTCTAGCGCCACCTACTGGAAGTAGCAATCCTAAAAGTCAATATCAACCCTTTGACGAACCTTGTCACATGAGTTAGGATAAAAGCCAAATCAAAATCTTAATTTACAGACACGTGTTTCGGGGTGTTTGCCCTTCTTCAGTGCAAAACAAGAGATTTGATTTGACTGTATGAGAGGCCTCTGACTGGGGTTTAAAGTGTAACATCTCTCCTTGTGACGAGTGAGATGCCTGACATGTCAGTGTAAAGAGACTTATAGGCCAATGCTCCTCTGGAAAATTTAGTATGCGAGCTGCCTCTTTTGGGAAGTAAATGGCTTGAAGAAGGCACCACCTATTGAAAGTAGCAATCCTAAGGCTGAGTTCACACGTCGCGGTCTTTTTGTGTTTTCGCGGCGGTTTTAAACGCGCGATTTTGCGTCGAAAACGCGAAAAATAAGCATCCCATGCAATCCTATGGGATTCCGCAATGCTGTGCTAATGCTGCATTTTTTTCCGCGGCGGAAACGCTTCACGGTAAAAAACGCAGCATGCTCGTTAATTTAGCGGAATCGTGGCGATTCCGCCCACATAGGAATGCATTGTTCTGCTTACTTTCCACATGTGGCTGTGCACACCATGCGGAAAGTAAGCAGAACAATTGCGGATGGTACCCACGGTCCGGAGGAGAGGAGACTGTCCTCCAGGCTTTGGGTACCATATCCCTGTAAAAAATAGAATTAAAATAAAAAATATTGTTATTTTCACTTTCCGGCGTCCCGCGCAGCCTTCTTGCCTCTCTCCACGCTCCCGGTCCCAGTAATCCTTTGCGAGAATGACCGCGATGACGTCGCGGTCTCGCGTTCATTCGCGATGACGTCGCAGGAGCGCGACGTCTCGCGGTCATTCGCGCAAAGGATTACTGGGACCGGGAGCGTGGAGAGAGGCGGGAAGGCTGCGCGGGACGCCGGAAGGTGAGAATAACAATATTTTTTTAATTATTTTTTACATTTTATCTTTTACTACTGATGCTGCATAGGCAGCTTCAGTAGTAAAAAGTTGGTCACACTTGTCAAACACTATGTATGACAAGTGTGGCCAACCTGTCAATCAGTTGTTCTCCAAGTGATGCTCCAGATCGCTTGGAAAACGCTAGCATTCTGCAAGCTAATTACGCTTGCCAACCGCTAGTTTTTCCACGGGAAAATCGCAGGAATTTAAAATGCGATTTTCCCGCGGAATGGAATTCCGGAATTCTCGCGGTAACTTCCGTGAGAGTTCCGCTACGTGTGAACGTAGCCTAAAAGTCATTATTGACCCTTTGACGAGCCTTGACACAGGACTTCGGTTAAAGCCCAACCAGAATCTCATTTTGCAGAGGTAAGTCTGTGAACATAGTTTTCCATTTAAGGGCTTGTTTACATGCTGCGTTTTTCACATTTTACACAGGGAATCAATTTCTGAAATCTCAACCATATGCTGTTTATTTTTCTTTATTTTGTCATTTTCTTTAAACTTTTTTCAAATCTGCAGTGTTTTCGCAGTTCTCTTCACCCAAATTAATGGGGGGGAAGCAACTAGAGAGCCTCAAAAACTAGACAAAAACCTGCGCATTTTACCCACTGTCTTCCCTGACAGCACTTTTTGGAAGCATAAAAATCTGCAAATACAGTATTAAATGTGTGCACATGCCCTAAAGAGGTCTCCTTGTCATTGGCACATGGGCTGTCACAATTTGATCAAAATGTGCTTCAAACGTCTACGCATAGTCTATATAGCAGTAATGCAGTTCAAAATACAAATGTGCAGTTTCTTATCATCAAGTGTTGAAGGACATGTACAGGTTTGGGGCTGAAGTCTGCATACAACCTATGTGACTGCGGACTTGTGAATTCTCACAGAGCGCACTGTGCGTACTGTCAGGATTCTTTGGCGTTGGGAGAGTGCGGTCATGCAAATAGCATACTTCCGGCCACATTCCAACTAGAAGTCGGCCGTGCACGTCTAGTCGGCATGTGACCGCATGTATAAAAATCGGTAATTGAGAATCCTGACAACGAGATGTTCAATGTTCAGGTTTTAATAGATGGAACCCCAGTTTAAAAAAGAAATAAATAAAAAGCCCAACAAATAATAAAATATTAAAGATATTATATCTATATTGCAATTCCACCTCCTATAATTAAATGCAAATTTGGGAAGCCTTAACTGAAATCCTTCTGTTTTTGCGGAAACACCAGATAAAACAAACAAGCATTTCTACCTAAGGCATATTTCTTTTTCATGCATAATAAATCTCATAGGGAATATTTTCCTGCCAGTACACGATAATCACTGTTATTTTTGATTATACACCTGCAATGGTGTCTCCTCGTCGTAAAAAAAAAAAAGAAAAATGAGGCGAAAAACGAATGTGAAAAACAAAATAAAAAAATTTAAAAATATATATATAATATTTTTTAACTGCAGTAAGGATACAGCTACATTTCTCAGGTTTGTCACAGTTTAGCCGCTCGCTCGAAAAAAAAAGTGATTCCCCCCCCCCCCACACTTAATGTCTAAGTTTTTGACTCCGCCACCGTGACTGACAGAATTTGGTCGGTGCCTGCTTAATTCAATTGGATAGTTATTTTCTGCTTTATTGCCCGAGGGTTGGCAGCATCTGTCCTCCATAGGCTGGGACAAACCTACTGGAGTTGGTGACATCCGCGAGACTAAAGAGGATCTGGACAGCGCGAGCGCACGGTTGTTGAAGCGAGTCTTGATGGAGCAGACATGATACCATGCAGCCCGAGGCTGAAAGTCTGCTCTGCCGTCTTCCATTGTGGGAGGGAGATAATCAGAGTATTGAGAGGACGTCTCTTCCGCTACCGCAATTAAAAAAAGGCTGATTTTCAACTGCTGGGAAAGGCAAACACGAGCAGGGGAGAGTGAGACTTATTAGAGCGACACAAGGCAGTAAACTAAGAAAATCAAACAGCGGTCTAGCACTAATTAGGAACATGCGCGCGGTGAATTGCTGAAAGGATAATCCAATGGGTTACATGATCAGCATCTTCACCGTGAGCCAAGTAGGAAAGACTTCTTCCCCGATTCAGAAATTTAGCTCATTATAGAAAGAAGATGAGGTCCAGGCTAGTGGTGAGATGTCGACACTGATCATGCGTCACCGGGAGGGGGGGGGGGCAGACAGCTTTACGCTCTTGGGAATTAATAGAATTCAGTTAGAAAAAAAAATAGAGACAGAGACTCTTCTCTCGTGGAAAAGCCAACGACAGCAGACACTCCCGACTAATTTAGACGGAGAGAAGAACACGCATGGTCGGCAATCAGTAGATTTATATTTGGTGTTATCTAGTGATGATCGATCGTACTTGGATAAGGCGTTATCCCTGCATGCTCGAGTACTAACAGAGTGTCAGCGGCGTGCTCGAAAAATAAGTTCGAGCCCTCGCAGCTGCGTATCTCGCGGCTGTTTGACAGCCACGATACATGGATGGATTGCCTAACAAACAGGCAATCCATTCATGTGTGTGCTACCAGGGCCGCCATCAGGGCATTACTGCCCTTACTGCTGTATGGGGCCTGGTGAGTAGCAGTGAAGAGGGGGGCCCGGGCCCGCCTCTTATCTGTCTGCTCACCGGGCCCCACTGCGGCTGTCGAACAGCTGCGAGACAAGCAGTCGCGGGGACTCAAAGCTATTTTTCGAGCACGCCGATGACACTCTGTTAGCACACAATCGTGCTCGGATAACACCTTATCTGAGCACATTCGCTCATCACTAGTGTTATCCAATTTTATTAATTTCCGTATGTCTCGTGCTAGACACGTCCAAAAATCATATTGATAATCAAGAGAATTCTCGTCTAATCCTGACATGAAGACCGACCAGTGCTCCTTTACTAGACCCCACATGCCTCAAGAACTAAGATCTAAGTAACTAGGGGGTCTAAGAGAAAAGAGTTAATTCATTTTGAAACTTGGTCTGGGGGTTGGTATTTGCTTTTTTTGGGGACCGCATTTAGGCTGGAATTTAGTTTAGGATCTATTTCTTCTGGGGTCTGTGTTAATTCTGAGGTTTAGTTTGGGCGCTGAGTCCATTTTTGGAATTCGATACTGATATAAGCTTTTTTTTTTAAGTTTTAAGTCTTAGGTTTTGGAGGGTTTGTCCATTATTGGACAACTCATTTTTAATGTGCCCTGTGTGGTAAATGAAATAAGCTTACATACATCCCGGATCGGTGCTACTCTTCCGCGATCTTGTGACAATGTCCAGGCCATTTTGTGAAGATTGTGAAACTGTTCCATCTGATGGAACAATGAAAGCTGATACCCATCAACATCCGCTGATAGGCTGCAGCACTCATGTGACATAAACAAAGTCGCGAGATCGCCAGGAAACTCAGAGTTTGAGCAGAGGAGAGATGTTGGTCCGGGAGGTAAATATCCTTTTTTTTATTTTACTTAGCGCACTGGAGACATTCAAATGGGGTTGTCCAATAGTGGACAAACCCTTTAAGTTGCAATACACATGAAAAAGCTGTTAGACAAACATTCATTCAACAGACATGTAACTATCCCAACTCCTCCATGCTCAGCTTAGCCAAATGTTTTCAACGGGAGAGAGAAGTAAGAGCCACTTCTTGAACACTTTTCAGATTATACAGCCAGAAAGGACCCTACATTTTCATACTGAAAGTGTCCAAGAGAAAGAACGATGGTAAGCGACATGACTAGTAAAAGAAAGTGTGTTTCTAAAAAACCAAAATTTTCACAATTCTGGTAAAATAATCAATGGTAAGCGTCCAATGACCAGGACCATGGTGGAAAATAGGGCATGTCATGCTGGTGAATTATTTGTTTGGCTCACAGTCATCGGGGAAGGTACAGGGCGATTGATGCTCAATTTCCCTGAACCATCACTACAAAAGAAAAAAAGCATTACAAGGGGCCTACTGGCCTTGAAGTGATTTCTGTTTAATGAATGGACATACATGGCTCTCCAGCAGAAGATACTCAATTTATAGCTATAACCCACAACGGTGAAGAGTGGGAACTGAATGGGAGACCTCATTCCTGAAAGGAGAGAGTCTAAGGGGTAAAATTTCTCCATAAGGAGATGGGCAAGCTGGTGTAGGTAGACTTAAAGGCCACGCAATTCTTCCTTTGAACTAAAATTACGCAAGGAGCCTATTCAGAGAGATCAAAGTCTCAACCCCTTGAAGAGCCTTGCAACAAGACTTTGAACATAAAGCCAAACCAAGGTCTACATTTGCATACAGCTGTTTTGGGTTTCTTGCCCCTCATCAGTGCAAAGTAGGACACTGGCTGGTGAGGTGATGTGGAGGCAACTAGTCTCTTACTTTGCACTGATGAGGGGCAATATGACCGAAACAGCGATATGCAAAAGTAGATTATGGTTTGGCTTTATGTCCTAAGTCTTGTTGCAGGGCTTTTTAAAGGGTCAATACCAGCTGATAAGGATTATTACTTCCAATAGGTTGTAATAGAAACTTTGTTCTATTCCCCTGCCGCCTATTTACTTCCAGAAGTAGCATTACAACGGTCTGTGAGTATAATTGAAGTATATATGGATGAGAAACTAAACCAAACGCAATATGTAGTCATGGGATTATTAGAAAGCAGCCACGTTTTTCGATCCCTGTACAACCAAACTCTGATAGCCTAAAAGGATATCTGAAAAGTATTATTGTTCCCTAAACCAGATAAACCCCTTTAAAGAAAACCTGTCCACTGTTCCCTTTAGTATTGCTTTTTTTTTGTTTATTTTTTTAAATCCACCATACAGTTCCAGAGATATGGGCCTTTTGATTTAGTGCTACTTTTTATAATACTTACAAAGGGTGCAACTCCCACGGGGTTCCATGTGGGCGGTTTTCATAGGGTTCCATGGGGGCGGTTCCCCCAGGGTTCCATGGGGGTGATTCCCACAGGGTACCATGGGGGTAAAGGCCAGAAAAATGTTACTACATAAAAAGGTCCATATCTCTGGAACTATATGGCGGATTTAAAAAAAAGAAAAAAAAACAATACTGGGGAAGCAGCAGGAATCAAAATAAGATGTGGTAAATTTTGACCTGCTGATAGGACCTCTCTAAACACTTTACATGGAATGATTGGTATGAGGATGGCACATACAAATTAATTTGTGATTCTATATGGTATATATTATAATAGTTGAGTACGTCTTCTGCAGCGATATTGAAATTATGTAGATGGGAAGTAAGGGTCCTAAAGCAGCCATTGCATCAAGCATGATGACAGCCATGTTCAGGAGAAAAATCAATGTTGTGCTGAATGTCCCTTTAAGAAACCACATCAGGAGCTTTTATTGCTCTTTGAAGGGGGGAACTGCGTCCATTACGATACATTTCTATTAGGACTACAAGCACACAGTGTATTATTTCTCTGCAATTTTCATTAAGTGCTCTGACTAAAGGGACGGTCAGTTTATAAGGCCTGATTAGACGTCATTATGAGTATGAAAAGCAATGAAGGGGTAAATGTGATATGCATTTACTGGATTTGAAATGGCTTTTACCTCAAAAGTTACCAATTTGTCAGATAGCAATATATTCATTATGACTTAATTTTCGTGAGGCCTTTTATCCCAAAAATGGATGGATAATGGATGGATGGATGGATGGATGGATGGATGGATGGATGGATGGATGGATGGATGGATGGATGGATGGATGGATGGATGGATGGATGGATGGATGGATGGATGGATGGATGGATGGAGCCACCATGGGAAGCACGGTGGCTCGGTGGTTAGCACTGCAGCCTTGCAGCGCTGGGGTCCTGGGTTCAAATCCTACCAGGGACAACATCTGCAAGGAGTTTGTATGTTCTCCCTGTGTTTGTGTGGGTTTCCTCTGGATTCTCCGGTTTCCTCCCACACTCCAAATACATACTGATAGGTAACTTAGATTGTGAGCCCCATCGGGGACAGTGATGATAATGGGTGCAAACTGTAAAGCGCTGCGGAATATGTTAGCGCTATATAAAGATAAAGATTATTATTATGGATTTATGTACAGACGGATGGATGGATAGATGGATATATAGACAGATGGATGGATCAGCCTTCTGCATCTAGTCTTATACCACATGAGCCAGTTAAGTCTTAGTCACTTGTCCGCTTTTGTACACATTCTGACCATTTTTTAACAGACTCAACACGGACATATGAATTTCAATTGGTTTATTCACATGTCCATTTCTTGGTGTGATCAACAGTCAGCAAAAAACCCCCACAAAACTCAAGCCCTTTCCTATTTTGATCCGATATTTTTCACATAAGTATAACAGTACGCATACGTTTGAAAAACAGACACATAGAACAAACAGAACAAACATGGATCTAAAACACTTTAAAAAAAAGTTGAGTTTGAAAATACGAGAAAAAACAACTGAGATGTGAATTTAACCTTACGGCTCTTACTGTTTATAGGACACACTGACACTTTTATGGGGACATCCTGGCACTGTTTGGGTTAATGGAACACTGCCACTTTTATAGATTCAGACATTCATGTGTCACAAATGTGTCCTTTATATGTTTATCACGAATAGAACACGTGCCCATTATAGTCTACGGGGCTGGTCTCATGTCCCTTTTTTTGCAGACTGATTGTCCATTTTTTTTAAATCTGACTTGCAGATCAAACTCGTCTACTCAAGTGATCAAGTGAATGGATACGTGGAAACCGCTCACTACTTTATATGTACATTGAAAAAAAAAAAAGATACCGGCGGTAAAACAGCCACAAAAATGACTAAAGAGAAACAAAAGAAGACATTTCAGGAAAAACAACGCCAGCGTTTTCCCGACACCGGTTGCGCGTACCCTAAAAGAGTTACTTGATTAAAATAATTTTTTTTATTCCTATCCTGTATATCTGTAATATTCGAGTAACGGTCAAGTTGGCGCACACACAAAAAAGACTAAAATCGAAAAACCCAAAATGCCCTCCTAAAGTAGTCTATAGTTAAATACATATGACACCTTTTTATTTTAAAGCCTCAGATTCACTTTGAAGCTCATTTTCTAGTGTCTTATCAGGTTCACCGCACCATTTTGTCGGTAATGCATATTTTATTAGCAGTTTACTAGAACAGCCGAGAAGAAAAGAATAGGAATAATAGGAGAATTGGAAACCGAGTGATATTAGACTCTCGCCGACTGCGGATCCTACACCTGATAGGTTCGCCATTACTCCATAAAAGACCCTTTCTTCATATTTTGATAACTTCTGATTTTTGGTTCTTTAAAAAACATTACCTAATATTAGAAATAAAATAGATATAAAAGCAATATAACATAAAAAAATATGGCTTTAATGGATTTACAGATTATATTAATTGGAAGAAAATGCATTCATTCTCATCGGAAAAGCAGTATAATGGACTAGAGAATAGTGAAATTCAGATTTATGATGGGGCATCAGTGTTGGTTTATTTTTCCCCCCAAAATGCCCAAAAGTATATATAATGAAATAACAAATGCACAAACATTAAAGGGTTATTACTCCCCCCTCCCCCCAAAAAAAATAGAAAAAATATCTTCAATTTATTAGATAGAAGATCATTTTCTGGTCGCTGGGACCCACAACGAACCTAAGATCAGGACTCTGGGAGCTTTGCAACTTCGTTCTCAATGAAGTGGAAGTGCATATTCTTGGCCTCTGGAGAACAGAGGTGTGCATGCTCGGCCTCTGGAGAACAGAGGTGCGCATGCTCGGCCCCTGGAGAACAGAGGTGCGCATTCTTGGCCTCTGGAGAACAGAGGTGCGCATGCTCGGCCTCTGGAGAACAGAAGTGCGCGTGCTCGGCCTCTGGAGAACAGAAGTGCGCGTGCTTGGCCTCTGGAGAACAGAGGTGCGGATGCTCGGCCTCTGGAGAACAAAGGTGCGCATGCTCGGCCTCTGGAGAACAGAGGTGCGCATGCTCGGCCTCTGGAGAACAGAGGTGCGCATGCTCTGCCTCTGGAGAACAGAGGTGCGCATGCTCGACCTCTGGAGAACAGAGGTGCGCTTGCTCGGCCTCTGGAGAACAGAGGTGCGCATGCTCGGCCTCTGGAGAACAGAGGTGCGCATGCTCGGCCTCTGGAGAACAGAGGTGCGCATGCTCGGCCTCTGGAGAACAGAGGTGCGCATGCTCGGCCTCTGGAGAACAGAGGTGCGCATGCTCGGCCTCTGGAGAACAGAGGTGCGCATGCTCGGCCTCTGGAGAACAGAGGTGCGCATGCTCGGCCTCTGGAGAACAGAGGTGCGCATGCTCGGCCTCTGGAGAACAGAGGTGCACATGCTCAGCCTCTGCTCCATTCATTGTCTTTGGGATTGCTAGAGAAACTAAGCACCATACTCTGATTTCTCCAACAGGCTCATAGACAATGAGTTGAGCAGAGGTCGACCGTACGCACCCCAGTTCCATTCAGGAAATGGCTGCAAAGCTGAATTCTCAGGATTCCAGGTATCTGATTTCCAAATTGCTAGGGGTCCCAATACAATATTCAGACACCTCCCTCCAAAGGTCATGAGGAGCTAGTGCTCTGATCTTGGGATTGCTAGGTTTACCAATGTTCAGACCCCTTAGCGATTCGATTTCAAGGAAACAATGGCTTACCGTGGCAGCCAGGAGATTACAACAAGTCCTCCTATGAAGTGCACTCTTGGGCTGAACTTCATAGGAAAATGTCAGTTACACTATATACAGTATGAGCAATCGAACAATTTCAAGTTAAGTCTCTAAAGAGAGATGGGCAAACCCAAATGTTAAAGTTCTGGGTTTGTATCAGACACCTAGTGTCCGTTCACGGACCCCAAACATGGACTTCTCCGAGAAGTCTGTGTTACTGTTCGGGTTCAGCAGCCCAAACAAAATTTGTTGAAAGGCTGCAGCGCAGCTAATCAACAAGCCTTTCTGGTGTGGCCACTTCCGGCTCAATCACAGCCATGTTAATTATTGGCATTACTGTGATTCTCTTAAAATTGTTGTCTCTTGTGGTTCTAGAACACTGTGCCACCTAACAAGCCCTCGTGTCGATGGAAAAATAGAAAAAAAAAGCTATGGCTATTGAAAGAATGGGAGGAAAAAATGAGAGTGCAAAAATGTAAAATTGCCAGGTGTTTACATGGTTAACCGAGGTGTTCTGCCTTGGAATGTTTGCCTCCTGAGGTTCTAGAATACTGTGCCACCATGTAATGGACTTGTAGTGCGCTACCACAGAAGACCAATGCCATGAGCAATTAGACTGTGTCTCCGGTGGGGCTGGAAAGTGATGAGAATAACTATGGTGGATGATGTTAAAAATATCGGCAAAATATTAATATAATAAGTGGTTGTGTTCTGGATATACGAGACTGAATGTAAGGAAAATACCCATCGTGATCTCAAGAAGCAGGAAGTTATCTCGTCTACTTCGGAACGTGTCTCTTGACCTTTGGTGAGTGTTCTGCCTTGGAATGTTTGCCTCCTGAGGTTCTAGAATACTGTGCCACCATGTAATGGACTTGCAGTGCGCTACCACAGAAGACCAATGCCATGAGCAATTAGATTGTGTCTCCGGTGGGGCTGGAAAGTGATGAGAATAACTATGGTGGATGATGTTAAAAATATCGGCAAAATATTAATATAATAAGTGGTTGTGTTCTGGATATACGAGACTGAATGTAAGGAAAATACCCATCGTGATCTCAAGAAGCAGGAAGTTATCTCGTCTACTTCGGAACGTGTCTCTTGACCTTTGGTGAGTGCATCGAATGTAAGAAGTTATTGAAAGTCAATTAACTACTTTCTCAGTTGGAAAAGCCAAGACCAGTAGGGAAGAGCAAAAATCCAGCATTATTTCAATCCTCCATTCAAACACCATGACGGAGGACATTTTTTTTTTAAAGGTCACATAAAAAATATTTCACACCAATATTTCTCCAAAGTAAAAAAGAAGTGGGGGCTTCTGCAGCGAAGGATGTGATTAGGACGGGTAATAGTAACAGCTGCTTCAATAACAACTCGGCCTCCTCTTGCCGCTAAGCCCGGGATGGAATATAATCCCTTCTTCCATCATTTTTACTGCCGAAATTGACAAAATAATTCACTCACCAAAAAAGAAAAGGTAATAAATGACACACGTATAATAAGCAAATACTGACAGATCTAATGAGTAGAGGCTAAAGATGGTGTTTAACCCCCCCCCGGTAGAAAGCTGGCCCGTCTTTGGTTTCATTTGCTTTTCCCTATCGATAAAGTGACAATGTGATTTAATGTCATCTTTGACCACTTTCAGGGTATCGCATTGATAAGATAATGAATCGGCGCGATATAACAACGCGGTTATAAGCGGCCGGGGGGTTTTCATAACATGGAATCAGTGCTGACAATGCTAATGAGATCGTCCTATTTTAAGATGCAGACCACATTGATCTAATGATGTGAAATGCTTAATGGGCTGAGCTGGCTGACTGCTTCTCACCTTCTAAATCAAATCATTATCGGCGACTTGAAATGATATCATTATGTCAGTGTTTACTGTAATCATATTAAGGGTAATGCTTGCCCTTACTG
Source organism: Dendrobates tinctorius (assembly GCF_039654945.1). Classification (NCBI taxonomy): domain Eukaryota; kingdom Metazoa; phylum Chordata; class Amphibia; order Anura; family Dendrobatidae; genus Dendrobates; species Dendrobates tinctorius. The sequence goes on from NW_027361688.1 coordinate 23,001,832, forward strand.
ACAATTTCTAAAATTAAAATTGGTCTCTTACATAGACAAATACAAGGTTACCGTCATTGGCGGAATTTCACAGATACAAGATGTGGCCATGGCTATAGAGGTATTTAAGGCAACTAATCCAAAAGTGACTCATAAAGATCATTGATCCGATTGGAGATGTGTCCTAGTTACAAATAAATACCATTAAATACCAAACATATCCTTGTGGGCCACACCAAAAATGTTATTATTTTCATTTTCGTAATGCTTGGATTTTGTCGTGCTTCCATGGTACCTACCTTGACAAAACGTGATCATCACTTGGGGAATGACATTGAAGGACACTACTAGGGCCCCTTTTTGGTGCTGGACTGTCACACACAGACTAAGTGCAACACATAGGGATAAGGGAATGGGAAGCAAACACTAGGGCAGGGGGAGGGGAGACCCCTAGACAGGTCTAACGTCACCCTGTCTGCCCTATCGTCCTATATAGGTTCTGTGCCTATCGTCGAGCAGGATACCTAATCCCTGCCTGACCCTGGCGATAAGCCCTGCACCAGGAAGGAAAGGATAAGCGTCAGTCAATCCTCACTAATACTAAAGACAGCTAGGATACACAAAACAAGGGAATACTTAGCTTGAGTAGACTCAGAGAGAAACACGTTTGTCCTTCAACCTCCAAAGAGGATGCTAGCCGACTGCTGCAGCTCCAAACCTCAACAGGGAAGTGCATATAGAAAATAACACCCACAACTCCCAACAGGAAGTTGGGAGTTATAGACACCCAGATCCAGGTGACACCATTAAGGCCAGGAGAGGTTGCCACTAGTCTGCAAGGCAAACCGCTAAGACATTCTGCAGCCAGATGCAGTGCGACTGTCTGCAGCCTCTGACACACCCGTGATATGGATAACACCATTGTGTCCTTAAGGTCACATTATACTAATGTTGGGTAAACCCACTGTGAGTTTGGCAAACAGTCTAATTGTGTATGGAAGCCTCTTCCCCAACAGATGATACTTTCATAGTGTTTAAGGTTGAAGGTACACTTAAGTCCATCGAGTTCATCCTATATCCTAACATGTGGATCCAGAGGAAGGTAAGAACCCCATGGGGCAGCACTAATAGCTCTATATGAGGGGGAAATTTCCTTATGTTGGGAGCGATAAGGAAGAGGCAATTGGAATTTAATCACCTTGTACTTTTGTATATAAGCCACAGGATTCTGGCAGAGGCTAACTCCACCCTGTCCACGGAGAACACTCAAAAAAGTTGAGAGGCTCTGTGTATAAGGTAGTTGGGAGAGATAGCTGTCGGCCGATCCGTCATTCATCTGACAACTATCTAAAGTGAATGGCCAGCTTAAGCCACTGGCAAGCAACTCTGGCAGTAGCTTATCTCCAGGGAGAACAAAGTATGAAGAGTTTAGATTTATCGCAACCATTCCTCCTCTATAAAAGGCCTCCATAGATTAGAAATTGTCAGATGTGGAGAACTTTTCTCCAATGTGTCTGGGAGCCTTAAGCAATGATGTCAAATGTGGTTATGCCTGTTCTCTTCTCGAATCCTGTTATATATTAACCTTTGTATAGGTATGTCTTTGCTTGGTAAGACCGGTGATAGAGAAACAGAGTGCCTAATTAAGGGGTTGTCTCAACGGGGATGCTAAGTTAATGGTAGTAAGCCACCACTTGAAAACGTCCTTAAGTCAAGATCAAGATCCATATCAAGCATGGCACTACATACTAATGGACCATCTTAGCTTGACTTGTCATGTGTGATTGTTATGGCCAAACCACAAAAAAATTGTTAAATTCGGCCAAACCCAAATTTCAAGGGTGTGTACACACAACGTCTTATAACCTCAGGTGAACCCTCCGAGCTTTTCAAGCAGAAGATGCTTCAGAAAACTCACGCATCTTTTTTTGGTGTTTTATTGTGTGTGTTTTTCGGTCATTTCCTAAGCGTCTTTTCGATGGTTTTGGCCGGGTTTTCACATAGTCTTTTTTTACTATCGTTTTTTTTACTTTATTGAATAATGAAAGAACCAGTAGAGTTTTTTTTGTAAGCAACAATGATGGCAAAAAGCTCCAAAAATATCTCGGCATCTTCTGAGCTTTTAAATTTTCTTGAAGAGAGCGTCTTCCAAAGGGGAAACCACTAGAAGAATGAAAATGTCACTTCTTTTAACCGCTTAGTATTTTCAGAAGTCTGAAGCGGTTAAAAGACTTCAAAGGCCTGAACTTGTCAAAGCAAGTCGTTTATACATAGAGAGATGTATATGTCCATTCTTTTGATTGTTTTATGATTTCTGTTTTTTGGGCTGGTTTCTGGAGGGGAATCCGACTGAAAAAAGACATGGTGTGCACATAGCCTACGTTTTGGCTTGAGTTCAATCCAATATCGTTCTTCTTCTGGGCATAGATAAGATAAAGGTGGATTAAGCAGCAACTTATTATATCAACCTTTACAGCAACAAAAAATAGAACGCGAAGTGTTATTATCCTTCCTTCTATCGCCTTCAGATAATTTTACTTTGAAACTCGAATATTTTTATCGTCTTGTACAGAAGGTCTCAGAGATTGCTTAATACAGGTCAATAGAAAAGAACCCCAGTACAAAATGAATCTCGTTTTACCTTGAACATCGGTGTCCTCCGAGGGACTGTGATAAATCTGCTCCAAGTTCACCAATCAACACAAATAATTCACTCAAATGAGCTTTTGTCCTGTCAATCCATATCTACCTCTTTCTTGCTTGACACGCGGATGACCTTTCCAGCAAAGGTCATTTATTACATCTTGACGGGATGGAAGAAATAAGCCCGTGTTCCCATGACCTCTTATGAGCTTACACAACCGTTTTGGAGGGCCACATGTGATTTCATTCCCGTCCAGATACTCTTATCGCCATTATCAATGTCTTTCATTAAACTCGAAAGGCTTTTTTTCTCCTTCCCCGTCCTATCTTGTCCACAGTAGATAGCTCAGAAATAGGTCAAAGTCGACCACAGACACTACAGTCATAAGCTTTTAATAAACCCCGACAAGAAGGACCACGCATTCTCGCTGGCGTGTCCCGGTGATAAAGGAGGCCGTTGGTAAAAGCTGAAATTAATGTTGATAATATCAAATTACCGAGGTAGTTTTTAATAACTTGACTTTCACAAGCTCGAGGTAATAAATGGTTTTCATAAAACGACTGTTGTTACTTTTATTCAAACGGCGTAAAACAACTTTACGGGTGATAAATGTAAAATACACCGACAGATACGTAAAGGCTCATAAAGCGTGACGGAACGTAAAAAAAGTTTAGCATGATATACGCCGACGACTTCCATCAATTAGAGGTTATAATCTAGCACATCGATATGACCTAAAATTTGCTGAAGTCATAAAATCCACACTTAATGTCACATAAAGTAAAACTTTTATAGGACCCTCATACTTGCCTTGTAAATTTAGTTCCAAAAGAATGTTCTTTATGGGAACATATTGTAGGGTAAAGCCACGGAAAGTCTGTATTGAATTTCTTTTTTTAGTAATGGAAAAACTACAGTGTCCTATTCCCAACTCCTTGTAGTTTGTAGGGTTGAAAATACGGTAAGTCATAAATCCAGACGGTTCAGACTAATGATCCATAAAATGTCAAAAAAACTTGAGGTGAAAGTTAACTTTTATAACCTTAGGGAAAAATTCCTTCCCAACTTCAAGTATTGCGATCAGAATAAAGCCATAAATTCACATCCCATCACCAGAAATCCATCCTTTTCCGTGGTTTGAAAGTGATTGACCAAAACATAGGACAACCCCTTCTCGATCTGAAAGTTTGTCCTTGTTAAAATAAAAACACCTACTCATCTCCGGAGCTAGCGCCATCCCAGCGGTGTCAGTATTCGAGTTCCCAGGGCACACATGAGGTTGCTACGAGATCAATAAAGGATTGTCCTAGTAGTAGACAACTCCTTTAAGCTTGAGTGCGCCACATTTTGTTGTCCAAAGGCCACAATATCATAGTGAACATATACGAAGGGTCGAAAAATATTACTTACATGAATACATCACCTGAACCACCCTCAGTACATTAATACATCATCAGAACTAAGTTTTCAGTATTTAAGAAGGATTTGGAGAGTTTCTTCTCAAAATAATCAGTGTTAACACACCCAAACTTACACTGCATTTTTCGAGCAAGAACTTAAGCAAATCCTCCTCATAATCGCAAAACTAAGTTTGGAAGATTTTTCAGTTTCAACATGAAGTACCTTAAAGACTACTACATGATCAGAACTACTGGCAGTACATGAATGCAGCATCAAAACCAGGATCAGTACATGAATACATCACTAGGATCAACATGACTACATGAATAGATCACCAAAACTAGCATCTGCGCCAGTGACAGGAGCATTGTGATGAGGTGAGCAGCATCATGACCTCCTCACGCTGATGCACATTGAGAAAGAGGCTGGCGATCGCTGCTGTGCCCTGTCCTGGCACCAAAGTGTTCAAATGTATTCACGCCTAAAAGATGTGAATAAAATTGAATATAGAAAGACGAGTACTGGAGTTTCCTGGTTCTCTGCAGGCCGTAAAACATCCTTTGGTGGGTCACAAGGGGCCTGTGTGTCATATGTTGTGCAGGTTCGGATTAAAGATATGGGGTTAATGTGCAAGCTAACAGCTTTCTAAAGCTGCCCGACCATTATACTGAAGGCCCGGCTACTGGGAGGAAATGAATCATATTCCTCCAGGCAGCCTCTGGCTTTCAGTCAGAGGTGCAGCCACCACGATTTCAGTCACCGGTATGTACAGAGCGGTAACTGAAGCCTTGCTGGCCTCCTCTCTGTGAAAGCCGGGCTTTCAGTGCAGCGGCTGCATGGCTTTAGAATTTCATTAACCCCGTATCTACAGGTTAATAGCGTTTTGGGACATGATAGGTTCCCTTTAACTTTTATGGTATTCTACAGGACAACTTTCTCTTTCAGAGAGCTCTATAGTCTTACTGTAAAGAATCCAATACTCCATTGGTGCAGACACTTTCCAGCCTCCTTTATAGGAGCATAAATTGATCATATGAAAGACCCCTACATTTGATTATTACAGTTGTTACATCACCATTCAGTCATGTTTTTTTCTTTACTAAGTGACCTTCATTGTGATAATTATTTCAGGTACTGTGTTCCATCCATTTGTTCCTTAGGTTGAACTTACTGTATGTAGCTCCATTATGTCTTTCTTGTGGACTGGTGCCAAAAACTGTACACAATTTTCCTTATACGTTCTGCTGTCATCCAGACCCATTTGTAACTTCCGTTCCGTAATTTCCTTTACATGGTTTAATATCATGTGCAAATACTGAATATTTTAGGATAGGTTTCCAAATATGCAGTGTTCAAGGCTGAGCACTGTCTCGGGCTTTCTGTCAAAATAGCCGAAAAATAGGATTCCAATGGAAACCCCCCGACAGAACCATTAGGAGGCTGACGGAGTCACTCTGGATTCCGTCTAGCCGCAGTTCATACTGTATTTATCTTTTTCAGATATGCACAAAAGCATGGTAGACTACAGTTTTGTGCATGTTTAAAAAAGGCTGAACACTGCCAGAACAGAAGCCAGCTCGAGTGAATGGCTGTATTGGGGCTTCCGTCAGAATCCCCAAAAAATATAATTCCAACGGACATAGTGATCAGACGCGATGACGTCATTACATCGCATCTGGTGTGCGGCTAGTGCACCGGAGACCAGAGCAGAGTGCCGGGGGTACAGGTGTGAGGTGAGTCATATGTGTATGGGATGTTTGCATGTATATACGGGGCTATGTGGGGGCTGATACGGCATATATGAGGGCTCATACTGTATGTTGGGGATCATGCTGTATGTTGGGGGCTATCTAGGGGCTCATGCTGTATATGGGAGGCTATGTGGGGGCTCATATATGTAGAGGGATGTGTGTGGGCTCATATAGATAAGGAGTGTTAGCATACTCAATTCTGCTCAATATTAAGAGATAATATAAAATAATAATAATTATTTTATTAATATTGATATCGAGCAGAATTAATTTCAGCCTATTGGTGCAGCCGCCCACAACAGTCAAGGTCTCTCATGTGGCCCATTGGGAACATTAATTGCCCACCTCTGCTGTAGAGAATAGGACCCAATACTGCCCCGTAGTACACCATTAGTAACAGTGGCCAAAGCTAAGTATGACCCATCCCTACCCACTCGTTGCATTCTTATTTTTAAGGCCCTTATGTCAGTCATGTAGATGAAGGCAGGTTGATCAATTATTACCTTCCTACAGATCAATGTTTTTGTAGCTCCTCGGCAAAACATCCTAGACAAGCAGAAATGTATTACATTATGGTCACTACTTTCTAAATGCCCCCCACTCAAAACTTGAACCTCCAACACAAATGTGAACACAGACTTAGCAATAGATTTTCTGCACTCAACAAAGGGGGGATTCCACATCCTTTTTTTTTATTTACCGTATTTAAATAATTTTCAAAAACGGTATGAGGGACCCCTCTATTCTTGATAACCAGCCATGATAAAGCTGACAGCTGAGGGTTGCAATAGATGTGGTCGGAGCTAGCTCTGATGACAGCAGTTTAACCTCTTAGATGACACTGTGAATCATAACAGTGGCATTTAAGAAGTTGAAGATGTGGGAAGGTATTTTTTCCAACGCCCTTTGAACCCCCCGCATGATTGTGTGTACTGATGGATCAAGTGGTCAAGCAACCTCAGGTTCAAGTTCCCTAGGGGGACCAATACAATAAAAAATAAAAAATTAAATTAACAAATATAAAATTTCATATCTCCCGCTCCATTTTCTCAAAATGTAAATAAAATCTAAAAAATAAAACTAAATTAATATATTTGCTATACATTGATAAGCTTTGGTGGAGCTCATCTCATGGAGGAAACTAGAGGATCTGCTGACATCAATGACATGTCCTTGACCAATTTTAAAAGTTCCATGGGATAACCAAACTGGTTGCAAGTTATCTTAAAGAGTACGAGGTCTACACGAGACTATAATAGTTTGGAAAAGATAAGGAACTCAAAATACAAATGTCTTCCTTTTTCTTGTGTCATCCTTATATGGCAGTGTTTCGCAAACATGCTTTTTCTAGGGGTTGTTTCCTATATGGCAGTGTTTCGCAAACATGCTTTTTCTAGGGGTTGCTTTGGTTGTATATGAAGAGCTGTTTCTTTTATAGTAAAAATGGCTAAATTTTTCCTATTTGAGTCTCGAATAGAAGCAGGGTTTCTCTTGAAGTAGAAGGTCCTCCACGGGACAAAGGTATTTATGGATACATCCTATACAGCACAATGTTGATTTTGCGGTGGGATTGTGATGGTCACAGTACATCGCGAAAGACAAGCTTGAATCTATACCTCTAGGTTTACCCTTCTATAAAATCTTCTGCGCTCTTCATTTTCCAAGCAAAAAAAAGAGAATTGTTTTCAGCCGGCACACGATATGAGATAAAGGGCGGCATGAATCAAACAGACTGTTGTAACAACATGTAGTTCATCTATTATTCACTAGAACTTTCTTTTGTTAGTGCATCAAATGTAATAAATTAATTTTTCATGCTCGGTACATTGGATTCACGGCTCACACACAAGGTTAACTTTACCTCAAACTTTTGGGGTGCTAGCATGGATATAGACCCTGCTTGAATTTTTTTCTATGTTTTGCTCTAGATTGGTACACGGGTCAGGAATAAGATGAGTGGCGCGTAGGACGAAAGTCATTCCGCACATGGGTCTACACTTGGAAGGACACATTTGGTTTAGGTTTCCGCCGCCAGTTATTCCTCCTAACCACCTCCCATACACAGAGGGTACACCCGTACTGAATGGAGAAACGACAACAGACAACAGCCAGAAATATCTGGCAACAGTATATCTTTCATTAGAAAAATGGATTGGGTATATTGAAATTCAATATGCCCAATCACTTTTTTTCCCTAGACATCTGTGTAAGAAACAGAGGCAAAAAAGCTTATACTCCTTAATTGGTTTGCTACTTCCAATGAAATTGGAAGTTTAATGATGTTGGGGGAGAGAGGGACAGATTACTATTTGTGTTTGGATGCAATCTGTCAGCAGGTTTTTGCTATGTAATCTGAGGGCAGCATGATGTGGGAGAAGAGACCCTGATTCCATGGATGTGTCACTTACCAGGCTGTGTTTTGCTGTTTCAAGAACATCAATGTTTTATCAGTAGTAGATTTTCATAACATGACTAAGTATCTCGTGCCTACTAGTCCAACCACACTCTCATCACTGATAAGCAGCTTTCTGTCAATATACAGAGTGCACAGAAAGCAACCAATCAGAGGTATGGGTGGGGTTATACAGTGCTCAGCATTCCGAGCTCTACTAGAGAAAACTGTGATTCTATCACAACTGCTGCACCCAGTAAACTATGTGACACATAACAGGAAACAAGGTCCCTGTCTCTACATCATCCTGCTCTCAGATTACATAACAAAAACCTGCTGATAGATTCCCTTCAACCCTTAAATGCAAAAATTGTATAGTAAAACTATAGCTGCACACTTGTACTAGGATTGGCTAGTGTTTAGGCAAAGTAAATATCTACAACCATTATGACTACTATGGGCAGAATCTAAAGGATTGTGTGTTCCAAACCCTTAACCTTCACAAGAAGTTAAGGTCAGTGCCACCAAGAAACCCCAGGTCATTAATGTCAAAACAGCAACAAATAGGCGGCACCAAAACATAGCATCCAGGCAACAGACTGAAGCAGTCATCAGACAAACAGGAGTCTGGGCTTGGAGGCAATTTTTCACAGTGGTAGATGGGCAAAAGATCATGTAAGACAACAAACAAGTAGACATGATCACAAAATTATCCCAGTCAAAGTAAAAAGATCATGTCAACACCTTTACACAAAACTCTTAAGCCTGGAATACATATGCTGACTCTAGTCACTTTTTTTATGGCCAAGCAGTGAGTCAGGATAGTCAAGAAATCCAAGTTCAGAAGCCAGGAGGGTCTGTCATAAACAGAAGGAAGAAAGAAAAGAATAGTGAGGTAACGTTCCAAGGTCAGAATAACAGGAGAATGGCGGATCAGAGCAGAAGGCGTTAAACAGACAGATGGTCAGAACGACATCCAAGGTCAGGCAACGAAAGATCAACTTACAGAACTTGAGGCACAGAGGAAACAAACCACACTAGCTCAATGTACGTCTGGCAGAGGTCTGGAAGAAACAGCTCAGTTAAGTAGCATGGCAATCACCTGGGATAATGAATACTTGGAGACAGACGACGCCTCCCAGTCTCAGATTGGATAGTCTAGCTGTCAATCAACACACTGACAGCTCAGCACACCCCTGTACCAGATTGGATGGCTGAGCTGTCAGTAATTGCATCTCTGATACACTGAGGGGTGGAACCGTGACAAAGATTAAACAAATTTTTGCTGCACCCACTAATATTGAGGAGCTCGTACGACAGTCTAATGGGCATGCGGCACAGGACATCTAATTGTTTGGGTAGGTGTTGATTGGGCAGTTTCAGTTTTGAACTACCAATCACTTTGTTCTTCAGGAGGTAAGCCGTTGGTAGAGATGACTGATGGCGGCTTTCTCCGAGAACACAAGAGCACTCGACTGAATGAGAGCTCCTGTGCTGGGGAGATGGCTGTCGGCCGAAGGATTGGCAGAAGCACCGTTTCGCCGATAGGCATTTAATTTTAAAGATCTGTTTTCTTAGGGCGTGCTTCTTTATATAACCCAGGGCGGGATATGACTGGAGGGTGATGACGCTACCGGAACTTTATAAATGAATTGTATATATGGTATATATTACAGTACGTACACATACTACTAAAACAGATTGCAGTTATTAGAAGCCACATAAAACATACATATATAATATATAATTCATTGCTGTTGTTTTTTCGGCTTCTTCAGAGGGTCAAACAAGATGTAAAGGAGAGCTGCAGGCGGATTACTACTCAATCTAAAACCTTCACCATCTGCTTCACCATAAGAAACAAAGTTGGAATAGAACAAAAATTTAAGGAGGATTTCAACCCAAAAGATAAAAATTGAAATGGAAATATATTTTTGAATTATAATTTAGATCAGTGCCCAAATTCTGATAGTTAACGCATACAGTATCTTATTTACTTGCAGAAATATTGCCATTTTCTGCTTTGCTGCTGTCTCTGTTTGCAAAAGTGACAACAGGAAATGTCGGTTGTCCCTTTTAAATTAGTTTTTATGTAAATTGCGAGTTTAGCTTGAATATACTAAACAATTAGCGATAAATCATCATTTTATTAAAAATAATAATTTATAATAATAATAGTTTATAATAATAATAATTTTATCTAAAAACCAAATATTTTAGATGTTTTTAGAGCAATTTTTCCTTTCCCTTTAATTAAATTATTTGCATTGGTGTTAAATGCAAGGCAGCTGATACAGCCCGGAAAGGGTCACATGCCTTGTAAAAAGAAATCTATCACATTGTGTCTGATCTAGCAGCTGATTTCTTGTGCTTCTTTTCAGCTATTTATAAATATATTCGGTTTTGTGACGATGTGATGAAACTGGCAATTTAAGAACTGTAAATCCTAATTTGTCTGTGTCTAATGGGCATGACTATTTAAGGGGGACAGGGCGAATGGTCAGGACCTAGGGTCGATCCAATTGGGGGACCTGCAAGAGCAAGATTGGAGTGAAGAAGAAAGCATTTTTCATTGTCCGCTCCAGTAATCAGGCAGAACACACTGGCGGTGTGCTTGACAATCACAGCCACACAGTCCTGTGAAATCACAGCCACACAGTCCTGTGAAATGTCAGCCGCACAGTCCTGTGAAATGTCAGCCGCACAGTCCTGTGAAATGTCATCCACACAGTCCTGTGAAATGTCAGCCGCACAGTCCTGTGAAATGTCAGCCACACAGTCCTGTGAAATGTCAGCCGCACAGTCCTGTGAAATCTCAGCCGCACAGACCTGTAAAATGTCAGCCGCACAGACCTGTGAAATGTCAGCCGCACAGTCCTGTGAAATGTCAGCCGCACAGTCCTGTGAAATGTCAGCCGCACAGACCTGTGAAATGTCAGCCGCACAGTCCTGTGAAATGTGAGCCACAAAGTCCTGTGAAATGTCAGTCACAAAGTCCTGTGAAATGTCAGCCGCACAGTCCTGTGAAATCACAGCCGCACAGTCCTGTGAAATCTCAGACGCACAGTCCTGTGAAATCTCAGCCGCACAGTCCTGTTAAATCTCAACCACAAAGCCCTGTGAAATGTCAGCCGCACAGTCCTGTGAAATCTCAGCCGCACAGTCCTGTGAAATCTCAGCCGCACAGTCCTGTTAAATCTCAACCACAAAGCCCTGTGAAATGTCAGCCGCACAGTCCTGTGAAATCTCAGCCGCACAGTCCTGTGAAATCTCAGCCACAAAGTCCTGTGAAATGTCAGCCGCACAGTCCTGTGAAATCACAGCAGCACAGTCCTGTGAAGTCAAAGCCACAAAGTCCTGTGAAATGTCAGCCGCACAGTCCTGTGAAATCACAGCCGCACAGTCCTGTGAATTCTCAGACGCACAGTCCTGTGAAATCTCAGCCGCACAGTCCTGTTAAATCTCAACCACAAAGTCCTGTGAAATGTCAGCCGCACAGTCCTGTGAAATCTCAGCCGCACAGTCCTGTGAAATCACAGCCACAAAGTCCTGTGAAATGTCAGCCGCACAGTCCTGTGAAATCACAGCCACACAGTCCTGTGAAATCTCAGCCGCACAGTCCTGTGAAATGTCAGCCGCACAGTCCTGTTAAATCTCAGCCACACAGTCCTGTGAAATCACAGCCACAAAGTCCTGTGAAATGTCAGCCGCACAGTCCTGTGAAATCACAGCCACAAAGTCCTGTGAAATGTCAGCCGCACAGTCCTGTGAAATCACAGCCGCACAGTCCTGTGAAATCACAGCTACAAAGTCCTGTGAAATGTCAGCCGCACAGTCCTGTGAAATCACAGCCGCACAGTCCTGTGAAATCTCAGCCGCACAGTCCTGTGAAATGTCAGCCGCACAGTCCTGTTAAATCTCAGCCGCACAGTCCTGTGAAATGTCACCTGCATAGTCCTGTGAAATCACAGCCGTACAGTCCTGTGAAATGTCAGCCGCACAGTCCTGTGAAATGTCAGCCGCACAGTCCTGTGAAATGTCAGCCGCACAGTCCTGTGAAATCTCAGCCGCACAGTCCTGTGAAATCACAGCCGCACAGTCCTGTTAAATCTCAGCCACAAAGTCCTGTGAAATCAAAGCCTCACATGCCTGAGAAATCTCAGCCACAAAGTCCTGTGAAATGTCAGCCACACAGTCCTGTGAAATCACAGCCACACAGTCCTGTGAAATCACAGCCGCACAGTCCTGTTAAATCTCAGCCACAACGTCCTGAGAAGTCTCAGCCACACAGTTCTGTAAAATCTCAGCCGCACAGTCATTTAAACTCACAGAAGCACAGTCGTGTAAAATGTCAGCCGCCCAGCCTTGTGAAATCACAATCTCACGGTCAAGTGAAAACACAATTGCACAGTCCTCCCCTTCTCCTGTTCCTCACTAATCTATATGCCAAGATCTATTGTTAATTTTGTATGCTGGTAATATTATATTGACATTGTATGGTGGCATTATTTCATAAATGGTAGTTTTTGACATTATAATAAAAATTGCAGGTGGGAGAACTTGTTTTACTTTTTACCCAGGAACCTTTTATCCCTAATACCATTACTGCTTACACCAAATGCTTGGCAAAATATAGAATAAACGGGCACCATCCTGAATTTAAGTTTTCGATAATTTGAAGTGGGATCACCTGATGCATACAAATGAACATGAAGCCACACAAGAGAAAAGTGTATGCACCAAAATACAGGGATCACTACCAAGCCAAATATTCAGGTTTAACAAATTTCTTTAATTACAATGAGCAACACAAACAAACACTTGTTTAAAAGCAGTTAAAAAGTCTGGATAGAAACAGACATGAATCAATAGACAAAAAAAATGGGTCATAATGTTAAACAATAAAGAGTCAAATACTCAGAGCCCCACAGTAACTCCTAATCAGTGTGCTGTAAACCAATACAAATGATTGCTGGCTAATATTGCTATAGCAGTAGTCTATCCGTATGCTGTTTGCATATGAGCCTCAGTCATGAAGTACTATCAGTATTAAATACACAGCCAAAGATAACATAATCAAATAAATACAAAAATATGCTGTATACCTACAAATCATGAGCACTCAGTTCTAATATGGCAGAAATACAATTATGCCATGCAAACACAGCTTGTTACCAGCAAAGATGGCTAAAGAGGTACAGATTAAATCACTCCTTCCCCTAGCATGATGGAGGTTAGCCCCTGAGCACAAGCACACATCTCGGTTACATGGGGCCCAGGACCCACGCGTGCCGACACAATAATGTGTCTTTCTCAAGTCACTGACCTTGAGAAAGACACATTATTGCGTCGATACGCGTGGGTGTATTTTGGTGCATACACTTTTCTCTTGTGGTGCTTACACCAAATACTAGCACTAGATACAGCTCTAATTGCATGATTAAAAACTATTCTTGGCACAGGAGGGAAGAGGGAGTGGCTGTGTGACATGAAGCGCTGTGGATACGGGGAGGTCGGCACCAATGGTCAAGTGCCACTTACCGCTGCTTTTATTTAGAGGTAATCACAGACCTTATTTATTGCCCCCTCCTCCTTAGCTACCACCTTAGGAAGATCCAAAAGTGAAACGTGCGTCGGGGTGGAGGTGAGGGGTTTATTGGTACTACTTGATCTCACTGTTATGATGATTTACTGAATATTTAATATTATTTACCTGTTACAATGGTTGTTTGACTATTATGCTTGCATTAACAATCATACAATATCTAGTATTACTGTTACGCACTTTACTTAGTAATTGCCACACTTTATACTTGAATTACTTCATTTATTGATTCTCTACTTAATTTATATTCATATTTTGTTTAGGATTACTACATAAAAATAAAATTTTCTTTTTCCTTTACATAAAAATAAAGTATGTGCTACTATGTTTAGTGCAATTTGCTTAGGAGGTTTGATGGATGTGACATTACTTGTCAAGTGAACTATACTTGTCGAATATATGTATTTTTTACAACGTATGCGTACGGCCGAAGTTGGGAGGATTTTTACGGAGCAGATTCACGCACTGTCCCAGATCCGTATACAGCGGACAACCGCCGTTACCTGCTGTGATTGGAGTCAGCTCTGATCACAGCAGTATAACGCCTCAGATGCTGCGGTGAACAGCATCCATAGCATCTAAGCGGTTAGACATGAGTTGTGTAATGTGCAGCCAGGGGCCAATATGGGGCCCCTGGATTTCTATGAATACCCCAGCTTTGCCAATGCACAGAGAAGCTTAGTGCACTACTTCTTATGTTGCTCTGACTATGACGATGACTCTATTCAATTCCTATAGCCAAAAATGGAAATGTTTTGTTTTTATTTCAGAAATGGAAGAGAATAACATTTAGAAATCTAGTGTTGTGAGCAAATCATCTCGGCCGCCAACACGATAACTTCATTTAACCAAATAAATATCTTGACAGCTCATCGACATTTCTTCTGGTAAACCCTTGTTTGCAAAGCAAACATCATTCCTCAAAGTGAAAATTAATGCTTGCAGCATCTTCATTTAAGGCCATGCATACACAACGGAGCTGTGTACACACAGAATGCACACAGCCGTGCGGAGTCTCACCGTATAGCATCGTATACTCTGTTTACACTGCAAACTTGCCCCATATAGGATGCCAGGACAAAAGGATATAGCATAATGTAACTTTTGCTTAAAAGACAATGAGACAAGCTACAAAAGACTTTAAAGGGGTTGTGAATCTGCCCCTTAAAGTAACATTTGTCAGCAGATTTTTGCAATGTAATCTGACAGCAGCATGATGTAGGGGCAGAGACCTTGATTTCAGTGATGTGTCATTTAGTTTACTGGGTGCAGCAGCTGTGATAGAATCACAGTTTTCTCTGCTGCAGATATAGCAAAGCTGGGAATACTGAGCTGCGTATAACCCCGCCCACACCACTGATTGGCTGCTTTCTGTGTAGTGGTGGGGGCGTGGCTGGACCAGGAGGCATGAGACACCTAGTCCTGTAGTGATAATCTCCAGCTAATAAAACACTGATTTTATAGAAACAAAAACAAAGCCTTGCAAGTGACACATCACTGGAATCAGGGTCTCTACCCCTACATCATGTTGGTCTCAGATTACATAGCAAAACCTGCTGACAGATTCCCTTTAAAAGTGTTCATATTAGTTGTGAGAAAAACACACAAAAAAAGCATAATAGATGATAAAATTCTAAGACTTCTCTCAAATACACCCTCATTATTTTAGGAACATCGGTTTTACTTTAATTTTACTGAGTGAAACACAACATTGTGAGATTATTTTCTCTGGGAGATACCAACTGTGAGAGGTGAGTTGTCTCGAATGCACCATCTGAATGGCCAAGCGCTCAGATCTGGTAGGATTCAGATTAAACTGATTAATTTTCCCTGTTTCACTATTTTGTAGAATCACAGGTAAATAGAACACAAGGGAAAAACTAATTCAACTATTTTTCTCAAAAACTGGAACAAAAGTCAAGTACAAACACAGTGAATTAATTCATCAATGCATCCCAATGTGCAACATAATGCAAATTAGATGACTTTTTTTCTTTCCTCCTGTCAGGAGCCTGAACTTTACTACACACAGAATATTTTTATTTATCAGACATGTAAAAAGATATCTCTGTATATTATGCAACTCAGCTAAAGAACAATACATCTGCTACTAAAGAGTTAATCTACAAGCGGAAAACATAGGTGCTTCTTATGGGTTAACCGACAAGAGGAGGTAATAGCTACTTCTAAAGAGTAAGGCTATATGCACACGCTGCGGTTTTTGCTGCGGTTCCGCTGCGGTTTTGGCCGCAGCAGTTTTGCAGACAGTGTACAGTAGCATGTTATCCTATGGGATTTACAATCCGCTGTGCACATGCTGCGGATTTTTAACTGCGGAAAAGCTGCGGTTTTGAATCCGCAGAAAGAAATGACATGTCAATTCTTTTCTGCGGATTCTGCTGCGGTTTACCATCTCCTCCATTGTAGAGATGATAAACCGCAGGCCAATCCGCAGGTAAAACCGCAGGTCATTTTACCTGCGGTTCCGCAGATAAAAAAAATCCGCAGACCAATCCGCAGCGTGTGCACATAGCCTTTATCTACAAGTGGGGACATACGTAGCTAATTCAAAAGGATTAATCTGCAAGGGGAAAACATATCTGCTTTTAAAGAGTTACTCTACAAGAGAGGAAATAGCTGCCTCTAAAGGGTTAATATGCAAGAGAAAGAAATGGCTACATCTAAGGGGATAATCTACAAGTGAAGTCATAGCTGCTTCTAAAGGATTCATCTTGAAGAGAGAATATAGCTGCTTCTAAAGGTGTAATCTATAAAAAAAGAGGACATAGCTGCTTTGAAATGGTTAATCTGCAAGAGGAAGACATGGCAGCTTCTACAGGGTTAATCTAGGTGACAAAGGTGCTTCTAAAGGGTCAAGCTGCAAGAGCAGGAGATAGCTGCTTCTAAAGGGGCAATCTACAAGCAGAGGACATAGCTGCTTCTAAAGGGTTATTTTTGTAACATCCAGCATGGAATAAGACTGCAGCACAGATGTCCCCTGTGTTTACATGCTGCATACCTATAGTCTATCCCCTCAGAGCGTTATATCCTAACTAAAAAGCAGGAAAACTCAGATAGCTGACAAAATATTGAGATAGTAGGAATCCTTACCATCCCAACGTAAGTTGATTCCAGTCCCCCTCTCTCAAATGGCCAGAGCTTTTATCTAAAACTTAAACAGGTAATTTTGTATTTTTTTCTAGATATATATACAGTATATCTTTGAGAAACATTTTATTTTTAAGCCATATAGATGAAGCATCAGGAGCTGTAATGTATGAGCGGCTCATGCTATAGTAAACCCGAAACAATAGTCAATAGGTCGACCAGATGATGAAGAGACAAACCCACAAAAATGAACTAATCATCCTTCTGGCTGCTGTTTAAAAATGAGTTTTATTTGTGAAACAACCCCATATTTGTTGTACTTAACCAAATTCTTACCTAATTTTTTTATACACAGATCAGTCAATAGTAATGTAAGAATTTTGCATATTGATTTATGTCTGTATTCCTTCATTTGTGGGCATTTTTGGCATATATTTGCTAAGGGTTTTGCTGATACCAGACCAGTTATGTTAATATTATACTGTCTCTGATTTGTTGGTGGCAGACTCATTTTTGGCATTGATATATGCTGTGTGCTCTAGGCCTGGGTATAAATATAAAAGCTAAGCACACACAATAATAGATCGGCTCACATTAATAGTGCAGTGACTAAGTCCTTGTATCAGTGAAGAGCCAAAAGTAAGGCCTCTATAAATAGTGTTATGCAATAAGATGCGAATATAGAAAGAGTGCAGTGTCTGCATGCATGCACCGCTACTGACCTCATCCAAGTCTACGCAAGGAATATGACAGGTGCGAGACAGGAGAGTCGAAACAGCCGAGAAGTAGGAATAGAGAAGTTCAGGAGGGAGAAGAGAATAATAAGCACATAAAAGATAGGTGCTAAAGACAGTAGTAGACAAGAATACGAGACAGACGAAAACTCAAAGGAAATAAGAAGGTAGAGAGGGAAGGATATAGAGAACAGGAGGCAAGATGTGGCGTAAAACAGTCAGTAAATGGGCAAGGAAAGGAGGACAAAAGGAGAAGGGGACAAAAGGTGATATCTAAAACATCTGTCCATGGGTAGAAAACAAGTCAAAAGGTGGGTAGAAGTTAGACAAAAAGCATAAACATAGGGTAAAAAAACGACAAGGGTAGAAAAGAGAAGCCATGGGTATGGGTATAAAATTAAACAGTAAGTACCTAAAAAGTAGATACAAAAGTAGATACAAATATTAAAAAATATATAAATACATGTGTATGTAAATAAATAGTATTTGGGTGTGTCCAGGAGATGGGCGGAAAACAGTAAGGAGGGACATAAAGTAAAAAGAGGAAATCAGACGATGAGCTTTGGAAGACAAGAGTTAAGAAAGAGTAAGGCCAGGTATACACTGCACGTTCGCAGCCGTAAAATGACATGTAAGACGGCTGACGGTCGTTTAATACCCTTTAGATAGGCAAAGTGCATTTCCATGCTCACAGAAAGATCGTTAGTACGATTGTTTTGTGAGCAAAGAACAACACATTAGTGGCAGCATATGAGCTATTTATACAGGGTGATGTGCTATCGATAATGACGATTTTTAAGCAAGTCTAAAAATTATCTCACCCAACAAACAAGTTAGGAAATAGGAGTATTAGTTCCTGAATATCAGCTAAGGTGGCATTAAGACCAGTATACACAATAGATGGCTCTCATCCCTCCTGTATCCTCTATGAGAATGTCGCTGCCAGACTCCTCTTGTGGCGGCTTATTTTCCCGAGGAACAAATGGATCAGCAATTGAAATAAAACCGGCTAGTTCGTTCTCCTCCCCAACACATCATCTGCTGGGAGGAGGGAGGAAAGACCTACAAACAAATTAGATTTTGTCTGATTTTAGTCTAATGTGTATGGAGCCTTTACTAGCTGCATGCTGCAGGAAGGTAAGATATCGGGTAGAACTTGGCAGTCAATACCTGGGTAGAGGGCAGGAAGATAAGATATTAGAGAGAACTCGGGAGTCAGCCGATTGGTAGAGAGTAGGAATGTAAGATATTGGGTAGAGCTTGACAGTCAGTAGCTGGCTAGAGAGCAGGAAGGTAAGATATTGGGTAGAACTTGGGCATCGGTAGCTGGGTACAGAGCAGGAAGGTAAGATATTGGGTCGAACTTGGCAGACAGTAATTGGGTAGAGAGCAGGAAGGTAAGATATTGGGTAGAAGTTGGGCATCGGTAGCTGGGTAGAGAGCTGGAAGGTAAGATATTGGATAGATCGTGGCAGTCAGTAGCTGGGTACAGAGCAGGAAGGTAAGATATTGGGTCGAACTTGGCAGACAGTAATTGGGTAGAGAGCAGGAAGGTAAGATATTTGGTAGAACTTGGAAAAAGTAGTTGAGTAGAGAGCAGGAAGGTAAGATATTTGGTAGAACGTGGCAGTCAGTGGCTGGTTAGAGAGCAGGAAGGCATTCGGTGGGTAACCCCATCTCTGGATGGGAGAAGAAGTTAGACATGAGGTTAAGCAGATAAAAAAAGGTGAGTTGGGTAAGTAGTTGGTGTTAGAAAATAAAGCATTTTAAGAGAGTCCATAAAGAGAAAATCCAAAAACTTGGGAAAGAACATGGAAAGGCAGGAGATGAGGACAATAGTAGCTAGGAGATGGAATTGAAGACAAAAGATAATACTGATTAAGAAAGTTACTATCTACACACAACAGGAAGAAAAGGGTAGGACATGTCAGGGGCACAGTAGAGGGTTCGATGTCAAGATATGGGGAAAAATATGGAACTTTAAGAGGATTTACAGAAGGATTTGTAGAAAACATGAAGGTGAATAGTGAGAGACGGAAAGAAGATGTCAGAAGTAAGGTCTGAAAAGTTAGAAGACAGAATTAAGTTAATGGTAATCATAATCTTGGAAGGAAACTGAAATTTCGAGGAATCTAGTGGTACAAGGAGATGAGTGTCGGTATTTGGGTTGTTACCAGAATTATATAACAATAGAGTCAGGCGCTTGGAAGAAACCAGGAGGTCTGAAGATGGTGTAGAACAAAAGTCAGAAGCCTCTATAGAGCAGTAGATGGGTCGAAAGTAGAGGACAGGGAGGCAAGGGATAACTTAAAACTCTGCATTGTGGTGTTCCAGTGTTACTTCTCCTGAAGGGAGGCAAGGGATAACTTAAAACTCTGCATTGTGGTGTTCCAGTGTTACTTCTCCTGAAAATATTTAAATTAATTGATGGCAAGATGATATTATTGACTTTTAAGTTGACATTTGTTGTAACGTATTGTGCTGTTATCCTGGATGACAGAGACACAGGGTAACTGAGCAATGATGTTTGCTGATATGTTCATTACACATTGTCCAGGCCAGCTAGCTTGTTGACTTGCAAAACAGAGAAGAAAAAACTATGCAAATTCATTAAATAGTCAAACAATGCGAGTTAATGTGATCACATCTTAACCTCTGGATACTGGCTTGAGGGACAACAATTGTGAGCTATATAAGTGGGATGTCTCTAACTATATACATCCAGATAGCCAAGAGATCCACAGGCTCTTTACAGAATCACAGCCAGGAACACTCTACATGATAGCTGCCAGATCATGGCTCCGTCATGATGGACACAGATTTGACATTCTACAGGATGCCAGTTTAGGGGACCATGGCTATGGCTGAAAGAAAACAGATCTGCTCCATTGACCATCACTGAACCATGGATATGTTTGGGGTAGTCAGAATTTGGACCCACCGGTCACCTGAGCCTCATAGATACTTTCGGAAAAGCTAGTATTGGGACCCACCGGTCACCTGGCTCCATGGAGATGTTCGGAGAAGCCAGGTTGAAACCCTCTGGTCACCTGGCCTTGTACCTCAATGGACTGTCAGCTTCCTAAGCTTGTCGTTACCTCCTCTCTGTGCGTGATACAGGTGGGAGTAGTCCGCCCTGGAAGTTCTAAAGTCACAGTTGCTCTTATCCCAGCGAGTCAGCGGAAGGGTGAGACTCTATAAGTTTGCACCATCTTGGACATTTTGCTGGGACTGTTTTATGTGTTATTTGCTTGTTTTATGGTCCAATAAAATATTGCCACACTGTTTTACCCTCACCCTGTGTTGTCTGAGTAGTATTAAGTCCACTGTAAAAGGAGAGCGGGCGTTTGCTGGGATGATCCCTGGTCCATGCGGTTTAGGCTAGCGGACTAGGGCACCTGCTAATCCCCCGTGTCTCCACACACACTGATTGTGTAGGGACATGTCCTTGACACTAAGGAATATGGTCAATTTCTTGCTACATTTCTGGAAAGAATAGCAGAGAAATATCACAAAGCAGAGATCTAAAAAAGATGCTCCATTGTTTTCTTTTTTTATCTACGTCTTCCCTAAAATCATGTTTATACATCGTCATTCCCCACTGATACCCTGCGGAAATGCTGTTTAAACAGGTAAGCCATGTGTGAAACTAACCAGTCTGCGGCTTAATAACAGCGGGCACATATTTTAATAAATGTCTGAAATAAGCAATTTAACAACAATTAGAGGGAATAAAATTGAGCGAAATGTAATTAATCCACAGACTGAAATACCCCCAGACATAAATACGGCAGAATCGCACACAACAGGCCTCTTCCCTGGCACTGCGCACAGATCTAATTAGGAACAACCATCTTTTGTTTGCTGTCATAAATGCAATAATGAAAAGCAAAATCTGGGGTTTTTTTAGCGACGTAAATACAACTATGAGATCTGCCGACTTTCACGCCAGCTTTTATTTTCCTACCACTATGCAGAAGGAGGAAATATCTGAGGCTGCTGAGAAGGGAACATTAGTTGTGGGACTTTACAATGAAGCCGAACACAAAGAGACCATTTCTCTATATTGACAGTGGTATTTGTCACAATGTCCCCACTACACCGGGCGCGATCATTACCTAGCTTAGATTCCTTTCTGCCAATGCATCTTAGTCAGTAAATTTTAGAGTAAACCTGCTCTTCGTTTTTTGGGTTTTTTTTTAACCCTACGTTCTTAGATCAGGTCTAAGTGATCGATTTAATACTATATGCAACTTGCTTTGAGAAATCTGGTGACGGATTCTCTTTAATATGTCCATATTGCTTATATAGCTGTCGGCTGAACTCTCGTATGACCAATGCTTCATCAGGGGTCTGATGCCTGACAAAGCATTTGTGAAACATGTGTTGGGTGTTTGGTGGCTGAACCTGATACTCCTGTGTTGCCATTATTTTTCCTTATGTTACTTACTTTACACAAACATACTTCAATCTAAGTAAGCTGATATATTGTGTACGCTCAATAACTGCACATATTTGTTCATTATCTTTTACCGCATTTATATAGACAATTTATGCCAAGGCTTTTTTTTTTTTTTTAAGAGGGCTCACGCATCAATTCTTTTGTGTGTTTGTTGCTCTGTATATCTACAGAAATATACGCATATACACACTGGGTCCTGCTCTGCCTTTATCTATATGGAGGTTGGCTGACATAATGTGAGGTTTTAATACTAGAGATAGGACCATCCCGATTGGGTCACCTTGTTGCGGTTGGATGGTTTTTACGCTTTTTTGATCAACAGTGTGAACTAAGTTCCCTATGTTATATACATTTACTATTACTTATTTACTTAATTACTTACTATGGGATGTATGCTTTTTTGTCTTTTTCTTTGCTTTTGTCTGTGAAATGGCCACAGTGTGAACTTGCTCCTACACACTGCACATATACCAACTTATGCTCCGGCTCATTTCTTTGGTTTTCCATATGTACAAACGTGTAAAGCTTTTAATTCTCTTTAATAAAAGTTAAGTTTCACCCTTTTTTTTTTTTACAATACCCTGGTTCTTTCTCGTTTTTTTTTTGTGCTTTTTCTAGGTTTGAGTCTTGAGTGACAGTACAGTCATTAAAGTTCCTTCTTGTAATGAACCATGCGCCTCTGTGACCTCCACGTGGCCAGGATGGAATTTTATCCCCCTGGTTCCACTGAATGACAGCAAGTGGAGATTTCGGAGGTCGATTCACAAAAATATATCCATATGTGTAGTGATAGGGAAAAAAAAAACAGATTTCAATCAAACATTTATACCTTTAAAGTTAAGGTTTAAATGTTCTCGAAACGTACGACAGGGAGTTGACGTGAAGATTGAGTAAAGAACCTTTTTTCCTTGAAATTACACTTTTAAAACATTCTTACCCGCTGTTGTCCTTGTCACCAGTACAGCTACAGATGACGTGACACACTGTGCTATGTAATAAGGCAGCACTAAGTACAGAACCCTGACTAATACGCAACAGGACTCCATAATGCTGGGACTAACAACATTATCATGACCATAGACTACAAAATATATATCATCTGTGTGCAGATAAGTCTTTTACAAATATTGAGGACAAAGCCCCACTCTTTCATGGTGCTCTAGACTGCTGCTTTGCTGTTTCAACAAAATCAGTGTTTTATCAGCAGCAGATTATCACTGCAGGACTAGGTGTCACGTGCCTCCTAGTTCAACCCCGCCCCTGATTAACAGCTTTCTCTCAGTGGACAGCATATACAGAAAGCGGCCAATCAGTGGTGTGGGCGTGGTTATGCACAGCTCAGCATTCCAAGTTCTGCTAGATTTGCAGCAGAGAAAACTGTGATTCTATCACAACTGCTGCATTCAGTAAACTAAGTGATACATCGCTGGAAACAGGGTCTCTGTCCCTACATCATGCTGATCTCAGATTATATAGCAAAAACTTGATGATTGATTCCCTTTAAGTGAAAATAGCACAATTGACAGAATAAATTGGACATCTCATGATCAGAGTACATCTTACTGGTTTGCACCACAAATTGGCAGACATCTTAAAGAAACTTGCTGCAACTCTCGGGGTAAACACATTCCGGATAGGAAAGTCTACTTACTATCCCATGTAGTTATTGCATGTCAACCTCTTCCAAGTCAGTGCTGAAAATGTATCACTTTTTGTACTTATTACGTTTTTAATTTCTGCACAATTTGATTATTTTCTATTGGGTTGAGACAAGATCTGGAAGGAAACAAAAAGGGACTTGAGGACAAAAAAAAATTAAAAAGGGAAATGAGGCAGAGGAAGGGCAGAAAAATAAAAAAGCAAAACAATGCGAAGAATTAGGAAGGATGGAAAATGGAAAAAAAAATGATTACAATAACAAAAACATGGATGGAAGAAAGCAAGGAAAGGCAAAGATGGAGGAAGTATAGAGGAAGAAAGGAAAAAAGCATGGAGGAAATAGCAGCAAGGAGGAAGGAGGAAATAGATGCAAAGACGCAAAAATAATGGATGGAGTAAATGGTTGTCAAGAGAACGGAGGTGAGGAAGAAGAAAATGGCAGTAAAAGGCTAAGGAGGTAAGTAAATGAAGACAAATAAAAAAATAGAAAACGGATGTAAATAGGTAGGAAGATAAGTACTGTAGAGAAGAATGAAAAAATAAAGTAAGAGTAGGAAATAAAGAAACGATAAAGTAAAGGGAGGTAAATAGAGAAAAATAAAGGAAGATAGAAATGAGTATAATAGGAAGGTGGAAAGGAGGAAATGAGCATGAAGGGATGGGAGGTAACTAGACTAGAATGAAGGAAGGCGGAAAAGAGGTAAAGACAAATGGCTGGCGTTTTCTGGGATCAATCGATCATAAACCGTTCTCTAACCTTTACAAAATCGCCTCCTTTGCGAGATTTTGCTGCGGATCACGGGACTCGTGCTGTAAAGATTTCTCCTTTTCTGATATATTCACATATACTACTCTCGTCAACTAATATAGCTTAGTATATGGGATATCTGTAACTACACGTCATTTGGGGAGCGCTCTGCTATAAGATGCAGAAAATGACTGGAGCAGACGGCTGTGACATTTCTGTTATTGATACCGATTTCTATGATTCCTGTTCTGGTTGTATGGACATGAGACCACTGCAGCCAATCGCAGATATAGGGACGATAATTGGCTGCTGCAGTTACATGCCCAGCGCTAGAGGATGAGGAAGTAAGGAAACCGTCAAGGACTCACACAAGCTCTACGGAGGGAAACTCTTTAAGAAAATATAGAAAAGAGTACAGTTCGGAGGACGGAAAAAAGGGTGAAATCAAGGGAGGACATATCATTGGTGCACAGGGGCCGAAGAGGTAAGGGGCCCATTTCCACCTCCAAAGCTAGAGGAATTGTGCGTTACAAGGAGCTATCAGATGGCAAAGGCTCCATATATCGTTTTTGCAGAGGAAATGGCGAGAAGGCTATGCTGTCTATTCCGGTTCTCTGCATTCGAGTAACACATCCTACTTGGAAGTTGTCTTTCACTTGTCTATTTGGAGGAATATTAATGCGTCCCGGAGCTCTCAGTACAGAAACAACTTTCCTGCTTAACTCTGATCACTGAGTACGAGCACTCAGCATGCAACGCGCGGAGCGGATTCAGCTCAGCTAGCCATAAATGCATAACAATACCAGCATGCGTCGTAAACTTCCAGCCTGTCGGAGCGGTACGGCCTTTTTTGCGAGATGCTTTTAATGTGCACCGCATAAACACAAAAATTCTTACCGTTGTGACAGCTGAAGCCATCAAAATTTTTTTTTTGGGGGGGGGACTGTTAATAACCAGTTGGTATGACATCACTGATTGATGACCTCATAAGTCATGACATCATACACGCGATTATGCTACAACCCGTTTTGACAAAATGTTAGCATGTGATGGGCCACGGTTAAGGATTGACCGCCCCCACGAGATGCTTCTCCGTGATTTTCTTGCACGCTCTGTCTGCCGGAGACTTCTACATCTCCCGGTGTAGCAGTGCAGATAAGTGGAACAGCTCGAAGCTTAAGTATCTGAGTGACAAGGAATCCCCAAGGACCTCGATAAGGAGGCTTCTTCTCCTCCCCATCATCTCCAGAACATCAACTGTCTATCTCCGCCACGATGACACGACCATTTATACTCGCTGCCTTTAGCCACTTAGTACAGATAGCAGTTGGCAGCCTGCGCCGATGCCACAGGAAAAAGTAGGGAGTTGACTCAGCTGGGGAAACGTCACAAAATGAACGTTGATCGCACCTGTTCACATTTGCGTCATTCTGTTCGGAGGTGCTGGTCAGTTTTTTTTTGTAGCATACTTTTGGAGGTGGTGAAAGCCCCCATATTTGGCTGAGAACTTCTCCTCTTATCAGTCTAAGGACTCGGTCAGACGTTCAAAAAAAACCGGACCGATTATTTGGATCAGAATTTGGTCACAGTTTGGCCCGAGTGTCATCGGTTTTTCTTGTACGTGGAGAAAAATAGGAAAATTTTCAACCTTCTCTTTTCTGACAGTCCGTGAACATCATTCGAAGGCGGTCCGATTTTTTTCAGGGACTCATAGACTTGCGTTACCGATTTTGATCCGATGCTTGCATCAAAATTGGACACGTCTGCGAAAACTTACATGGACCGCGAAAGATCCTGGACAAGTGAAGGGTCCCATAGACTATCAGAGATGTGAGTGCTCTCCATGAAAACCACAGATAGCGGCATTACGAGAAAATCGGACAACTGAATGAGCCCTAAGGATGTTTTTAATTACGGCTGGACCTTATCTGCCCTTTAAGTTTGTAGGCCTTGTGCCTAGTGAAAAATTAGGGTCCCATCAAGGAAAGGTGCCGCTTGTCATAGAATATTCTACATGGCATTAGTATATTGAATTTTGCACTCTTTGGTATGCATACTCTAGATATAGCTTTATGGTGGAGTTTGTCCCATTCTCAATAGAAGCAGAACTGAGTTTATGGTCCAATATTTAAAGGGGTCAGCCACTACTTTTTTTTAGCCTAGGGGTAGGAAATCAATATCCGATCGTGGGGGTTTGACACTGGGCACTCCCACCAATTAGAAGTTCTCAGATGCAGCTGGAACACAGCAGCTCCGTCATTTTCATAGTGGCCACATCCAGGTACTGCAGAGCCACTCCCTATTGAAATGAATGGGGCGTGGATCCGTAGTAACCAGCCGCGGCCACTATGGTGTTAACAGAGCTGCTGTGTTTCGGCAGCATCTGAGAACTTCTGATTGGTGGGAGTGTCCAGTGTCGCACCCCCCACGATTGGATATTGATATTGGCTGCCTCTGGGCCCCGATGCAGCTGCACCGGTTGAACCGGCGGTATGTCCGCCCATGATTGATAGCCTATCAGAAGGATAGGTCATCACTGATAGAGTAGTGGCCAACATCTTTAAAGGTACTGTCCTTTTTGGCTAACTCAACTCCATAAGGCATATGTAGGAGTTTAAGTAGGGGTCTCTTATGTATTAATCAAAATAGAGGAACACTTATAGGACCCATTGCTGTATTTATGAACACATGTCTCCCAACCTATTTTGCTTAACGAAGAAGACTCACCGCTTTTGAAATGAGTAGCATTTTTTGATTCATTAAAAAAATATATATGTTTTTGTAATAAAGGGCTCCCGAAATCTCCTATGTGGAATAAATTACTTTAGGATTTTTAATAAATGTTGCAAGAAAGGTGGATTCTTTTTTCTTAATTTATCACTAAATGTTCATGGAAACATATGGCCATTAGTTATTATGCACGGAGAGACTCATTACTTTCTCTAACCGCGTGTTTTATGGTGCCAACACCTGTACACATATAACCAGTTACTTGCTAAGTAGCTTATAAAAGGCACAGAGTAGGACATTAGTGTTATCGCTGCCTACAGCTCACATACAACAGTCCTGGCAGAATGTGACCAAAGATAAAAAAAAAAAGGAACAACTTTAAGGAGGGCCTTTCACCAGATATTTCTAATTGCCACTGTTCCACTGATTCTGGAACAATTTTTCTTTTTTTTCTGCGCTTCTCCGTTCCAAAGTTACGCCCCCCCCCGGGTAATAATAGTGCAAATACTCCCTTTAGCCAACTGGGCGTGTACCACAGAAGGGCTCTGTGGTATATTTGCATTTTCTCCTTTGATGCTGGCCAATCAAAACACTGATGTGCCTAGAGAGGAGTTCTGCGGTACACGCCCAGTTCGTTGAATGGAAAATTTGTACCTTTATTACGTAGGGGGCATAACTTTGGAAAGGAGGGGCGCAGAAAAAAAATAAGAAAAACTGTTCCAGAATCAGTGGAGCAGTGACAATTAAATTAAAAAATCTAGTAAAAAGTTCTCTTTAAATGTTGCGGATCACAAATATCTTTCTGCTTTTGAATACAACTTCTATGCAAACCTACATAGACACAACAAACAAGTACTTAATCACAATCTCTAACATAAAACATTTATTACTTTCTTTTCCATACACAGATTCTTCCTCCAAACACGGTGCAGCATGGATGAAGTGCATGTTCCAGGACCTGCAGGTCCGGCACTCTGCTTCTCTTACTCCTGAGCTTAATTAACCATCAGAGAGATCATTTTTCTTACTTCCTAAACCTTATCGGGATTGTGAGGTTCAGAAAACCTATTTTCAATTACTCATCTATGAAATTTGAGTAAATGCACATTCTTTAATTAATGAGGACCCGGCACTTATCAAAAAATCAGTATTTTTTTTAACCTGGTGTAAATGCCGCTGTTCTCCTGAATCCGGCGTTGTTTTTCTTTAGTTCCTGCGCCTCTCCGTTCCTGAGATATGAACGCTTTTTCCCTGTTTGAAAATCAAGGCTTGTTGCCAAGTGGGTAGGGTCTTGAAAACCACGCCCAGTTGGCTAACAAGGCTTGATTTACATACATGAAAAAAGAGGCCATCTCTCAGGAAAGGAGAGTAGTAGGAACAAAAGAAAAACAGCGCTGGATTCAGGAGAACAGCGGCTTTTACACCAGGTACAATAAAATAACATATTTATGGCAAGTGAAAAGTCATCTTTAAAGGGGTATTCCCATCTCCAGCATCCTATCCCAATATATAGTAGATGTAATAATAATATTAGCAAATAACTCCAATTAGAAATGTGGTATAGTTTTTCTGATTCGCTATGTCTCTTTCCTCATGTGCAGTCATGGCAGGACTTTAGTTACCCATGGTTACGACCACTAGCAACTAGGTAACTAAATGTCACTATACCAGTGGTCGTAACCCTGGATACCCAAGGTCCTGCAATGCCTGCACTTGAGAGAAGAGAAATAGAAAATCAGAAGAACTATACTACATTTCTAATTAGAGTTATTTGCTAATATTATTATACTACATATTGGGATAGGATCTTGGAGATGGGAATATCACTTTAACTACAAAACGAAGCTCTTATTCTAAAGGACCCAGGATGATAAGCATGTAATACTTCCTTACTCCTGAGGAGGTGCTGCATAGAACATTAACTGGACCTGGCAGAGGAATCTCCGCAGGACATTTTTCGGCAGGAGGACCCTTCTCATCAAGGAATACTAACTTGTCCTATCTTATTCCAGATCAACAGACACTTTTTTTCATAGTAACTAAGAATCAGGTCAAGTAATGCTTTTTACCCTTATTTTTTAAGGGTTAAAAGGGACCTTTTTTTTTTTACTTTTTTCCCTTTCAGTAGGTGTTTAGTAGGTGTAAAAAGTCATAAGAAGGGCATTTTCCTATGAAGATGGTATAAAAAGGGATAATTTTAATTTTTGCAGATTTTTCGAAACAAAACCATAATTAAAAAGGAACTAAAACATCAGAGCAAATGATATGCAAATTTTTGGTCTTGACCACTAATGATGATTGATGAAAGGGCCTATTGTTCATTGATATTAAAATCACAAACAGTATGAAGCGGCCATTATAAAGCCCTTCAGTCTGAAGTCGCTGCACCAATTAAAGGGAGCACAAAGCAGTCAATTTAAAGCGCTTCTACCACTTAAATGCCGCAATGTTGCTTCTGGCAAAAATCAGTTAAAAATAATCCCAACTACATAGTGACATGTGTAACTAATACAATCCAGACATGCAATGGTGGAGATTGCTAGAAGAACACATACTATCTGCACGGAATTTAACTACTTCAAGCAGAAGTTTGTGCTCCACTGCTGCTCTTCCTGCCTAACTGTTCAGCAAAAAATTGAGCAGCAAATTCCTAAATTACCTATGAAATAACATTTCTGCAGCATCTTCTGTTCATTCTAATAATTCTACATTGCTCCATTCCCCTTTTATTCCTTGTAGAAAACAGAAATAAATCGAGAACAGGATTTTACTACCCGGGGGTGTGTCTGACATTTTACTACCCGGGGTGTGTCTGACATTTTACTACCCGGGGTGTGTCTGACATTTTACTACCCGGGGTGTGTCTGACATTTTACTACCCGGGGGTGTCTCACATTTTACTACCCGGTGTGTGTCTGACATTTTACTACCCGGTGTGTGTCTGACATTTTACTACCCGGGGTGTGTCTGACATTTTACTACCCGGGGTGTGTCTGACATTTTACTACCCGGGTGTCTCACATTTTACTATCCGATGTGTGTCTGACATTTTACTACCCGGGGTGTGTCTGACATTTTACTACCCGGGGTGTGTCTGACATTTTACTACCCGGTGTGTGTCTGACATTTTACTTCCCGGGGGTGTGTCTGACATTTTACTACCCGGGTGTCTCACATTTTACTATCCGGTGTGTGTCTCACATTTTACTACCCGGGGTGTGTCTGACATTTTACTACCCGGTGTGTGTCTGACATTTTACTACCCGGGGTGTGTCTGACATTTTACTACCCGGGTGTGTCTGACATTTTACTACCTGGGGTGTGTCTGACATTTTACTACCCGGTGTGTGTCTGACATTTTACTACCCGGGGTGTCTCTGACATTTTACTACCCGGGGTGTGTCTGACATTTTACTACCCGGGTGTCTCTGACATTTTACTACCCGGGGTGTGTCTGACATTTTACTACCCGGGGTGTGTCTGACATTTTACTACCCGGGGTGTGTCTGACATTTTACTACCCGGGTGTCTCTGACATTTTACTACCCGGGGTGTGTCTGACATTTTACTACCCGGGGGTGTGTCTGACGTTTTACTACCCGGGTGTGTCTGACATTTTACTACCTGGGGGTGTGTCTGACATTTTACTACCCGGGGTGTGTCTGACATTTTACTACCCGGGTGTGTCTGACATTTTACTACCTGGGGGTGTGTCTGACATTTTACTACCCGGGTGTCTCTGACATTTTACTACCCGGGTGTCTGACATTTTACTATCCGGTGTGTGTCTGACATTTTACTACCCGGGGGTGTCTGACATTTTACTACCCGGGTGTGTCTGACATTTTACTACCTGGGGTGTGTCTGACATTTTACTACCCGGTGTGTGTCTGACATTTTACTACCCGGGGTGTGTCTGACATTTTACTACCCGGGTGTCTCTGACATTTTACTACCCGGGGTGTGTCTGACATTTTACTACCCGGGGTGTGTCTGACATTTTACTACCCGGGGTGTGTCTGACATTTTACTACCCGGGTGTGTCTGACATTTTACTACCTGGGGGTGTGTCTGACATTTTACTACCCGGGTGTCTCTGACATTTTACTACCCGGGGTGTGTCTGACATTTTACTACCCGGGTGTCTGACATTTTACTATCCGGTGTGTGTCTGACATTTTACTACCCGGGGGTGTCTGACATTTTACTACCTGGGGTGTGTCTCACATTTTACTACCCGGGTGTGTCTGACATTTTACTACCCGGGTGTGTCTGACATTTTACTACCCGGGGGTGTCTGACATTTTACTACCTGGGGTGTGTCTCACATTTTACTACCCGGGGTGTGTCTGACATTTTACTACCCGGGTGTGTCTGACATTTTACTACCTGGGGTGTGTCTCACATTTTACTACCCGGGGTGTGTCTGACATTTTACTACCCGGGGTGTGTCTCACATTTTACTACCCGGGGTGTGTCTCACATTTTACTACCCGGGTGTGTCTGACATTTTACTACCCGGGGTGTCTCTGACATTTTACTACCCGGGGTGTGTCTGACATTTTACTACCCGGGTGTCTCTGACATTTTACTACCCGGGGTGTGTCTGACATTTTACTACCCGGGGTGTGTCTGACATTTTACTACCCGGGGTGTGTCTGACATTTTACTACCCGGGTGTCTCTGACATTTTACTACCCGGGGTGTGTCTGACATTTTACTACCCGGGGGTGTGTCTGACGTTTTACTACCCGGGTGTGTCTGACATTTTACTACCTGGGGGTGTGTCTGACATTTTACTACCCGGGGTGTGTCTGACATTTTACTACCCGGGTGTGTCTGACATTTTACTACCTGGGGGTGTGTCTGACATTTTACTACCCGGGTGTCTCTGACATTTTACTACCCGGGGTGTGTCTGACATTTTACTACCCGGGTGTCTGACATTTTACTATCCGGTGTGTGTCTGACATTTTACTACCCGGGGGTGTCTGACATTTTACTACCTGGGGTGTGTCTCACATTTTACTAACCGGGTGTGTCTGACATTTTACTACCCGGGTGTGTCTGACATTTTACTACCCGGGGGTGTCTGACATTTTACTACCTGGGGTGTGTCTCACATTTTACTACCCGGGGTGTGTCTGACATTTTACTACCCGGGGGTGTCTCACATTTTACTATCCGGTGTGTGTCTGACATTTTACTACCCGGTGTGTGTCTGACATTTTACTCCCCGGGGTGTGTCTCACATTTTACTACCCGGGGTGTGTCTGACATTTTACTACCCGGGGTGTGTCTGACATTTTACTACCCGGGGGTGTGTCTGACATTTTACTACCCGGGTGTCTCACATTTTACTATCCGGTGTGTGTCTGACATTTTACTACCCGGGGTGTGTCTGACATTTTACTACCCGGGGTGTGTCTCACATTTTACTACCCGGGGTGTGTCTGACATTTTACTACCCGGGGTGTGTCTCACATTTTACTACCCGGGGTGTGTCTCACATTTTACTACCCGGGGTGTGTCTGACATTTTACTACCCGGGGTGTGTCTCACATTTTACTACCCGGGGTGTGTCTCACATTTTACTACCCGGGGTGTGTCTCACATTTTACTACCCGGGGTGTGTCTGACATTTTACTACCCGGTGTGTGTCTGACATTTTACTACCCGGGGTGTGTCTGACATTTTACTACCCGGGTGTGTCTGACATTTTACTACCTGGGGTGTGTCTGACATTTTACTACCCGGTGTGTGTCTGACATTTTACTACCCGGGGTGTCTCTGACATTTTACTACCCGGGGTGTGTCTGACATTTTACTACCCGGGTGTCTCTGACATTTTACTACCCGGGGTGTGTCTGACATTTTACTACCCGGGGTGTGTCTGACATTTTACTACCCGGGGTGTGTCTGACATTTTACTACCCGGGTGTCTCTGACATTTTACTACCCGGGGTGTGTCTGACATTTTACTACCCGGGGGTGTGTCTGACGTTTTACTACCCGGGTGTGTCTGACATTTTACTACCTGGGGGTGTGTCTGACATTTTACTACCCGGGGTGTGTCTGACATTTTACTACCCGGGTGTGTCTGACATTTTACTACCTGGGGGTGTGTCTGACATTTTACTACCCGGGTGTCTCTGACATTTTACTACCCGGGTGTCTGACATTTTACTATCCGGTGTGTGTCTGACATTTTACTACCCGGGGGTGTCTGACATTTTACTACCCGGGTGTGTCTGACATTTTACTACCTGGGGTGTGTCTGACATTTTACTACCCGGTGTGTGTCTGACATTTTACTACCCGGGGTGTGTCTGACATTTTACTACCCGGGTGTCTCTGACATTTTACTACCCGGGGTGTGTCTGACATTTTACTACCCGGGGTGTGTCTGACATTTTACTACCCGGGGTGTGTCTGACATTTTACTACCCGGGTGTGTCTGACATTTTACTACCCGGGGGTGTGTCTGACGTTTTACTACCCGGGTGTGTCTGACATTTTACTACCTGGGGGTGTGTCTGACATTTTACTACCCGGGGTGTGTCTGACATTTTACTACCCGGGTGTGTCTGACATTTTACTACCTGGGGGTGTGTCTGACATTTTACTACCCGGGTGTCTCTGACATTTTACTACCCGGGGTGTGTCTGACATTTTACTACCCGGGTGTCTGACATTTTACTATCCGGTGTGTGTCTGACATTTTACTACCCGGGGGTGTCTGACATTTTACTACCTGGGGTGTGTCTCACATTTTACTACCCGGGTGTGTCTGACATTTTACTACCCGGGTGTGTCTGACATTTTACTCCCCGGGGTGTGTCTCACATTTTACTACCCGGGGTGTGTCTGACATTTTACTACCCGGGGTGTGTCTGACATTTTACTACCCGGGGGTGTGTCTGACATTTTACTACCCGGGTGTCTCACATTTTACTATCCGGTGTGTGTCTGACATTTTACTACCCGGGGTGTGTCTGACATTTTACTACCCGGGGTGTGTCTCACATTTTACTACCCGGGGTGTGTCTGACATTTTACTACCCGGGGTGTGTCTCACATTTTACTACCCGGGGTGTGTCTCACATTTTACTACCCGGGGTGTGTCTGACATTTTACTACCCGGGGTGTGTCTCACATTTTACTACCCGGGGTGTGTCTCACATTTTACTACCCGGGGTGTGTCTCACATTTTACTACCCGGGGTGTGTCTGACATTTTACTACCCGGTGTGTGTCTGACATTTTACTACCCGGGGTGTGTCTGACATTTTACTACCCGGGTGTGTCTGACATTTTACTACCTGGGGTGTGTCTGACATTTTACTACCCGGTGTGTGTCTGACATTTTACTACCCGGGGTGTCTCTGACATTTTACTACCCGGGGTGTGTCTGACATTTTACTACCCGGGTGTCTCTGACATTTTACTACCCGGGGTGTGTCTGACATTTTACTACCCGGGGTGTGTCTGACATTTTACTACCCGGGGTGTGTCTGACATTTTACTACCCGGGTGTCTCTGACATTTTACTACCCGGGGTGTGTCTGACATTTTACTACCCGGGGGTGTGTCTGACGTTTTACTACCCGGGTGTGTCTGACATTTTACTACCTGGGGGTGTGTCTGACATTTTACTACCCGGGGTGTGTCTGACATTTTACTACCCGGGTGTGTCTGACATTTTACTACCTGGGGGTGTGTCTGACATTTTACTACCCGGGTGTCTCTGACATTTTACTACCCGGGTGTCTGACATTTTACTATCCGGTGTGTGTCTGACATTTTACTACCCGGGGGTGTCTGACATTTTACTACCCGGGTGTGTCTGACATTTTACTACCTGGGGTGTGTCTGACATTTTACTACCCGGTGTGTGTCTGACATTTTACTACCCGGGGTGTGTCTGACATTTTACTACCCGGGTGTCTCTGACATTTTACTACCCGGGGTGTGTCTGACATTTTACTACCCGGGGTGTGTCTGACATTTTACTACCCGGGGTGTGTCTGACATTTTACTACCCGGGTGTGTCTGACATTTTACTACCTGGGGGTGTGTCTGACATTTTACTACCCGGGTGTCTCTGACATTTTACTACCCGGGGTGTGTCTGACATTTTACTACCCGGGTGTCTGACATTTTACTATCCGGTGTGTGTCTGACATTTTACTACCCGGGGGTGTCTGACATTTTACTACCTGGGGTGTGTCTCACATTTTACTACCCGGGTGTGTCTGACATTTTACTACCCGGGTGTGTCTGACATTTTACTACCCGGGGGTGTCTGACATTTTACTACCTGGGGTGTGTCTCACATTTTACTACCCGGGGTGTGTCTGACATTTTACTACCCGGGTGTGTCTGACATTTTACTACCTGGGGTGTGTCTCACATTTTACTACCCGGGGTGTGTCTGACATTTTACTACCCGGGGTGTGTCTCACATTTTACTACCCGGGGTGTGTCTCACATTTTACTACCCGGGTGTGTCTGACATTTTACTACCCGGGGTGTCTCTGACATTTTACTACCCGGGGTGTGTCTGACATTTTACTACCCGGGTGTCTCTGACATTTTACTACCCGGGGTGTGTCTGACATTTTACTACCCGGGGTGTGTCTGACATTTTACTACCCGGGGTGTGTCTGACATTTTACTACCCGGGTGTCTCTGACATTTTACTACCCGGGGTGTGTCTGACATTTTACTACCCGGGGGTGTGTCTGACGTTTTACTACCCGGGTGTGTCTGACATTTTACTACCTGGGGGTGTGTCTGACATTTTACTACCCGGGGTGTGTCTGACATTTTACTACCCGGGTGTGTCTGACATTTTACTACCTGGGGGTGTGTCTGACATTTTACTACCCGGGTGTCTCTGACATTTTACTACCCGGGGTGTGTCTGACATTTTACTACCCGGGTGTCTGACATTTTACTATCCGGTGTGTGTCTGACATTTTACTACCCGGGGGTGTCTGACATTTTACTACCTGGGGTGTGTCTCACATTTTACTAACCGGGTGTGTCTGACATTTTACTACCCGGGTGTGTCTGACATTTTACTACCCGGGGGTGTCTGACATTTTACTACCTGGGGTGTGTCTCACATTTTACTACCCGGGGTGTGTCTGACATTTTACTACCCGGGGGTGTCTCACATTTTACTATCCGGTGTGTGTCTGACATTTTACTACCCGGTGTGTGTCTGACATTTTACTCCCCGGGGTGTGTCTCACATTTTACTACCCGGGGTGTGTCTGACATTTTACTACCCGGGGTGTGTCTGACATTTTACTACCCGGGGGTGTGTCTGACATTTTACTACCCGGGTGTCTCACATTTTACTATCCGGTGTGTGTCTGACATTTTACTACCCGGGGTGTGTCTGACATTTTACTACCCGGGGTGTGTCTCACATTTTACTACCCGGGGTGTGTCTGACATTTTACTACCCGGGGTGTGTCTCACATTTTACTACCCGGGGTGTGTCTCACATTTTACTACCCGGGGTGTGTCTGACATTTTACTACCCGGGGTGTGTCTCACATTTTACTACCCGGGGTGTGTCTCACATTTTACTACCCGGGGTGTGTCTCACATTTTACTACCCGGGGTGTGTCTGACATTTTACTACCCGGTGTGTGTCTGACATTTTACTACCCGGGGTGTGTCTGACATTTTACTACCCGGGTGTGTCTGACATTTTACTACCTGGGGTGTGTCTGACATTTTACTACCCGGTGTGTGTCTGACATTTTACTACCCGGGGTGTCTCTGACATTTTACTACCCGGGGTGTGTCTGACATTTTACTACCCGGGTGTCTCTGACATTTTACTACCCGGGGTGTGTCTGACATTTTACTACCCGGGGTGTGTCTGACATTTTACTACCCGGGGTGTGTCTGACATTTTACTACCCGGGTGTCTCTGACATTTTACTACCCGGGGTGTGTCTGACATTTTACTACCCGGGGGTGTGTCTGACGTTTTACTACCCGGGTGTGTCTGACATTTTACTACCTGGGGGTGTGTCTGACATTTTACTACCCGGGGTGTGTCTGACATTTTACTACCCGGGTGTGTCTGACATTTTACTACCTGGGGGTGTGTCTGACATTTTACTACCCGGGTGTCTCTGACATTTTACTACCCGGGTGTCTGACATTTTACTATCCGGTGTGTGTCTGACATTTTACTACCCGGGGGTGTCTGACATTTTACTACCCGGGTGTGTCTGACATTTTACTACCTGGGGTGTGTCTGACATTTTACTACCCGGTGTGTGTCTGACATTTTACTACCCGGGGTGTGTCTGACATTTTACTACCCGGGTGTCTCTGACATTTTACTACCCGGGGTGTGTCTGACATTTTACTACCCGGGGTGTGTCTGACATTTTACTACCCGGGGTGTGTCTGACATTTTACTACCCGGGTGTGTCTGACATTTTACTACCCGGGGGTGTGTCTGACGTTTTACTACCCGGGTGTGTCTGACATTTTACTACCTGGGGGTGTGTCTGACATTTTACTACCCGGGGTGTGTCTGACATTTTACTACCCGGGTGTGTCTGACATTTTACTACCTGGGGGTGTGTCTGACATTTTACTACCCGGGTGTCTCTGACATTTTACTACCCGGGGTGTGTCTGACATTTTACTACCCGGGTGTCTGACATTTTACTATCCGGTGTGTGTCTGACATTTTACTACCCGGGGGTGTCTGACATTTTACTACCTGGGGTGTGTCTCACATTTTACTACCCGGGTGTGTCTGACATTTTACTACCCGGGTGTGTCTGACATTTTACTCCCCGGGGTGTGTCTCACATTTTACTACCCGGGGTGTGTCTGACATTTTACTACCCGGGGTGTGTCTGACATTTTACTACCCGGGGGTGTGTCTGACATTTTACTACCCGGGTGTCTCACATTTTACTATCCGGTGTGTGTCTGACATTTTACTACCCGGGGTGTGTCTGACAT
Source organism: Dendrobates tinctorius (assembly GCF_039654945.1). Classification (NCBI taxonomy): domain Eukaryota; kingdom Metazoa; phylum Chordata; class Amphibia; order Anura; family Dendrobatidae; genus Dendrobates; species Dendrobates tinctorius. The sequence goes on from NW_027361688.1 coordinate 23,040,054, forward strand.
TTTACTACCCGGGGTGTGTCTCACATTTTACTACCCGGGGTGTGTCTGACATTTTACTACCCGGGGTGTGTCTCACATTTTACTACCCGGGGTGTGTCTCACATTTTACTACCCGGGGTGTGTCTGACATTTTACTACCCGGGGTGTGTCTCACATTTTACTACCCGGGGTGTGTCTCACATTTTACTACCCGGGGTGTGTCTCACATTTTACTACCCGGGGTGTGTCTGACATTTTACTACCCGGTGTGTGTCTGACATTTTACTACCCGGGGTGTGTCTGACATTTTACTACCCGGGTGTGTCTGACATTTTACTACCTGGGGTGTGTCTGACATTTTACTACCCGGTGTGTGTCTGACATTTTACTACCCGGGGTGTCTCTGACATTTTACTACCCGGGGTGTGTCTGACATTTTACTACCCGGGTGTCTCTGACATTTTACTACCCGGGGTGTGTCTGACATTTTACTACCCGGGGTGTGTCTGACATTTTACTACCCGGGGTGTGTCTGACATTTTACTACCCGGGTGTCTCTGACATTTTACTACCCGGGGTGTGTCTGACATTTTACTACCCGGGGGTGTGTCTGACGTTTTACTACCCGGGTGTGTCTGACATTTTACTACCTGGGGGTGTGTCTGACATTTTACTACCCGGGGTGTGTCTGACATTTTACTACCCGGGTGTGTCTGACATTTTACTACCTGGGGGTGTGTCTGACATTTTACTACCCGGGTGTCTCTGACATTTTACTACCCGGGTGTCTGACATTTTACTATCCGGTGTGTGTCTGACATTTTACTACCCGGGGGTGTCTGACATTTTACTACCCGGGTGTGTCTGACATTTTACTACCTGGGGTGTGTCTGACATTTTACTACCCGGTGTGTGTCTGACATTTTACTACCCGGGGTGTGTCTGACATTTTACTACCCGGGTGTCTCTGACATTTTACTACCCGGGGTGTGTCTGACATTTTACTACCCGGGGTGTGTCTGACATTTTACTACCCGGGGTGTGTCTGACATTTTACTACCCGGGTGTGTCTGACATTTTACTACCCGGGGGTGTGTCTGACGTTTTACTACCCGGGTGTGTCTGACATTTTACTACCTGGGGGTGTGTCTGACATTTTACTACCCGGGGTGTGTCTGACATTTTACTACCCGGGTGTGTCTGACATTTTACTACCTGGGGGTGTGTCTGACATTTTACTACCCGGGTGTCTCTGACATTTTACTACCCGGGGTGTGTCTGACATTTTACTACCCGGGTGTCTGACATTTTACTATCCGGTGTGTGTCTGACATTTTACTACCCGGGGGTGTCTGACATTTTACTACCTGGGGTGTGTCTCACATTTTACTACCCGGGTGTGTCTGACATTTTACTACCCGGGTGTGTCTGACATTTTACTACCCGGGGGTGTCTGACATTTTACTACCTGGGGTGTGTCTCACATTTTACTACCCGGGGTGTGTCTGACATTTTACTACCCGGGTGTGTCTGACATTTTACTACCTGGGGTGTGTCTCACATTTTACTACCCGGGGTGTGTCTGACATTTTACTACCCGGGGTGTGTCTCACATTTTACTACCCGGGGTGTGTCTCACATTTTACTACCCGGGTGTGTCTGACATTTTACTACCCGGGGTGTCTCTGACATTTTACTACCCGGGGTGTGTCTGACATTTTACTACCCGGGTGTCTCTGACATTTTACTACCCGGGGTGTGTCTGACATTTTACTACCCGGGGTGTGTCTGACATTTTACTACCCGGGGTGTGTCTGACATTTTACTACCCGGGTGTCTCTGACATTTTACTACCCGGGGTGTGTCTGACATTTTACTACCCGGGGGTGTGTCTGACGTTTTACTACCCGGGTGTGTCTGACATTTTACTACCTGGGGGTGTGTCTGACATTTTACTACCCGGGGTGTGTCTGACATTTTACTACCCGGGTGTGTCTGACATTTTACTACCTGGGGGTGTGTCTGACATTTTACTACCCGGGTGTCTCTGACATTTTACTACCCGGGGTGTGTCTGACATTTTACTACCCGGGTGTCTGACATTTTACTATCCGGTGTGTGTCTGACATTTTACTACCCGGGGGTGTCTGACATTTTACTACCTGGGGTGTGTCTCACATTTTACTAACCGGGTGTGTCTGACATTTTACTACCCGGGTGTGTCTGACATTTTACTACCCGGGGGTGTCTGACATTTTACTACCTGGGGTGTGTCTCACATTTTACTACCCAGGGTGTGTCTGACATTTTACTACCCGGGTGTGTCTGACATTTTACTACCTGGGGTGTGTCTCACATTTTACTACCCGGGGTGTGTCTGACATTTTACTACCCGGGGTGTGTCTCACATTTTACTACCCGGGGTGTGTCTCACATTTTACTACCCGGGTGTGTCTGACATTTTACTACCCGGGGTGTGTCTGACATTTTACTACCCGGTGTGTGTCTGACATTTTACTACCCGGGGTGTGTCTCACATTTTACTACCCGGGTGTGTCTGACATTTTACTACCCGGGGTGTGTCTGACATTTTACTACCCGGGGTGTGTCTGACATTTTACTACCCGGGGTGTGTCTGACATTTTACTACCCGGGGGTGTCTGACATTTTACTACCTGGGGTGTGTCTGACATTTTACTACCCGGGGGTGTCTCACATTTTACTACTCGGGTGTGTCTCACATTTTACTACCCGGGTGTGTCTCACATTTTACTACCCGGGGTGTGTCTCACATTTTACTACCCGGGTGTGTCTGACATTTTACTACCCGGGGTGTGTCTGACATTTTACTACCCGGTGTGTGTCTGACATTTTACTACCCGGGGTGTGTCTCACATTTTACTACCCGGGTGTGTCTGACATTTTACTACCCGGGGTGTGTCTGACATTTTACTACCCGGGTGTGTCTGACATTTTACTACCTGGGGTGTGTCTCACATTTTACTACCCGGGGTGTGTCTGACATTTTACTACCCGGGTGTGTCTCACATTTTACTACCCGGGTGTGTCTGACATTTTACTACCCGGGTGTGTCTCACATTTTACTACCCGGGGTGTGTCTCACATTTTACTACCCGGGTGTGTCTGACATTTTACTACCCGGGGTGTGTCTGACATTTTACTACCCGGGTGTGTCTCACATTTTACTACCCGGGTGTGTCTGACATTTTACTACCCGGGGGTGTCTGACATTTTACTACCTGGGGTGTGTCTCACATTTTACTACCCGGGTGTGTCTGACATTTTACTACCCGGGTGTGTCTGACATTTTACTACCCGGGGGTGTCTGACATTTTACTACCTGGGGTGTGTCTCACATTTTACTACCCGGGGTGTGTCTGACATTTTACTACCCGGGTGTGTCTGACATTTTACTACCTGGGGTGTGTCTCACATTTTACTACCCGGGGTGTGTCTGACATTTTACTACCCGGGGTGTGTCTCACATTTTACTACCCGGGGTGTGTCTCACATTTTACTACCCGGGTGTGTCTGACATTTTACTACCCGGGGTGTGTCTGACATTTTACTACCCGGTGTGTGTCTGACATTTTACTACCCGGGGTGTGTCTCACATTTTACTACCCGGGTGTGTCTGACATTTTACTACCCGGGGTGTGTCTGACATTTTACTACCCGGGGTGTGTCTGACATTTTACTACCCGGGGTGTGTCTGACATTTTACTACCCGGGGGTGTCTGACATTTTACTACCTGGGGTGTGTCTGACATTTTACTACCCGGGGGTGTCTCACATTTTACTACTCGGGTGTGTCTCACATTTTACTACCCGGGTGTGTCTCACATTTTACTACCCGGGGTGTGTCTCACATTTTACTACCCGGGTGTGTCTGACATTTTACTACCCGGGGTGTGTCTGACATTTTACTACCCGGTGTGTGTCTGACATTTTACTACCCGGGGTGTGTCTCACATTTTACTACCCGGGTGTGTCTGACATTTTACTACCCGGGGTGTGTCTGACATTTTACTACCCGGGTGTGTCTGACATTTTACTACCTGGGGTGTGTCTCACATTTTACTACCCGGGGTGTGTCTGACATTTTACTACCCGGGTGTGTCTCACATTTTACTACCCGGGTGTGTCTGACATTTTACTACCCGGGTGTGTCTCACATTTTACTACCCGGGGTGTGTCTCACATTTTACTACCCGGGTGTGTCTGACATTTTACTACCCGGGGTGTGTCTGACATTTTACTACCCGGTGTGTGTCTGACATTTTACTACCCGGGGTGTGTCTCACATTTTACTACCCGGGTGTGTCTCACATTTTACTACCCGGGGTGTGTCTGACATTTTACTACCCGGGTGTCTCTGACATTTTACTACCCGGGGGTGTCTGACATTTTACTATCCGGTGTGTGTCTGACATTTTACTACCCGGGGTGTGTCTGACATTTTACTACCCGGGTGTGTCTGACATTTTACTACCTGGGGTGTGTCTCACATTTTACTACCCGGGTGTGTCTCACATTTTACTACCCGGGGTGTGTCTCACATTTTACTACCCGGGTGTGTCTGACATTTTACTACCCGGGGTGTGTCTGACATTTTACTACCCGGTGTGTGTCTGACATTTTACTACCCGGGGTGTGTCTCACATTTTACTACCCGGGTGTGTCTGACATTTTACTACCCGGGGTGTGTCTGACATTTTACTACCCGGGTGTGTCTGACATTTTACTACCTGGGGTGTGTCTCACATTTTACTACCCGGGTGTGTCTCACATTTTACTAGCCGGGGTGTGTCTCACATTTTACTACCCGGGGTGTGTCTGACATTTTACTACCCGGGTGTGTCTGACATTTTACTACCCGGGGGTGTGTCTGACATTTTACTACCCGGGTGTCTCTGACATTTTACTACCCGGGGGTGTCTGACATTTTACTATCCGGTGTGTGTCTGACATTTTACTACCCGGTGTGTGTCTGACATTTTACTACCCGGGGTGTGTCTGACATTTTACTACCCGGGGTGTGTCTGACATTTTACTACCCGGGTGTGTCTGACATTTTACTACCTGGGGTGTGTCTCACATTTTACTACCCGGGTGTGTCTCACATTTTACTACCCGGGGTGTGTCTCACATTTTACTACCCGGGGTGTGTCTGACATTTTACTACCCGGGTGTGTCTGACATTTTACTACCTGGGGTGTGTCTGACATTTTACTACCCGGGTGTCTCTGACATTTTACTACCCGGGGGTGTCTGACATTTTACTACCCGGGGTGTGTCTGACATTTTACTACCCGGGGGTGTGTCTGACATTTTACTACCCGGGTGTCTCTGACATTTTACTACCCGGGGGTGTCTGACATTTTACTATCCGGTGTGTGTCTGACATTTTACTACCCGGGGTGTGTCTGACATTTTACTACCCGGGGTGTGTCTGACATTTTACTACCCGGGTGTGTCTGACATTTTAATACCTGGGGTGTGTCTCACATTTTACTACCCGGGTGTGTCTCACATTTTACTACCCGGGGTGTGTCTCACATTTTACTACCCGGGGTGTGTCTGACATTTTACTACCCGGGTGTGTCTGACATTTTACTACCTGGGGTGTGTCTGACATTTTACTACCTGGATGTCTCTGACATTTTACTACCCGGGGGTGTCTGACATTTTACTATCCGGTGTGTGTCTGACATTTTACTACCCGGGTGTGTCTGTCATTTTACTACCTGGGGTGTGTCTCACATTTTACTACCTGGGGTGTGTCTCACATTTTACTACCTAGGGTGTGTCTGACATTTTACTACCTGGGGTGTGTCTCACATTTTACTACCCGGGGTGTGTCTCACATTTTACTACCCGGGGTGTGTCTCACATTTTACTACCCGGGGTGTGTCTGACATTTTACTACCCGGTGTGTGTCTGACATTTTACTACCCGGGGTGTGTCTGACATTTTACTACCCGGGTGTGTCTGACATTTTACTACCTGGGGTGTGTCTGACATTTTACTACCCGGTGTGTGTCTGACATTTTACTACCCGGGGTGTCTCTGACATTTTACTACCCGGGGTGTGTCTGACATTTTACTACCCGGCTGTCTCTGACATTTTACTACCCGGGGTGTGTCTGACATTTTACTACCCGGGGTGTGTCTGACATTTTACTACCCGGGGTGTGTCTGACATTTTACTACCCGGGTGTCTCTGACATTTTACTACCCGGGGTGTGTCTGACATTTTACTACCCGGGGGTGTGTCTGACGTTTTACTACCCGGGTGTGTCTGACATTTTACTACCTGGGGGTGTGTCTGACATTTTACTACCCGGGGTGTGTCTGACATTTTACTACCCGGGTGTGTCTGACATTTTACTACCTGGGGGTGTGTCTGACATTTTACTACCCGGGTGTCTCTGACATTTTACTACCCGGGGTGTGTCTGACATTTTACTACCCGGGTGTCTGACATTTTACTATCCGGTGTGTGTCTGACATTTTACTACCCGGGGGTGTCTGACATTTTACTACCTGGGGTGTGTCTCACATTTTACTACCCAGTGTGTCTGACATTTTACTACCCGGGTGTGTCTGACATTTTACTACCCGGGGGTGTCTGACATTTTACTACCTGGGGTGTGTCTCACATTTTACTACCCGGGGTGTGTCTGACATTTTACTACCCGGGTGTGTCTGACATTTTACTACCTGGGGTGTGTCTCACATTTTACTACCCGGGGTGTGTCTGACATTTTACTACCCGGGGTGTGTCTCACATTTTACTACCCGGGGTGTGTCTCACATTTTACTACCCGGGTGTGTCTGACATTTTACTACCCGGGGTGTCTCTGACATTTTACTACCCGGGGTGTGTCTGACATTTTACTACCCGGGTGTCTCTGACATTTTACTACCCGGGGTGTGTCTGACATTTTACTACCCGGGGTGTGTCTGACATTTTACTACCCGGGGTGTGTCTGACATTTTACTACCCGGGTGTCTCTGACATTTTACTACCCGGGGTGTGTCTGACATTTTACTACCCGGGGGTGTGTCTGACGTTTTACTACCCGGGTGTGTCTGACATTTTACTACCTGGGGGTGTGTCTGACATTTTACTACCCGGGGTGTGTCTGACATTTTACTACCCGGGTGTGTCTGACATTTTACTACCTGGGGGTGTGTCTGACATTTTACTACCCGGGTGTCTCTGACATTTTACTACCCGGGGTGTGTCTGACATTTTACTACCCGGGTGTCTGACATTTTACTATCCGGTGTGTGTCTGACATTTTACTACCCGGGGGTGTCTGACATTTTACTACCTGGGGTGTGTCTCACATTTTACTACCCGGGTGTGTCTGACATTTTACTACCCGGGTGTGTCTGACATTTTACTACCCGGGGGTGTCTGACATTTTACTACCTGGGGTGTGTCTCACATTTTACTACCCGGGGTGTGTCTGACATTTTACTACCCGGGTGTGTCTGACATTTTACTACCTGGGGTGTGTCTCACATTTTACTACCCGGGGTGTGTCTGACATTTTACTACCCGGGGTGTGTCTCACATTTTACTACCCGGGGTGTGTCTCACATTTTACTACCCGGGTGTGTCTGACATTTTACTACCCGGGGTGTGTCTGACATTTTACTACCCGGTGTGTGTCTGACATTTTACTACCCGGGGTGTGTCTCACATTTTACTACCCGGGTGTGTCTGACATTTTACTACCCGGGGTGTGTCTGACATTTTACTACCCGGGGTGTGTCTGACATTTTACTACCCGGGGTGTGTCTGACATTTTACTACCCGGGGGTGTCTGACATTTTACTACCTGGGGTGTGTCTGACATTTTACTACCCGGGGGTGTCTCACATTTTACTACCCGGGTGTGTCTCACATTTTACTACCCGGGTGTGTCTCACATTTTACTACCCGGGGTGTGTCTCACATTTTACTACCCGGGTGTGTCTGACATTTTACTACCCGGGGTGTGTCTGACATTTTACTACCCGGTGTGTGTCTGACATTTTACTACCCGGGGTGTGTCTCACATTTTACTACCCGGGTGTGTCTGACATTTTACTACCTGGGGTGTGTCTCACATTTTACTACCCGGGGTGTGTCTGACATTTTACTACCCGGGGTGTGTCTCACATTTTACTACCCGGGGTGTGTCTCACATTTTACTACCCGGGTGTGTCTGACATTTTACTACCCGGGGTGTCTCTGACATTTTACTACCCGGGGTGTGTCTGACATTTTACTACCCGGGTGTCTCTGACATTTTACTACCCGGGGTGTGTCTGACATTTTACTACCCGGGGTGTGTCTGACATTTTACTACCCGGGGTGTGTCTGACATTTTACTACCCGGGTGTCTCTGACATTTTACTACCCGGGGTGTGTCTGACATTTTACTACCCGGGGGTGTGTCTGACGTTTTACTACCCGGGTGTGTCTGACATTTTACTACCTGGGGGTGTGTCTGACATTTTACTACCCGGGGTGTGTCTGACATTTTACTACCCGGGTGTGTCTGACATTTTACTACCTGGGGGTGTGTCTGACATTTTACTACCCGGGTGTCTCTGACATTTTACTACCCGGGGTGTGTCTGACATTTTACTACCCGGGTGTCTGACATTTTACTATCCGGTGTGTGTCTGACATTTTACTACCCGGGGGTGTCTGACATTTTACTACCTGGGGTGTGTCTCACATTTTACTACCCGGGTGTGTCTGACATTTTACTACCCGGGTGTGTCTGACATTTTACTACCCGGGGGTGTCTGACATTTTACTACCTGGGGTGTGTCTCACATTTTACTACCCGGGGTGTGTCTGACATTTTACTACCCGGGTGTGTCTGACATTTTACTACCTGGGGTGTGTCTCACATTTTACTACCCGGGGTGTGTCTGACATTTTACTACCCGGGGTGTGTCTCACATTTTACTACCCGGGGTGTGTCTCACATTTTACTACCCGGGTGTGTCTGACATTTTACTACCCGGGGTGTGTCTGACATTTTACTACCCGGTGTGTGTCTGACATTTTACTACCCGGGGTGTGTCTCACATTTTACTACCCGGGTGTGTCTGACATTTTACTACCCGGGGTGTGTCTGACATTTTACTACCCGGGGTGTGTCTGACATTTTACTACCCGGGGGTGTCTGACATTTTACTACCTGGGGTGTGTCTGACATTTTACTACCCGGGGGTGTCTCACATTTTACTACCCGGGTGTGTCTCACATTTTACTACCCGGGTGTGTCTCACATTTTACTACCCGGGGTGTGTCTCACATTTTACTACCCGGGTGTGTCTGACATTTTACTACCCGGGGTGTGTCTGACATTTTACTACCCGGTGTGTGTCTGACATTTTACTACCCGGGGTGTGTCTCACATTTTACTACCCGGGTGTGTCTGACATTTTACTACCCGGGGTGTGTCTGACATTTTACTACCCGGGTGTGTCTGACATTTTACTACCTGGGGTGTGTCTCACATTTTACTACCCGGGGTGTGTCTGACATTTTACTACCCGGGTGTGTCTCACATTTTACTACCCGGGTGTGTCTGACATTTTACTACCCGGGTGTGTCTCACATTTTACTACCCGGGGTGTGTCTCACATTTTACTACCCGGGTGTGTCTGACATTTTACTACCCGGGGTGTGTCTGACATTTTACTACCCGGTGTGTGTCTGACATTTTACTACCCGGGGTGTGTCTCACATTTTACTACCCGGGTGTGTCTCACATTTTACTACCCGGGGTGTGTCTGACATTTTACTACCCGGGTGTCTCTGACATTTTACTACCCGGGGGTGTCTGACATTTTACTATCCGGTGTGTGTCTGACATTTTACTACCCGGGGTGTGTCTGACATTTTACTACCCGGGTGTGTCTGACATTTTACTACCTGGGGTGTGTCTCACATTTTACTACCCGGGTGTGTCTCACATTTTACTACCCGGGGTGTGTCTCACATTTTACTACCCGGGTGTGTCTGACATTTTACTACCCGGGGTGTGTCTGACATTTTACTACCCGGTGTGTGTCTGACATTTTACTACCCGGGGTGTGTCTCACATTTTACTACCCGGGTGTGTCTGACATTTTACTACCCGGGGTGTGTCTGACATTTTACTACCCGGGTGTGTCTCACATTTTACTACCTGGGGTGTGTCTCACATTTTACTACCCGGGTGTGTCTCACATTTTACTAGCCGGGGTGTGTCTCACATTTTACTACCCGGGGTGTGTCTGACATTTTACTACCCGGGTGTGTCTGACATTTTACTACCCGGGGGTGTGTCTGACATTTTACTACCCGGGTGTCTCTGACATTTTACTACCCGGGGGTGTCTGACATTTTACTATCCGGTGTGTGTCTGACATTTTACTACCCGGGGTGTGTCTGACATTTTACTACCCGGGGTGTGTCTGACATTTTACTACCCGGGTGTGTCTGACATTTTACTACCTGGGGTGTGTCTCACATTTTACTACCCGGGTGTGTCTCACATTTTACTACCCGGGGTGTGTCTCACATTTTACTACCCGGGGTGTGTCTGACATTTTACTACCCGGGTGTGTCTGACATTTTACTACCTGGGGTGTGTCTGACATTTTACTACCCGGGTGTCTCTGACATTTTACTACCCGGGGGTGTGTGACATTTTACTACCCGGGGTGTGTCTGACATTTTACTACCCGGGGGTGTGTCTGACATTTTACTACCCGGGTGTCTCTGACATTTTACTACCCGGGGGTGTCTGACATTTTACTATCCGGTGTGTGTCTGACATTTTACTACCCGGGGTGTGTCTGACATTTTACTACCCGGGGTGTGTCTGACATTTTACTACCCGGGTGTGTCTGACATTTTAATACCTGGGGTGTGTCTCACATTTTACTACCCGGGTGTGTCTCACATTTTACTACCCGGGGTGTGTCTCACATTTTACTACCCGGGGTGTGTCTGACATTTTACTACCCGGGTGTGTCTGACATTTTACTACCTGGGGTGTGTCTGACATTTTACTACCTGGATGTCTCTGACATTTTACTACCCGGGGGTGTCTGACATTTTACTATCCGGTGTGTGTCTGACATTTTACTACCCGGGTGTGTCTGTCATTTTACTACCTGGGGTGTGTCTCACATTTTACTACCTGGGGTGTGTCTCACATTTTACTACCTAGGGTGTGTCTGACATTTTACTACCTGGGGTGTGTCTCACATTTTACTACCCGGGGTGTGTCTGACATTTTACTACCCGGGTGTGTATGTCATTTTACTACCTGGGGTGTGTCTCACATTTTACTACCTGGGGTGTGTCTCACATTTTACTACCTGGGGTGTGTCTCACATTTTACTACCCGGGGTGTGTCTCACATTTTACAACCTGGGGTGTGTCTGACATTTTACTACCCGGGGTGTGTCTCACATTTTACTACCCGGGTGTGTCTGACATTTTACTACCCGGGGTGTGTCTGACATTTTACTACCCGGGGGTGTGTCTGACATTTTACTACCCGAGTGTCTCTGATATTTTACTACCCGGGGGTGTCTGACATTTTACTATCCGGTGTGTGTCTGACATTTTACTACCCGGTGTGTGTCTGATATTTTACTACCCGGGGTGTGTCTGACATTTTACTACCCGGGGAGTGTCTGTCATTTTACTACCCGGGGGTGTGTCTGACGTTTTACTACCCGGGTGTCTGACATTTTACTATCCAGTGTGTGTCTGACATTTTACTTCCCGGGGGCGTATCTGACATTTTACTACCCGGGTGTGTCTGACATTTTACTACCTGGGTGTGTGTCTGACATTTTACTACCCGGGGTGTGTCTGACATTTTACTACCCGGGTGTGTCTGACATTTTACTACCCGGTGGTGGCTGACATTTTACTACCCGGTGTGTGTCTGACATTTTACTACCCGGGGTGTCTGACATTTTACTACCCGGGGAGTGTCTGACATTTTACTACCCGGGGTGTCTGACATTTTACTACCCGGGGTGTGTCTGACATTTTACTACCCGGGGTGTGTCTGACATTTTACTACCCGGGTGTGTCTGACATTTTACTACCCGGTGGTGTCTGACATTTTACTACCCGGTGTGTGTCTGACATTTTACTACCCGGGTGTCTGACATTTTACTATCCGGTGTGTGTCTGACATTTTACTACCCGGGGTGTGTCTGACATTTTACTACCCGGGGGTGTCTGACATTTTACTACCTGGGGTGTGTCTCACATTTTACTACCCGGGTGTGTCTCACATTTTACTACCCGGGGTGTGTCTCACATTTTACTACCCGGGTGTGTCTGACATTTTACTACCCGGGGTGTGTCTGACATTTTACTACCCGGTGTGTGTCTGACATTTTACTACCCGGGGTGTGTCTCACATTTTACTACCCGGGTGTGTCTGACATTTTACTACCCGGGGTGTGTCTGACATTTTACTACCCGGGTGTGTCTGACATTTTACTACCCGGGGTGTGTCTCACATTTTACTACCCGGGGTGTGTCTGACATTTTACTACCCGGGTGTGTCTCACATTTTACTACCCGGGTGTGTCTGACATTTTACTACCCGGGTGTGTCTCACATTTTACTACCCGGGGTGTGTCTCACATTTTACTACCCGGGTGTGTCTGACATTTTACTACCCGGGGTGTGTCTGACATTTTACTACCCGGTGTGTGTCTGACATTTTACTACCCGGGGTGTGTCTCACATTTTACTACCCGGGTGTGTCTCACATTTTACTACCCGGGGTGTGTCTGACATTTTACTACCCGGGTGTCTCTGACATTTTACTACCCGGGGGTGTCTGACATTTTACTATCCGGTGTGTGTCTGACATTTTACTACCCGGGGTGTGTCTGACATTTTACTACCCGGGTGTGTCTGACATTTTACTACCTGGGGTGTGTCTCACATTTTACTACCCGGGTGTGTCTCACATTTTACTACCCGGGGTGTGTCTCACATTTTACTACCCGGGTGTGTCTGACATTTTACTACCCGGGGTGTGTCTGACATTTTACTACCCGGTGTGTGTCTGACATTTTACTACCCGGGGTGTGTCTCACATTTTACTACCCGGGTGTGTCTGACATTTTACTACCCGGGGTGTGTCTGACATTTTACTACCCGGGTGTGTCTGACATTTTACTACCTGGGGTGTGTCTCACATTTTACTACCCGGGTGTGTCTCACATTTTACTAGCCGGGGTGTGTCTCACATTTTACTACCCGGGGTGTGTCTGACATTTTACTACCCGGGTGTGTCTGACATTTTACTACCCGGGGGTGTGTCTGACATTTTACTACCCGGGTGTCTCTGACATTTTACTACCCGGGGGTGTCTGACATTTTACTATCCGGTGTGTGTCTGACATTTTACTACCCGGTGTGTGTCTGACATTTTACTACCCGGGGTGTGTCTGACATTTTACTACCCGGGGTGTGTCTGACATTTTACTACCCGGGTGTGTCTGACATTTTACTACCTGGGGTGTGTCTCACATTTTACTACCCGGGTGTGTCTCACATTTTACTACCCGGGGTGTGTCTGACATTTTACTACCCGGGTGTCTCTGACATTTTACTACCCGGGGGTGTCTGACATTTTACTATCCGGTGTGTGTCTGACATTTTACTACCCGGGGTGTGTCTGACATTTTACTACCCGGGTGTGTCTGACATTTTACTACCTGGGGTGTGTCTCACATTTTACTACCCGGGTGTGTCTCACATTTTACTACCCGGGGTGTGTCTCACATTTTACTACCCGGGTGTGTCTGACATTTTACTACCCGGGGTGTGTCTGACATTTTACTACCCGGTGTGTGTCTGACATTTTACTACCCGGGGTGTGTCTCACATTTTACTACCCGGGTGTGTCTGACATTTTACTACCCGGGGTGTGTCTGACATTTTACTACCCGGGTGTGTCTGACATTTTACTACCTGGGGTGTGTCTCACATTTTACTACCCGGGTGTGTCTCACATTTTACTAGCCGGGGTGTGTCTCACATTTTACTTCCCGGGGTGTGTCTGACATTTTACTACCCGGGGGTGTCTGACATTTTACTACCCGGGGTGTGTCTCACATTTTACTACCCGGGTGTGTCTGACATTTTACTACCCGGGGTGTGTCTGACATTTTACTACCCGGGTGTGTCTGACATTTTACTACCTGGGGTGTGTCTCACATTTTACTACCCGGGTGTGTCTCACATTTTACTACCCGGGGTGTGTCTCACATTTTACTACCCGGGTGTGTCTGACATTTTACTACCCGGGGTGTGTCTGACATTTTACTACCCGGTGTGTGTCTGACATTTTACTACCCGGGGTGTGTCTCACATTTTACTACCCGGGTGTGTCTGACATTTTACTACCCGGGGTGTGTCTGACATTTTACTACCCGGGTGTGTCTGACATTTTACTACCTGGGGTGTGTCTCACATTTTACTACCCGGGTGTGTCTCACATTTTACTAGCCGGGGTGTGTCTCACATTTTACTACCCGGGGTGTGTCTGACATTTTACTACCCGGGTGTGTCTGACATTTTACTACCCGGGGGTGTGTCTGACATTTTACTACCCGGGTGTCTCTGACATTTTACTACCCGGGGGTGTCTGACATTTTACTATCCGGTGTGTGTCTGACATTTTACTACCCGGTGTGTGTCTGACATTTTACTACCCGGGGTGTGTCTGACATTTTACTACCCGGGGTGTGTCTGACATTTTACTACCCGGGTGTGTCTGACATTTTACTACCTGGGGTGTGTCTCACATTTTACTACCCGGGTGTGTCTCACATTTTACTACCCGGGGTGTGTCTGACATTTTACTACCCGGGTGTCTCTGACATTTTACTACCCGGGGGTGTCTGACATTTTACTATCCGGTGTGTGTCTGACATTTTACTACCCGGGGTGTGTCTGACATTTTACTACCCGGGTGTGTCTGACATTTTACTACCTGGGGTGTGTCTCACATTTTACTACCCGGGTGTGTCTCACATTTTACTACCCGGGGTGTGTCTCACATTTTACTACCCGGGTGTGTCTGACATTTTACTACCCGGGGTGTGTCTGACATTTTACTACCCGGTGTGTGTCTGACATTTTACTACCCGGGGTGTGTCTCACATTTTACTACCCGGGTGTGTCTGACATTTTACTACCCGGGGTGTGTCTGACATTTTACTACCCGGGTGTGTCTGACATTTTACTACCTGGGGTGTGTCTCACATTTTACTACCCGGGTGTGTCTCACATTTTACTAGCCGGGGTGTGTCTCACATTTTACTACCCGGGGTGTGTCTGACATTTTACTACCCGGGTGTGTCTGACATTTTACTACCCGGGGGTGTGTCTGACATTTTACTACCCGGGTGTCTCTGACATTTTACTACCCGGGGGTGTCTGACATTTTACTATCCGGTGTGTGTCTGACATTTTACTACCCGGTGTGTGTCTGACATTTTACTACCCGGGGTGTGTCTGACATTTTACTACCCGGGGTGTGTCTGACATTTTACTACCCGGGTGTGTCTGACATTTTACTACCTGGGGTGTGTCTCACATTTTACTACCCGGGTGTGTCTCACATTTTACTACCCGGGGTGTGTCTCACATTTTACTACCCGGGGTGTGTCTGACATTTTACTACCCGGGTGTGTCTGACATTTTACTACCTGGGGTGTGTCTGACATTTTACTACCCGGGTGTCTCTGACATTTTACTACCCGGGGGTGTCTGACATTTTACTACCCGGGGTGTGTCTGACATTTTACTACCCGGGGGTGTGTCTGACATTTTACTACCCGGGTGTCTCTGACATTTTACTACCCGGGGGTGTCTGACATTTTACTATCCGATGTGTGTCTGACATTTTACTACCCGGGGTGTGTCTGACATTTTACTACCCGGGGTGTGTCTGACATTTTACTACCCGGGTGTGTCTGACATTTTAATACCTGGGGTGTGTCTCACATTTTACTACCTGGGGTGTGTCTGACATTTTACTACCCGGGGTGTGTCTCACATTTTACTACCCGGGTGTGTCTGACATTTTACTACCCGGGGTGTGTCTGACATTTTACTACCCGGGGGTGTGTCTGACATTTTACTACCCGGGTGTCTCTGACATTTTACTACCCGGGGGTGTCTGACATTTTACTATCCGGTGTGTGTCTGACATTTTACTACCCGGGTGTGTCTGTCATTTTACTACCTGGGGTGTGTCTCACATTTTACTACCTGGGGTGTGTCTCACATTTTACTACCTAGGGTGTGTCTGACATTTTACTACCTGGGGTGTGTCTCACATTTTACTACCCGGGGTGTGTCTGACATTTTACTACCCGGGTGTGTATGTCATTTTACTACCTGGGGTGTGTCTCACATTTTACTACCTGGGGTGTGTCTCACATTTTACTACCTGGGGTGTGTCTCACATTTTACTACCTGGGGTGTGTCTCACATTTTACTACCTGGGGTGTGTCTGACATTTTACTACCCGGGGTGTGTCTCACATTTTACTACCCGGGTGTGTCTGACATTTTACTACCCGGGGTGTGTCTGACATTTTACTACCCGGGGGTGTGTCTGACATTTTACTACCCGAGTGTCTCTGACATTTTACTACCCGGGGGTGTCTGACATTTTACTATCCGGTGTGTGTCTGACATTTTACTACCCGGTGTGTGTCTGACATTTTACTACCCGGGGTGTGTCTGACATTTTACTACCCGGGGAGTGTCTGTCATTTTACTACCCGGGGGTGTGTCTGACGTTTTACTACCCGGGTGTCTGACATTTTACTATCCAGTGTGTGTCTGACATTTTACTTCCCGGGGGCGTATCTGACATTTTACTACCCGGGTGTGTCTGACATTTTACTACCTGGGTGTGTGTCTGACATTTTACTACCCGGGGTGTGTCTGACATTTTACTACCCGGGTGTGTCTGACATTTTACTACCCGGTGGTGTCTGACATTTTACTACCCGATGTGTGTCTGACATTTTACTACCCGGGGTGTCTGACATTTTACTACCCGGGGAGTGTCTGACATTTTACTACCCGGGGTGTCTGACATTTTACTACCCGGGGTGTGTCTGACATTTTACTACCCGGGGTGTGTCTGACATTTTACTACCCGGGTGTGTCTGACATTTTACTACCCGGTGGTGTCTGACATTTTACTACCCGGTGTGTGTCTGACATTTTACTACCCGGGGTGTCTGACATTTTACTACCCGGGGAGTGTCTGACATTTTACTACCCGGGGTGTCTGACATTTTACTACCCGGGTGTGTCTGATATTTTACTACCCGGAGTGTGTCTGACATTTTACTACCCGGGGGTGTGTCTGACATTTTACTACCCGGGGTGTGTCTGACATTTTACTACCTGGGTGTGTGTCTGACATTTTACTACCCGGGGTGTGTCTGACATTTTACTACCCGGGTGTGTCTGACATTTTACTACCCGGTGGTGTCTGACATTTTACTACCCGGTGTGTGTCTGACATTTTTCTACCCGGGGTGTCTGACATTTTACTACCCGGGGAGTGTCTGACATTTTACTACCCGAGGTGTCTGACATTTTACTACCCGGGGTGTGTCTGACCTTTTACTACCCGGGGGTGTGTCTGACATTTTACTACCCGGAGTGTGTCTGACATTTTACTACCCGGGGGTGTGTCTGACATTTTACTACCCGGGGTGTGTCTGACATTTTACTACCTGGGTGTGTCTGACATTTTACTACCCGGGGTGTGTCTGACATTTTACTACCCGGGTGTGTCTGACATTTTACTCTCCGGTGTGTGTCTGACATTTTACTACCTGGGTGTGTCTGACATTTTACTACCTGGGTGTGTCTGACATTTTACTACCCGGGGTGTGTCTGACTTTTTACTACCTGGGTGTGTCTGACATTTTACTACCCGGGGGTGTGTCTGACATTTTACTATCCGGTGTATGTCTGACATTTTACTTCCCGGGGGCGTGTCTGACATTTTACTTCCCGGGGGCGTGTCTGACATTTTACTACCCGTTGTGTGCCTGACATTTTACTACCCGGGGGTGTGTCTGACATTTTACTACCCGGGAGTGTCTGACATTTTACTACCCGGGGTGTGTCTGTCATTTTACTACCCGGGGGTGTGTCTGACATTTTACTACCCGGGGTGTGTCTGACATTTTACTACCCGGAGTGTGCCTGACATTTTACTACCTGGGTGTGTCTGACATTTTACTACCCGGTGTGTGTCTGACATTTTACTTCCCGGGGGCGTGTCTGACACTTTACTACCCGGGGTGTGTCTGCCATTTTACTACCCGGGGGTGTGTCTGACATTTTACTACCCGGGGTGTGTCTGACATTTTACTACCCGGAGTGTGTCTGACATTTTACTACCTGGGTGTGTCTGACATTTTACTACCCGGTGTGTGTCTGACATTTTACTTCCCGGGGGCGTGTCTGACATTTTACTACCCAGGGTGTGTCTGTCATTTTACTACCCGGGGGTGTGTCTGTCATTTTATTACCCGGGGTGTGTCTGACATTTTACTACCCGGGGGTGTGTCTGACATTTTACTTCCCGGGGCGTGTCTGACATTTTACTACCCGGTGTGTGTCTGACATTTTACTACCCGGGGCGTGTCTGACATTTTACTACCCGGTGGTGTCTGACATTTTACTTCCCGGGGGCGTGTCTGACATTTTACTACCTGGGGTGTGTCTGACATTTTACTTCCCGGGGGCGTGTCTGACATTTTACTACCCGGGGGTGTGTCTGACATTTTACTACCCGGGTGTGTCTGACATTTTATTTCCCGGGGTGTGTCTGACATTTTACTACCCGGTGTGTGTCTGACATTTTACTACCTGGGGTGTGTCTGTTATTTTACTACCCGGGGGTGTGTCTGACATTTTACTACCCGGGTGTGTCTGACATTTTACTACCCGGGGTGTGTCTGACATTTTACTATCCGGTGTGTGTCTGACATTTTACTTCCCGGGGGCGTGTCTGACATTTTACTTCCCGGGGGCGTGTCTGACATTTTATTACCCGGGTGTGTCTGACATTTTACTACCCGGGGTGTGTCTGACATTTTACTACCCTGTGTGTCTGACATTTTACTACCTGGGTGTGTCTGACATTTTACTACCCGGTGTGTGTCTGACATTTTACTCCCGGGGTGTGTCTGACATTTTACTACCCGGGGGTGTGTCTGACATTTTACTACCCGGGTGTGTCTGACATTTTACTACCTGGGGTGTGTCTGACATTTTACTACCAGGGGTGTGTCTGTCATTTTACTACCCGGGGGTGTGTCTGACATTTTACTACCCGGGGTGTGTCTGACATTTTACTACCCGGGGGTGTGTCTGACATTTTACTACCCGGGGTGTGTCTGACATTTTACTACCCGGGGGTGTGTCTGACATTTTACTACCCGGGGTGTGTCTGTCATTTTACTACCCGGGGGTGTGTCTGACATTTTACTACCCGGGTGTGTGTCTGACATTTTACTTCCCGGGGGCGTGTCTGACATTTTACTACCCGGGTGTGTCTGACATTTTACTACCCGGGGTGAGTCTGACATTTTACTACCTGGGTGTGTGTCTGACATTTTACTACCCGGGGTGTGTCTGACATTTTACTACCCGGGTGTGTCTGACATTTTACTACCCGGTGGTGTCTGACATTTTACTACCCGGTGTGTGTCTGACATTTTACTACCCGGGGTGTCTGACATTTTACTACCCGGGGAGTGTCTGACATTTTACTTCCCGGGGGTGTGTCTGACATTTTACTACATTTTACTACCCGGGGTGTGTCTGACATTTTACTACCCGGGTGTGTCTGACATTTTACTACCCGGTGTGTGTCTGACATTTTTCTTCCCGGGGGTGCCTGACATTTTACTACCCGGGGTGTGTCTGACATTTTACTACCTGGGTGTGTCTGACATTTTACTACCCGGGGTGTGTCTGACATTTTACTACCCGGTGTGTGTCTGACATTTTACTACCTGGGGTGTGTCTGACATTTTACTACCCGGGGGTGTGTCTGACATTTTACTACCCGGGGTGTGTCTGACATTTTACTTCCCGGGGGTGTGTCTAACATTTTACTACATTTTACTACCCGGGGTGTGTCTGACATTTTACTACCTGGGTGTGTCTGACATTTTACTACCCGGGGGTGTCTGACATTTTACTACCCGGGGTGTGTCTGACATTTTACTACCTGGGTGTGTCTGACATTTTACTACCCGGATTGTGTCTGACATTTTACTACCCGGTGTGTGTCTGACATTTTACTACCTGGTGGTGTGTCTGACATTTTACTACCCGGGGGTGTGTCTGACATTTTACTACCCGGGGTGTGTCTGACATTTTACTACCCGGGTGTGTCTGACATTTTACTACCTGGGGTGTGTCTGACATTTTACTACCCGGGGCGTGTCTGACATTTTACTACCCGGTGTGTGTCTGACATTTTACTACCCGGGGTGTGTCTGACATTATACTACCCGGGGGTGTGTCGGACATTTTACTACCCGGGGTGTGTCTGACATTATACTACCCGGGGTGTGTCTGAAATTTTACTACCCGGGGTGTGTCTGACATTTTACTACCCGGGGCGTGTCTGGCATTTTACTACCCGGGGCGTGTCTGACATTAAACTACCCGGGGCGTGTCTGACATTTTACTACCCGGGGTGTGTCTGACATTTTACTACCCGGGGGTGTCTGACATTTTACTACCCGGGGTGTGTCTGACATTTTACTACCCGGGGTGTGTCTGGCATTTTACTACCCGGGGCGTGTCTGACATTATACTACCCGGGGCGTGTCTGACATTTTACTACCCGGGGTGTGTCTGACATTTTACTACCTGGGGGTGTCTGACATTTTACTACCCGGGGTGTGTCTGACATTTTACTACCCGGGGGTGTCTGACATTTTACTACCCGGGGTGTGTCTGACATTTTACTACCCGGGGTGTGTCTGACATTTTACTTCCCGGGGGTGTGTCTGACATTTTACTACCTGGGTGTGTGTCTGACATTTTACTTCCCGGGGGTGTGTCTGACATTTTTCTTCCCGGGGGTGTGTCTGACATTTTACTATCTGGGTGTGTCTGACATTTTACTACCCGGGGTGTGTCTGACATTTTACTTCCCGGGGGTGTGTCTGACATTTTACTTCCCGGGGTGTGTCTGACATTTTACTACATTTTACTACGCGGGGTGTGTCTGACATTTTACTACCCATGGGTGTGTCTGACATTTTACTACCCGGGTGTGTCTGACATTTTACTACCTGGGGGTGTGTCTGACATTTTTCTTCCCGGGGGTGTCTGACATTTTACTACTCCGGGGCTTGTCTGACATTTTACTACCCGGGGGTGTGTCTGACATTTTACTACCTGGGTGTGTCTGACATTTTACTACCTGGGGTGTGTCTGACATTTTACTACCCTGGTGTGTCTGACATTTTACTACCCGGGGCGTGTCTGACATTTTACTACCCGGGGGTGTGTCTAACATTTTACTACATTTTACTACCCGGGGTGTGTATGACATTTTACTTCCCAGGGGTGTGTCTAACATTTTACTACATTTTACTACCCGGGGGTGTCTGACATTTTACTACCCGGGGTGTGTCTGACATTTTACTACCCGGGTGTGTCTGACATTTTACTACCCGGGTGTGTCTGACAATTTACTACCTGGGTGTGTTTGACATTTTACTACCTGGGGTGTGTCTGACATTTTACTACCCGGGGTGTGTCTGACATTTTACTACCCGGGGTGTGTCTGACATTTTACTACATTTTACTACCCGGGTGTGTCTGACATTTTACTACCCGGGTGTGTCTGACATTTTACTACCTGGGTGTGTCTGACATTTTACTACCTGGGGTGTGTCTGACATTTTACTACCCGGGGTGTGTCTGACATTTTACTACCCGGGGTGTGTCTGACATTTTACTACCTGGGTGTGTCTGACATTTTACTTCCCGGGGGTGTGTCTGACATTTTACTACCCGGGGTGTGTCTGACATTTTACTACCCGGGGCGTGTCTGACATTTTACTACCCGGGGCGTGTCTGACATTTTACTACCCGGGGTGTGTCTGACATTTTACTACCCGGGGTGTGTCTGACATTTTACTACCCGGGGTGTGTCTGACATTTTACTACCTGGGGGTGTGTCTAACATTTTATTACATTTTACTACCCGGGGTGTGTCTGACATTTTACTACCCGGGGTGTGTCTGACATAGAATCATAGAATCATAGAATCATAGAATCATAGAATCGTAGAGTTGGAAGGGACCTCCTGGGCCATCTGGTCCAACCCCCTGCTCAAAGCAGGATTCGCTAAATCATCCCAGTCAGATGTCTGTCCAGCAGACATTTTACTACCCGGGTGTGTCTGACATTTTACTACCTGGGTGTGTCTGACATTTTACTACCTGGGGTGTGTCTGACATTTTACTACCTGGGTGTGTCTGACATTTTACTACCCGGGGTGTGTGTCTGACATTTTACTACCTGGGTGTGTCTGACATTTTACTACCCGGGGTGTGTCTGACATTTTACTTCCCGGGGGTGTGTCTGACATTTTACTACCCGGGGTGTGTCTGACATTTTACTACCCGGGGTGTGTCTGACATTTTACTTCCCGGGGGTGTCTGACATTTTACTACCCGGGGTGTGTCTGACATTTTACTTCCCGGGGGTGTGTCTGACATTTTACTACCCGGGGTGTGTCTGACATTTTACTACCTGGGTGTGTCTGACATTTACTACCCGGGGTGTGTGTCTGACATTTTACTACCTGGGTGTGTCTGACATTTTACTACCCGGGGCGTTTCTAACATTTTACTACATTTTACTACCCGGGGTGTGTCTGACATTTTACTTCCCAGGGGTGTGTCTAACATTTTACTACATTTTACTACCCGGGGGTGTCTGACATTTTACTACCCGGGGTGTGTCTGACATTTTACTACCCGGGTGTGTCTGACATTTTACTACCCGGGTGTGTCTGACATTTTACTACCCGGGGTGTGTCTGACATTTTACTACCTGGGGGTGTGTCTGACATTTTACTTCCCGGGGGTGTCTGACATTTTACTACCCGGGGGTGTGTCTGACATTTTACTACCCGGGGTGTGTCTGACATTTTACTACCCGGGGTGTGTCTGACGTTTTACTTCCCGGGGTGTGTCTGACATTTTACTTCCCGGGGGTGTGTCTGACATTTTACTACCCGGGGTGTGTCTGACGTTTTACTTCCCGGGGTGTGTCTGACATTTTACTTCCCGGGGGTGTGTCTGACATTTTTCTTCCCGGGGGTGTGTCTGACATTTTTCTTCCCGGGGGTGTGTCTGACATTTTACTACCTGGGTGTGTCTGACATTTTACTACCCGGGGTGTGTCTGACATTTTACTTCCCGGGGGTGTGTCTGACATTTTACTACCCGGTGTGTGTCTGACATTTTACTACCTGGGTGTGTCTGACATTTTATTACCCGGGGTGTGTCTGACATTTTACTACCCAGTGTGTGTCTGACATTTTACTACCTGGGGTGTGTCTGACATTTTACTACCCGGGGTGTGTCTGACATTTTACTTCCCGGGGGTGTGTCTAACATTTTACTACATTTTACTACCCGGGGTGTGTCTGACATTTTACTACCCGGGTGTGTCTGACATTTTACTACCCGGGGGTGTCTGACATTTTACTACCCGGGGTGTGTCTGACATTTTGCTACCTGGGTGTGTCTGACATTTTACTACCCGGGGTGTGTCTGACATTTTACTACCCGGTGTGTGTCTGACATTTTACTACCTGGGGTGTGTCTGACATTTTACTACCCGGGGTGTGTCTGACATTTTACTTCCCAGGGGGTGTGTCTAACATTTTACTACATTTTACTACCCGGGGTGTGTCTGACATTTTACTACCCGGGTGTGTCTGACATTTTACTACCCGGGGTGTGTCTGACATTTTACTACCCGGGGTGTGTCTGACATTTTACTACCCGGGGTGTGTCTGACATTTTACTACCCGGGTGTGTCTGACATTTTACTACCTGGGGGTGTGTCTGACATTTTTCTTCCTGGGGTGTGTCTGACATTTTACTACCTGGGTGTGTCTGACATTTTACTACCCGGGGCGTGTCTGACATTTTACTACCCGGGGTGTGTCTGACATTTTACTTCCCGGGGGTGTGTCTGACATTTTACTACCCGGGGTGTGTCTGACATTTTACTACCCGGGGTGTGTCTGACATTTTACTACCCGGGGTGTGTCTGACATTTTACTTCCCGGGGGTGTCTGACATTTTACTACCCGGGGTGTGTCTGACATTTTACTTCCCGGGGGTGTGTCTGACATTTTACTACCCAGGGTGTGTCTGACATTTTACTACCTGGTGTGTGTCTGACATTTTAATTCCCGGGGGTGTGTCGACATTTTACTACCCGGGGTGTGTCTGACATTTTACTACCCAGGGTGTGTCTGACATTTTACTACCCGGGGGTGTCTGACATTTTACTAACCAGGGTGTGTCTGACATTTTACTACCCGGGGTGTCTGACATTTTACTACCCGGGGTGTGTCTGACATTTTACTTCCCGGGGGTGTGTCTGACATTTTTCTTCCCGGGGGTGTGTCTGACATTTTTCTTCCCAGGGGTGTGTCTGACATTTTAATACCTGGGTGTGTCTAACATTTTACTACCCGGGGTGTGTCTGACATTTTACTTCCCGGGGGTGTGTCTGACATTTTACTTCCCGGGGGTGTGTCTGACATTTTACTACATTTTACTACCCGGGGTGTGTCTGACATTTTACTACCCGGGTGTGTCTGACATTTTACTACCTGGGGGTGTGTCTGACATTTTTCTTCCCGGGGGTGTGTCTGACATTTTACTACCTGGGTGTGTCTGACATTTTACTACCCGGGGTGTGTCTGACATTTTACTACCCGGGGTGTGTCTGACATTTTACTACCCGGGGTGTGTCTGACATTTTACTACCTGGGTGTGTCTGACATTTTACTACCTGGGGTGTGTCTGACATTTTACTACCCGGGGTGTGTCTGACATTTTACTTCCCGGGGGTGTGTCTGACATTTTACAACATTTTACTACCCGGGGTGTGCCTGACATTTTACTACCTGGGTGTTTCTGACATTTTACTACCTGGGGGTGTGTCTGACATTTTTCTTCCCGGGGGTGTGTCTGACATTTTACTACCTGGGTGTGTCTGACATTTTACTACCCGGGGCGTGTCTGACATTTTACTACACGGGGTGTGTCTGACATTTTACTTCCCGGGGGTGTGTCTGACATTTTACTACCCGGGCTGTGTCTGACATTTTACTACCTGGGTGTGTCTGACATTTTACTACCCGGGGCGTCTGACATTTTACTACCCGGGGGCATGTCTGACATTTTACTACTAGCGGGGATGTCTGACATGTTACTATTCAGGGGCTTGTCTTACATTTTACTACCAGGGATGTGTCTGACATTTTACTACTTGGGGGGTGTCTGACATTTTACTACTCAGGGGTGTGTCTGACATTTTGCTACCCAGGGGTGTGTGTTATGAATGGGTCACCGAGGAGGAAAACAAGACCAAGCCAAGTCACAGAAAACCAGAGAGGTTGGTAACTAGGCAGATTGCAGACCCCTGATCCTAACCACACAACTAACAGCAGCCTTGGAGTGTACCAACGATGATTCTAGACGCCTTGTCACAGCAGGAGGACTAAATAAGCCTAAAGCAAGAAAAAGGGGAAATCTAAACTGCCCCAGAGCAGACCCCAAAGGAATAGACAGCCCCCACACATGTATTGACGGTGAGACAAGATGAAAGCACAAACACAGGTAGGAAAATAGGCTGAGCAAACGATGGGGCCTACACTAAATAGAAAGGACAGGAAAGGAAAGATACTGTCTGTAATCACGCCAAGAAACCCTGCAAAAATTTATTTCCAACACTTCTGATAGCAAAAAATACCCTGAAGTCACTAGACTTCTCCCACTATATCAGCACTCTGGCATATTCTGAGAACAGAGCAAAAAGAGGCCAATCTAATAAGGGACAAAAAGCAAACTAGCACATACAATGACATAAGAGTGGAAATTCAGCACAGCCCCAGTTGGGGCTGGCTGACCACACAAAAAACTGAATAGAACAAACCAAATCAAATGTGAACAAGAGTAGAGAACAACTTAGCCTGAGAAGGCAGGAACTGAGCTGGAAACTAAGACCTCAGGAGGCAGGAAAAAAATCACCAACATGGGAATAGGGAGTCGGCTGTCTTAAATCCAGTCTGAGACTCCAGATGCCCAATCCTCATCCTCATTATCAGGTGGCAGGTCTCTGTTAATTAGTTCAGCTTCATTACCTCCTGCCACCACCAGAGGGAGCCCGGAAAGAGAACTCACAACTCCTCTGTCAGCACAACCAGCTCCCTCGCCAGAAACCAGAGGCAGACCAGAAAATGAGTTCACAACAGGTGTGTCTGACATTTTACTAACTGGAGGCATGTCTGACATTTTACTACTCAGGGCTGTGTCTGTCATTTTACTACCTAGGGGCGTGTCTGACATGATACTACTCGGGGGCTTGTCTGACATTTTACTACTTGGAGTGTGTCTGAGATTTTACTACCCATGGGTGTGTCTGACATTTTACTACCCGGGGTGTGTCTGACATTTTACTACCTAGGGATGTGTCTGACATATTACTTCCCGGGGTGTGTCTAACATTTTACTACTTGGGGGGTGTCTGACATTTTACTACTCGGGGGGGTGTTTGACATTTTACTACACGGAGGTTAGTCTGACATTTTACTATTTGGGGGTGTGTCTGACATTTTACTACCTGGAGGTGTGTCTGACATTTTACTACCTGGGTGTGTGTCTGACACTTTAGTACTTGGGGTGTGTCTGACATTTTACTACCTGGGGGTGTGTCTGACACTTTACTACCTGGGTGTGCGTCTGACATTTTAGTACTCTGGGGTGTATTTGATATTTTACTACTCGGGGGGGTGTCTGAATTTGTCCAATACGTACAGACAGTGGTGGGACACACCCACTTTTTAAAAAAGTATCACCCAATTGTCTAAATACTCGTACATATTTATAAGACATAACAGAGAAACAGTACAACAGAGAGTTATAATAAATGATTACTCAGAATGGTCATTTCATGAGGAATGCAAGAATTTACTAAAACAAATATGTCCGGGTTACATGTCCACCTTAATGGGAATCTATCGCCTAACGCAGAAGTATGGTTTAGAGAAGACGATTAATTGTGGGGAATGACTAAGTATAAATTATACTTCCCTAATTTAAAAGCTTCTAAACTTAGTAGTCCAGTGGGAGGTCCTACTTGAACGCTATCACTGAATAAGACACCACCCACTGGACTCCAAAACATAAATATGCAGAGATTTCAATGAGTAAAATACAAGTTATTCTGAATCATCTTTCCAACAAAACTATAATTCCGTTTAGCTCCTCCTGTCTAGTTTACCTTTATGATGAAATGCCCGCTGGATATAGCCCAAGTACACTACAACTACAATTATCTCCTCTCAAGTTTTTAATTAAAGGGCTTCTCTAGTGGAAACAAGTCTTGTGGATAGGTGACAAAAATTGTTTATAGTAGGGTTCTAATCACCGGGACCCGAACTAATCAGCAGAACATGGAATTTTTACCCTGATATGACACTTTTATCCCTGTTAGAAAGGAATAGCGGCTCCGTTCATCCGCTATGGGGCTGCAGCGGAGAGCAGCACTCGGCATTCCCGCGGAACGGAAATTGAGCATGCGCACTGACCCTTCATTTTAAGGCTACGGTCACACGACCATATATTCTCTCATCCTACAAAATCGGGCCGATTATGCTAATCAGGCTGGAGTCACACTAGCAAATAAATGGGACGAATGCAGTGCAATAAAAAATCGCATTGTATTCGTCCCAATGTTATTCTATGGGGCAGCTCCCATCATCCGATTTTTTTTCGGAAGGTTTCCTCAGACCGAGACAATCGCAGCATGCTGCGATTGTCACCGGTTTTTGGATCGGACTCGCCAATGCAAGCCTATGAGTGCGAGAAAAAATCGGATTACAAACGGACCATATGTGTGACTTGCGATAAAATTGCACCCGGTGTCCTTTACAAAAAGCCGGCAATTCATTTAGCAATACAGTAAAATCACACTGACAGGTTAAATAAAGAAATGAAAGAATAGATATAGACACATATATATATTTAGAATTCATACAGTTCTTCATAGATGAATAGCCACTGAAACATTTGCTGGCTTTTGTAAAATCATTCCCCATTTTTTTTATATGTCTATCACTACTAATTAGATGAGGGTTTGTGTGGAAAATTTTGGAGTTGTAGGTGTTAATTTAAGGGGTTAATTCGTTGTAAAAAATTGCGGGGACTCCCGCTGACGTCACTGATGCTGCAGGGAGTCCCCGCAATTTTTTACAACGAATTAACCCCGTAAATTAACACCTACAACTCCAAAATTTTCCACACAAACCCTCATCTAATTACTAGTGATAGACATATAAAAAAAATGGGGAATGAAATGGTTAACTGTATGTAAACCATATGTCATTTCATGTCAGGTTAGGGGAATGATTTTACAAAAGCTGACAAATGTTTCAGTGGCTATTCAGCTATGAAGAACTGTATGAATTATAAATATATATATATGTGTCTCTATGACATGTATATATATATATATATATATATATATATATGTATTCTGTGTGTCTATATCTATTCTTTCCTTTGTGTTTGAAAACCTGTCATTTGGCTCCATTATATGTCCATTTTGCAAGCCTACGGCATACGGATGTTAAACGGATGTTTAGATGCGATTAAAATCGCAGCATCAGGGCTCATACTTACTGGCGATAAAATCGGACGATTGCAATCCAATTTTTAGTCGGATTGCACTCTGACCAATGTTAGTGAATGGGTGACATCTCACTTGCGATTTTTTTCTCAGCCAAAATCGGTCTGAGAAAAAAATCGCAGCATACTGCGATTTGCAGCATTTTCCTCAATAGAAGTCAATGGGTGCGATTAAAAAAAACGGACCAAAAACGGACCATCCGTTTTCCATCCGTTTTTAACGGATACATCACCATTCTGTGGTATAGAACACTGTAAATGGTCCTGTAAATGACTGTAGAAAAAGAGTGGCTGGGGAAAAAAAACGGATGAAAAACGGATGGAAAAATAAAAAATCGCATGACACTGGCATTACACTCCACCCTTTTTTCCAGTCCAGAAATCGGACCTTTTTTTAATCGCCAATGGGTATGAGGCCTCAAAGGAAATTCGGATGACAAACGGATCCCTGGTCAAGAAACCTTTGTGCGATTTCGGTCCGTCAAAATCGGACCGATTTTTTTATCGTTGTGTGTGACTCCAGCCTCACACTCTGATCAGCGTTTGACCAGAGTGTGATCAGAGTGCGATCAGACTGTGATCAGAGTGTGATCAGAGTGCGATCAGACTGCGATCAGAGTGTGATCAGAGTGTGATCCAATTTTTTTTTCTTGAATTTGGAGAAGAAAATTCTCCTTCATCATTCTGTCAGCCCGTGGAAAGCGAATTTTGTTGACGAACCCACTGACTTGCATGGCCGAGTGTGATCCGATTTACATATGCAAATCATGAAGGTTGCGATTTTTGCTTGGATAGACTGGGTCCTTGAAAATAATCAGACATGGACCCCATAGAACAACAATGGTCTGAGATTGCACTCGGACTGCAAATATTGTCGTCTGCAAGAACCCTATCAATGAAAAAAATTATCTGTTCTGACGATCTGTGCAGGTCAATGCGGCTGAACCTCCATCGATCAAAAGATGATCGCCTGTCCTATAAATGGGTGATAACTTGTTTTTACTGGACGACCCCTTTAATTTACTATCCACATGTCCTTTTATGAAAACTTAGTTCCTTCCGTTTTTTTCACATTTTGCACTAGCCATGGATTTGGCCAAAGAGGCCACCTTGTTAAAGTGTTGCATGAGATAATCTCTCTTACGGAAGTCCGGGAAGCTCCTTAGCATCCTACATCTCTCTGGAGAGGAAGAGGTTATCCACGAGATCTTATCAAGGAGTGGATTATTCCTATGGAAATATGGCAAGAAAATGGCAAAGAAAAACTGAAGATGATAGAAGATAAGGTGGGAATTACTGACCCTCGCATTCAGACCAGACACAGTAATAGAGGGCCCAGCTGTCTCTGTATACTCCAAGCATTAGCTCACCGGTAAGAGTATCGCTCCATTATATGGAAGGCTCAGCATAAGCAATGTAAACAGAGCAGCGGGTACACGAGAGCCGCAACTGAGTTAAAAGAGGTACGAGAAAAGACATTACACCATAGCGGAAAATGTAAGTGGAAAATGCCAATAACGGGCGTCTTGTCTTTCTTCTTACTCAGCGAGAAATGTACGCAATTTTCCTTCTCCTCTTTTGTGTCTCTTCTCGTTCACTCGAGACATTACTAGATAACTTTATTTCCTTTAATAAAGCTCCTTTTCTCACTTCACCTTACCTGCTCCAGCCTCAGAACACTTAACTGTGTTCCAGCCCAAACAAATTTCCCTCACCGGCTCCAGTGTCAATTTTATCTACTGACCTCTAAAATTATTTTAAAGGAAACCTGACGAGAATTTTTCTATAGAAGTAATGGTATCCCTGAATAGGCCTTTGTCCCCCAATAAAAATGATACCTTTTTTGTAGAGATACGATGTGCCAGTCATGAGAAATTTAGTGTAGAAGCGATATGCAAATTAGATTGGAAGTGCACTGTCAATGCCAGGCCTATGTGAACTGACACGCCCACATTGCACTTCCAACCTGATTTGATGATGGCTTCTACATTAGATTTCTTATGACTGGAACATCTGATCTCTGTATAACAGCAAGTAAGATAAAATATAACTTTTAATGCATAGCTTAAAAAATTACCAGATCTAAAGTGTCACCAAATAGTGATTAAAATGAGATGCCCATACATTGGGTGATCCCCAAGGGATAATTGAATACACCCAAAAGCATCAAATAGGAATATAGAATGCAGCTAGTATAGCATCCAAACAGCAATCTATAGGTATTGGATACAGCGTAAAAAATAGCAGCAAAATGCCATAGCCAATTGCACTCATATGTTTATATACTGGCTAGACCAAAAAAAGGGGGAGGGGGTTCATAGCCACCAATAGATGAGAATAATAAAAGGAACAATCTCACCAATATTTTGCAGACGGTCAGGAGTCTCCAGGGATACTCATCGTACATGTGGGAAGGCAGCAGTGGGAGGACAATACCCTGTCACATCCCTCATAAGCTGACCATTACCTGATCCCCAGACTCCTGCCCTGAGAAGGGCAGTCCACAACTAGCCCTAGATTGCACAAGCCCTACACTTTCCCTTAAAGGAGCGTCCCAAAGTGTAGGGAAAGTGTAGGGCTTGTGCAATCTAGGGCTAGTTGTGGACTGCCCTTCTCAGGGCAGGAGTCTGGGGATCAGGTAATGGTCAGCTTATGAGGGATGTGACAGGGTATTGTCCTCCCACTGCTGCCTTCCCACATGTACGATGAGTATCCCTGGAGACTCCTGACCGTCTGCAAAATATTGGTGAGATTGTTCCTTTTATTATTCTCATCTATTGGTGGCTATGAACCCCCTCCCCCTTTTTTGGGTCTAGCCAGTATATAAACATATGAGTGCAAATGGCTATGGCATTTTGCTGCTATATACTTGCTGTTATACATTATACATATTTGGGTGAGAATTAATTGTCAATTTCTGATCACTATTGGCATTTTTGCTGTATATTAACATCTGATCTCTACAAAAAAGGGATCATTGTGATTTGGGGACAAACGCCTTTTCAACTGTACCACAACCTTAATAGGTAAAAATGTGCAGACAGGTTCCCTTTAAATGGTATTTCCCTACAAAAATCTACAAATCACCGGTACATATAAGTACCTAATTCCAGGGGTATGTATAAAGAAGATGTGGCCTATAGTGACATTTGCAATGGGACCCTTTCTATGCATCAATACATATTCCTGAATTGGGACAATAATGCTCAATGCTTCTTCACTCATTTGGCTTGGAACCAAAATGCAGCAGCCATATCTGACCACACGCAGGAACGACTGAGAACACAATTTAGCTATTAAAACCTTAAGGTTACTGTAAAGTTACAGGATTTTTTGTACCCCCTATGTGGATGTGGCATTCTCTGCTGGACCATCGTACCCCATTCTCATTTTCTAGGAAAAAAGGTTGGTGGAAGTCTCCTTTTAATTAGTTCCTCCGGGTTTTAGTTTTGTTGTAATACATTGGAAAAGGGCCGTCCCAGCTTACGATTGCTCCACCCATGAGGAACAACCCTCACCCATGGGCTGCTTCGTATTGGTAGTCACCATGACAGATATATCTAAGCAATGGTGGGAGAGAACTTTTGTTATAAGAAGAAATATTAGCTTGTGATTTTATTTCAGGTGGAAATGGCCTTCAAATTTATTAAGGCAAAGTCAGCAAAACATTAGTTAATTCTACTTGCCTCATTTTTAAAAGTCAAACCTAAGACACTTATCAACAAACGAGTAGTTGAGACACCCCTCTAAAATGTCTATATTCTCCAATAATGTATAGCCCCTTCAAGTCCTAAGCACTAGAGATAAGCAATTCGATTTGTGTCAAGCATCCAAACCAGTCCCCTGTGGCAGCCGGTCTTTACTTATGTGCCCGTCATCCTCAGCCTGGCATTCTGGGCACCCTATCGTTTTTCTCACCTATGCAATGTAATGATGTTGTCTAAAACCCAGTCACTGGACATCATGCAACACCATGACGTTGAGGAGCCTTGTAAGTTCCCGATCGCCCAGGATGCTGGACCAAGAATTACGGGTACAAAAGTGAAGCCACGGGGCACTGAACTCAATGTCAGACCAAGACTCACAAATCAAACTGTTCATTTCTATATCCAAATAAGGGGGATGTAGGAGATTAAACAGAATCTGTCACCCCATTTTTCGAATATCAGCTGCCGGCACCTCCATCAGGGGCTTATCTACAGCATTCTGTAATGCTGTAGATAAGCCCCCGATGTAACCTGCAAGATAAGAAAAATGAATTAGATTATACTCACCCAGGGGAGGCCCGGGTCCGGTTTTGGTCCAATGGGTGTCGCGGTCCAGTCCGGCGCCTCCCATCTTCATACGGTGACGTCCTCTTCTTCCCTTCCTGTCGTGGCTCCTGCGCAGGCAGAGCAGTGCGCCTGCGCAGGAGCCACGGCAGGCAGCAAAGAAGAGGACGTCACCGTTAGAAGATGTGAGGCGCCGGACCGCAACACCCACTCGAAAAATGGGGTGACAGATTCCCTTTAAAGAAAGTTGGTTCTTTTCCTCCAGAAATGGCGCCATTCTTATTTTTAGGCTATGTCTGGTATTGTAACCTAACGTGCAGAACTGCAATACCAGACATGGACTATGGCCAAACGAGGAGCTGTTTAAAGGGGAAAAAATTCTGATATTTTAGTCATCATTCATAGGCTTTGTTTGATTAGTGGGGGGTTCTGAATAGAGCAATCACAGATCCCATAGAAACAAGCCACTGACGAGTGATACTGAGGAGATGCCACCAGTCCTGAGGAGCAGACTCTGACTCACCGTCTACTGCGCCATACACAGAATACCGGATCCATAAACAGCAGCCCAACAAGAAAGGAGCAATCCCAATAATAGGAGACTATAGAGGAATAATCATATATGCAGATATCTAGTGACTGAGGGTCACATCACACCCCAATATAGTGATCACTCAATCACTCAGAAAGATGCCAGAGGTGAATGTATGAGGCATCAACAATCAGCATGGGTATTACTCGTCATGCAGATAGGTCACACACCCCGAAACAGAATATCTAGTAGCACCGAATACCTCAGAGCTAGTTCTCCTGATTAAATTGGAGTTAGCAAAAATCTACATTTTAATTTGCAAAGCAATTAGCGGAAATGCGGATATTCAACCCAAATCATTAAGTCATTCACCGATTATTTTCTTAATCTCTGTGTGCACACACCAAGCTGAAGAAGGAAAAGTGCAGAGAAAGATGTGTCTGGTACTACATGGAGAGGTGGATGGATGATGCATAGATAGATAGATAGATAGATAATAGATATAGATAGATAATAGATAGATGATAGCTAGATAGATAATATATAGATAGATAAATAGATAGATAGATAGATAGATAGATATGTTGATAATAGATATATAGATAGATAATAGATAGATGAATAGACAGATGATAGATAGATAATAGATAGGTAGATAGAGAGATAGATAATAGATAGATGATAGATAGATAATAGATAGATGATAGATAGATAGATGATAGATAGATAGATAAGAGATAGATAGATGATAGATAAATAATAGAGAGATAGATAATAAATAGATAGATGATAGATAGATAATAGATAATAGCATTTCATTAATTTTCAGGCCATAGTCTTCTGTAACAAACACTATATACTATTTTTGGAGCGAGTAACAAATAGACTTATGTTTCAATAGATGAGAATAGAATTTTTTAAAGGGCATCGGCTTTAAATAATCTTTGGACGGAGGCAGAAAACAGATCTGGGCACTAAGTGATCTCTTTCTGGGCAATTGCACAAACCATATCTTCCATACATTCAGATAAATGACCCTGTGCTCTATAAAATGTGCATTTAAAGGGCAATCTCACCTAAATGTACCTTCTGACACAATGTCATACAAACATCTAAGGCTAGTTTCACACTAGCGTTTTTTTGCGCTGCGTTTTTGTGCAGTGCAAACGCATACAAAAAACTCATCATGCGTTTTGTATGCGTTTGCTGCTTTTTTGCGCATGTGTTTTAACCATTTTTTAGCCATTTTTACTCTTAAAACGCATACGTGCGCATGTCCATGTGCACATCTGCGTTCCCATAGACTGTAATGTGTTTTTTGCGCATTCTGTGTGCATTCCATGCGCATGCGTTTTTTTGAGACAGGTCGGACGGACCAAAAATGCAACAGGTAGCTTCCGCAAGACTTGGGCGCACACTACAAAAAAATGCATGCGCGCGTAAAACGCGTACGAACGCGTGCAAACGCTAGACCATGCGCACCCATGTTAAAGACAGGGGAAAAGGACGCATGCGCGTGTATGTGCTAAAACGCAGCGCAAAAAAACGCAAGTGTGAAACCAGTCTAACAGATATTTTAAGAAACATAAAACCCTTATCCCGATCTACACATCTGTTTTTGAACAAGCATTTGTCATCTATGATGGATCAGTGATTAAAGTCACCACTTTGCTTCTAAAACAATCCAGATGGGCTGATGGGCAGCAGATTCAGCCATGGGGGCATAGTGAGCGGAAAGTTACCTGTGTGCTGATGATGGGCACTCTATGGGAAAGTTCTACAGTGTAGCACCACCAGCTGGACAGAAGCGGTACTGCTCTATATAAAAATAATTTTATGGATATGAATAATAAAAACCACAACATGGGAAATATGCTGGTTTGCAGCTCATCAGATCCTCTTTGCTCAAGCAATACCCTCTTTAGTGTAAGAGTCAAGTGTTTCATGGTTAAAGTGGTTGATAAAGGGTCCATAAACTTTTATGCTAGATGGCCCAGATCCATCTTCTTGGGTCTTGGCTTCTCCTCCCATCTCTGCACCCCAATCTAATCTAACATTCTGTATATAAGTAATAAATAGTTTTATTTAATGGCTTTTTTAGTTCAAACCCC
The DNA here is from genome assembly GCF_039654945.1 of Dendrobates tinctorius. Taxonomy (NCBI): domain Eukaryota; kingdom Metazoa; phylum Chordata; class Amphibia; order Anura; family Dendrobatidae; genus Dendrobates; species Dendrobates tinctorius. Next base: position 23,076,037 of record NW_027361688.1, read on the forward strand.
CAATATGCCCTGGCAACCTAACGAGGATTTTGCAATTGTGTTTTGTTTGTTTTTTTAATCTGGTGTAAACGCAGCTGTTCTCCTGAATCCGGCGATGCTTTTCTTTTGCTCCTACTCCTCTCCGTTCCTGAGATATGCCTCCTTCTTCCCTGTATATTAATATACTCTTTTATTCAACTGGGTGTGGTCTTCAAGTGGACACACCCACGAGGAAGCAAATGGAAAAGAAAGCGCCATATCTCAGGAATGAAGAGGCGCAGGAACAAAACAAAAACATCACCGAGGTCAGGAGAACGGCGGCATTTACACCAGGTATAAAAATGACATATTTATGAATAGTGACAGGTCCTCCTTAAAGGGGTTGGACATTTTATCTTTATTAGAACAAATGTGCCTGGGATTTTGTAGTATTACCGTTTCTCCTCCTTGTTAGTGGGATTATTTCGAGATTCTACGACTCTGGCTCCTTCCGTCAGGCAGTGAGTTGTATCTAGATCAGTGCCAGATCCTGTCAGTCCCAGAAAACAAACTAAACACATAAATTATCAATCGGTTCCAAAAGGCGAAGTCTCCAAACTCTGACTCGGCACCATATGTACGGGGGCTTCCAGTGACTGCGCGGTTATATAATATCACTCCGCTCACACGCTACTCCCTGAACATCCAATTATAATTCTCCGCAAATCACTGAGCTTCTAGATACAGAATGGAAATCTCTCATGTAAGCGATGACTCCACACATCCCAGAGACTCCGCAATACGGGGCGCACTCAATGGGTAATTACCAGGTACTGGCATCACTGACCGTGGCATCTACAGGGTCAATGTACAGTATATACAGAGATCATACATGAGAACCACTGCAGAGATATGAAGTCACAGCTGTATCCATCAGATCTGTCTGTGAGTCTAGTCGCTATCCAACCATTCAGATTATTTATTATTTATTATTGCTTTTATTTGCTCATATAGCGCCATCATATTCCACAGCACTTTACAGACATCATTGCTGTCCCCATTGGGGCTCACAATCTACATTCCCTATTAGTATGTCTTTGGAGTGTGGGAGGAAACCGGAGAACCTGGAGGAAACCCACGGAAACACGGGGAGAACATACAAACTCCTTACAGATGTTGTCATGGGTGGGATTTGTACCCAGGATTTAACTATCTATTTACTTGTCCATTATCTATCTATTTCTATCTATCTATTATATATTTATCTATCTATTATCTATCTATCTATTATCTATCTATCTATCTATGATCTATCTATCTATCTATTATCTATTTATCTATCTATTATCTATCTATCTATCTATCTATCTATGATCTATCTATCATCAATCTAACTATCTATTATCTATCTATCTATTATCTATCTATCTATCTATCTATCTATCTATCTATTATCTATCTATTACCTATCCATCTATCTTTAGCAAAATTTCAGCCTTTAGGCCCCGTGAGTGAGGGATATACCTTGCCACTTACTTTCCTATCGCTACCACCATCTCATCTCCAGCTACAGACTGGGGCTGAAATTCAGCCCTGGCATTTGAAATCACACAGGCCCATGTTGTCCCCGTCCCCGAGCACCAGATGGGAGATATTACTAATATTACCTGTAAGAAAGCAAGATTTACTACACGACCAATATTTCTAATGATACCTGTGACCTGCTGGGTAAGTGACAGAGTCAGCGACTTTGTGCTCCATCACTGCTCTTAACAGTATGGGTGTCTTGAGAACACAAGTTCTGCTATCAACGTAGCAGACAAGGCGGCCCACGACCAAAGCGGCCCTTCTGGCATTTGCCAGAATTGCCAGATGGCCAGTCCGGCCCTGCGTCCATCCAATCATTAGAAATCAATCCATCGACACTGAGCATCCATGATTTATCCACGTATCTATTACCAATATCTAATCAGCTCATTGACTGTTCATTTTCACCACTTTTGAGATCTGTGGTGTGGACACGGGGAGGGGGGGTTCATTACAGTGTGGAGTAAAGCATTATTGGGTAATATTTGCAAACCAATCAGAGTTGGCAATGGCCATAACCCACCCATTCACCAGGAGCCGTGGCACAGAATGACACGGGGCGCTTCATCATCACATTATGTCTCACCATTCTATAGAACATTCTATAGGATCCTTCTACATCACCGATGTCAGGACAATGACGAAGATCCCAATCCCCTAATGTAGAAAATGAGATAATGCCGTAAATTACAGCATCAGTGACTGCAAATTCCTCCTGGTCATAAATATACCCCCAGCCCATGGCACCACGTTTAGAAAGGACGGTCACACTACCCCCAACCCATGGCACCACGTGTAGAAAGGACAGTCACACTACTCCCAGCCCATGGCACCACGTGCAGAAAGGACAGTCACACTACACCCCAGCCCATGGCACCCCGTGTAGAAAGGACCGTCACACAACACCCCAGTCCATGGCACCACGTGTAGAAAGGGCGGTCACACTACACCCCAGTCCATGGCACCCCGTGTAGAAAGGACGGTCACACTACCCCCAACCCATGGCACCACGTGTAGAAAGGACAGTCACACTACTCCCAGCCCATGGCACCACGTGCAGAAAGGACAGTCACACTACTCCCAGCCCATGGCACCACGTGTAGAAAGGGCGGTCACACTACACCCCAGTCCATGGCACCCCGTGTAGAAAGGGCGGTCACACTACACCCCAGTCCATGGCACCCCGTGTAGAAAGGACGGTCACACTACCCCCAACCCATGGCACCACGTGTAGAAAGGACAGTCACACTACTCCCAGCCCATGGCACCACGTGCAGAAAGGACAGTCACACAACACCCCAGTCCATGGCACCACGTGTAGAAAGGGCGGTCACACTACACCCCAGTCCATGGCACCCCGTGTAGAAAGGACGGTCACACTACCCCCAACCCATGGCACCACGTGTAGAAAGGACAGTCACACTACTCCCAGCCCATGGCACCACGTGCAGAAAGGACAGTCACACTACTCCCAGCCCATGGCACCACGTGCAGAAAGGACGGTCGCACTACCCCCAGCCCATGGCACCACGTGTAGAAAGGACGGTCACACTACACCCCAGTCCATGGCACCCCGTGTAGAAAGGACGGTCGCACTACCCGCAGCCCATAGCACCACGTGCAGAAAGGACGGTCGCACTACCCCCAGCCCATGGCACCACGTGTAGAAAGGACGGTCACACTACACCCCAGTCCATGGCACCCCGTGTAGAAAGGACGGTCGCACTACTCCCAGCCCATGGCACCACGTGCAGAAAGGACGGTCGCACTACCCCCAGCCCATGGCACCACGTGTAGAAAGGACAGTCACACTACTCCCAGCCCATGGCACCACGTGCAGAAAGGACGGTCGCACTACCCCCAGCCCATGGCACCACGTGTAGAAAGGACGGTCACACTACACCCCAGTCCATGGCACCCCGTGTAGAAAGGACGGTCGCACTACCCGCAGCCCATGGCACCACGTGCAGAAAGGACGGTCGCACTACCCCCAGCCCATGGCACCACGTGTAGAAAGGACGGTCACACTACACCCCAGTCCATGGCACCCCGTGTAGAAAGGACGGTCGCACTACTCCCAGCCCATGGCACCACATGCAGAAAGGACGGTCGCACTACCCCCAGCCCATGGCACCCCGTGTAGAAAGGACGGTCGCACTACCCGCAGCCCATGGCACCACGTGTAGAAAGGACCGTCACACTACCCCCAGCCCATGGCACCCCGTGTAGAAAGGACGGTCGCACTACCCGCAGCCCATGGCACCACGTGTAGAAAGGACCGTCACACTACACCCCAGTCCATGGCACCACGTGTAGAAAGGACAGTCGCACTACCCCCAGCCCATGGCACCACGTGTAGAAAGGACGGTCGCACTACCCCCAGCCCATGGCACCACGTGTAGAAAGGACGGTCACACAGCACAGAGGTCACAGAGGACCGGGGGGGGGGGCACAGTACTCACAACATACCCAGTGTCAGACACAAACCAGGGGCTCATAATACTGCACAGCCATAAGTGGCAAATTATAGCAGAGCTGTCAGAGCGGGCACAGCTGAGATTATCACTTGGCAGTGGCACCATTCCCATATGTTATTAATGGGAAACCTCTCCCTGCAAGTGTTCAGAGTTCAATGACAAATATGGCTCTTCTACATCTCTACACAGCATGAGATCACCACCATCACTGTGCCAGCTCTGCTACATCTGTATATAGTGTGAGATCACCAGCATCACTGTGCCAGCTCTGCTACACCTGTATATAGTGTGAGATCACCACCATCACTGTGCCAGCTCTGCTACATCTGTATATAGTGTGAGATCACCACCATCACTGTGCCAGCTCTGCTACATCTGTATATAGTGTGAGATCAACACCATCACTGTGCCAGCTCTGCTACATCTGTATATAGTGTGAGATCAACACCATCACTGTGCCAGCTCTGCTACACCTGTATATTGTGTGAGATTACCAGCATCACTGTGCCAGCTCTGCTACATATGTATATGGTGTGAGATCACCATCATCACTGTGCCAGCTCTGCTACACCTGCATATAGTGTGAGATCACCATCATCACTGTGCCAGCTCTGCTACACCTGTATATAGTGTGAGATCACCACCATCACTGTGCCAGCTCTGCTACATCTGTATATAGTGTGAGATCAACACCATCACTGTGCCAGCTCTGCTACACCTGTATATTGTGTGAGATTACCACAATCACTGTGCCAGCTCTGCTACATCTGTATATAGTGTGAGATCACCATCATCACTGTGCCAGCTCTGCTACACCTGTATATAGTGTGAGATCACCATCATCACTGTGCCAGCTCTGCTACACCAGTATATAGTGTGAGATCACCATCATCACTGTGCCAGCTCTGCCACACCAGTATATAGTGTGAGATCACCACCATCACTGTGCCAGCTCTGCTACATCTGTATAAAGTGTGAGATCACCACCATCACTGTGCCAGCTCTGCTACATCTGTATATAGTGTGAGATCACCATCATCACTGTGCCAGCTCTGCTACATCTGTATATAGTGGGAGATCACCAGCATCACTGTGCCAGCTCTGCTACATCTGTATATAGTGTGAGATCACCATCATCACTGTGCCAGCTCTGCTACATCTGTATATAGTGTGAGATCATCAGCATCACTGTGCCAGCTCTGCTACATCTGTATATAGTGTGAGATCACCACCATCACTGTGCCAGCTCTGCTACATCTGTATATAGTGTGAGATCACCACCATCACTGTCCCAGCTCTGCTACATCTGTATATAGTGTGAGATCACCAGCATCACTGTGCCAGCTCTGCTACATTTGTATATAGTGTGAGATCACCACCATCACTCTGCCAGCTCTGCTACATCTGTATATAGTGTGAGATCACCACCATCATTGTGCCAGCTCTGCTACATCTGTATATAGTGTGAGATCATCAGCATCACTGTGCCAGCTCTGCTACATCTGTATATAGTGTGAGATCACCACCATCACTGTGCCAGCTCTGCTACATCTGTATATAGTGTGAGATCACCAGCATCACTGTGCCAGCTCTGCTACATCTGTATATAGGGTGAGATCACCACCATCACTGTGCCAGCTCGGCTACATCTGTATATAGTGTGAGATCATCAGCATCACTGTGCCAGCTCTGCTACATCTGTATATAGTGTGAGATCACCACCATCACTGTGCCAGCTCTGCTACATCTGTATATAGTGTGAGATCACCACCATCACTGTGCCAGCTATGCTACATCTGTATATAGTGTGAGATCACATCAACACTGTGCCAGCTCTGCTACATCTGTATATAGTGTGAGGTCATCAGCATCACTGTGCCAGCTCTGCTACATCTGTACATAGTGTGAGATCACTGTGCCAGCTCTGATACAGCTGTATACAGTGTGAGATCACCACCATCACTGTGCCAGTCTGCTACATCGGTATATAGTGTGAGATCACCACCATCACTGTGCCAGCTCTGCTACATCTGTATATAGTGTGAGATCACCATCAACACTGTGCCAGCTCTGCTACATCTGTATATAGTGTGAGATCACCATCATCACTGTTCCAGCTCTGATACAGCTGTATACAGTGTGAGATCACCACCATCACTGTGCCAGCTTTGCTACATCTGTATATAGTGTGAGATCACCACCATCAATGTGCCAGCTCTACTACATCTGTATATAGTGTGAGATCACCATCATCACTGTGCCAGCTCTGCTACATCTGTATATAGTGTGAGATCACCACCATCACTGTGCCAGCTCTGCTACATCTGTATACAGTGTGAGATCACCACCATCACTGTGCCAGCTCTGCTACATCTGTATACAGTGTGAGATCACCACCATCACTGTGCCAGCTCTGCTACATCTGCATATTGTGTGAGATCACCAGCATCCACTGTGCCAGCAGTGCTACATCTGTATATAGTGTGAGATCACCATCATCACTGTGCCAGCTCTGCTACATCTGTATATAGTGTGAGATCACCACCATCACTGTGCCAGCTCTGCTACATCTGTATACAGTGTGAGATCACCACCATCACTGTGCCAGCTCTGCTACATCTGCATATTGTGTGAGATCACCAGCATCCACTGTGCCAGCAGTGCTACATCTGTATATAGTGTGAGATCACCACCCTCACTGTGCCAGCACTGCTACATCTGTGTATAGTGTGAGATCACCACCATCACTGTGCCAGCAGTGCTACATCTGTCTATAGTGTGAGATCACCATCATCACTGTGCCAGCTCTGCTACATCTGTGTATAGTGTGAGATCACCACCATCACTGTGCCAGCGCTGCTACATCTGTATATAGTGTGAGATCACCAGCATCACTGTGCCAGCTCTGCTACATCTGTATATAGTGTGAGATCACCACCATCACTGTGCCAGCTCTGCTACATCTGTATATAGTGTGAGATCATCAGCATCACTGTGCCAGCTCTGCTACATCTGTATATAGTGTGAGATCACCAGCATCACTGTGCCAGCTCTGCTACATCTGTATATAGTGTGAGATCACCAACATCACTGTGCCAGCTCTGCTACATCTGTATATAGTGTGAGATCATCAGCATCACTGTGCCAGCTCTGCTACATCTGTATATAGTGTGAGATCACCACCATCACTGTGCCAGCTCTGCTACATCTGTATATAGTGTGAGATCACCAGCATCACTGTGCCAGCTCTGCTACATCTGTATATAGGGTGAGATCACCACCATCACTGTGCCAGCTTGGCTACATCTGTATATAGTGTGAGATCATCAGCATCACTGTGCCAGCTCTGCTACATCTGTATATAGTGTGAGATCACCACCATCACTGTGCCAGCTCTGCTACATCTGTATATAGTGTGAGATCACCACCATCACTCTGCCAGCTCTGCTACATCTGTATATAGTGTGAGATCACCACCATCACTGTGCCAGCTCTGCTACATCTGTATATAGTGTGAGATCACCATCAACACTGTGCCAGCTCTGCTACATCTGTATATAGTGTGAGGTCATCAGCATCACTGTGCCAGCTCTGCTACATCTGTACATAGTGTGAGATCACTGTGCCAGCTCTGATACAGCTGTATACAGTGTGAGATCACCACCATCACTGTGCCAGCTCTGCTACATCTGTATATAGTGTGAGATCACCATCAACACTGTGCCAGCTCTGCTACATCTGTATATAGTGTGAGATCACCATCATCACTGTTCCAGCTCTGATACAGCTGTATACAGTGTGAGATCACCACCATCACTGTGCCAGCTCTGCTACATCTGTATATAGTGTGAGATCACCACCATCAATGTGCCAGCTCTGCTACATCTGTATATAGTGTGAGATCACCATCATCACTGTGCCAGCTCTGCTACATCTGTATATAGTGTGAGATCACCGTCATCACTGTGCCAGCTCTGCTACATCTGTATATAGTGTGAGATCACCACCATCACTGTGCCAGCTCTGCTACATCTGTATACAGTGTGAGATCACCACCATCACTGTGCCAGCTCTGCTACATCTGTATACAGTGTGAGATCACCACCATCACTGTGCCAGCTCTGCTACATCTGCATATTGTGTGAGATCACCAGCATCCACTGTGCCAGCAGTGCTACATCTGTATATAGTGTGAGATCACCACCCTCACTGTGCCAGCTCTGCTACATCTGTGTATAGTGTGAGATCACCACCATCACTGTGCCAGCTCTGCTACATCTGTATATAGTGTGAGATCACTGTGCCAGCTCTGCTACATCTGTATATAGTGTGAGATCACTGTGCCAGCTCTGGCCCCGCAAAGACAAGATCCCCTAACTTTTATACACTCACATTTTCTATCATGCAGTACTGGCACTAGGGAAATCTTGGCCAATACTGGCACCTTATTTATTATCCAGTAATGCTGGCACCCCAATTATGGCAGCCACTTACTACACAATGTCAGCACCCCATTTATTGTTCAGCATCGCTAGCTCTCGCTCTCTGCTGTATAATACCTATTGCTGGCACCAAAATTATTAACATTGGCACCCACTTATCATTAATTAATCTGGAACCCCACTTATTACAGACAGTGCTGGCACCCCACTTATTATTATATGATACTGGCACCCCACTTATTATTAGGTGATGCTGGCACCCCACTTATTATTATATGATGCTGGCACACCACTTATTATTATATATTGCTGGCACCCCACTTATTATTATATGATACTGGCACCCCACTTATTATTATATGATGCTGGCACCCCACTTATTATTAGGTGATGCTGGCACCCCACTTATTATTATATGATGCTGGCACCCCACTTATTATTAGGTGATGCTGGCACCCCACTTATTATTAGGTGATGCTGGCACCCCACTTATTATTATATGATGCTGGCACACCACTTATTATTATATATTGCTGGCACCCCACTTATTATTATATGATACTGGCACCCCACTTATTATTATATGATGCTGGCACCCCACTTATTATTATATGATGCTAGCACCCCACTTATTATTATATGATGCTGCACCCCACTTATTATTAGATGATGCTGGCACCCCACTTATTATTAGATGATACTGGCACCCCACTTATTATTATATGATACTGGCACCCCACTTATTATTATATATTGCTGGCACCCCACTTATTATTAGATGATGCTGGCACCCCACTTATTATTATATGATGCTGGCACCCCACTTATTATTAGGTGATGCTGGCACCCCACTTATTATTAGGTGATGCTGGCACCCCACTTATTATTAGGTGATGCTGGCACCCCACTTATTATTATATGATGCTGGCACACCACTTATTATTATATGATGCTGGCACCCCACTTATTATTAGGTGATGCTGGCACCCCACTTATTATTAGATGATGCTGGCACCCCACTTATTATTAGATGATGCTGGCACCCCACTTATTATTATATGATGCTGGCACCCCACTTACTATTAGGTGATGCTGGCACCCCACTTATTATTAGGTGATGCTGGCACCCCACTTATTATTAGGTGATGCTGGCACCCCACTTATTATTAGATGATGCTGGCACCCCACTTATTATTAGATGATGCTGGCACCCCACTTATTATTATATGATGCTGGCACCCCACTTACTATTAGGTGATGCTGGCACCCCACTTATTATTAGGTGATGCTGGCACCCCACTTATTATTAGGTGATGCTGGCACACCACTTATTATTAGGTGATGCTGGCACCCCACTTATTATTAGGTGATGCTGGCACCCCACTTATTATTAGGAGATGAAGGCACCCCACTTTGTGTGGCCAATGTTGGCACCCCACTTGCAATAACAGACGAATCTTCAACTTACTATTGCCCATGTCCCAGTTTCTGCTGCCAGGTGCCAGTTGCATGCCACAGATGGATCAGTAAGGACAGACACGGATTACTAATGACACCATGAGACCCCAATCATGCCACCCGTGCCCGCTGATAAATGACATGCACCCACTTGTGCCAGTTGCAGCTGTCATGCCCAGATGTGGATGCCAGCGAAAAGCTCACACCACAGTCACGAGTGCTGCCCACAGTGGAGGGCGCGGTGCCCGGTAGCTGCACTCACCGAGATGCCGGCTCTCCTGTTTATGCTCCAGCTATCCAGAAGCGGCGGCCGGAGGCTCCGGGAAAGTCCATGAGTGCCCGGGAGCAGGACGGCCTCTGATCAGTCAGCACTCCCTCTCCTCTCCTCCTCCTCCCCAGCTCTCCTCCTCCCTTCTCTCCTCCTTCATCTCTCTTCCTCCCTTCACCCAGCTCCAATCTGCTGCCCTGTGTCTGCAGCCTCCTCAGACCCTCACTCCCTCCTGTGTCCGGCTCATCCAGACATGGTGTATCGGCCCATAAACAGAACAGTATATATCCCCTCATACACAGAACAGTATATATCTCCTCATACATTGTACAGTATATATCCCCTCATACATTATACAGTATATATCTCCTCATACATTGTACAGTATATATCTCCTCATACATTGTACAGTATATATCCCCTCATACATTATACAGTATATATCTCCTCATACATTGTACAGTATATATCCCCTCATACATTGTACAGTATATATCCCCTCATACACAGAACAGTATATATCCCCTCATACACAGAACAGTATATATCTCCTCATACATTGTACAGTATATATCCCCTCATACATTATACAGTATATATCTCCTCAAACATTGTACAGTATATATCCCCTCATACATTGTACAGTATATATCCCCTCATACACAGAACAGTATATATCCCCTCATACATTATACAGTATATATCCCCTCATACACAGAACAGTATATATCCCCTCATACATTATACAGTATATATCCCCTCATACATTATACAGTATATATCCCCTCATACATTATACAGTATATATCCCCTCATACACTGTACAGTATATATCCCCTCATACATTATACAGTATATATCCCCTCATACATTATACAGTATATATCCCCTCATACACAGAACAGTATATATCCCCTCATACACTGTACAGTATATATCCCCTCATACATTATACAGTATATATCTCCTCATACATTATACAGTATATATCCCCTCATACATTATACAGTATATATCCCCTCATACACAGAACAGTATATATCCCCTCATACACTGTACAGTATATATCCCCTCATACACTGTACAGTATATATCCCCTCATACACTGTACAGTATATATCCCCTCATACATTATACAGTATATATCTCCTCATACATTATACAGTATATATCCCCTCATACATTATACAGTATATATCCCCTCATACACAGAACAGTATATATCCCCTCATACACTGTACAGTATATATCCCCTCATACATTATACAGTATATATCTCCTCATACATTGTACAGTATATATCCCCTCATACATTGTACAGTATATATCCCCTCATACATTGTACAGTATATATCCCCTCATACATTATACAGTATATATCTCCTCATACATTGTACAGTATATATCCCCTCATACACAGAACAGTATATATCCCCTCATACACTGTACAGTATATATCCCCTCATACATTATACAGTATATATCTCCTCATACATTGTACAGTATATATCCCCTCATACACTGTACAGTATATATCTCCTCATACATTGTACAGTATATATCCCCTCATACATTATACAGTATATATCTCCTCATACATTGTACAGTATATATCCCCTCATACACTGTACAGTATATATCCCCTCATACATTATACAGTATATATCTCCTCATACATTGTACAGTATATATCCCCTCATACATTATACAGTATATATCCCCTCATACATTGTACAGTATATATCCCCTCATACATTATACAGTATATATCCCCTCATACACTGTACAGTATATATCCCCTCATACATTGTACAGTATATATCCCCTCACACATTATACAGTATATATCCCCTCATACACTGTACAGTATATATCCCCTCATACATTATACAGTATATATCTCCTCATACATTGTACAGTATATATCCCCTCATACACAGAACAGTATATATCCCCTCATACACTGTACAGTATATATCCCCTCATACATTATACAGTATATATCTCCTCATACACAGAACAGTATATATCCCCTCATACACTGTACAGTATATATCCCCTCATACATTATACAGTATATATCTCCTCATACATTGTACAGTATATATCCCCTCATACACTGTACAGTATATATCCCCTCATACATTATACAGTATATATCTCCTCATACATTGTACAGTATATATCCCCTCATACACAGAACAGTATATATCCCCTCATACACTGTACAGTATATATCCCCTCATACATTATACAGTATATATCTCCTCATACATTGTACAGTATATATCCCCTCATACACTGTACAGTATATATCTCCTCATACATTATACAGTATATATCTCCTCATACATTATACAGTATATATCTCCTCATACATTGTACAGTATATATCCCCTCATACACAGAACAGTATATATCCCCTCATACACTGTACAGTATATATCCCCTCATACATTATACAGTATATATCTCCTCATACATTGTACAGTATATATCCCCTCATACACTGTACAGTATATATCCCCTCATACATTATACAGTATATATCTCCTCATACATTGTACAGTATATATCTCCTCATACATTGTACAGTATATATCCCCTCATACATTATACAGTATATATCTCCTCATACACTGTACAGTATATATCCCCTCATACACTGTACAGTATATATCCCCTCATACATTATACAGTATATATCCCCTCATACACTGTACAGTATATATCTCCTCATACATTATACAGTATATATCCCCTCATACATTATACAGTATATATCTCCTCATACATTATACAGTATATATCCCCTCATACATTATACAGTATATATCTCCTCATACATTGTACAGTATATATCCCCTCATACATTGTACAGTATATATCTCCTCATACATTGTACAGTATATATCCCCTCATACACTGTACAGTATATATCTCCTCATACATTATACAGTATATATCCCCTCATACATTATACAGTATATATCTCCTCATACATTATACAGTATATATCTCCTCATACATTGTACAGTATATATCCCCTCATACATTGTACAGTATATATCTCCTCATACATTATACAGTATATATCCCCTCATACATTGTACAGTATATATCCCCTCATACATTATACAGTATATATCCCCTCATACATTATACAGTATATATCCCCTCATACATTATACAGTATATATCTCCTCATACATTGTACAGTATATATCCCCTCATACATTATACAGTATATATCTCCTCATACATTGTACAGTATATATCCCCTCATACACTGTACAGTATATATCCCCTCATACATTATACAGTATATATCCCCTCATACACTGTACAGTATATATCCCCTCATACATTATACAGTATATATCTCCTCATACATTATACAGTATATATCTCCTCATACATTATACAGTATATATCTCCTCATACATTATACAGTATATATCCCCTCATACACTGTACAGTATATATCCCCTCATACATTATACAGTATATATCCCCTCATACACTGTACAGTATATATCCCCTCATACATTGTACAGTATATATCTCCTCATACATTGTACAGTATATATCCCCTCATACATTATACAGTATATATCTCCTCATACATTATACAGTATATATCCCCTCATACATTATACAGTATATATCTCCTCATACATTGTACAGTATATATCCCCTCATACATTGTACAGTATATATCCCCTCATACATTGTACAGTATATATCCCCTCATACATTGTACAGTATATATCCCCTCATACATTATACAGTATATATCTCCTCATACATTATACAGTATATATCCCCTCATACATTATACAGTATATATCCCCTCATACATTGTACAGTATATATCCCCTCATACATTGTACAGTATATATCCCCTCATACATTGTACAGTATATATCTCCTCATACATTATACAGTATATATCCCCTCATACATTGTACAGTATATATCCCCTCATACATTGTACAGTATATATCCCCTCATACATTGTACAGTATATATCTCCTCATACATTGTACAGTATATATCCCCTCATACATTATACAGTATATATCCCCTCATACATTATACAGTATATATCCCCTCATACACTGTACAGTATATATCTCCTCATACATTGTACAGTATATATCCCCTCATACATTATACAGTATATATCTCCTCATACATTATACAGTATATATCTCCTCATACATTGTACAGTATATATCCCCTCATACACTGTACAGTATATATCCCCTCATACATTATACAGTATATATCCCCTCATACACTGTACAGTATATATCCCCTCATACATTGTACAGTATATATCCCCTCATACATTATACAGTATATATCTCCTCATACATTATACAGTATATATCTCCTCATACATTATACAGTATATATCTCCTCATACATTGTACAGTATATATCTCCTCATACACTGTACAGTATATATCCCCTCATACATTATACAGTATATATCCCCTCATACATTATACAGTATATATCCCCTCATACACTGTACAGTATATATCTCCTCATACATTGTACAGTATATATCCCCTCATACATTATACAGTATATATCTCCTCATACATTATGCAGTATATATCTCCTCATACATTGTACAGTATATATCCCCTCATACACTGTACAGTATATATCCCCTCATACATTATACAGTATATATCCCCTCATACACTGTACAGTATATATCCCCTCATACATTGTACAGTATATATCCCCTCATACATTATACAGTATATATCTCCTCATACATTATACAGTATATATCTCCTCATACATTATACAGTATATATCTCCTCATACATTGTACAGTATATATCTCCTCATACACTGTACAGTATATATCCCCTCATACATTGTACAGTATATATCCCCTCATACATTATACAGTATATATCTCCTCATACATTATACAGTATATATCTCCTCATACATTATACAGTATATATCTCCTCATACATTGTACAGTATATATCTCCTCATACACTGTACAGTATATATCCCCTCATACATTGTACAGTATATATCCCCTCATACATTATACAGTATATATCTCCTCATACATTATACAGTATATATCTCCTCATACATTATACAGTATATATCTCCTCATACATTGTACAGTATATATCCCCTCATACACTGTACAGTATATATCCCCTCATACATTATACAGTATATATCTCCTCATACATTATACAGTATATATCTCCTCATACATTATACAGTATATATCTCCTCATACATTGTACAGTATATATCTCCTCATACATTATACAGTATATATCTCCTCATACATTGTACAGTATATATCCCCTCATACATTGTACAGTATATATCCCCTCATACACTGTACAGTATATATCCCCTCATACATTATACAGTATATATCCCCTCATACACTGTACAGTATATATCTCCTCATACATTATACAGTATATATCTCCTCATACATTATACAGTATATATCTCCTCATACATTGTACAGTATATATCCCCTCATACATTATACAGTATATATCCCCTCATACATTATACAGTATATATCTCCTCATACATTATACAGTATATATCTCCTCATACATTATACAGTATATATCCCCTCATACATTATACAGTATATATCCCCTCATACATTGTACAGTATATATCCCCTCATACACTGTACAGTATATATCCCCTCATACATTATACAGTATATATCCCCTCATACACTGTACAGTATATATCCCCTCATACATTGTACAGTATATATCTCCTTATACATTGTACAGTATATATCCCCTCCTACATTATACAGTATATATCTCCTCATACATTATACAGTATATATCCCCTCATACATTATACAGTATATATCTCCTCATACATTGTACAGTATATATCCCCTCATACATTATACAGTATATATCCCCTCATACACTGTACAGTATATATCCCCTCATACACTGTACAGTATATATCCCCTCATACATTATACAGTATATATCCCCTCATACATTATACAGTATATATCCCCTCATACACTGTACAGTATATATCTCCTCATACATTGTACAGTATATATCCCCTCATACATTATACAGTATATATCTCCTCATACATTATACAGTATATATCTCCTCATACATTGTACAGTATATATCCCCTCATACACTGTACAGTATATATCCCCTCATACATTATACAGTATATATCCCCTCATACACTGTACAGTATATATCCCCTCATACATTGTACAGTATATATCCCCTCATACATTATACAGTATATATCTCCTCATACATTATACAGTATATATCTCCTCATACATTATACAGTATATATCTCCTCATACATTGTACAGTATATATCTCCTCATACACTGTACAGTATATATCCCCTCATACATTGTACAGTATATATCCCCTCATACATTATACAGTATATATCTCCTCATACATTATACAGTATATATCTCCTCATACATTATACAGTATATATCTCCTCATACATTGTACAGTATATATCTCCTCATACACTGTACAGTATATATCCCCTCATACATTGTACAGTATATATCCCCTCATACATTATACAGTATATATCTCCTCATACATTATACAGTATATATCTCCTCATACATTATACAGTATATATCTCCTCATACATTGTACAGTATATATCCCCTCATACACTGTACAGTATATATCCCCTCATACATTATACAGTATATATCCCCTCATACATTATACAGTATATATCTCCTCATACATTATACAGTATATATCTCCTCATACATTATACAGTATATATCTCCTCATACATTGTACAGTATATATCTCCTCATACATTATACAGTATATATCTCCTCATACATTGTACAGTATATATCCCCTCATACATTGTACAGTATATATCCCCTCATACACTGTACAGTATATATCCCCTCATACATTATACAGTATATATCCCCTCATACACTGTACAGTATATATCTCCTCATACATTATACAGTATATATCTCCTCATACATTATACAGTATATATCTCCTCATACATTGTACAGTATATATCCCCTCATACATTATACAGTATATATCCCCTCATACATTATACAGTATATATCTCCTCATACATTATACAGTATATATCTCCTCATACATTATACAGTATATATCTCCTCATACATTATACAGTATATATCCCCTCATACATTGTACAGTATATATCCCCTCATACACTGTACAGTATATATCCCCTCATACATTATACAGTATATATCCCCTCATCCACTGTACAGTATATATCCCCTCATACATTGTACAGTATATATCTCCTCATACATTGTACAGTATATATCCCCTCATACATTATACAGTATATATCTCCTCATACATTATACAGTATATATCCCCTCATACATTATACAGTATATATCTCCTCACACATTGTACAGTATATATCCCCTCATACATTGTACAGTATATATCCCCTCATACACAGAACAGTATATATCCCCTCATACACTGTACAGTATATATCCCCTCATACATTATACAGTATATATCTCCTCATACATTGTACAGTATATATCCCCTCATACACTGTACAGTATATATCCCCTCATACATTATACAGTATATATCTCCTCATACATTGTACAGTATATATCCCCTCATACATTATACAGTATATATCCCCTCATACATTATACAGTATATATCCCCTCATACATTATACAGTATATATCCCCTCATACACTGTACAGTATATATCTCCTCATACATTGTACAGTATATATCCCCTCATACATTATACAGTATATATCTCCTCATACATTATACAGTATATATCTCCTCATACATTATACAGTATATATCTCCTCATACATTGTACAGTATATATCCCCTCATACACTGTACAGTATATATCCCCTCATACATTATACAGTATATATCCCCTCATACACTGTACAGTATATATCCCCTCATACATTATACAGTATATATCTCCTCATACATTATACAGTATATATCTCCTCATACATTATACAGTATATATCTCCTCATACATTATACAGTATATATCCCCTCATACACTGTACAGTATATATCCCCTCATACATTATACAGTATATATCCCCTCATACACTGTACAGTATATATCCCCTCATACATTATACAGTATATATCTCCTCGTACATTGTACAGTATATATCCCCTCATACATTGTACAGTATATATCCCCTCATACATTGTACAGTATATATCTCCTCATACATTATACAGTATATATCCCCTCATACATTGTACAGTATATATCCCCTCATACATTGTACAGTATATATCTCCTCATACATTGTACAGTATATATCTCCTCATACACTGTACAGTATATATCCCCTCATACATTGTACAGTATATATCTCCTCATACATTATACAGTATATATCCCCTCATACATTGTACAGTATATATCCCCTCATACATTATACAGTATATATCCCCTCATACATTGTACAGTATATATCCCCTCATACATTGTACAGTATATATCTCCTCATACATTATACAGTATATATCCCCTCATACATTGTACAGTATATATCCCCTTATACATTATACAGTATATATCTCCTCATACACTGTACAGTATATATCCCCTCATACATTATACAGTATATACCTCCTCATACATTGCACAGTATATATCCACTCATACATTATACAGTATATATCCCCTCATACATTATACAGTATATATCCCCTCATACATTGTACAGTATATATCCCCTCATACATTGTACAGTATATATCTCCTCATACATTATACAGTATATATCCCCTCATACATTGTACAGTATATATCCCCTCATACATTATACAGTATATATCCCCTCATACATTGTACAGTATATATCCCCTCATACACTGTACAGTATATATCCCCTCATACATTATACAGTATATATCCCCTCATACACTGTACAGTATATATCCCCTCATACATTGTACAGTATATATCTCCTTATACATTGTACAGTATATATCCCCTCCTACATTATACAGTATATATCTCCTCATACATTATACAGTATATATCCCCTCATACATTATACAGTATATATCTCCTCATACATTGTACAGTATATATCCCCTCATACATTATACAGTATATATCCCCTCATACACTGTACAGTATATATCCCCTCATACACTGTACAGTATATATCCCCTCATACATTATACAGTATATATCCCCTCATACATTATACAGTATATATCCCCTCATACACTGTACAGTATATATCTCCTCATACATTGTACAGTATATATCCCCTCATACATTATACAGTATATATCTCCTCATACATTATACAGTATATATCTCCTCATACATTGTACAGTATATATCCCCTCATACACTGTACAGTATATATCCCCTCATACATTATACAGTATATATCCCCTCATACACTGTACAGTATATATCCCCTCATACATTGTACAGTATATATCCCCTCATACATTATACAGTATATATCTCCTCATACATTATACAGTATATATCTCCTCATACATTATACAGTATATATCTCCTCATACATTGTACAGTATATATCTCCTCATACACTGTACAGTATATATCCCCTCATACATTGTACAGTATATATCCCCTCATACATTATACAGTATATATCTCCTCATACATTATACAGTATATATCTCCTCATACATTATACAGTATATATCTCCTCATACATTGTACAGTATATATCCCCTCATACACTGTACAGTATATATCCCCTCATACATTATACAGTATATATCCCCTCATACATTATACAGTATATATCTCCTCATACATTATACAGTATATATCTCCTCATACATTATACAGTATATATCTCCTCATACATTGTACAGTATATATCTCCTCATACATTATACAGTATATATCTCCTCATACATTGTACAGTATATATCCCCTCATACATTGTACAGTATATATCCCCTCATACACTGTACAGTATATATCCCCTCATACATTATACAGTATATATCCCCTCATACACTGTACAGTATATATCTCCTCATACATTATACAGTATATATCTCCTCATACATTATACAGTATATATCTCCTCATACATTGTACAGTATATATCCCCTCATACATTATACAGTATATATCCCCTCATACATTATACAGTATATATCTCCTCATACATTATACAGTATATATCTCCTCATACATTATACAGTATATATCTCCTCATACATTATACAGTATATATCCCCTCATACATTGTACAGTATATATCCCCTCATACACTGTACAGTATATATCCCCTCATACATTATACAGTATATATCCCCTCATACACTGTACAGTATATATCCCCTCATACATTGTACAGTATATATCTCCTCATACATTGTACAGTATATATCCCCTCATACATTATACAGTATATATCTCCTCATACATTATACAGTATATATCCCCTCATACATTATACAGTATATATCTCCTCACACATTGTACAGTATATATCCCCTCATACATTGTACAGTATATATCCCCTCATACACAGAACAGTATATATCCCCTCATACACTGTACAGTATATATCCCCTCATACATTATACAGTATATATCTCCTCATACATTGTACAGTATATATCCCCTCATACACTGTACAGTATATATCCCCTCATACATTATACAGTATATATCTCCTCATACATTGTACAGTATATATCCCCTCATACATTATACAGTATATATCCCCTCATACATTATACAGTATATATCCCCTCATACATTATACAGTATATATCCCCTCATACACTGTACAGTATATATCTCCTCATACATTGTACAGTATATATCCCCTCATACATTATACAGTATATATCTCCTCATACATTATACAGTATATATCTCCTCATACATTATACAGTATATATCTCCTCATACATTGTACAGTATATATCCCCTCATACACTGTACAGTATATATCCCCTCATACATTATACAGTATATATCCCCTCATACACTGTACAGTATATATCCCCTCATACATTATACAGTATATATCTCCTCATACATTATACAGTATATATCTCCTCATACATTATACAGTATATATCTCCTCATACATTATACAGTATATATCCCCTCATACACTGTACAGTATATATCCCCTCATACATTATACAGTATATATCCCCTCATACACTGTACAGTATATATCCCCTCATACATTATACAGTATATATCTCCTCGTACATTGTACAGTATATATCCCCTCATACATTGTACAGTATATATCCCCTCATACATTGTACAGTATATATCTCCTCATACATTATACAGTATATATCCCCTCATACATTGTACAGTATATATCCCCTCATACATTGTACAGTATATATCTCCTCATACATTGTACAGTATATATCTCCTCATACACTGTACAGTATATATCCCCTCATACATTGTACAGTATATATCTCCTCATACATTATACAGTATATATCCCCTCATACATTGTACAGTATATATCCCCTCATACATTATACAGTATATATCCCCTCATACATTGTACAGTATATATCCCCTCATACATTGTACAGTATATATCTCCTCATACATTATACAGTATATATCCCCTCATACATTGTACAGTATATATCCCCTTATACATTATACAGTATATATCTCCTCATACACTGTACAGTATATATCCCCTCATACATTATACAGTATATACCTCCTCATACATTGCACAGTATATATCCACTCATACATTATACAGTATATATCCCCTCATACATTATACAGTATATATCCCCTCATACATTATACAGTATATATCCCCTCATACATTATACAGTATATACCTCCTCATACATTGCACAGTATATATCCACTCATACATTATACAGTATATATCCCCTCATACATTGTACACATCTCTTCCCAGATTTCATCACCATGAAGGAGGAAGAGAAAACATATTCTGCTGGAGGAAGAAGAGGGAGCAGTGGAGATAGCTGCGCAATATGTGAGCGCATGCCATAGACTGCGAGAAAGAGAACTATGATATGCCATGGACTTCTATGACCCCCACCCTGGATCTGCCCCATGCCCCCCATTCACCATCCCTACGCCATGGACTTCTATAGCCCAACCTGGATCTGCCCCATCCCCCTATCCACCTTCCCTATGCCATGGACTTCTATAGCCCCATCCTGGATCTGCCCCATCCACCTTTCCTACAGTCACTACCCAACATCCCTACAGTCCCTATCCCTATTCCCTTTTGTACACTTGCTTTTGCAAAACTAATGTGTATTTAGTCCTGACAATAAAGCTTCTTTTAATTGAATTGAATTGAATTGAACCTCCGCATACATTATACAGTATATATCTCCTCATGCATTGTGCAGTATATATCTCCTCATACATTGTACAGTATATATCCCCTCATACATTATACAGTATATATCCCCTCATACATTATACAGTATATATCTCCTCATACATTGTACAGTATATACCTCCTCATACATTATACAGTATATATCTCCTCATACATTGTGCAGTATATACCTCCTCATACATTATGCAGTATATATCCCCTTATAGATTATACAGTATATATCCCGTCATACATTGTACAGTATATATCTCCTCATACATTATACAGTATATATCCCCTCATACATTGTACAATATATACCTCCTCATACATTATACATATATATATCCTCATACATTGTACAGTATATATCTCCTCATACAGTGTACAGTACAGGGAAATCTCTGTTCCTGCCCTGAAAAATAAAAACATCAAACAGGGCCGGAGCTCAGGAGGAATACTGATCTGGTATAAAGAGGAGTTCCACCAGTACATCAAACCAGTGAAGAGAGGAGGCAGCCACATATGGATCAGGATCAGCAGCTCCATCCTCACCTCTCAGTCTGATGTCCACCTCTGCGCCACATATATACCACCACCAGAGTCACTGTACTTCAATCCAGACTGCTTCGAGATCCTACTATGAGAAGCCACCCACTATCAAGCCCTGGGCAAAGTTCTCATCTTTGGAGACCTCAATGTAAGAACAGGGAGAGAAAAAGACTTCCTGACCACGGACGGGAACATCTACATATTTGGAGCAGAGAATGACGGCCAAGATTCAGTAGTCACAGAGCTATGACAGTAGAGTCAGCAAAAGTGGTAAAAAGCTTCTGAACGTATGTAGAAGCTTAGGACTTCATATTCTTAATGGACGAACCAAAGGAGACTCCTTAGGGAGGTGTACACTAAACTCCCATGTAGGGAGGAGTGTTGTAGATATTATCCATTACAGATATGAACCTGGCAAATATCAGCGCCTTCATAGTCTCCCCACAAACGCACCTGTCAGACCACAGTCAACTTCTTCTGTACCTGAAATCTACAGAGAAACCATCCACTCAAAAGCCTCAGCACAGCGGCCTCTTCAACCAGCCTCCATCCTATAAATGGCACAAAATGTCGGCATTAAAGTATAAAGAGGCTCCCAGCAGACCTGAAATACAGCGGATGCTCCACCACTTCTACAACTACGAGTACCAGTCTAACCCAAACGGAGTGAGTCAAGCTGCAAAAGACCTCAACAATACAGTCATGGCCAAAAGTTTAGAGAATGACACAAAAATTAATTTTTACAAAGTCTACTGCTTCATTTTTTCTAATGGCAATTTGCATATACTCCAGAATGTTATAAAGAGTGATCAGCTTAACAGCAATTACTTGCAAAGTCAATATTTGCCTAGAAAATTAACTTTATACCCCAAAACACATTTCAACATCATTGCAGCCCTGCCTTAAAAGGACCAGCTAACATCGTTTCAGTGATTGCTCCATTAACACAGGTGTGGGTGTTGATGAGGACAGGGCTGGAGATCAATCTGTCATGATTAAGTAAGAATGACACCACTGGACACTTTAAAAGGAGGCTGGTGCTTGGCATCATTGTTTCTCTTCTGTTAACCATGGTCATCTCTAAAGAAACACGTGCAGTCATCATTGCACTGCACAAAAATGGCCTAACAGGGAAGAGTATCGCACCTAGAAAGATTGTGTTAGCTCCGCTCCCACTGCTCCCCGCTCCCCGGCTGTACTCACCGCCCCCGCTCCTGGTCCGGCTTCCTCCTCAGTCTCTGCCTTGACGCGCACCCCCGCTCTGCACGCTTTCCGGCAGCTGGCCTCCCGACGCCCTCCTCCACTTCCCTCGGCCGCGCGCATGGTACCTCTGCGCACGCGCCGGAGGGTTAGATCGTGCGCCTATAGCCGCCTGTCGGCGTGACCTGCTCGGACCTCCTCCCGACCTATCAGAGCCCTCCACCAGGTATTTCAGGCCGCCCTCCCCTAGTGGAGGCACCTGACTATTGAGTTATTGTCTCTTGTGTCTAGGCCGTGCTCGCTGCTGTTGCAGCTGCTCTCCGTTTAACCCTCTGTGCTGCCTGCCTTTGTGCTCTCTGTCTCTGTGCTCCCTGTCCCTGTGCTCCCAGTCTCTGTGCTTCCTGCTGTGCCATAGTGTTATCGCCTTGTCTCCTGCTCCTGCCCTCTGTTTAACCCTCGGTGTCCTCTCTCCTTTTTAGTTTTGCTCCCGCTCCTGCCTCCTGCTGGTTCCGCCGACCCACCGTCTCCTCCTCGGATCTTCCACCACTCCTCTTCATCGCTCACCCTTTTGAGCCGACCCCTGGTCCTGGCTGCCGTGGCGCTTGAACTCCTCGAGTCTGTTCCCTAACGGTCCCTGTATAGGGGTCGGTCCACTTGGTGCGCTCGCTCGGGGAGGGTTTGGCGTCACGGTCCAGTGGGTCCACTCTCGCTTCCGGCATCCGAAGTGTAACAGAATAGTCAGGCCATGGACCCCGCCGGGGCCGCCGCCCAAAAGGAGTTGGTATTCCTGAGGGAAAACCAGACCCGAATTATGTCTTTTATGAAGACCATGGATTCCCGCTTGTCGGCCTTACAGGCCGCTGACCCTGGCAACGCCTCCCAACTGGCCAGCCTCCAGCAGGAGCTGGTTCAGCAACGGGACACCCAAGCCCATATCCTCTCTTACATGGCCTCGGTCGACGATCGGTTGCTGTCCCTGCAGTCGGCTGCCGCGCGCGATCCGTCCCGCGGTTCCGATCCCGTACCTGCCCCGTCACCCAGGCTGGGAAAACCGCCTCGGTATGGTGGCGACCCAAAGTTGTGCAGGGGCTTCCTAAATCAGTGCAGGTTGCATTTCGAACTATTGCCCCAACAGTATCCCACTGATCGGGCCAAGGTGGCCTTTATTGTGTCCCATCTGGAGGGAGAGGCTCTCTCCTGGGTGAATCCCCTGTGGGAGCGGGACGATCCCGTAGTCTCTAGTGTCCAGAACTTTACGGACACTTTCCGTAGAGTCTTTGACGAGCCCGGTCGGGTAGCTTCCGCCACGGAGTCCCTTTTCTGCCTCACTCAGGGTACCCTTACGGTCGGACAATATGCCATCCGGTTCCGTACCTTGGCCTCTGAGTTGGGGTGGAATAACGAGGCTTTGGTCGGGGCCTTGACGAGCCCGGTCGGGTAGCTTCCGCCACGGAGTCCCTTTTCTGCCTCACTCAGGGTACCCTTACGGTCGGACAATATGCCATCCGGTTCCGTACCTTGGCCTCTGAGTTGGGGTGGAATAACGAGGCTTTGGTCGGGGCCTTCTGGCGTGGTCTCTCTGGCAAAATCAAGGACGAACTGGCAGGGCGTGATACCCCGACCACCTTGGAGGATCTTATTTCTCTGGCCACACGAATTGACCTCCGGTTTCAGGAACGCGCTCGGGAGGCTGCGAGAGAGAGGCGACCGCTCAGACCGTCTGCTTCTTTTCACAGGCCGTCCAGTCCTCGTCCTCCCGGTCCGTCCTCCAGTCTGGCACCGGAGCCGATGCAGGTGGATCGAGTCAAGTTGGCAGAACAGCGCCGTAAGGAGAGACTGATGGAGGGTTTGTGCCTGTATTGTGGCAGCGCGTCCCACTTCCTGCGTTCTTGTCCTGAGAGGCCGGGAAACTCCTCCACCTAGGGCAGGTAAGAGAGGCCGACCTAGGTGTATCTCACTCCTCTCATCCCCTTACCCTTTCGGTTCAGCTGATTTTTGGTCAGAGACGTGGCTCGGAGGTGGCCTATGTGGACTCGGGCGCGGCGGGGAACTTCATAAGATTGAAGGAGGTGAGGAAGTACCGGATTCCCGTGATTACCCTGAAAACTCCACGTGTTATCGCCTCTGTAGATGGAAGACCCCTACAGGAATCCGTGTCCCTGGTTACGGAGGAGGTGTGTCTGCAAATCGGGGCCTTGCACAGGGAGCGGATCGCATTCTACGTTCTTCCTGACCTAGCCCATGCCTTGCTACTTGGCCTACCCTGGCTTAGAACACATGAACCCGTCCTGAATTGGCGTTCCGGGGAGCTGGGGACATCCCTGCCAGGAGAGGTGCCTGGGGTCTGTGCGTCCAGTCAGTCCTCCTCCAGTCTCCTCGGGCCCAGGAGACTTACCACCCGCATACTGGTCGTTCTCAGACGTGTTTGATAAGAAGGAGGTGGAGATCCTTCCTCCGCATCGCCCGTATGACTGCCCTATCGATCTCCGACCCGGGACCACTCCACCCCGTGGGCGAATTTATCCCTTGTCCCCAGCTGAGACTGCGGCCATGTCTGAGTACATTCGTGAGAATTTAGCCAGAGGTTTCATACGGAAGTCTTCTTCGCCTGCCGGAGCTGGGTTTTTCTTTGTGAAAAAGAAGGACGGTTCTCTCCGTCCTTGCATTGATTTCCGGGGATTGAACGACATTACTGTAAAAAACAAGTATCCCTTGCCTCTCATCCCGGAACTCTTTGATCGGCTGCGTGGAGCCCACATCTTCTCGAAGTTGGATTTACGCGGAGCCTACAATCTCGTCCGCATCCGTCCGGGGGACGAATGGAAGACCGCCTTCAACACCCGGGACGGGCATTACGAATATCTGGTTATGCCCTTCGGTCTCTGCAACGCTCCCACGGTGTTCCAGGAATTCGTCAACGATATCTTCCGAGACCTATTGTACTCTTGCGTGGTGGTGTATCTGGACGACATCCTTATTTTCTCCCCGGATCTGGCATCTCACAGGAGGAGCGTTCGTCTGGTTCTACAATGCCTACGGGAGAATCACCTCTACGCAAAGCTGGAGAAGTGTCTCTTTGAGCAGTCTTCCTTACACTTTTTGGGCTACATTGTTTCTGATTCTGGTCTGGAGATGGATCCTGGAAAGTTGTCGGCAATTCTTCAATGGCCCCGGCCGGTGGGAGTCAAGGCGATTCAAAGGTTCCTCGGCTTTGCCAATTATTATCGCCAATTTGTGCCACATTTTTCATCCGTCATCAAACCCATCTCCAGTCTCACTCGCAAGGACGTCAACTCCTCGTCCTGGTCTCCGGAGGCTGAAGAGGCCTTCTCCTGTTTGAAACAAGCCTTTGCAACGGCACCTGTTTTACACCGACCCGAGGCTACCAAGCCATTCATTCTGGAGGTGGATGCCTCTTCCATTGGAGCAGGTGCAGTGCTTTCTCAGAGATCCCCGTCCGGCCGACTGGTTACCTGCGGGTTCTTTTCGAAAGCCTTCTCTCCAGCAGATTGTAACTACTCCATCGGGGATCGCGAACTGCTGGCCATAAAATTGGCATTGGAGGAATGGCGCTACCTTCTTGAGGGGTCGGTCCACCCGTTTACCATCTTTACCGATCACAAGAACCTGGCATATCTCCAGTCGGCCCAGAGACTTAATCCTCGACAAGCCAGATGGTCTCTCTTCTTCGCTCGGTTCGATTTCAAGCTGCATTTCCGCCCCGGGCCAAAGAACTTCAAGGCGGATGCATTGTCCCGGTCTCTGCAGTCTCCTGATTTGGTGGAGGATCCGACTCACATCATCGATCCAGCCAAGATCATCACGGTGGCCCTGGTGAGACTGATTACTCCTCCCCCAGGCAAGACCTACGTGCCTGAGGCAGACAGAAAAAAGGTACTGCAGTGGGGACATTCCTCTAAAGTTTCTGGACATGTCGGAGTCAAAAAGACGATGGAGCTCATCGCTCGTTTTTATTGGTGGCCCTCTCTCCACAAAGATGTGTCTGACTTCACGGCGTCCTGTTCCTCTTGTGCCAAAGTCAAGGTTCCCAGGCGACCACCCTCCGGTCTTCTGCTTCCCCTGCCGATTCCCTCGGTCCCATGGCAACATATCGCTTTGGATTTCATTACGGACCTGCCTGACGCTTCCGGATATACAACCATCCTGGTAACTGTCGACCGCTTCTCCAAGATGGCCCATTTCACTCCTCTTCCAGCCTTGCCCTCCGCCCCAGAGTTGGCGAAGATTTTTATCCAGCACATCTTTCGCCTCCATGGATTTCCGAAGCATATTGTGTCTGATCGAGGCGTATAATTCACCTCGCGATTCTGGAGAGCCTTATGTGAGCTTTTGGAAGTAAGGTTGGACTTTTCCTCCGCGTACCATCCCCAGTCCAATGGCCAAGTGGAACGCATTAATCAGGTACTAGCGACATATTTACGGCAGTTCACCAACGCTCATCAGGATAACTGGGTCCAACTCCTTCCCTGGGCAGAGTTCTCCTCTACAATAATCACCCCAGCGAGTCTTCGGCCAAGTCTCCATTCTTCGTGGTGTTTGGGATGCATCCTGGTATCCCTCTACCTATTTCCACCACCTCTGGTGTGCCTGCAGCAGATTCTTTGACCATGGAGTTCTCTAAGATCTGTTCCGAGACTATGGAGGCTCTCAGGAAGTCTGGGGGGCGCATGAAGAGACACGCTGACAAGAGACGTTTGGACTCTCCGATCTACCTCCCAGGTCAACAAGTTTGGCTTTCGGCCAAGTACATTAGGCTAAAGCTCCCTTCTTACAAACTGGGACCTCGCTACATTGGACCTTTCAAGATTCTCAAACGTATCAACAACGTATCTTACAAACTGGAGTTACCCGTCTCGCTTCGGATCCCCAACTCCTTCCACGTCTCTCTCCTTAAGCCGGTTGTCTTGAATCGGTTCCACCCAGCTCCTAACCCTTCTCCTCTACCTGTCTCTTCTGATGATATCTTTGAGGTAAGAGACATTTTGGCCTCGAAAAAAGTTAGGGGTAAAACTTTTTTCCTAATCGATTGGAAGGGTTTCGGTCCCGAGGAGAGATCGGGGAGCCGCAAGAGAACATCAATGCTCCGCGCATTCTTAAGAAGTTTTTAGCCAGACGCAGTGGAGGGGAGGGTAAGAGAGGGGGTACTGTTAGCTCCGCTCCCACTGCTCCCCGCTCCCCGGCTGTACTCACCGCCCCTGCTCCTGGTCCGGCTTCCTCCTCAGTCTCTGCCTTGACGCGCGCCCCCGCTCTGCGTGCTTTCCGGCAGCTGGCCTCCCGACGCCCTCCTCCACTTCCCTCGGCCGCGCGCATGGTACCTCTGCGCACGCGCCGGAGGGTTAGATCGTGCGCCTATAGCCGCCTGTCGGCGTAACCTGCTCGGACCTCCTCCCGACCTATCAGAGCCCTCCACCAGGTATTTCAGGCCGCCCTCCCCTAGTGGAGGCGCCTGACTATTGAGTTATTGTCTCTTGTGTCTAGGCCGTGCTCGCAGCTGCTCTCCGTTTAACCCTCTGTGCTGCCTGCCTTTGTGCTCTCTGTCTCTGTGCTCCCTGTCCCTGTGCTCCCAGTCTCTGTGCTTCCTGCTGTGCCATAGTGTTATCGCCTTGTCTCCTGCTCCTGCCCTCTGTTTAACCCTAGGTGTCCTCTCTCCTTTTTAGTTTTGCTCCCGCTCCTGCCTCCTGCTGGTTCCGCCGTCCCACCGTCTCCTCCTCGGATCTTCCACCACTCCTCTTCATCGCTCACCCTCTTGAGCCGACCCCTGGTCCTGGCTGCCGTGGCGCTTGAACTCCTCGAGTCTGTTCCCTAACGGTCCCTGTATAGGGGTCGGTCCACTTGGTGCGCTCGCTCGGGGAGGGTTTGGCGTCACGGTCCAGTGGGTCCACTCTCGCTTCCGGCATCCGAAGTGTAACAGATTGCACCTCAGTCAACAATCTATCGCATCATCAAGAACTTCAAGGAGAGAGGTTCCCTTGTTGCCAAAAAGGCTCCAGGGCGCCCAAGAAAGACCAGCAAGCGCCAGGACCGTCTCTTAAAAGTGTTACAGCTGCGGGATCGGGGTACCAGCAGTGCAGAGCTTGCTCAGGAATGGCAGCAGGCAGGTGTGAGTGCATCTGCACGCACTGTGAGGCGGAGACTCTTGGAGCAAGGCCTGGTCTCAAGGAAGGCAGCAAAGAAGCCACTTCTCTCCAGAAAAAACATCATGGACAGACTGATATTCTACAAGAGGTACAGGGAGTGGACTGCTGAGGACTGGGGTAAAGTAATTTTCTCTGATGAATCCCCTTTTCGATTGTTTGGGACATCTGGCAAATGGCTTATTCAGAGAAGACCAGGTGAGCGCTACCACCAGTCTTGTCTCATGCCAACTGTCAAGCATCCTGAAACCATTCATGTGTGGGGTGGCTTCTCAGCCAAGGGAATGGGCTCTCTCTCAGTCTTGCCTAAAAACACAGCCATGAATAAAGAATGGTACCAGAATGTCCTCCAAGAGCAACTTCTCCCAACTGTCCAAGAGCAGTTTGGCGATCAACAATGCCTTTTTTAACATGATGGAGCACCTTGCCATAAAGCAAAGGTGATAACTAAATGGCTCAGTGAACAAAACATAGAGATTTTGGGACCATGGCCTGGAAACTCCCCAGATCTTAATCCGATTGCGAACTTGTGGTCAATCATCAAGAGACGGGTGGACAAACAAAAACCTTCACATTCAGACAAAATAAAAGCATTGATTTTGCAAGAATGGACTGCTATCAGTCAGGATTTGATCCAGAAGTTGATTGAGAGCATGCCAGGGAGAATTGCTGAGGTCCTGAAGAAGAAGGGTCAACACTGCAAATATTGACTTGCTGCATTAACTCATTCTAACTGTCAATATAACCTTTTGTTACTCATAATATGATTGCAATTATATTTCTGTATGTGATAAAAACATCTGACAAACACACATAAAAACCAGAGGGCAGCAGATCATGTGAAAATATAATATTTGTGTCATTCTCTAAACTTTTGGCCATGACTGTATATTCTATGCAATGGCCAGACTGTCTGACCTTAAAAAAGTCAACTACGAGAGATCAAAAGAAAAACAGATCAATTGATGGTTTGACAAAGAATGTAAAGCCGTACGGAAGACCCTAAGAACAGCCTCAAACAAGAAACATAGAGACCCCAACAACCCGGGTCTGAGGGTGACACCATACAAAGGCAGTACAAAACCATCCTCAGGAGGAAGAAGCAGAGTTACATCTCCACCAAACTTAACCAACTCCAAGACGCCCTCCAAAACAACTCCTTCTGGGAACTATGGAACCACATGGGCACAAAAGACAAGAAAAACAACATCCATATCCAAAATGGCAACATCTGGCTCCAGTACTTCAGAGACCTCTATAAAGACATCCCAAAGGAAGAACTGAGCCAAGAACAGGAAAGCATAATGGCAAAACTAAAAGCAATGGAGGAAAAAGTAAAAAATTTCCAAAACCCCGTGGATACACCAATCACACTACAGGAAGTTGCAGAGAGAATCTCTTCCATAAGCTGTAGAAAAGCCGGTGGCCTGGATGGAATCCCACCAGAAATGCTGAAGTACAGCCCACCAGAAATACAGGCCGCCATGGTTAAACTTTTCAATATTGTTCTAAGTGCTGGCTACTTCCCTCGTACCTGGAACCAAGGCCTCATCACACCCATCCACAAGAATGGGAACAGGTACGACCCTGCCAACTACAGAGGAATATGTCAGCAGCAACCTGGGAAAACTGTTCAACAGCATCCTGAACAAGAGGATCCTCAGTTTCCTCACTGAGCACAACGTCCTCAGCAAGAGCCAAGCAGGGTTCATGCCAAACCACCACACCACTGACCACATCTACACCCTGCACAGCCTCATTCAGAGCCACGTCCACAATACAAAGAACGGGAAGATATATGCCTGTTTTGTGGACTTTAAAAAGGCCTTTGATTCAGTGTGGCACCCAAGCTTATTCCTGAAACTGCTGGAGAGCGGAATAGGAGGAAAGACCTACGATGTCATCAAAAGCTCCTACACCGAGTACCTCTGCAGTGTGAGTGTGAACGGTAAAAGAACGGCCTATTTCCAGCAGAGCCGGGGAGTCCGTCAAGGCTGCAGCCTAAGCCCAACGCTCTTCAACATTTTCATCAACGAAATGGCTACCGCTCTGGAATCTTCCACAGCACCTGGTATCACCCTCCACAACGCGCAGGTGAAATTCCTGCTGTACGCAGATGACCTGCTGCTTCTGTCACCAACCGAGAAAGGACTCCAAGAAAACCTGAAAATCTTAGAGAAATTCAGCTCCACCTGGGCACTTCCGGTCAACCTAAAGAAAACCAACATCATGGTGTTCCAGAAGAGAAAGAGAAAATCAGACCAGCACCCTTCATTTGTCCTCAACAACTGCGCCCTTACAGGAACGGACAAATATACCTACCTGGGCCTAGAGATTCACCGGTCAGGGAGCTTCAAACAAGCCATAGAGACCCTGAAAGACAAGGCCAGCAAAACCTTCTATGCCATCCGAAAGAAACGCTACCATCTGAAGCCACCAGTGAGGGTCTGATTAAAAATCTTTGACTCTATCATCGCCCCAATCCTCCTGTATGGCAGCGAAGTCTGGGGCCCTCACACCTACCCAGACTGGTCAAGGTGGGATTCCAGCCCAACAGAAATATTCCACCTGGAATTCTGCAAGCACCTTCTCCAAGTCCATCGGAGTACCTCCAACAGTGCTTGCCGGGCCGAGCTGGGCAGATTCCCTCTACACCTATCGGTTCTAAAGAGGGCACTGTCATTCCGGGCTCACCTACGTAGGAGCAAGCCAAGCTCCCATCACCATAAAGTCCTGACACATGTAGGTGAAACAGAAAAACCAGGATCCTCGGAACAGCACACCCAAACCCAACCTGACCAGAACACCAATCACAACAACCTGACAAAAGCCGAAATCAGGAAGATGGTAGACGAAGGCCAGGAGAGGTACGTAAGTGACTGGAAGAACGACATCATCAGCTCACAGAAACTGACCATGTACCGGAGTCTACAGAGAGACTACAGACTTGCCCCATACCTGGAGAAACTCCCGGACCCCAGAGACCACAAGATCCTGAGCCGGTATAGACTCAGTGCCCACAGTCTAGCCATCGAGGTTGGCCGACACAGGCAGAGCTACAAGCCCTGGGAGGAAAGACTGTGCCAACACTGTGACCAGGAGGCCCTGGAGGATGAGACCCACTTCCTGAAACACTGCCCCAAATACTCAGCAGTGAGGGACACTCACTTCAGGAGACTCTCACATCTCTTCCCGAATTTCATCACCATGAAGGAGGAAGAGAAAACATATATCCTGCTGGGGGAAGAAGAGAGAGCAGTGGAGATAGCGGCGCAATATGTGAGCGCATGTCATAGGCTGCGAGAAAGAGAACTATGATATGCCAAGGACTTCTATGGCCCGCACCCTGGATCTGCCCCATGCCCCCATCCACCTTCCCTATGCCATGGACTTCTATAGCCCCATCCTGGATATGCCCCATCCCCCCATCCACCTTTCCTATGCCATGGACTTCTATAGCACCATCCTGGATCTGCCCCCATCCACCTTTCCTACAGCCCCTACCCAACATCCTTACAGTCCCTTTCCCTATTCCCTTTTGTACACTTGCTTTGTCAAAACTACCGTATTTTTTGGACTATAAGACGCACCAGACCATAAGACGCACCCAAATTTTCAGAAGGAGAATAGGGAAAAAAATAATAATGTGTCAAATGGGGGTCCGTCTTACAGTCCGAATTCAGCTTACCTGGGAAGGTAGATTACTAGTAGTCCCTTTCTGTCCACCTGTGATTCGCAGCAATAAGCTGGTAATTAATTAGCTCTCTGCTGGAAGCCATGGGCGAGGCTCCTTACTCTATAAACCTCAGCTGACAGTCTCTAGCTGCCTTTTATTCAGTGTCAGCTAAGACCTGGTCACTCTGATGCTTTTCTCCAGTCTGCTATTTTTTATATTCTGTTTTCTGACATCGATTTATACTTTTCCACCTGCTTTGTCACCCTCACATTGAGCATAGAAGCATGAATTAATAATAAATTGTAAATGGAAAAAAAAAGAGCCAACACTTTATTTTGACCCCTTCATTCTACGAGCCCCTGCTTGAACATGTAATTAAAGTAGGTTATCTGATGGAGATCAGACATGGAGCGCATAAACAGAGGAAAAAACAGCTGTGTTGTTGATACTTTCCTCTCCTGTGTAAATAAGTTTTCCTTTCTTCAATAAAACACAGGCAGCCGGGATGGAGCCAGACACCAGATATGTACGTATATTGTTTTTTTTGTTGTGACGGGTGTAGGTCCTATAGTTATGGGAAAACATGCAAAACACAAGCCGCGGAGACACCATCACATGTTTCTCAACGCAAGCAATGACTAGCCAGGTCTTTCCCCGGAAAGGAACAACCACGGGAAGGGTAGTCTCCAATGAAGGAAACCACCTATGCCAAAACATGGTATCCATCCACAGACAACTGTTTCGTGGTATTGCCCCTCATCAGTGTGGAGTAGGAAACTGGCCAGCAGGAGCAGTGCCTAGTAGAAGACTGTGAAAAATGAGGATGAATGAACTCATGGAGATCAACATCCAACACTGCGGAGACACCATCACATGTTTCTCAACGCAGTGATTCTAGAGCAATGCCCCCATCCCTTATGGGAAATATGTAAAAACATGCAAAACACAAGCCGCGGAGACACCATCACATGTTTCTCAACGCAAGCAATGACTAGCCAGGTCTTTCCCCGGGAAGGAACAACCACGGGAAGGGCAGTCTCCAATGAAGGAAACCACCTATGCCAAAACATGGTATCCATCCACAGACAACTGTTTCGGGGTATTGCCCCTCATCAGTGTGGAGTAGGAAACTGGAAACCAGCCTAGTAGTGAAAGCAGCCAAGGACTCATCAATCAATTGTCAGTAAATTGTATGATTGTCCTGACAAATGGAGGCAGCGGAGTGCTGTTAATGACATTCTTGCTTTCTGTTTTTGTCCCTGACAAGACCCCTCAGTGTCGATCCCACCTGACGACCCCTCTTGCCTCTGGTTCGTTTCTCCGGACAGCAGCGTCACGCACAGTGTGGGAAGACTAAGTGCAACCCGAATGGAAGGGAGCCCAAACGCTAGGGAATTGGGGAATGGAGACCCCCTTGGCAGCACCCTGCCTCCACTACCATCCCTATATTGGTTCCTCACCAATCGCTGAGCAGGAACCTAAGCCATGTATATCCCTAGAGCTAGGCCCTGAATAGGGAAGGGGGTGAGCACTGGTCAGTCCCCATTGTACACTAAAGACAAGAAGGGAGACAAACAAGGCGGAAGAACCTTATCTTGAGCAGACTCGGAGAGTTATCACCAAACGTCCTCCAACAGCACCAGAGAGGAAGTTAGCCGACTATCATTGCTCCAAGCCTTCACAAGAAAAACTCCCTGAATCAGGTACCTCCCTGAAGCAGACTGGGAGTCTATAAACACCCAGGTTCAGGTGTGTCAATTAGAGACGGAGGGAGTTTGCCACTGGGTCCACAAGTCAGAAGGATTAAGTAGGCGTCTGCAATGCCAAACTCAGAGACCTTCTGCAGCCAGATGCAGAGCGACTGTCTGTAACATCTGACACACCCGTGACAAGCCGCCTGTCTGTAGAAGCAATCCAGAAGACCCCGTTGTAATACCAGATACCCGTACAGAGGTTAAAGGGTGAAGGTCGGAGTTCCTCTGGAATGTGTCAGATGGAGTGGCTCACACCAAGTCTGTCGGAGTCTTTTTGAACCTGCAGGCACTGATGTAACATACAACACAATCACTGGTGGTCTCATCTAGATAATCAGAATTTCTTTCAAAGCTGGTGATGTCGAGCCAAGCTCAAGGTTAAGGAAAGGCACTGTGTCTCGTATCTCTTGTGCGTTATGATTCACTCAACCAGCTTCAACTCACCACTATTTTTGGGGTTCTGCATGACTCCCACCTTCCAATATGTATTGTTTTCCTAAACATCTCCTAATATCTTTTCTTCCCTGATCAACGTCCTCATTATCTATTATTTCCTGTAGTTCCCGATTCACTTCATTAACTCCTTCTCTCACTGATTAATTCTTCTATCCTCTAATTTCCTCTGATTCATTCCATCAACTTCTAGTATGTCTTATTTTTTCTGATTCAGTTCCTGCTTATTTATATAATGCTGTGCTAGAATTTTTGTAACTCATTTAGTTAAAGGGAATCTGCCATCAGGTTTTTTCCACCTAATCTGAGAGCAGCATGATGTACAGACAGAGATCCTGATTCCAGCGATGTATCATTTACTGGGCTACTTGATGTTATTTTCTTAATATCACTATTTTATCAGCAGGAGATTATCGCTAGAGGGCTAATAAACCTGCTGCCAGATAGACATATCCATGAGTCCTATATAACCCCTCCCTCACAACTGATTGGCAGATGTCTGCCTATGCAAGGGGACACAAAAATCTGCCAATCAGTAGTGTGGGCGGTGTTATACAGAGATCAGATTTCAGAGAACTGGTGGATCTGCAGCCGAGAAAAATGTGATATTATCAAAACTACAGCAAAAGCCCAGTAAGTGATACATCTTTGGAATCAGGATTTCTTTCCCTGTATCATGCTACTCTCAAAAATGTCATGACAGATTTCCTTTAAAGGGGTCATCAGGGCTTGACATCCCTTCCAATATACTCTCTTGGGGCACAAAAGCTTCATACAGGAGCGGTAGGTTTTATCGTTTTGGACCCCTCTCTAAGTGCCATAGTAGAGAGCCATTAATAAGCAGTGGCTCTTGGTCTAACAGTCATGGTACGATTATGCAAGGCCATAGACAGACATATTTTTTTTATGTGGCCACATAATACTACATTTACCGGTTAGTGTCCATTTCAGTGTAACTAATCCACTGATAGAAACAGCCCATGGCAAAATTAGCTGATTGCCAGAGCTTTTATGAACCGTGCCTAAAACTCTGATATTAAAGGAGTTGTCTGTGATGAGACAACCATTTAAAGGGAGTCGGTCAGTAGGATCAATCCTCCTAAGCCGTCTATATGGGCATGTAGGTCATAGGAAGTTGAGTAAAATGATATCTTGATATCTACCATCTGATGTCCTATTCCAGAGAAATCCACATTTTTCTTAATATGTAAATGAGCTGTTAAGATCTATGGGCCGGACATAGATCTCCCTAATAATCTGCCTTTAGAGCTTAATTTAAATGAAATGCGTTACCAGTATGAGACATGTAATGACTGACAGTCTGCTCTTCTGATCTATATGTCTCACTGGTATGGCTTCCCTTTTTAAAATAAACTTTAGGCAGATTCTCGAGGAGATCTCTGTTCGGCCTATAGATCATAACAGCTCATTTTTTACTTAAGAAAAATGTGGATTTCTCTTGAATAAGACATCGGATCGCAGATATCAAGGTATCATTTTATTCAGCTTCCCATGACCTACATGCTTATATAGATGGCTTAGGAGGATTGATCTATGCCATTGACTTCTATAGCCCCATCCTGGATCTGCCCCCATCCACCTTTCCTACAGCCCCTACCCAACATCCCTACAGTCCCTATCCCTATTCCCTTTTGTACACTTGCTTTGGCAAAACTAATGTGTATTTAGTCCTGCCAATAAAGCTTCTTTGAATTTGATCCAACTGACAGATTCCCTTAAAAGAGTTAAAAAAATATATATACATAATTGCCTCTAAGATATGGCATCCTATATAATATGTATGATCTCCTGTAAAATATAATGAAATAAATCAAAATATAATATATAAAAAGTTCTAAACATTATATATCACTTCTATTCCTCCATTACCCTGTTCTTTGTTCTTCTGGCTATATTTTTCATTTCCCCCATAAGCACTTACACCCTTTATGCCACTTTCCTATTTTTCTGTTTAGATGCATACAAAATGTGTGAGTCCCTAGTTCTTCAAAGGTATCCATTAACTGTTATCCATGTGCACCCCATGGACAGGTATTTTCTGCCTTCCATTTTCCCAATCCCCTATACTAAACATTGAAGTGGACCCCTTTTCTCTCTAAGATGTACTTTACACCTGCTTCCTGGCACTTTAATCCTTCTGAAATCCTTCCATTCTGTTCTCCAACGAATGTGTTCTATTGTTCTCTCTGAAAAATCTCTCTATCCGTTTTGTTATCTTTTATGTTATGTTGTCAAGTGTTTTACCTTTCATTGATTTTGTATGTCATTTGCACGACCTTTAACTTCATTTCCATTTTTCTATAGATTTTTTTGCCTATGTTGCGTTTTCTTCTACTCAAAGGAAACCTTTCACCAGGTTTTGGCCGATATGAAATACGACCACCACCTTTCAGGCCTGATATACAGCACTTTAAACTCGACCTACAAGACAATAAAAAGAGCTTTTATTATACCGGTCTTAGAGGGTGTCGCTGGTCCTGGTCAAGCACCTCACTTCTTCTTGCAATGCCATCTTCTTTCTTGCTTCGTGTGGATGACATGTCGCTATGTCATCCACACAGTCTCCAGGGTATCGCGCTCATGTGCAGGCGCACTTTTCTGTCGTGATCAGGGTAAAGTACTGTAGTGCGCAGGCGCCGGGAAAGGTCAAATAGCCCTGACGTATGCGCACTGTTCTGTCCTCACTAAATGAAGCAGAAATCATGTAGTTTATACAGGCAGCTAAACCGCTATAATGGGGTCCAATAAGGAGACTGTAGTTGAATCTGTGCTTTATTGAACATGATGGTATATTGGCGCGGTGAAACTACAAGCAAACATATAAATACACTCAGTCAATACAGGGTACATCAGGAATTCTTATATACATTATACAATATAAATTAACATCTGCGCTAATAGCTAACCAGGGGAGAACTAGCTAAGCAGGCTAATATGGGACAGGAATTAGATACAAGAAGCATAAATACATACCAGCGATGCTATCACAAGGAGAGAAGAGAAATGAGATGCTTCCTGAATGCAGGCAGAAGGAAAATGGAGAACTGGAGGTAAATGGAGGCTGAACTAACCATAACCCTTTGCAAAGGCTACCAGGATGCAGTGCAACCTTGCCAGAATGCACTGTAAAAGCTTACCAGAATGCACTGCAACGGTGGGAAAAGTACAAGCAAAGTGAAAGTAAAACACAATAACACTGCGGTTATGACTGGTCACCAGAGGGAGCCAGAAACACTGACAACATTAAAAAGCAGATAATCGAGGATTATGAATCAGATGTAGGAGACAGAACACGCACTACAGTACTTTACTCTGCAGTAGTCAGGGCAGACAAATACGCCTGGGCAGGCTGGGGGCCCTGTGTGACTGACATAGGGACACCTCATTCACACGAAGCAAGAAGGAGAACAACATTGCAAGGAGAAGGGAGGCCCGGACCAGGACCAGCAACACCCCTCGGACCGGACCTCCCAGGAGGTGATTATAATAAAAGCTCTTTTTCCTGTCTTGCAGGTCAGGTTGGGGGCAAATATACAGCATTATTGAATGCTGTATATCAGGCCTGAAAGGTGGTGGTCTTATCTCATATCGGCCACACCTTGTGACAAGTTCCCTTTAAGTCCAGTGGCATTAATTCCTCAGCCCAGATGAAGTTTTTGTCTCCTGTTTTTGACATGTTCTACACAACCATAAGTCAAGACTTCCTATTCCAACTAATGTCTCGATATTCTCTAGTTCTAATACATTAGATCTGCATAGGCAAAGGGTTTTTTTTGTGCTTTTTTTTTAATGCCAGGATAGAGCACATCCATTGCATAGGAAATGATAGGCCTGGTGCAATTTACAAGGTTGATTAAGCGATAATGATCATAGTATGTTTGTTTAGAAATGAAGGAAATTGCTTCTGCAATGAAAATTCATCAAAACTGCTAAAAAAAAATAATTGCTAGTTGTTAATCACTAGAGCAATTTGTTGTTGAGAAAGGGAGACATCAACGTAGTCTTTAATGGGGTTGTCTGCTTTGGACAAAACATTTTTTTTTTTTTTTGCTAAAAGGGCTTGTGCAGACCATTGTATTTTTGAGCAGAGTGTGATCCTACAACACATTGGATCGTAGTCGAACCAATGTTATTCTATGTGGCCGTGCACATGTCCATTCTTTTCCTCGGACCGAGACTGTCTGGGGAAAAAGTCACAGCATGCACGATTTTTGGATCACACTTGGCCATGCAAGTCAATGAATCCATGGAACATAATTGTACAGGACTCGGGTGACATCTGACTGAGAATATGAAGACTTTTTTTTCTAATCTCCTTACCTGAGAAAATCTGATTACACTGATCAGAGTTTGATCATAGTGTCATTAGCACAATCGGACTGATTTTCTCGGATGAGAGAAAATACGGTCATGTGACCCTAGACAAAGAGTTCCTCTTATGTCTTACCGCCGTCACGGCCGCCTCCACTTCTACTCACCTCCTCGCTCCAGCGGCGCTCCCTTCTCCACGTCGGGGATTGCGCCGTCTGACAGCTCCACAGTCGGCGGTGTCTCTGCGCATGCACCATAGGCCGCGGACGCGCATCACCTCCTCTCCCTGAGCTCCGGCGGTGCCCTGACCCGGAAGCACCGCCGGACCAATGGGAGCTTGTGGGTCATGTATATCAGGCCACCCTTCCCTAATGGAGGCGCCTGATCTTAGGTTCCCTAGCGTTTGGCCTTGCGGCTCTCAGCAGCTACCTTGTCGTCTCCCTGCTTTTGTCTCCCCAGCTCTGCCCGCCTCTGAGTCCTTGCCTGCCCACCTGTCCTTTGTTCCAGCCGTGCCCGCTTCTGAGTCCTTGCCTGCCTGCCTGTTCTGTGTTCCAGCTTTGCCCGTCTCTCCAGTGTCCTAGCCTGCCTGCCTGTCCTGTGTCCTAGCATGCCTGCCTGTCCTGTGTTCTAGCCGTAACCATTTGTCCAGTGTCCTGTCCGTGCCGCCTGAGTTCCAGTTCTGTCCTATCGTACGACTCCGCCTTGTCCTCCAGTTCCACGTCAGGTCCGCCACCCGCACTGCACTCCATCACCCAATGCTCTCTCTCTGTCCCGTGGAGGGGCTCCAGCTTCCCTAAAGAGCCACCCTTCTTGGTACCGGCTTTCGTGTTACTCAGCCACGATTCAGAGGTTTTACTCAACCACTCTTGGAGGTTTGCCTTGCCAAGCCATAACATTATGGTTGTCCTTCTGATTTTTAGATCCCAATGATCAATTGTGATCTGTTGGGAAACACAACAATAGTTGTTTCATGTGATGAACTTATTTTTAAAAAGAAGCTGTCTGGGGGCGTGTTGTGCAGGAATGAATGTGTCGCATGGATTTATGTCTTTTTATATTAATTAAGGAATTTGCTCTTCAGACCTTCTGGGGTCATCACACAACACAGAACCAGACACCAATCAGAGGACAACATAACTTTCCCACTCCTTATCTATGAACTGTTCCAATATTTATGTTTATCCCTCTCCCATAGTGACAATTCTGCTTCATGTCACTTGTCTCATCTATTGCGTTATTTCTGTGCTGTTTTGTGCATAAATAAGTGATTCTTCAGATATTGTATTAGTCAATGCCTGATGAAGAGACCTGAGTAGTCTCGAAAGCTTGCAATGTGTTACCATCTTTTCAGTTAGCCATTAAAAGGTATCAACCACTGAGGACTCTCAATTCTAAATATTCAACATTTTACAAAAATGTTATCATGATTGTGGTGGCTACTTGGTAGAGATCAGCAAAAAGATTAACGCTACCCTCGTCCGACATCTGTTGCAGCCGGACTAGGGCTGTGAGAACTTTCATGGCATGCATCTCAATGCTGTAATTCTTTATACCTTTTGTCAAAAGGTGTCACATGAGTTCATGATGTTGCAGAGTCCTAGTAATCACAAGAGGCATCCAAGATGTCAACCTCCGAAGAATTACGCTGTGCTCTTGTCCAGTTGCCACGCAGTACCGACGTTAATGACGAACTAGAGTAGTGAGAAGAATCTTTTTGAGCATCTCTAATACTTGGCATGGGTAGCATTGCTACATAATGGTCAAATGACCATGCTCCTGTGGCTAGAAGTCACCAAACTTACCGTAATAACGGATCATTCAGATATCGGTACACAAAAAAGAATGGTCCAAGTTTCATCACTATTTTTGATCAGAGTGTCATCAGGGTTTGATCAAAGGTCCAGCCGTTTTTCGCAGATGAAAGAAAACTATTGGAGGTTTATCAAGCTTCTTCTATCAAACAATCAGTGAAAAATGGCAGCACAGTTTTGTCCGATTGTTTTCTTCACCGATCCATAGACTTGCATTGTCAAGCATGGTCCTACATTTGGACCAATATCGGACAAGTCTGTCACCTGTGGACACACCTGTGGATGTATTTTAATGCACACCTGAAACACACTGCTTCTTTGTGTAGTATCA
The DNA here is from genome assembly GCF_039654945.1 of Dendrobates tinctorius. Lineage (NCBI taxonomy): Eukaryota > Metazoa > Chordata > Amphibia > Anura > Dendrobatidae > Dendrobates > Dendrobates tinctorius. The sequence goes on from NW_027361688.1 coordinate 23,118,948, forward strand.
TGGGAAAGACTAAAGAAATCAGCCAAGATATCAAGAAGAGAATTGTGGACTTGCACAAGTCTGACTCATCCTTGGGTACAATTTCAAGATACTTGAAGGTGCCTCATTCATCTGTGCAAACAGTTATACGCAAGTACAAACAAGATGAGAATGTCCAGCCATCATACCGCTCAGGAAGGAGATGGGATCTGTGTCCCAGAGATGAACGTGCTTTGGTCCGACATATGCATATCAACCCAAGGACAAATTCTGATTTCATATCAGATATTGAGAAAAACATCCATATGTGTCTTTTTATATAGTGTATGTGAACTTCTAGTTTCAACTGTACCTGTAATGTTAATTTAAAATAATTTTTTCTTTTTTTAAATTAAAATTTTAGTTAATCTCTACATAAGAGCACACATTTTGGAAGAAACGTTTCAATAATCAGTAGTTTCAGTAAGCAGTGTTATGTAACTTACAATTTTGTATAAAGACGTGTATAATGATTGCATACTGAAGAATGTTCCCATGTATTGTCTTTCACACGTTAGTAGCTAGGTAACAGATGTACCCGTACCTAAAAATGCGCATCTTTTAATAGCCGTTCAGAGAGTCTAAAACAAACAGCCAGTCCATTATTGCTCGGTCAAGTTCACCTCTTTTCGAGTGAAGGATTTTAATCCATTAGCTTCATGCGGAGGTAATCTTCCCATACGCGTACATGGGCGACATTACACGATGAGTAACCTATAATAACTCTATGAACAAACAAATTAACACATGTTATGGGGTTAGTGATATGGCTGTCAGTGATCAGAGGGGCAGCAATGTGGTTTGCACAGGTATGAGAGGCGGTGATATGCCTGGCACTGATATGTGGCGGTGATGTGGCTGGCACTGGTACCATATATGTCAAGGTTATTTTACTGGCACTGTGATGTGGGGCAGTAATGCGACTGGCACTGCTGTGTGTGTAAGTGATATGGCTGGCACGGTTAAGTGTGGAGGTGAAGTGTCTGGCATCAGTATGTTGGGCAGTGATGTGCCTGGCACTGGTATGTGTGGATGTGATGTTTCAGAGAAAACATACTTTGAAAAGCCGGACAGGAACTATGCCTCTTGGATAACTAGTCTGAGGCCAGATCCGAGCGGTTTCTCCACGCCCCACTGGGGTCCGGTGACATGACAATCTAGGGGAGGGAGAAAGGAGAACCCGCTGAAGATCGGCCTCTTGGACTAGTTATGTGAGATGAGTAGTCTCTGGCCAGGTTTTTTCAAGGCATAGTTTTTCTCAATCACCATTCTGTATCAGAGTAAACTATACATAGCTATAAAAACATAACCAGCATCTCCTTAAATATCATGACAGGTTTCCTTCCCTCCATCTGTGGCAAAGCTTCCCATGTCTCCCACCAATCTTGCTAGTCATAGTCTCAGGGATCCATATTCATCACTTGTTTGAAGACATTATTACAGAGGGCTAAAGTCGACCATATACATTAGATTGCTGTAAGCCGAACAGCTGCCTCTCCTGACTCCCCCATATACAGGAGCGCTCGGCTCCTTGGTCCTCTATGAAAGAGTTACTCTTGGCTTGCATGTAGCCAATTGACGTTCATTTAACGACCATACCCAGTAAGTATACATGGACCCTTAGACCTTAGAGTTGGCAACAAGAAGGGGGAGGAGGTTGCACAAGGCAGATGAGAGAGGAGAGAGGGGAGAAAGCACAAGTTATTAGAGAGGACAGTTTATTCATGCGGTAGATAGGGAGGAAAGTATCAGATCCTTCATAAGTTGCATCATTGTAGAAATAAAGCTATACTGATACATGAGAACTAGTGAAAACAGCAGTTGTAGCAATGGGTCAGAAGAACAGCGAGGTGGCAGGTAGAGTTTGAATGACCGGGCAGAGAGCTGTGTTGGTGTAAAGGAGGAAACAGTTTGTTTGATGCAGTGAGTAACCGGAGACAGAGAAGGGGTAACAAGTATTTACTAAAAAATCAATAACAGTAATACTCCTCTCAGGGAGGTAAAGGAAAATGTCAAAATAATATACAAGATAAACGAAACACTTATCGGTTGAAGGTCTGACAGGGGGAAGGCTGGAATATCTCTCGGCAGCATCTCAAACGATGAACAAAGTCTCTGGCTCTGCTGCGAAGAAATGAGTAACACTGCCGCCCGACAGTGGCGAAGGATTCAGGCCTCTTTGTCTTTGGTACGCTGGAACGTGGAAACAGTACTCTGCATGAATGTCCCAGAAATGGCGCCGGGCACGGGTCGTGAGCATGTGCACTAGTTGCAACAATCCACGGTCTTTCATTGTTCCAGTATCTCGGGTGAAACAGGGGTATTCAGCGGTAAGGAATCCAGACGATAAGTCAAAAGCGTCAAGAGTAATCTCAAAGTCAGCACATGGAGGTCTGGAAACAGGGGAGTCATCAGTAGGAGCTGCGGAGAGGGAGTCAACCGTCTCCTGTCGCCTTCCCGCCAGGTCTGACCCGTTCCTGTGCTCAGACCCCCTTAAGTACCCCACGCCCCATGCTGTCTGACCGGATGGTTTATTTCTCCCAGAGGAAATGTCCCCTGCTAGCAGTGGTGACAGCCCTGATAGTTCCGGCCTTAAAGGGCACCGCACACCGCTGACTTCATCTTGTCTCACCTTCTTACAGTGGGACAGATGAACAGTGATGCGGCATGTAGAGATCGAGTGACTGGGTGGAGAGCTGTGGCTGCGGGACAGATGAACAGCGAGGTGGCACGTAAAGATCGGATGACCTGGCGGACAGCTGTGGTGAGACAGATGAACAGTGAGGTGGCAGGTATAGAATGGAAGACTGGGTGGAGAGATGTGGTGGCGGGACAGGTAAACAGCAAGGTGGAGGGTAGAGATCGGATAACTGAGCAGAGAGCTGTGGCAGCGGGACAGATGAACAGTGTGGTGGCAGGTAGAGATCGGATGACTGGGTGGAGAGCTGTGGCAGCGGGACAGATGAACAGTGTGGTGGCAGGTAGAGATCGGATGACTGGGTGGAGAGCTGTGGCAGCGGGACAGATGAACAGTGTGGTGGCAGGTAGAGATCGGATGACTGGGTGGAGAGCTGTGGCAGCGGGACAGATGAACAGTGAGGTGGCAGGTAGAGATCGGATGACTGGGTGGAGAGCTGTGGCAGCGGGACAGATGAACAGTGTGGTGGCAGGTAGAGATCGGATGACTGGGTGGAGAGCTGTGGCAGGGGGACAGATGAACAGTGTGGTGGCAGGTAGAGATAGGATGACTGGGTGGAGAGCTGTGGCAGCGGGACAGATGAACAGTGTGGTGGCAGTAGAGATCGGATGACTGGGTGGAGAGCTGTGGCAGCGGGACAGATGAACAGTGTGGTGGCAGGTAGAGATCGGATGACCAGGTGGAGAGCTGTGGCAGCGGGACAGATGAACAGTGAGGTGGCAGGTATAGAATGGAAGACTGGGCGGAGAGATGTGGTGGCGGGACAGGTAAACAGCGAGGTGGCAGGTAGAGATCAGATAACTGAGCAGAGCGCTGTGGCAGCGGGACAGATGAACAGTGTTGTGGCAGGTAGATATCGGATGACCGGGTGGAGAGCTGTGGCAGCAGGACAGATGAACAGTGAGATGGCAGGTAGAGATTGGATGACCTGGCAGAGAGCTGTGGTGGCAGGTATACATTTTTAACCTTCTCCTGGCCATTTTGCCAGAATCACCAGAAACAAATCACAAAAAAAATTTGAACTTTGGCAAAGCCTATTTTTTTTTTTTTTAATTTGAGTCAAACTTGGTTAATTTCAAATTAATTTGCTCAATTCCTCATACTGTGTGCCGCGGGGGTCTGAAAATAAATAAAGGACTGAAAACTGATACTGAATCTTGATCTTCTTAACTCATGTTATCCACCAACATATGTAAAACTCGATTTCCATACAATAGTTGTCCATAGACTTTAATGGATCAGCAAATTCATAACTTGGTCAACATAATTTTCTACAGCCCCATGAAAGTCACTTTTCCTGCCATAAACTGCTCTTCTGCCTGTACACTACATTTCTGTATAATTGTAATAAATCCAGTTCATCGGCACAATTGTTTCTAACAATTGTATTAGCCGATTATCTCGACACTGTGACATTGTACAAAGAGAGTGGGAGCATCGTCGGCCCACGTGTTATCTAACGAGCAAGTGATAGATCAAGAAAATTAAGTATCTGTTTCACTTCACTAAGTCCTTCTTTGACCTGGATATTATGAATGTCAATTTGCTTCTTTGAAAAGGTTATGAGATCGCCACACAAATGAAATTATTCTTTAGACCAGTAATAAAACACTGGGCTTGTCACAACAAGAGGGAAGTTATATGGCGAGGAATACATATTGTCTCCTTTTATTCCTCTAGTAAATTAATATCTAACGTGAGTTTGCGGCTTTCCAATATTTTTTCTTTTCAAGGTTTTTGTTTTATGCAATTTATTACATTTTTTTAAACTTTTCAAGTTTTTTTTTATTATGCAACGGTTTTGTATTGCCGCATAAAAGGAAAAGACATATGGTAACAGTATGGAGAGATGCAACCAACCAGAGAAAGAGTCTGAAGGTCCAGACAGAAGGCATGAAATTCTGGAGAATGGCTACGAAGGTGGATGAATGAACCACACGAAAAAAAAAACAAAAAGTAAGGGTTGAGTTTTTTAAGATGTTATACCATATTTAACAAATCATGAAATCTTTAAAGGGAATCTGTCAACAGAGAATCTGAGAGCAACATAATATAGGGGCTGAAAGACTGATTCCAGCGATGTGTCACTTGCTTATCAGCTTGTTCAAGTTTCACAACAATCAGTGTTTTATCAGCAAGAGATTATCACTATTGGACTAGGCATTATGTGCAAATTAGTCCAGCTATTTGTGTAACCCCGCCCCCACCACTGATTGGTAGCTTCCAGTGTGGGTGGGGTTAAATACAGCTCGGCATTCTGAGCACTCCTACATCTTCAGAAGAGAAAACAGGGATTCTATCAAAACTGCATTAAGCAGCCCAGTAAGTGATACATTGCTGGAATCAGGGTCTCTGTCCACTTGCTCTCAAACTTTCTTGAAAATAAGAATATTATATTGTAGATCATTATTTAAGGTGCCCATATACTTTTTGGCCAACATCTCCTGGCCCTATACATGTGCATATGGTCTTAAAAGAAAGAGTGGAAGCAGACAATGTCATACACCTCTGACATTGGTTAATTTTCGAAGAACAAAAGAAAAAGATTAGACATTGATATTCAGCCTGCGCCGATACTTATCTTCCCCAACATCATCTGTCGGGGAAGAGTACATACATACAGCAACTTGACAGCACGTTTGCTTATAAATCCCGCCATACCCATGGAATATCTGCGGCCCATGTATCATTCAGCTGGCAGCCATGTTGGCCGTCTTTCCCATACACAGGAGCCGTCTTTCAGCTGACATGCCTTATCTTCATGCTGGTTCGATATCTCCTCAACGGTAAATTGTCCCGGGCTTGAATACACATTAGAGTGTTGGCGAAACCCATCAATATCTGCCAACAATAGTTTAATATGTATGAAGGCCTTAAGACGGAGGACTCAGAATTACCCTTTTGTAAAAAAAAGGTCAGCTGAAGACATGGATCTACTTGGCTTACAGCTAACTACATCCCACAGTGATGTGGGAATCCCCTTTATAAAGCATGGTACACTTGGGCATTGGTTGGTGCCAGGGCCAAGGCAAGGGCTGATTAATGCTTAGAGAGCTTCCAGGGAAAATATTCAGTGGATCATGACACCTTTTATTCTTTAGAGTCAAAATGTTTTCTAAGAAAATCATAGACTCATGTTAGAGTTGGAAGGAACGTCTAGGATCATCGTGTCCAACCCCCTGCTCAAAGCAGGATCCAGTAAACCATTTAAGACAGATGTCTGTCCAGCCTCTGTTTCCAGACTTCCATTGAAGGAGAACTCACCACCTCTCGTGGCAGCCTGTTCCACTCATTGATCACCCTCACTGTCAAAAAGTTTTTCTATTATCTAATCTGTATCTTCTCCCTTTGAATTTCAATGCAACAGGCAAAATGGGTATCCACTTGATAAAGAAGGAGTAATCCTGCCACAATAATGTATAAATAGTTTATCAACAGTATGCCATAATGCACTTAAAAAATACCATCATACAATGCCAAAAACAGGACCACATAATTCTTCCTATTAGAGATGAGTGTATTGATTCGCAGCACTCAGTGGTACCTGGAGGTTGGACCTTCCTGACTCCCCACTACAGAATCTGATTTCTCAACGTGACTTACAGAAGTTGTCGCGACAGCCCTGGCTAAGCAAAAGTAGTGCTGGAGACACCAGAAGGTAAGAAGTTGATGAGCCTCACATCTAACCACTGACCTGGATGTTGGATGGGAGTCCCACAAATTGATCCGCTCATCTCTACTTCCTATGATGGTATATAGTGGACACAGATTTACAGCTCAACATGGTGCCTAAATAGCGTCATAAAATGAACACTTAACAATGGCATATGTAGCCCAAAGAAAAGTTCCACATTAGTGCCTTAAAAATGCCACAGTGCCAGTTCCAGGCAGATAGGAAACTGGAATCACTGGATGCATGGTGGAGATGGATCGGTGGAGTATAAGGGGTAACAGGCTCTAATCCAGCTCTGTAATAGTCCTACTATTCTCGTAAAAGATATTTACACGATCTTAGGGAAGAGTTTTGTACCTAAAATATCAATAAGTAATGACCTTAGATATCAATTACAGTCCATTAGACCTGGTCGGGATGACTGATGTGTATGGATTTGGAATAAAGCAATAATTCTGCAATATATAATGTATTGAGCAATTGATTAAACCTCCGGCCATCTCCGAGAAGAATCCCAAACATAAGTATTCCATTCCTCGAAATAATGAATTCATTCTGGCACTAGAGATTACCATTCCTACCTGTGACTTGAACAACATACCAAGTCCCACTCGACCTTTCCAAGCCTCGGCTCTTAGAGCTTCTAATAGGGATTCGTCTGTCCCATGTATAATATTGATCCGCATCCCAAGATGCCATTGATTATTCCTCACTCCTCTATTAAATGTCCTCTGAGTACATCAGATCTTTAGAATTCTATATTGTCAACCAAGCTGACAGTCTCCAAGGAAGGCAGAGGATAAAAGACATTCTTACGTGAGGAGTCGGTGTTAGGTAGGAGGATTAAGTATGGATTGCAGAAAATTCGTTCTGAAAACTCCGAATAATGAAAATCTCTATATGACCGGTAGTGGATATATGAAGGAAATGTGACTCATTCATAATTTCATCTTGTTCCAGGCTCGTACCGGGAACATACAAAGTCTGCCACTACTGGTAGGCTGTAGTTTGTGATAAATGGAAAGTAGCGTTGGTGCGAAACTAGTCAGTACGAATAATTAGAAGAGAATATGGGCATGCCATCGAATAAGAGGTGCCATCCAATGTGACCTGTGGACTAAGATAATGCCCACCACAAAAGGGAGATGTCACCAGTTGGAAAATATTGCAAATACCTAATGCCAAGCAATCTATGGATCCATAATAGTATGAGATGTATATGCTAAAGATGTTCTATGTCCATGGGTTGGGATCATATTGCAAGTCAACCCCTTATATTTTTTAGTGAGTGTAACAGTAGGCATGTCCCTGCACTTTGATTGACAGCCTGCTCTGCAGCGTACTGTATGTGTGTGCATAGCAGACTGTCACTCAAAGTACAGGGTAGTGATTACAGTCTCGACTCACTCTCTTCACTGCACCAAATACAAGAAACAAGCAGCTGCAGAGAGAAAATTAAGTTTTATTCTTCCTGCATCTGCTCATTTCCAGTTATTGGAGCACTTCAGGAAGTGGTTACAGTCGCAGCTCACTCTATAGTAAGCATGGCAATCATTCTACTGCACTTTGATTGACAGCCTACTTTGCAGCGTATGTGTGCAGCATGTGTGCGCAGAGTACACCTTCAATCAAAATGCACAGGAGTGATTACAGCCGTGCTCACTCCCTGCACTGCACAAAAGACTGGAAACAAGCAGCTGCAGGGAGAAAGTTACATTTATTCTCCCTGCAGCCGCTCACTTCCAGTCATCGGGGGGCGGTGCAGTGAGCGGAGACAGTCGCCACTCACTGTATAATAACAATGGCTGTAATCACTTTTTCATTGCCAGCCACTCACACTGCACACACTGCACACACATGCCGCAGAGCTGGCTGTCAATCAAAGTGCCCAGGGGGTGAATACAACCACACCCGGTCTAGTGAGTCTTGACTGTAACCATTCTCTGCACTGCCGAAATGAGCGGCTGTAGGGAGGATACTAGTTAATTTTTTCCATTTAGCTGCCACTCCAGTATGGTAACCTAAAATGATATTAATGCTATTTCCATTATTAGCTCTGTATCTGCATATAAATAGCATTTTTTGGATATGACAGGTTTCCATAATAGGAAGACATTGCATAATGTAAAGGAAGACCATTAAACTGTTATGGGGAACTTGTGGATAGATTTACGCAGTCATAGCTTTCCAATGCCTTTTGTCTTTTGGTGGCAAGAACCACGGTGGACCCTATTCTGGAGAAGATCTGTATTATCTTCCAACAAGAAAATTGGTCAAGTCCCTAGAAAGGGCATGGATGAGAAAACAAGCAACAGACCCTTATTTTTTTGGGGTAGCAAAACTGGGAGCCCATTTTAATCTAAGGGACCCAATCTCCTCTATATATATTGCTTTTCTTGTTTCACAGTGAAGACCAGAATCCATGTAAATGGGTTTAGAATTGTCAAATATGCTTGACCTTACATAACAGGTGTCAAGGCCATTCTGTTGCCAATGGTCATAAATTCGCGTCTGACCACGCTTGATCCCAACCGCTGGTTCTAATATTAGGTTTGGCCATCTTGTTTTGTTGATTTTATTGCGACCTTTTAGCTGACCTTGACTAATATCTTACTAACTGCCTTCTTGATCCATAATGTTAACGATAAAGCCAGGCTAACCGGCTGGATGTGTCAACCTTTTTATGTGTTTGGGGGCTTCTTGACTCTCCAGTGGTAGATGACATCCAAGGAAAAAATATTTTGACATGTTAAACTTAGGCATTCATGGCCCAATCATCAAAGAGGTTATTTTTTGCCAGTTTTCAGGTGTAAAACTCCTTGAAATGTTGCAAAATTTTCACACCACTAGGAATTTTCAGCCTTCACCATGTTTATGAAAGTCCTAGCCAGTTCCACCAAAGCAGGAGGCATTGCGACAGGTCAGGGCAATGCCACCTGACAACTTCATTATAATTTATGCCAGAAAAATGGCTGGTATACCATTCTGGCAGTGGCACGAGGTAGTGGAATGATGCCCAAAATTCATTAAAGAGGTTCACTCCTCTTAATAAATGAATGCAATTGGCGACCTAGAGACGTCATGACTATGCTATTATGAAAGCCAACCTTTGGTACTGCTGTGTATAGTATAAGTCATTAGACGATCGCAGGTTCAAGTCACTAAGGATACTACAAAATGTAGTAAAAAGGAAAAAAATGTTTTTAAAAATATGAAAAAAAAAGAAATTTAAAAGTAGAAATCCCTCCATTTTTCCATTAGAAATTTTAAAAAAAAACACATATGTAGTATCGCTACGTTTGTAAAAGACAAATCTAATAAAATACAAAATTAATTAACCCGATTGGTAAACACTACAGCATAATGATAAAAAAAAATCTAAAAGCCAGAGTTGTGCTTTTTTCGGCCTCCGTAACACATGTTTCATATCACTGTAATCATACTGACAATCATATTATCTGATCATTAATACTGTATAATGAACACCATAAAAAAAAAACATTGCAGAATTGCCATTTTTTTTGCAATGTCGCTGCACTTAAAAAAAGTCTATATTTTTCAGTACATCACATGATAACGTGGATGGAGTCAAGTGCAATTTGTCTGGGAAAAAGAAGTCCTCATATGGTTATATTGAAACAATAATAAAACAGTTTTAGCTCTTGGAAGAAGAGGAGGAAAAAAAAAAACCCACAAAAACAGATAATCACCATGTTGGGAAAGGGTTTAAAGTAGAGAAGTCGCTGCCAGAGGTGTGTGACACAGGCTTATTCCCCTTTTCCCATTAAAAATACATGGATGTTCTACCAGAACGAGCATGCATGCGTAAGATGGGTTTTGGAAGGAGTATTTTTTACTAATTTATGGGTTTTGGAAGGAATATTTTTTACTAATTTAGCGGCCTTCGGCTTAATCTCCGACTTGATGGATGAACGGTCTGTAGGAAGACTGATCTTGCGCAAGTGTAAACTGTGGTTTGAGTGATCCGCCATTTCCACATCGAGGTCAGCTACAGAGAATTTTGTGTTGTTTGGTGGGTTTAAGCGACATTGTATCTGTATCTGTTGCTTCCATCAATGGTACCATTGCACTTAGTGCAGTCCCGCTCCCGTTAACCATTTCCATAAATAATCCGGACCAGTCCATAAAAGCAATGTTCATTTTATATTAGGCCAAACTGATGAACAGGGGGTTACAGGTTATACATTCTCTTCCTCAACGGGGAGATGTTTGAATTCTCTGCGTTTTCTTAGGGATTGGGTCAAACAGGTCCATGTGTAACGCTACGATGCAGACCAACTAACACTGGCTAACCACTTCCCATATCCATATAGCCTTCACGCTGGTTCCCCCTGTAGGACAGCCACCCCCTCACCCTGGGGACGACCTTGAGGTTTACCCCCCAGGAGCCTGACATACACACTAGCCATAAGGATAAAATGCACCCTTTATATAACATAGGCAAAAGTGTAATCACACAATTAACTTTTAGCAACTTGCCTCAACGTCTTCTTGAGGGGAACAGGGCTCCTTTCCACCCTCTCACACAAGCCTAGATAGGTCCACCAGGGTCTTTTCATCATTATCTTAATAGTAACAAGCCATCAGGTTGCTAGTCTTCCTCTTCACCTTCTTCCTTCTATTCTTCCGACCATGATGTCCTTCTCCAGTGATTGCTCTCTTCGTATGATGTGTCCAAAGTAGCCAAGTCGTAGCTTGGTGATCGCTGCTTCAAGTGATGTGTCTGGCTTGATTTGTTCCAAAAGGAATATCTGGTGACCAAATCAGCCTTCATGGAATGACTATTGAAGGTGTTAGAGCACCTTACATTTTGTACTTCATTAGGATTATGACTACATTATTGGCTCAAACAGAACAATCATGAACATGAAGAAAAATAAATATAGGTTTACTTACTAGAAAAATGGTGACAGAAATTTTAAATTTCCCATGACCTCAGTGCCAGTATTTTAGGTCCATAAGCCGAATTGGCGGCTTGAAGATTTCAGCTGGGATTCTATAATGTCGGTCCATATTTTTTGGATAATTTTGGCTAGGTCAACTCTAATAATATCTAGATAAATCAACTCCCCACTGTATCCTTATCATAAATCTGCTCGTAGACATTAGATATTTGTTGGTAGTCCATCAAAGCTCTTCCACTGGAGTGACAATATGGACAATTTGTCTCCTATTTTTTCCCCCCAGTATAGATGTTTTCCATAATTCCTGGCAGCCACTCATCTTGCCTGTCCATTGAAATGACAACTATGAACAGATAAGCCAAATGCACATGTTAATAAGCCACAATTTTTGGCCAAACAATGATTGTCTCTATAACCATCTCTTGGTTTTCCGTAGGCAGCATTCTCATTAATCCATCCTGCTCTGAGCCGCCATATCCCTAAGCAGATTGGATAAAGATACTGGGATAATGATTAGAGGAGGGTCACAAGGGGGTACATGTTCCAAGTGCTATTATTTTGCTGTCATTCTGCATAGTTTTACTGAAAGTATTGATGCTGTTCGTATCTGACTCTTCGCAGATGCAGATAATGAGTCTGATGGGAATTTCAAATGTCTTAAAAGAGCAAAACACTTTTGAGCGGCCGGATCCTGCGAACTCCACGAAGTTCCTGATGCGAGTTCATTCTTACCAATTATCCTAATCAATAAATTGACTTCAAGAGAGAAATCACTAAGCGGGAAAAAATAAAGGCGGTGGAAGGTTCGTAGAAGAGGAGGTGGGTAATGACTAAGAAGATCTGAGCAGTACAATATTGTGCGCGGTAATAATATTAAGACACAACACGACGTCTCTTCATATAAAGCGGAAAAGAATACAAAGAACATCTCTATCAACCTCCAGTGACCAGTGTGTCTGACTAAGTGATATTTCCCCTGGGTGGACAGAATGGATCTGACAGCGTTCAGTCTCGCACCTTCAGCCATTTACTGGAAAGCGTATGATTGCATCTCGTATTGCATCCTACAACAAAACCTTGAGTACTCTTTTACGGTTATTGGGACATGCTGCTCAATGTGTTTAACGCTTCACTTAATAAAAGCCAGGCACATTGCGTGATGGCTATGTACTTCCACTGGTTCCAATTAAAAGGAACCTGACAGCTGTTTTTTTTTTACATATGGAAGTAGTTTTATGGCCTTGTAGGCGCTTGTCCTTCAAGAAAAATGATGCCTTTTTGGTAAAGATCCGATTTGCCAATCATAAGAAATCTAGATCAGAAGCCATATGCACTGTAGGCGTGAAAGAAGCACTTTAAGTACATTGACACGCCCCCATTACCAGGCTAATTTGCATATGTTCTCTACAATAAATTTCTCATGACTGGCTCATCAAATTTCAATGAAAAAGGTATATTGTTATTGGGGGAACAAGTGTCATTACAGCCATACCACTACTGCTATATGTAAAACCATCAGTACAGCTTTACATATGAAAGTAGTTTGATGGTGCTTGTCCTTCAAGAAAAATGATGCCTTTTTGGTAAAGATCCCAAGTGCCAATTATGTTAAATCTACCAAAGATGCCAAATGCAAATCAAGCTGGTAGAGCACTGGGGGCGTGGAAGAAGCACTTTAAACACATTGACATGCCCCCACTTCCAGCCTGATTTGCATATGAAATCTACACTAGATTTCTTATGATTGGTACAACAGATTTTGACGAAAAGGGGTATCATTTTTATTGGGGGACAAGTGTCTATACAAGAATGCCACTAGCTCCATATGTAAAAACCGTGCTGACGATTCCCTTTAAAAATTCAATGTAGATAATATGGTGGAATTACATGTTGTCATGGGATAATCATGTGCACATTATATAGCTGCATGGTACAAGCAAGGATACATTTTAGAACTGCATATGGATCAATGTAAATGAAAATTCTAATACAGACGAGCGTTTTTCCACATGAAGTGAGTGTCCGTGTGAAAGAAAAGGCAATGTGCGCTATTCTCTTATGTTTCTCTGATAAGACTTACTCTTAAAACTCAATGGGTGCCATACTGGTACTGTAGGGATGTGGACTGTCTTACCCTGTTCCTGCCCCCGAAGACTAAAGAAGCACCATGTGATTACTGTAGTGCGGTTTCATAGGTAAAAGTAACGTGTGCCTAATGTAATGTGTTATGGTGATGTACAGTATGTAAGGTGTTAATGCATAGTGTGAGCATAACATAAGATATACAATAAGGTTAATAGGTTTGCATATAAGATAGAAATGGTTAACGATAGAACTAGCTCAGCGGATGGGAACTAGTGCTGATAAGAAGGGGGCACTTCATGGAGGGAGTTCAGTGTCATTGAGTGAAGTGCATAGTGAAGGTCAAGTTCAGGTGGAGCGGGCTGCAAGGGGCAGCATGGGCTAAACGTTCGAGGCTAAACAGAGTTCTCTGGTGGACATTCCTACAGCATCAGGAGCCTAGGGCTCTTGCCAGGTACCAAGGAGCAGGCCTGGTATTCTGACATCATGAGGTCGGTGGACGTGGAATTATGTTTGGGGCAAGTGGCCGGTCCTGAGTGCTGATGGAATCAACGGGCTTTGGGGTAGTCCAGGATGAATGGGTGGCTATACTGGAGAAGAGTTGTACTAAGGAGGACGAAAGTGTGAATTGCTGTACCCCCTCCCACCGGTGTCCACCTGATGAACTTGGACTGCTTAGTAATTCTTTCACTATTATAAAGAAATTGGTGATCCATGCATTGTGTGCGGTGGCTACTTTGGACAGAAGCCTTGAGGCAGCGGAGGCCGGCGACCTACAAGTGAGTGTGATGCACTAAAACTAAATACCGTAGTTACTAGAAAAATTAGTGGAGACCCCCAGGTCTTCTTGGTGGTGTATCCCCCAGAGTACATGCCTTCGTGAAAATTTATGATATGACCACTATGCAAATGAAACTTACGGTACCTCAATAACATCACTCATCTCTTTTTCCAATTTTCTAGTTCTTCGTACATTATTATTATTTTTATCCTAGTATTTTTTGAGTATTTCCTATAATCTGCACCTCTCTAATATTTTTGAGCTTTGTTTTCCTATCTACTTACCCTTCAACCTAATTTTCCTACGAAGCTTCTGCAAACAATGTTGGTTATTTTTTTTCTTATGATGTTGGGTGATGAAACTACGATTTCAGTAGCCCGTTCTGCATACCAAAGAGACAATTAATTTCAGAGTAATATTTGGCGAAGGTTATTAGAAGGCCTAATAATGCCTCCTATAATTAAGATTGGCTCTGGCTCATCCGTGTTGTACATTTAAAGTTTTTCTCTCTGTGATTGCGGAGAAAAGCTGCTGGCATATACCCACTGCATGTCTAAGAAATAGCACAGAAGTTTAGAACATTTTTTTCTGTAATTGCTAATTACAATCTTATATTCTACTAAGCCGACACTAATTGAAGGTAGAAGTATGGGCTAAAAGCAATTTAAGAGTTAAATTATGTCAGCTTACATTATAAACGCTTTCCTTTAGTATATTCTATAATTGTGGCTTTTCATGAACGTCATACATGGTTTTGTCGGTGATGTTACTTAGCACGTGACTGTAGAGACTGGTGATCGTCTGCAGTGGTCACATGGAAGAGGAAAACACGTCACCACTGTAGTACAGTTGAAAAAGACTGACTGGAGCACCAGAGCTGTGATGGTATAGGGATAAGGAATTTACTAGGGGAGTATAAGGTATTTTTTTATTTTAAGGACATTCATGACTATGTGGCGGCCATTAAAAAATTGGATCCCTACTTTAGGTTGGCTTTTTGGTGATGTCACTGGTCTGTCATTCTGATGGGACACTTCTGAGCAGTGGCACTGGAAGAGTGAGGCATTTGCTAGGCGAGTATAAGGATTTTTGATTTTCTACAGTTGACATCAACAAATGGCTGGGACCCTAGGGGTTAGTGACCATGCTATTTTAGAATTTTGGATAACTAGAGGAGGAAGACCTGTGAAGACTCAGACGTCAAGGCTAGATTTCAGAAAGACAGATTTTAAGAGATTCAGAAAGACAATTGGAGGGATCCAATGGCTGGATATCCTTAAGGACAAAAATGTCCAGGAAGGATGGGAAATCTTGAAAAATGAAATTCTCAAAGCACAATCGTTAAAAATTCCGAAAAGAGGGAAGAATAGGAAGCATTTAAGGAAACCAGGATGGATGAACACAGAACTTAAGCACATGCTAAAAAGGAAGAAAGAAATGTTTATAAAATGGAAAGAGGGAGGCATATCTAAAGAAGTATATAATACTGTCTGCAGAACCTGAATCAGATTATCTAAAGCTGACAATGAATTGAGGCCTGCAAGACACGTCAAAAGCAATAATAAAGGATTTTGGGTATATGTCAAAAGTAAAAGAAAAGTCAAAGATGCTATAGGATTTTTACAGGATGAAAATGATGAAATGGTAAGACAGGATGTTGCGAAGGCCGAACTTTTAAATTTCTATTTTGCATCTGTTTTCTCTCAGAAAGGAAATGTAACATCAACTATTCTTCACTGTCCTATTAAGGGAATAGAAGAATCCAGGATAACTATAAACAGAAATATAGTGAGGAAACACTTAGTTAACCTAAATGAATTCAAGTCTCCAGGTCCAGATGAATTACACCCCAGAGTACTGAAGGAGATAGCAGAAGAAATTTTTGAACCTCTCTCCATAATCTTTGAAAATTCATGGAGAACAGGAGACGTCCCAGAAGACTGGAGAAGGGCAAATGTTGCTCCTATCTTCAAAAAGGGGAAGAAGGTGGACCCAGGCAACTATAGGCCGGTGAGTCTGACTTGTATACCAGGAAAGATCTTTGAACAAATTATTAAACAACATGTATGTCAGTACCTGGATAAGAATGAAGTGATTAAACAGAGTCAGCATGGGTTTGTAACTAATAAGTCATGTCAGACTAACTTAATTTCCTTCTATGACAGAATCACTGATTGGGTGGATCAGGGAAATGCTGTAGATATAGTATATCTTGACTTCAGCAAAGCATTTGACAAAGTATCTCATACAATCCTTATTGAAAAAATGACTAAGTATGGAATGGACAAGGCAACCGTTAGGTGGATTCATAACTGGCTTAGTGATCGGACCCAAAGAGTGGTCTTAAATGGCTGCACATCCAGTTGGAAGAATGTCTCAAGTGGCATACCACAGGGCTTAGTCCTGGGCCCTGTATTGTTCAACATCTTTATCAACAATTTAGATGAAGGAATTGAGGGTAAACTGATTCATTTTGCTGATGACACAAAGCTAGGAGGGATAGCTAATACTAGAGAAGAGAGAGAAGATTCAAAAAGATATAAATAAACTGCAGCAGTGGGCAGCAACTAACAGAATGGTTTTTAACAGGGAAAAATGCAAAGTACTACATCTGGTCAATAAAAATGAAAAAAGCATGTACAGAATGGGAGGAATAGGGCTAAGCACCAGCACATGTGAAAAAGACGGGTATACTAATAGATCACGACTGAATATGAGTCAACAGTGTGATGCAGCAGCAAAAAAGGCAAATGCAATTCTAGGATGTATTAACAGAAGCATTCAGTCTAGATCACGTGAAGTCATTATTTCCCTCTACTCCTCTTTGGTCAGACCTCATCTGGAATACTGTGTCCAGTTTTGGGTGCCACATTTTAAAGAAGACATCAACAAACTGGAACAAGTTCAGAAAAGAGCGACCAGAATGGTGACCGGTCTGCAAACCCTGTCTTATGAGGAAAGGTTGCAGGATTTGGGAATGTTTAGCCTGCAAAAGAGAAGACTGAGAGGAGACTTAATATCTGTCTACAAATATCTCAGGGCTGTCACAATGCAGAAGGATCATCTTTATTCTCATTTGCACAAGGAAAGACTAGAAGCAATGGGATGAAACTGAATGGAAGGAGACACAGATTAGATATCAGAAAATTTTTTTTGACAGTTAGAGTGATCAATGAGTGGAACAGGCTGTCACGAGAGGTGGTGAGTTCTCCTTCAATAGAAGTCTTCAAACAGAGGCTGGACAGATATCTGTCTGGGATGATTTAGCGAATCTTGCTTTGAGCAGGGGGCTGGACCGGATGGCCCAGGAGGTCCCTTCCAACTTTACAATTCTATGATTCTATTATTCCAAATGGGAGAAGCTTGCCCTGGACCATCCAGCTTGGCGAAGCAAAATCACCTCAGGAGCACTTGCAGCTGAAGATAAGCGAAACTTTGACCCAAAAAGAAAGCGAGCTGTGAGCAAGACACAGGCAAAGTCTACTGTCCTGACCACATTTACTTACTTATGTCACATATGTGGGCTTGGATTGGCCTCATAAGTCACCTTTAGACCCACAGCCATGTAAAGTGTCAAGATCGGTAGTCATGACTGAGCTGCTGTCCTGTTACGCTCTGGCACTTTACACGAAAACAGAGTCCCTGTCCAGTGTAGTGTCAGGTGTGGGGTGCATTACACTCATTTGTAGGCCTCAGGACTCCACTGTCTCCAGGCCTCCAACCGCTGCACATAATTCAAGGACAGCGAGTTCATTGTAACAAGCAAACGTTTACTAGTCAGTTCAAGTTCATCAAGTGGTAACACATGGGATAGGGCACAGCACTTCATATTCCTTACTTTCTTAGCACAACACATCTTCAACCTCTTCAGCCCTACCATTTGTTCCTCCTTGAGCATCCCTCCGCCCAATGGCTTTGTTAGCTTCAGGGATCTCCCTTCTTGCTCTACAGTGCACCCATGATCCATTACATTCTGTCGTGGTGGCTCCCTGACCAATTTTCCCTGCACACCAAGGGACACGATGTGCCAGGCAGCATCTATGCAAGACCTTGGGCTGCAGGAGCGAAGGGAGAATCCGTCCTGGATTCTAGTATGGTGTCCCACTGCCTCGGAAGGTAGGCACCTGCTGACCCTAGCAGACCATTGAACTTGGACTAGTAACACTTCTATATCTCTTCTTGACAATACCAGGAAGTGCCCACCTTTTAATAACACTAGTTCCCATTCACTGGGCTAGTGCTATCATTAACTATATTCTATCCTTTAGACTAAACCTATTGTCCTTATGTTATGTCCTATGCTATTACTAAACGTCTTACTATATAAACAGTACTTATTATATCCCTAACCTATCCTGTGCTTACCCTGTACTATGCATTACTCACATTATAAATTTACACTTTATATTCTTATACGCTGTACATTACCATCACAGAATATAGAAGACGCACATCACTATTCACTTTACATAGGGAAATTGCATAACACTTGTATATATAGCGCGATTGTTGTCTTCAGGGGTAGGAACACAGCAGAGCAGTCCATCAATATTACAGCCACTGATCCTCCTCTAAACTCTGAAGTCATAGTCATCTTCGACTACAAAGAACTAACATCGTATTTTGCATTCTCATGGTAATCCCGGGTTGGTGACCATTTTTTAAGACCGTTTTTTTTATTTTTGGGGGTGACACCAATGCTCTGTCAATACACAACAAACATGACCAGACCTAATCTCTTAGAACAGACTCGAAGGGCTTGTCCCATCTTTAGAAGTTATCAACCATCTACAGGATCACAGAGTTCCCCAAAGACTCCAAGAATAGGGCTCTGAAGTGACCGATTTTAATAAAGCTATCTCCCAAAGACAGTGAAGGAAGTGGCCATGCGCATGCCCAGCCATCACTACATTTGAATGGGGCACATCAGAGCAAGGACGTAAAATAAAGCTCATCGACCACAATGCAAAACCTCTAACAGGGCTTCCCACTATCACAAACATTTTTTAGTATTGGACTTCTTGCATTCGCCAAAGGGACCTTTTGGGCCTCCCTACACTCTAGAGTCCGGGTGCAACTGCAACCCCCTCCACTACTTTAAATACCCCTTTGCTTCCGCATCTTGGGACAACAATATGGAAAACTTGATAAGCTAGGACAACACCTTGAATATTGAACTATGTTAGTAATCTGTGGAATCACAGGGACAGTTGCCCTAGAAAATAAATTCTATGGGTGATCAAAATTTCACCCCCTTTTCACACTGTTGCTTCTCCTTGGAGCCGGGCAGGGGCACAGTGAGTTTCCGTCAAACAAGATGACTAAGGCAGCCAGGAGCTGCTTTAACATCTCCGACAGTGCAACAGATTCCAAAGGTTGGAGTTAGGACTAAGGTTAAAGGGCTTATTCAAGATTATTTTTAATATTTTTTTTTTACTATAGGCCTAAAATCTAACAGGCAGGTAAGAAGAGCACGGCACCTATCTCTGTCTGGAAAAAAAGTGGTCACAGAGCACCCTTGCAGGCAATTCAGCAGCTTCCACTGATGTCACGTCAACAGAGCAGCAGCTTTTTCTTCTCTACTATGTTGATGGGGCGTGACTAATGAAGTCATGCTGATTGAGAGCCAGCTTCTTGTTTCCTAAGGGTATGTGCACACTTTGCGGTTTCTGCTGCGTTTCCGCAGCGTTTTTGGCTCTGCAGAAACGCTGCAGATTTTGCTGTGTTGTACAGTACCTTTATTTCCTATGGAAATAAAAAAAAGCTGTGCACATGCTGCGTTTTTTTCCGCGCGGTTTTGCTGCGGTTTACAATCCGCAGCATGTCAATTGTTTGGTGCAGAAACGCTGCGGTTTTACACCTCATCCATTATGAGGTGTAAAACCGCAGGGCAAAACCGCAGAAAAAACGCAGATAATCCGCAGAAAAACCGCAGCACTTTGTCCTGCGGATTTCCTGCGGTTTTCTCTACAAAATCCGCAGAGACTAAAAACTACGTGGGAACATACCCTAACTGTGGAGAGCTGGCAGTCAAACAGCATGAAAACAGCAAATATTGCAGCACCAAATATGAAGAGCAGCTCTGTTGACGTTGAGCAGCTAAATTGCCGGCAGGAGCGATCAATGACCACTTTGTGCCAACATCGGGTAGAACAGGCAGGTAGTTGTCTCTGTTAGTAACTACCTGCCTGTAAAGGTACTGTCACACTTAGCGATGTACCAGCGATCCCGACCAGCGATATGACGCGGTCAGGATCGCTGGTACATCGCTAAGTGGTCGCTAGTGAGCTGCCACATAGGCAGATCTCACTAGCGACATCGCTGGGGACGGGGATCGCTACTTACCAGTCACACCAGGTGATCCTGCGTCCTCCCGCCCGGCTCCATGCATCGCTCGTCCTCACAGCAGGAAGCGCCACAGGAAGCTGACGACGAGAAACAGTCCTGAACGTTCTCGCGCGATCAGCGATAAGCAGCGGGGGAGCGGGTCGCTGGTAAGTATCAGACACAGAGATATCGCTAGCAATATCGCTATAACGTCACTAGTTATAGCGATATTGCTAGCGATATCTCTTAGTGTGACATGCCCTTTAGTTTTTAAGCCTATATTGTAAACCCTTTAACTTTAGGACTTGTGTTTGGGCTTGAGCTAGGGCTAGATTTAGAGATAATATAAAGAAATAGTTACATAAAAAACACAAATATTTTACAAAGAGTTAAAAAAAAATACAGAACAATTGTTTATAACAATATACAATTGTTTTTGAAATTAGGGGGCACAAAGTATTTACCTTGTCCTAGGCGCTGGCAACCCATGCCACGTCACAGCACTGTTAGAATTGTACATAGTTTAATTCATTAAAATTAATACAAAAGTGATCCAAATTTATCAGTGTCCCAACAACATCCATATTTTCTTCCGTGAACCTCCAGCTAAATAGTTCTTTCCATTCTTGAGACTGTATACAGTGATACTGCAGAGGCCCGGGCACGGTGATTGACCTAATTTTGTGGTCAGTAATGATCTGGGCAGCTGTGCCTCAAAGATCAGAAGAACACTTTGTCCTAAATGATCGCAGTTTATGGAAGATTCCTACAAACAAAGCAAAAAGGTGCAAAAAAACGAAAATTCTCAGTCCTACCGTTCTGAAGTTCTGCCGATGAGAGACAGCTTTCTTAGTAAATCATGTATGCGGAGTATGGGCTATTTCCAGCAGAGGAGATGACATATATAGAACAGTGCCCTCCCTTTATGACTGGCGTGTGTACTGTATGTCTATCCCATCTGTCATTACCGCACCTGCTGCCCTCTGTACTGGGCTCTCGCTGCATCTGGAAGTGACAGTACAGAATGCATTTCTCCATAGATCTGGAGGCAGTTCTGCCAGTGTTATTTGGTGGAAACCGACGGGACATTGCAATTAAAATGTGTTTCAAGAAAACGAAAAAGAAACCTAAGATGCAATTCCATCTGTTATATATGTGCATAAAGGCCAATGTTGTACGGGAAGTGGGCAGTTTACCTGATGCATGGTGCCAGAATGTGCACCGCCAAGCCTCTGCATGGCCTTGGCTTTTCAGGCAGGTCTAAGATAATGTTAAATAGGGATTAAAAATGGGAGAACCTAAAACACTATATTCCAAATTTCACATGTCCATTTCTAGGTTAAACACTTTATTGTTGTTTTATGTGTCGGGAGCATACCCTCAACGTCTTCGATACCTGACCTACAGTATGTTAGTAAATTGCGTCTTCAGAGAGGAAAAGGACTAGAATTCTAGTGCAGACTGAAGTGGGAATTTGCATATTTAATTTACTAGAGGAGCATTGCACGGCCTAAAAGTCTCCTTACCCTGGTATGCCAGGCATGTCACTCTCCACAAGGAGAAATGCTACCTACTAGATGCTAAAGTATGTCTACATGCACTCACCATAACGTTTTATATTCATGTGTAACACCTGTGCCGTACCTCTACTCGCTTTGCATCAGACCCAGTGGCATAACTATAGGGGTAGCTGCAGAGGTCTCCCTGAAACAAGGTAAAGGAAACGTGCCCTGATGCAGTCCAGCTTTAGGATACCATACAATCTCCTAAATCTATATGACATCAAGACCTGTGGGCAGGGTCTTGGAAAAAAAGAGACGGTGGGAACAACATGGGTAAGTAAATACCTATTTTTTTCTTTTTGTCTGGGTTCAAAGTAATTTTGGAGTCTGATTTAGAGATTAAGCCAGGGGGTTGACTTAGGGCTCTTATCTGGGGTCTGATTAAATTTGGGCTCTGTGGTCTGGATACATTTTTAGGCCTGGTCTAGTTTTATTTAGGGGTTTGGTCTGGGTCTTAATTGGTTTAGGGATCTGGTTTGGGGTAGAATCGTAGAATCATAGAATTGGAATGGACCTCCTGGGCCGTCTGGTCCAACCCCCTGTTCAAAGCAGGATTCACTAAATCATCCCAGACAGATGTCTGTCCAGCCTCTGTTTGAAGACTTCTATTGAAGGAGAGCTCACCAACTCTCGTGGCAGCCTGTTCCACTTATTGATCACTCTCTGTCAAAAAGTTGTTTCTAATATCTAATCTGTGTCTCCTCCCATACAGTTTCATCCTATTGCTTCTAGTCTTTCCTTGTGCAAATGAGAATAAAGATGATCCTTCTACAATATGACAGCCCTTGAGATATTTGTAGACAGCTATTAAGTCTCCTCTCAGTCTTCTCTTTTGCAAACTAAATAATCCCAAATCCTGCAACCTTTCCTCATAAGACAGGGTTTGCAGACCGGTCACCATTCTGGTCATTCTTTTATGAACTTGCTCCAGTTTGTTGATGTCATTTTTAAAACATGGCACCCAAAACTGGACACAGTATTCCAGATGAGGTCTGACCAAAGAGGAGTAGAGGGCAATAATGACTTCACGTGATCTAGACTGTATGTTTCTGTTAATATATCCTAGAATTGCATTTGCCTTTTTTGCTGCTGCATCACACTGTTGACTCATATTCAGTCTGTGATCTATTAGTATACCCAAGTCTTTTTCACATGTGCTGTTGCTTAGCCCTATTCCTCCCATTCTAAATATACTTTTTCATTTTTATTGCCCAGATGTTTTACTTTTCTGTTAGTTGCTGCCCACTGCTCCAGTTTATTTATATCTTTTTGAATCCTCTCTCTCGCTTCTCTAGTATTAGCTATCCCTTCTAGCTTTGTGTCATCAGCAAATTTAATCAGTTTACCCTCAATTCCTTCATCGAAATCATTGATAAAGATGTTGAATAATACAGGGCCCAGGACAGAGCCCTGTGGTACCCCACTTGAGACATTCTTCCAACTGGATGTGCAGCCATTTAAGACCACTCTTTGGGTCCGATCACTAAGCCAGTTATGAATCCACCTAACAGTTGCCTTGTCCATTCCATACTTAGTCATTTTTTCAATAAGGATTATGTGAGATACTTTGTCAAATTAAGTTAGTCTGACATGACTTATTAGTTACAAACCCATGCTGACTCTGTTAATCACTTCATTCTTATCCAGGTACTTACATACATGTTGCTTAATAATTTGTTGAAAGCTCTTTCCTGGTATAGAAGGCAGACTCACCGGCCTATAGTTGCCTGGGTCCACCTTCTTCCCCTTTTTGAAGATAGGAACAACATTTGCTCTTCTCCTGTCTTCTGGGACTTCTGTTCTCCAAGAATTTTCAAAGATTATGGAGAGTGATTCAAAAATTTCTTCTGCTATCTCCTTCAGTACTCTGCGGTGTAATTCATCTGGACCTGGAGACTGGAATTCATTTAGGTTAGCTAAGTGTTTCCTCACTATCTGTCTGTTTATAGATATCCTGGATTCTTCTTTTCCCTTAATAGGACAATAAAGAACCAAATCCAGGGTTTGAATTAATTTCAGGGTGTGAAAAATGTAGAGATCTGATCTGGTCTGGGATCTAAATTAATTTAAGGGTCTGGCTTAAAAGTCTGAATAATTTAAAGATCTGATCTAGATTGTGAAACATTTAGAGGGTCTGGCTTGAGGATTTGTTTGAGGATTTGTTTAATTCAGGGGTGGGATTTAGAGCATAAATTAATTTTAGGGGGTTGGCTAGGGGTCTGAATAATTTAATGATCTAGTAGAGATTCAGGAAAATGTAGGGAGTTTGGAGTGTTTTTAATTTAAGGCTCTGGGTTAATTAATTTAAGGATTTGGTTTGGGGTTCTGAAAAATGTAGGGTTTTTATCTGGGGTCTGTTTTATGTGTCAGACTGGTCTTGGGTCGAGATTAATTTGGGGGTCTTGGTTGGGCTCTGGCCTAAGTTCTGAAACATTTAGAGGTTCTGGTCTGGGGATTTAGATGTCTGCAGTCTGAATAAATTTTGAGTTCTGGTCTGGTTTGATTTTGGGGATGGTCTGGGTCTTAATTAATTTAGGGAGCTGGTTTTGAGTTTTAAGTAATTGAGTCTGAGAAATGAAGGGATCTGAATTAAAGTAATTTAGGATCTGCTGTGAAATCTGAATAATGTAAAGATCTGATCTAGGTACTGAAACATTTAGAGGGTCTGGTCTGGAGGCTTGTTTAATTCAGGAGTCTAAAGCATAAACTAATTTAGTGGGGGTTGCTTGTGATCAGAATAATTTAGGGATCTGATATAAACATTCAGAGTATCTGATATGTGAGTTTAGGGGTCTGAGATGTGAATACATTTTGGGTTCTAGTTTGGTTTGATTTAGGGGTTTGGTCTGGGCCTTAATTAATTTAGGGATCTGGTTTGGGGTTTGGATTAATTAAGGAGTCTGAAAAATGTAGGGATCTCGTCTTGTCCAGAATCTGAATTAATTTAAGAGTCTATTTTGAAGTCTGAATAACTTAGAGATTTGATCTATGTTCTGAAACATGTAGTCTGAAGTTGTGTTTAATTCATGGGTCTGAGGCCTTAATGAATTTAGGGGGGCAGAATAATTTAGCATGAGGTATAGGTTAAGAAAAATATAGAGACTGGGTTCTGTTTAATTTAGGGCTCTAGGGTGTTAATTAATTTAGGAGGCTCGTTTGGGGTCTGAATTTGGGGTTTGAAAAATGTATTATGATCTGGGATGTTTGAAATTAATTTCAGGGTCTTGATTGGAGATTGGTCTACATTTTTGGTCTGGGGGTCTGGTTGATATAGGGGTCTGAGATCTAAATTATTTTAGAGGTCTTGTCTGCAGTTTCAATTAATTAGGGCTTCTTCTGTGGTTTGAATACCGTAATTTATGGATCTGGTTTAGGTTCTGAAACATTTAGTGGGTCTAATCTAAAGTCTAATTAATTTATTGGTCTAGACTAAATTAGTTTAGGGGGTCTGAATTAGTTTACAGATCTAAAATAAGTTAGAGAAGCAATTGGTTTTAAGTTTTGTCCTGTGGTTTGATGTGGCTGATACCTGTGACACTTGCTCGCAGTGTTAAACCAGGTGAAATGTAGTATTACAAGGTTGTGAAGAAAAGTCAAAGAAAGAAATCTAAAAATACAACATTTTTTTTTTAAAACTCTAGTGCATTTTTCTATAAATAAAACAGTTCTAAGTAATACTTTTCTTTTGTTGCTTGTGAAGTTAGTAAGTACAGTACGATCTCCCCCGGCTAGACAGTATGTGAACATGTCCTACCAGACGGACTTGGCCTGGAAACATCAGATAAACAAATAAAACCAGGTTTTATGTTTGTCCTGATTTACAGGGAAACAGACTATGGATTTTCCTGCAGAGTTTACATATTTACAACCCAACTCATGCAGCTACAATCTAATTGTCTTCCTGCTTCGAATCTTAGCATAAAAGTGAATGTGTTTGACATCTTAAGCTAATTATAGCCAGGTCCTGGCGCTTAAGAGATCGCCCGCACAGATCGCTCCCCCTCCTGTGCGCAAAACTGTACACATTCGTCAACTGCGAGTATAATTACGTTGGTTTGGTAAAAAGAATATACAGTATATACTTGTATATGTATCAAAGGAGAGAATAAAAAAGGTAAAAGGGCCAAAATACACTGAATGGGCTAAAGTATTGGGTCCCACCTCTTAATCATTGAATTCAGATTTTACCTTCAGTCGCATCGCCCCCGATGTTTAACATCTATCCCCTGGTGTGTAATATCCAGCCCCTCATCCTGGGGTATAACATCCATCCTCTTAGCCCCAGTGTATAACATCCGGGACCCCGTCCTTGATGTATAACATCCAGTCCCTCACCCACAGGGCTTGCCGCTAGGAATTTTGGGACCCCATACTGGCAAAATTTTCGAGGCCCCCTTAAGAGTCTGCCCCACCTCCACCCCTTGAACCGTCCCCAGTCCCACTGCCCTCTCTTGGAAAAACTCCACTTCTGCACATCCTCACCAATCACACATTTACAGTTCCCATCACCATATACATAACCAGCAGCTTTTGTTTTGGCTAAAAGATTTTTTAATCCGCCACTATGACAAGGTAGACTCTTTTGACTGGGGCCTATTCTACTGTAACTTACTAAACATTTGTGAAAATATCCAATACAATTTTAGTTATATTTTTATTTATTTTTCAATTTTTAAAATGACCAATAATATCACAAACAAGGAACAAATACCGCCACACCATGACCAGACCACATATTACCACCATTTAGTGATCAAATAATACCACATACACGTAACAAAAACCGCCACACCATGACCAGACCACATATTACCACCACATAGTGACCAAGAAATACTAAATACAAGGAAAAAATACCGCAACACCGTGTCCAGACCACATATTACCACCATAGTGACCAAATAATGGCACATACAATGAACAAATACCACCACACCATGACCGGATCACATATTACCACAACATAGTGACCGAATACTACAATACTGATCATTAAGAAAAAAATACACAATACTAATATCACCATAAGTGCCATTATACACAGGAGATCTGTACT
Source organism: Dendrobates tinctorius (assembly GCF_039654945.1). Taxonomy (NCBI): domain Eukaryota; kingdom Metazoa; phylum Chordata; class Amphibia; order Anura; family Dendrobatidae; genus Dendrobates; species Dendrobates tinctorius. The sequence continues at coordinate 23,146,070 of NW_027361688.1, forward strand.
TCATATATAGTGTCCGTGTACAGGTAATACAGTGATCACCAGTGATATTATACACAGGAGCGCTGTATATAGTGTCAGTGTACAAGTAATACAGTGAGCACCAGTGACATTATACACAGGAGATCTGTACTTTGTATACAGTGTCCGTGTATGGGTAATACAATGATCACCGGTGACATTATACACAGGAGCTCTGTTTATAGTGTCAGTGTACTGGTAATACAGTGATCACGAGTGACATTATACACAGGAGCTCTGTATATAGTGTATAGTGTACAGGTAATACAGTGATCACCAGTGACATTATACACAGGAGCTCTGTATATAGTGTATAGTGTAAAGGTAATATAGTGATCACCAGTGACATTATACACATGAGCTCTGCATATAGTGTCAGGGTACAGGTAATACAGTGATCACCAGTGACATTATACACAGGAGCTCTGCATATAGTGTGCTGATAATACAGTGTTCACCGTTGACATTATATACAGGGGCTCTGTATATAGTGTCAGTGTACAGGTAATACAGTGATCACCAGTGACATTATACACAGGAGCTCTGTATATAATGTCAGTGTACAGGTAATACAGTGAGCGCCAGTGACATTATACATAGGAGCTCTGAATATAGTGTCAATGTACAGGTAATACAGTGATCACCAGTGACATTATGCACAGGAGCTCTGTATATAGTATACAGTGTATAGTTTCCGGGTACAGGTAACACGCTGACTCACCAGTGATGTCGCTAGTTGAAGTCCTTCATCTTCTCTTTTCATCTTCATCCAGTGCACACCACCATCACTTCTTTCAGCCAGGACTCGTCTCAGCAAAACATAATACAGTTATCTAGAGCACATTCACCAATTTTTTCCCAACCTCTATACTACGCCAGATGAAGAAAAAAAGTGACCGTGTCGCCCTGCACAGTAACAGGACATCTCCTCCCCCACACTGGAAACAATATTCTCAAAAATAATATCCTTTAATTAGCCCCTACTGTAATAATATCCCACATTCTGGACTCAACGTGTCCTCCCATTCTGCCTCATGTTTCTTCATACTTCCCCTATGTCTCTCTATATTGCCCCATAGTCATCCATAATAGTATAATGTACCCTATAGTCATATATAGCAGAATAGTGCACCCCCATAGTAGTATAATGTACCCCATAGTCATATATAGTATAATGCACCCACATAATAGTATAATTCACTCCCATAGTAGTATAATGCACCCCCATAGCAGTACGGGAGGAATCTACCCCATGGCAACAGATTTTAACTGATTGCAAGTCAGAGGACGAGTGGTCAGTTACTGAAGCAGCAGGATCCTGCCACTTGGGCCCTATGAGCAGAACAGAGGGGGGCCCGCTGCGGGCCCTATCTGCTCATCGGGCCCCATACGCCAGTAAGGACAGTAATGCACTGATGGCGGCCCTGCTCACCCACGGAGTATAATATCAGGCCCCTCGCCCCCAGTGTATAACATCCAGCCCCTTGCTCCCACTGTATGACATCCGGCCCATTGCCCCAGGTGTATGACATTTGTCCCCTTGCTACCCGGTGCATAACATCTGTCCCCTTGCCTTCAGTGTAAAACATCCAGCCCATCAGCCCCATGGCATAACATCCAGCACCTCGCTCCCGGTGTATAACATCCGGCTCCTCGTCCCCAATGAATATTATCCGGCCTCTCACCCCCGTTGTACTACATCTGACCCCTTGGCCCAGTATATAACATCCACCCCCTTGGCCTTATTGTATAACATCTTGCCCCTCAACCCCCTTGAATAACATCCATCCCCTTGCCCATCTGGCCCCTCGGCCCCATTATGTAACATCCGGCCCCTCGGCCCCAGTGAATAACATCAGACCCCTCGCAACCCTAGTGTATAACATCCGGCCCCTCACCTGCCATTTGCCTTTTCTAACATGTGACAGAATGGCTGGTGGTGCACTGATATCAGCATGTTCCTGTAATAGGAGCCACCGGGGTGACAAGGGAGATTATAACATTTCTTCCCTCCTAAATCTTCCCCCATCACCTGTCAGTGATATTATTGAGAAGTGAAAGGAATTGCAACAACTCAGCCATCAAATGGAAACCCCGCAATGTTACAAAGCAAGGGGTCGAGTGCTGAGGAGCAAAGGGAAGAAAAGTCACCAACGCTCTGCTGACTCCATAACTGCAGTGTCCTCCTCTTGAATAAACATCAGCGCATACACTGCGTCCCCACGGGGAGCTACATGGCTGAGCAGCTGCATTAGCCGTACATCACCAAGCACAATGCTCAGACGTCCAGGGCTTGGGAACTGAAGGAAACAGCAACAGTGGAAGGAGGGCAGCACCAAGATGTGGCAGCTTACTACATGGGCAGATGCCCTTATGTCTGGGGCGAAACAGACAGGGGAACTCCTGAAGGTAGTAAAGCTGGACAGAAGGAACGCTGCAGTACCAGAAGAAACAGTATGACCTGGGAGCATTCTAGAAGAAGTAGGGAAAAGTACATGGATAGACAAGGTTGTGTACTGTGATGTTCCCTGTGAAGTTGCTGTAACTGAACTGGATGTACTGCGAAAGAATGCAAGTAATTTTGTCTGTTACAAGTTGAAACTGGACTCTGTCTCTCTTTTTGTGGAACCAGCAGGAGTGAACCCACAGCAGTCCAGTGGAGACCCTGATGGTACAGAAGGCGTTACAGAAGGTATGCTGCAAAGGGGACATTGTATATATGTGTCGGGTGGCCAGGGTGCGCTCCAGCACCTATCATTGCGGGCCACGACTACGGCCCTGGTACCCCTCACACTAGCACTGCTGAATCTGGTATCCATTACTATGACCACATTGTTCCAATTCTGCTGCATCTGATATCCAGCACAATCACACCCCTAGTTTCCATTTTTATAATTTTGCTATTCCAGCTCAGCAGCATCTCTTCTCCATAGATATGACTCCACTCTTCCAGCTCTGCTGCATCTAGCCTCGACCGCTCCAGTGCTGCTGCTGCTCAGCTTTAATACATTAATTCAGCTTTGCTACTGAGGCTTACAATATCCTTGACATTGCAACGCCCTGACTTTTCCATCCTGCTGCACAAATGCCACTTACTTTAGATCTGCACTTCCAGACCAGAGATTCCTAGGATCCAACATCCTCACCAGGTGACACAGAAAGTGACCTGATTATCATCTTTGGTGAGTTAGGAAAAACTGGACAATTACTTGGGTCTCTTATAACTACAAGATAACATTAATCGGGAGAGAGAGCTAAATATTTCCACTGTTAACAAATTATATAGCCCCGCCCATGAGGATCGGGATGTATATTTAATAATATATTTTCACAAAAAATATTCATTTAGACATTACGACAGTTCTTTATCCCGGAATATATTACATGAATTTCTTCCCCAGTCAGAGACCTTCAAGACTTGCTGGCTTGTGTAGTTCATCTGTCGATACTGCACATGTAGTAAAGCTAGTTTTATTCATATTTCTCATTTTTGCCTCCATGTATAATTGCACGTCCACAATCAAATTCTTCTGAATAATTGAGTATAATTATGGATCTGGTGTATGTTTGAGTGTGTATCGGTATATAATTTCTGGAGTAATTATGTATTATTTTGTGATTGTAAACCAGCTTGTGTGTAATTACACACCCGCATGTGGTGCGATATGTCTGTATACTCTGTAATAGATTGCTTGTTTCATACGCATGTCGATGTGTCTTCCAGCGGAATAAACAAAAGGATCCCTGATTGTAAAGATATTGTCTCTGCATCAGTTATTTTTAGATATGTCTCTTTTATTTGGAGCTTTTAGCAAGTTTGATTGAAGATCCTGTAATTGCCCAAAAGTTAATGTCATTTCTATGGCTTTCACCTAAAGCATTCAGACGCTTACTGGTGAACCGATGGCCGGGGAACCACCACAGTGCAGGGAGACTACAGTATACAAGATGAGGTGCACACAGCAAAGGGTAAATTTATTGCAAGGCAAGGAATGAAGTGGATAAGGAAGGTGCAAACAGGGGTATGCAGTGGCAAAAGATAATTTACAAGAGTTTGTATTCTTTAGCTGGACCGTCAAATAGCACAGTGCTCCAACTATTACAGGATCAATATATCTCACACAGGCAAAACCAAACAATGAATACAGAATGATGCTACTCTAAGTGTAGCCTCCCTGGCCTCTACTAAACAGGCCACACAGATGCCGTGTTATGTCTATTGAAGCCTACACTAGGCCCTGACACGTGCACAAACGTGAACAAACTCACGGTAGTGTTGGGGACTCAAGTCCAGTCCCGGGGTCCCCCAGAAGTCCCGTACGATGGTGCGCACGTCTGTCTGAAGGATCTGTGAAACGTAGTCTTCTTCTTGCTTCAGGGTCTTGGAGGTGCTCCTGAAAACTGTAAATCCCTTTGTCGGTCTCTTCGTGGCTTCTCACAATAGCACAGGACAGCCACCTTTGCTATCCCATAAGGGTCGTTCAATTTCACAAGTCCAAGGCGTCCAGGCTGTGAGACCTTTTTCACAGCTACAAGCACAGCCGAATTCAGAAACAGCTTCCATCTCTCTCCCTCTCACAGGCTGAACCCCTCCCCTCTCCAGTCTTGGCAGTACATAACACAGTCTTTTGCAGGGGGAGCAGAACGTTCCACCACACCAACCAAGGGGGTGCTGTCTCTTAAAGTGGCTGCGTGTCTCTCACTGTCCATAACAGCACAGGCCCCCTTACACTGGCATTTTCTATAGTATGACATAGACTTTAAAGAGGTTTTCCAGTTTCAGAAACCCCTGTCCCTTCGCTGTGATTAGCAAAGAAACAAACTGTTCCTTACTTACCCTCCTCGGGTCTAACGTTGAGTCTCCACAGCTGCTCTCTATCTCATTTTTTGCAGTGTGGATGTCACGTAATCTGCTGTCAATCAATGAGCTCAAAGGTGGTATAAACCGCTGAGAGACCTTGAGCTCACTGATTGGCTGCAGTGCAGCTGACGTGATGTCAGCACTGTATACAATAACAGACACTGAGTGCAGTGGTGGAGACAAAGTACTGGACCTGGTGAGTGTGAGTAAAGCTCAGTTTGTTTGTTTTTCAAAACAAACAGCATCCGGGGAACAGGTGTTTTCAGAAACGGTAAAATTGCTTTAAGACAGGGGCTAAACAATAGAATATGAAAAACATGAGTGCCCGAATACAGGATAAAATTACCACAAATCCTCAAGGAATACCTAATTTTGTCAAATTTGCATATGCCTCACACTGTCTCAATTTTCCCCCATGACAAGGATTGGTTTGGAAGGGATAATTAAAAATGGGGTAGTTTAAAAATAAGAGGGATATCGTAGGGGTTAATAAAAAGACGTTGGAGGGCCAGAGTATAAGAGGTACAGTTGTGCTCAAAAATTTACGAACCCCAGTAGAATTTTTGCTTTCTTGGCTTTTTTTCAGAGAATATGAATGATAACACCAAAACTTTTTCTCCCCTCATGGTTAGTGGTTGGGTGAAGCCATTTATTGTCAAAGTACTGTGTTTTCTCTTTTTAAATCATAATGACAACCCAAAACATCCAAATGGCCCTGACCAAAAGTTCACATACCCCATTTCTTAATACCGTGTATTGCCCCCTCTAACATCAATGACAGCTTGAAGTCTTTTGTGGTAGTTGTGGTAGTTGTGGATGAGGGTCTTTATTTTTTCAGATGGTAAAGCTGCCCACTCTACTTGTCAAAAAGCCTCTAGTTCCTGTAAATTCTTGGGCTGTCTAGCATGAACTGCGCGCTTGAGATCTCCCCAGAATGGCTCAATGATATTGAGGTCAGGAGACTGAAATGGCCACTCCAACACCTTCACTTTGCTCTGCTGTAGCCAATGACAGGTCGACTTGGCCTTGTGCTTTGGATCGTTGTCATTTTGGAACTGGTTGGACACGATGAGCCTGGAGGTCCCTTCCATCTCTAACATTCTACGATTCTATGCTCTCCTTCTTTTTGTTATATGGACTCGACAGGAGAATCGCACAGGACTTAGGGAGGACAGGCTTGACTACATTATGATGTACAATTTCATCAGAAGAGAGCAATTTGTCCTAGCATTCAGTGGGATCAAAAAGATATAGGTTTGTGGTTAAAGGTAATGGCTCGGTACAAGTACAGGCTGTCCTTTCTAGGGAGTAAAAGCAGGGGAACTAGTCAGTAACTGCCGGAGAATCAATCCAAGGAGCACGGTAATAAAAAAAAAGACAGGAGCGTACTGGCATTTTAACGCCAGCCACTTTAAATATGGATCCAGTTGTAGGTGTAGGCATGCATGTTCGTGCTGTAACGGAATTTCGCAAGGGGAAACGAGAAGGGAAAAGGAAAGGCTATCAGTGCTAGTCAAGGATTAGACACCAGTGAATATTCTCTGGTCCCTGTCAAAGAAAATATTAAGATTTCTAATCTACTGTAGTGAAGGGGCATTCTCCCCGCCTTCCTCCTCCCTTCTCATATAGATTTCCAATGAGGATGCAAACAGCTGACAGTCTGAGCCTCTTAAATAGACTGTACAATGAACATAAAGAAGTAGGGAATTACATATAGTGTAAAGTGAACCATCCTAATTAACATGCAAGTGTAAAGGGGTTAAGTAAAATTGTTCAATGTTGTATTTGTTATGCTTTGCTAAATGGTACTGCTACATGTTTACATGTATTACCACACATATGGATTGATACTGCTACTCCTTTCTGGGTATTACCATCGTTTTGTCTTTACATATTATTGTATTGTTGCTTTATCTGCACAAAGGTGTGATAATGTTTACTGTGTTTTACGGTTTATCACTTATAGAATAGGGAAAGCGTAGTGCTCCTTTTGGAACACTAGAGGGGGGCACTCTAATATATAGAAATTAACTCTTAGTAGTATAGGGTTAAGTGTAGGAGGGGCTGCCGGGAGTTAAGGTTAGAGTAGAAGGGAAGCTAGTTCAGACAGGGCCAGGATGCCCGAAGTGTCCACATGGGCTATAGGCCCAGGATGGCTAGGCAGCCACGCAACGTTAAGCAGCGACAGCCCAAGTTATCCACAGCCACGGTACATCAATACAGTTGGCCAGTACAGTAGAGAGAAAATGTGGCGACTCATAGCCTGGGTGGACGCTTTTAGGGTGGGAGTCAGATGGAGTGAGGAACAGAAAGATGTTGAAGCTTCGCAGGGAGCAGTACAGACGGGTTGAATGCTTTTCCAGAGGTAGCCAAACCAGGTGGTGGATGATTTCAAGTCTGGGGAGAAACAGGCAGAAGGAATTGTCATCATGACGAGGTTAGGCCAGGAAGAAGCTGGGAAGCAGTCTAAGATGGTCCAGTCCAGGCACGTGCTGTATAGAAGCATCAGCACAGTAGGGAGAGCTGAGGAAGCAAGTAAAGATGAATGTGTATCCTGTGATGTGCCAACTGTGGATATATTGTGTGAAGTTATCAGTAAAGAAACCGTTCAAGTCACCCTGGACTGTGTCTCAGTTACTAGGAGTCGCCTCGGAGAGGGGCCATTGCCGCTTGGGAAGTGCCCAGGGGGACCCAAACCTGGAGACGCAGGTACATCGAGCAGTGGATTGCAGTTTTCTATGAGGGAAGACTGGGACACTGATGTTTTATTGTCTCTGACCAAGTCTTGGCCTCCTCTTACACTGGCAGTCCCATTTGGAAAATAAGGACCCCTGCAGTGTCAAGGAGGATGTCTTTTGTATGTGAGATGGAGGTAAATAGATTGGACAAATGGTTAAGACAGGAGAATTCTTTTCTGACAGCTGGACAAGAATAGAGTACCTGTGTTTACACATAAATAGCAAAGTGGAAGGGTCTTTGTCCCCAGGAAATGTATTTTGAATTCAAATGACTCTGTGATTTACTGCAAGGGAAAAACTACAATAACCAGCTCAGACTTTATGTCTCTGAAAGAAAATTATGAATATTGGAGTTTGTATAAATCCGATAGTGATGGGACATACATTTTCAGATTTTGGATGAATAGGGGAGGTCTATGCATATTTCTTCATAACTGTGACACCTGCGTATAAGCCCCAAATCAATAGTGGCCAGATGAGTGACATCAGACATGTCATGTTTGATTGGCGATCTCGAATTTTGCTCATCCGGAGAGAAGTTATCGCCTAAGTTGAGAATTTCATAAAATCCTGAGGGGCCCACATGAGGTCATAAAGGGGATGAGTGAGTGCAACTCAGGTACTGATAAAAAGTCAAGTCGAATTATGATTTTGGTTGCTGTAGAGAGATACACTTCTCTGTTTGCATGATTCCTCTCCAATGGACGTTCTTCAAACAAAGCGCTGTCTTTCGCTAGGCCAAATCACATTTGTGATTGGCGTAATAAATTTCTTTTGTTTTATCTGTTTTATTTTATGTAACTGTATATGATGTATTGTTTTGTCTTCTTTGTAAAATCTTTTGGGCCGAATTTTATGAAGGTTCTGGGTTTTCTTACAAAATTGGCATTGCTGGAATTATACTCAATTGCTATTGTGGTCACCATGTGGGGAGAGGAATTTCGTAATTGCAAGGTTAGATTAGATTGTGATTACATCTGAGTGGTTTTGATTATTAATAGCCTTTCAGCCAGTAATCAGGCTAATCAGGGGTTGATGTCATGCTGTCTTCAGCTGAATACATGTGTGGTTGCTGTTCATGTCCGTGAGGTTAAAATCTCCAGTGCGGATTCTTTATCTCGTTTCCAGTGGGATCGTTTCCGCATGCTGTCACTGGAATCTCAAGTTTCGGTAGTGGAATGTCTGTCGTGCCTATGGAAGCTGGAAATAGCAGAGCAGGACGACTGATTCGTAGATCGATTATGCATCAGACTTGGGCCTCTTACGAGGCGGCTTGGCAAATATCAGATAGTTGGGTTTCTTACTGGAGCTATATTTCCTTGGATGACGATAGGATGTTGGCAGCTCTATTTTTGTTGGTAGGGCATCAAATATGGGCTGCTCAGTTGCAAAGATTAATAAGCAAATAAAGTCCGTGGAGCCTCATTTAAGAGTCTGGAGTCTAAGAGTTTGGAGGAAGATCTGGCTAGTCCCGTGTTTGAGACTTAAATGAGGCTCCACGGACTTTGTTTGTATATTTGTATTTCCCAGGGAGCATTGCACCTAGGATTTCACTGATTGAGCGCCTTTGCCGGCTGCCGCACTGTTTTTTTTGACTGGTCTCCCTGAGGTCAGTGATTGTTTCGTGATGTTGGTCTACTAGGCACTGATGAGGGGCAACACCCCGAAACAGCTGTCTGTGGATGGATTCCTGGCCTTGGTCTTTCCCTTGTCATATCTGTAAACTCGTAAAGAGCTGGATATTGACTTAAAGGGCCACTTAATATGGTGGTAATGGTGGTTTCCGAAAGGAGCCACTCCTTGGCTGGGTCCTTCCCTGGAGGAAGATCTGGCTAGTCCCGTGTTTGAGACTCTTAAATGAGGCTCCACTTACTTTATTTGCATATTTGTATTTCGCAAGGAGCATTGCACCTAGGATTTCACTGATTGAGCGCCTTTGCCGGCTGCCGCAGTGTTTTGTTTGACTGGTGTCCCTGAGATCAGTGATTGTTTCGTGATGCAAAGATTAATAAGTTTATTGCGGGTCTTGCTTTTGGTTTTAATCTAAGGGGCAAAAGTGATTAAATACATTTTTTCTGGTCAGTCAGGCATTAAATGGATTTAGAAAAGGGCATTTGAAAGCGGGTCATCCACAACCCACGTCTTTTGGGGTGTTGGAAAAATTAGGGGATATATTGGAGCAAATTTGTATTTCAAGCTTCAAGTCAGCATTATTTAAATTAGCTTTTTCTCTGGCCTTTTACGGAGCATTGAGAATTGGTGAGCTGGTATCTCCTAGAAAGAATGGGGTTGGTGGTTTACTTGTTGAAGATATTAATTGTTGGTCTGGAGGTACTGATTTTTGAATTAGGAGATCTAAGAAAAATCAAGTAGGTAGGGGCAGATGGGTGGTGTTAGGAAAGATCGAAGGAGCATTGATGTGCCCATGGCATTGCCTGGAGAAATATAGTCAGGTATAGTCGGGTAAATTAGAGAGGGTCCATTATTGTTTTTTGACAATGTGAAGCGAAAAACATGTGGACATGGTGAGGTAAGATATTTTACATACCTCCTGGATCCTTATTTTCTTGGCAGCGCTCACCAAGTCCACGTTTTTTTTTCGCTTGGTATATCATGCTTGTAAACATGAGAAGAGCATCAAATAAGAGCCACAGCCACACATAGCCCAATTGATACAAAGATATTCATAGAGGTGACTTATCGTGTGTAGAATGCGCCTCAACGTGTTTCCCCGCAGTTACGGTTCATCAGGAGGCCTTAGCGATGGTGATAGATACAGATGCCGGATGCCATTGAGGATAGGTAGCATCTGTATAAGTAACCTCTATGAATATCTTTGTATCAATTTGACTATGTGTGGCTGGGTATTAAGGCCCGTCCAATGTTTTGATTGGTGAACTAAATATGTAGGATGGTTTCTTCTTAGGATATGCTTTATGTTCCATGTATGACAAGTGATTGCAATGGAGCTTGTCTATGTTGTCATCCATTGATCAATATGCATGGGATGTATTCTTCTATGGTTGGATGGAATTTTCTGTGGAACAACATGACCAGCCACACAGAGCCCCTACCTCATTCCCATTCAAAACCTTTGGGATAAACTAGAACGGAGATTGTGAGTCAGGCCTCTCCTCCAACATCAGAGTCATAGAATCATAGAATCGTAGAGTTGGAAGGGACCTCCTGGGCCATCTGGTCCAACCCCCTGCTCAAAGCAGGATTCTCTAAATCATCCCAGTCAGATGTCTGTCCAGCCTCTGTTTGAAGACATCCATTGAAGGAGAACTCACCACTTCTCGTGGCAGCTTGTTCCACTCATTGATCACTCTAACTGTCAAAAAGTTTTTTCTAATATCTAATCTGTGTCTCCTCCCATTCAGTTTCATCCCATTGCTTCTAGTCTTTCCTTGTGCAAATGAGAATAAAGTTGATCCTTCTACAATGTGACAGCCCTTTAGATATTTGTAGACAGCTATTAAGTCTCCTCTCAGTCTTCTCTTTTGCAAACTAAATAATCCCAAATCCTGCAACCTTTCCTCATAAGACAGGGTTTGCAGACCGGTCACCATTCTGGTTGCTCTTTTCTGAACTTGCTCCAGTTTGTTGATGTCTTTTTTAAAATGTGGTGCCCAAAACTGGACACAATATTCCAGATGAGGTCTGACCAAAGAGGAGTAGAGGGAAATAATGACTTCACGTGATCTAGACTGTATGCTTCTGTTAATACATCCTAGAATTGCATTTGCCTTTTTTGCTGCTGCATCACACTGTTGACTCATATTCAGTCTGTGATCTATTAGTATACCCAAGTCTTTTTCACATGTGGTGTTGCTTAGGCCTATTCCTCCCATTCTGTATATGCTTTTTTCATTTTTATTGCCCAGATGTAGTACTTTGCATTTTTCCCTGTTAAAAACCATTCTGTTAGTTGCTGCCCACTTCTCCAGTTTATTTATATCTTTTTGAATCCTCTCTCTCTCTTCTCTAGTATTAGCTATCCCTCCTAGCTTTGTGTCATCAGCAAATTTAATCAGTTTACCCTCAATTCCTTCATCTAAATTGTTGATAAAGATGTTGAACAATACAGGGCCCAGGACAGAGCCCTGTGGTACCCCACTTGAGACATTCTTCCAACTGGATGTGTAGCCATTTACGACCTCACAAATACTTTTTAGCATGAAGAGGAAAAATTCCCAGACAAACCCCAAAATCTTGTAAAAAGTCTTCCCAGATTAGAAGCTGGAAACCAACTACATAATAATAATTGCTATGAGAGATCATAAAAATCTCCAATAGAAGTAATGTGGAGGAAGTCTGATACGTTTGTCCATAGAGTTTAGCTTATCGGTCCTTGGGGAATAAGGAGCAGAACCAACCACCGGTGTCTACAAGTAGCCTTCAAGGCGAGTCCATTAATTATATGTTGAGCTCTTGTCTTTAAACTCTTACTTGCTATTTTTAATTTTCCGTGCAGTTGATTGATTTTAAGAACTAATGAGTTAATAAAAGGAGCCTAATTTAATCTTTTTAATACAGAAGTGAATATATGCTGTATAGGAAAGTGCCCATGTCTTCCCATTTAATGGTATGCAAATGGCAGAAAACCACCTCTTAAGCACAGCTTGACCTCTCCACTTCAGTATTAATTGAAATTTGAATTTACCTCCACCTCTCGTAAGGCTTTAATTCTTGCAGTCAACTTGGGGATGCCACGAGGAATCTTACGACTCAGCATTTAAACAAATCAGCCTCCTTTACCAGCTAAACACTTAGAAAGGTGTCAGAAAGCTTTAGGATTCCCGATACGGAGATGTCCCACTATGAGAGAATCAGCAGTTCTTTCATGAAATTCATGTGATAGCACCAATTAGAGCTAGCGGTGCCGTGTGCTACGAGGAGGCATGTCATGTCAGAAATGGCAAGAGTCTGTGATCACGCCGGATCAACATTTACACAAAGTGCCAGCCTTTGATATGAAGGAGAGGCAACATTGCTTGAGATGGGATTTTGTTGACAGTGGCCTAAGGCGTCTCAAGATGAGGGACATCAGAATGATTTCATATCTTATTTCATTTTTTTTTGTGCCTGGTCAGTGAGATGTGGCTAGTGGTTTACATAACATACATAGACTTGCTTATATCTATAGGAGTATGTGCACACTGAGTTCTCCGAGGAGTATTTGGAGTAGAAACTGTCTATGTGCACACGGCATTTGTAATCCAATGGCACAACCAAGTTTACTTTCACAAAGCCAATTGCGAAAAAAGCTGGCAGCATTTTTGCGCTTACTTTTGCCGTGGCTTCGTCACCATTCGTTATTCCTTATATCTTCTATTAAGAGAGTGTGTTCCATGCTACTTCTTTTAACCACTATAGTGGTTAAAAGAAGTAACAAAAAACTGAACATGTGAAAAACGATGCTGTTTTGACATTGTTGTTAATTATGTCCATTTTTTAGTTGGTTTCGCCGTGCCTTTTCAGGTGGATTCAGCCCGGAAAAAGTCATTTTGTGCACATAGCCAGTTTCTGCTCTGACAAACTCAGCAAAAAGATCCCGTGAGCACATAATAATAATCTTTATACAGCGCTAACATTTTCCGCAGCGCTTTACAGTTTGCACACATTATCATCGCTGTCCCCGATGGGGCTCACAGTCTAAATTCCCTATCAGTATGTCTTTGGAATGTGGGAGGAAACCCACGCAAACACAGGGAGAACATACAAACTCCTTGCAGATGTTGTCCTTGGTGGGATTTGAACCCAGGACTCCAGCGCTGCAATGCTAACCACTGAGCCACCGTGCTGCCCATAAGCACATATCACAAGGGTTACACTGAGAGTTTTTTAGGGTCTTTATGTATGGAAACTCCTCAAAATTCTCCCAATTCATTTCTATGGCAAATCTACTTTGCTGTTCAAATGAGAAGTTTTTTCAGCCTTTTTTTTTTCCTGGGGGTAAAAAAAAGAAACCTCTTGCTACTTTTTTGAAGTGGATCCTGAAGGAAACCTATCCAAACTAGGCACTGTCCAATCAAAGACTATGTGCATGCAGCGTCTATTAGACGGCAGGGCAGCTGGGTTTTTCCAGACAAACCTGCTTCAGGAAAACACTGGTGGTCACTCTTCTGAATCGGTTTCGCCGGTGGTTTTGCCATCGTTCTTGTTGCAGCACTTCCACTGTAATTTTTTACTCTATATTTTCAAAAATGAGCATATAACCCTCAAACCCTGAAGTGGTTAACAGAAGTAACACAAAGAGAGCAGAGCGTCAGGGAAACAGGAGCGAGGTGAGTATGTGTTGTTGTTTTTTTATGTGTGCATGGGATGTTTGTATGTATACAGAAGGCTATATGGGACTCATACTGTATACATAGAGCTGTGTGAGGGCTCATAATGTATATAAGAGGCTATGTGGGGGCTAATACTGTATATAGAAGGCCATGTGAGGGCTCATACTGTATACAGGAGACTGTGTGTGGGCTAATGCTGTATATAAGAGGCTATGTGGGGCTCATACTGTATACAAAGGGGCTATGTGGGGGTTTCACACTGTACAGCATATAGAAGGCTATGTGGGGCTCATGCTGTGTAAAAGAGGCTATGTGGGGTTCATGCTATTTATAACAGGCTATGCTGAGCTCATATTGTACATAGGAGGCTATGTGGGATTCATGCAGTATATGCAGGCTATGTAGAGCTGATGCTGCATATGCGAGGCTATGTGAGGGCTCATACTGTATATAAGAGGCTATGTGGCGCTCATGCTGTATATAACAGGCTATGTGGGGGGCTGATGCGATATATAGGAGGCTATATGCAGCTCATGATTTATATTGGAGGCTATGTGTTCCTTACACTATACATAGGAGGCTATGTGGGGCTCATGCTATATATGGGAGGCTATGTGGGGTTCACACTGTATATAAGAAGGCTATGTGGGGCTATGTGGGGCTCATGTTGTATATAGGAAGCTAGGGGGATTTATACTGTATATAGTGGGGTTTTGCGGGATTCATACTGCATAAGGGGGGTTATGTGTGATCTTATACTGTATAGGAGGCTATGTGGGGCTCATACTATATATAAGAGGTATTGTGGGGCTCCTGCTGTACATAAGAGGCTATGTGGTGTCTTTTGCTGTATACAAGAATCTATCTCGAGCAAGTGCTGTATATGAAAGGCTATGTGGGGTACACACTGTACATTGGAAGCTATGTGGGTCTCATGCTGCATATAGGAGGCTGTGTGAAGGCTTATGCTGTATAGAGGAGGCTATGTGGGGGACTCATGCTGTATATAACAGTTATTGTGAGATGCCAATGGTTTGAAATGGCAGTCTGCACCGTATGGAATCCTGTTGCTAAAATCATATGTAGATAAGGTAGATTCAGTTTGCCACGCCATGTAATGCAGAGTCTCGGTTGAAAATTCTCTCTGCTTGTCCTGACGGTGATTGCAGCCAAATAGAAGCAAGGAGAGGATTGAGGAGTGAGCTCAGCACAGCCGTCCAGGTAATCATAAAAGTAGCTTTATTCAGTTCTCAAAACATAAAAAATGTTTAAAACAACCTTACCTGACGCATTTCTGGCACATCAGTGCCCTAAGTCAAAGTCGTTTGCACCCAAACTTGATTCCTGTGATAACCACAAGTAATCCAGAATGGTGAATGCCTTAATAATGAGACCTGAATAAGAATTGCAGAATTGCTCTTCTTTAAAACCACCTTTCAAAAAATTTAAAACGTTGTAAAAAAATTATATGTACCCCAAAAGACTTACATTAAATAATTAAACTTGTCCCAGAGAAAACATGTCCTCATATTGCTATGTGGACGGAAACGTCAATAATATGATTTTTTTTAAATGTATTGTAAGGAGGCTAATGGCCGCGTAATCGATTGGAGGTATGTGTCACAGAGATGGCTGCTCTCTGTGATGTAACCTGGAGTATTTTCTTTAGTGCACGAAAGCACTATGATGTCGTTTGGTGCACCTGGGTTCGAGTTGCGGGTAGCTATGAGATGGGCAGGTCTGGTTACCCACATACCTTACATCTGGGTGTGGTTACAGCCTATATAATGGAGGCTGTTGTTTGGCACATGGTCTGTGTGTTGGGAGGGAGAAGGTCTCCTGTGCGTGTGGCTCCAGACCGAGCCTGAGTGCTGGACATTACTCCAGCCTGGTGGAGCAGAGCCTTGCTATGGACATTTATGCTTTGTTTTTGCCTGATCTTTAAAGACTGTGTACCTTTTGTTTGTGCTTCTGGGTTTATGAAGCAATAAACCCACATGAACTTTTAAACGAACGTGCCTCCTGTTTTCCTCCTGTTGCACCCGAGTGAGTACAACCCCTACAGTATTAATACAAAAACATTTAAGTAGAAATAAAAGGTGTTTTTAGAGTGGCAAATTAATAAGTAAAAAAAAAAAAAAAAATTGGCATCATTGTACTTGAGAAAGGTTGCTGAACCAACAGCGAGCGCCACAAAAACAAAAAACAAATAACCGTATCAGAATTGCTTTTATTTTCTTCTAAAAAAAAACCCCAAACAAACAAAAAGTTAAGACCTGCAGAATAAAGCTAAAACCAAACTTTATGATACACAATAAATGGTGCAAAAATCAAAATGTAAATGTAATTTGTTTTATAATACCATA
The DNA here is from genome assembly GCF_039654945.1 of Dendrobates tinctorius. Taxonomy (NCBI): domain Eukaryota; kingdom Metazoa; phylum Chordata; class Amphibia; order Anura; family Dendrobatidae; genus Dendrobates; species Dendrobates tinctorius. Next base: position 23,162,346 of record NW_027361688.1, read on the forward strand.
TCGATGACCTATCAAAAGATTGGTTATCAATGCGAAATCGGCGGGGGTCTGATTCAATCAGTTATTATTTGTTCAGGAAACGACTGGATGTGAACACATGGAACACAAAGCTGCAAGCACAGCTCCACTCCATGTGTAGCAGCCGCTGCCATGTACTGTAGAGCAACGCTACCTTTTGAATAGCGGCTGTTTTGCAATATTTGGCAGCCACCACTACACATGGCGTTGAGCTGTATTTTCCAACTCTGCTTCATATACATGTGGCCACTGTCAGAGCTGATTGATGGGGTTACTAGGTCGGCTCTCACTAATGGTCATCAATATGGTATGAACGTACAATGACAATGACTGCCAATGCTTTTAACGTAGAATTAGTTCCATATGATTGTTCCGTTTTTGGCACTTTTTGTCTCATGGTCTCATGTTGGCATGACTATTTTCCTATTGACCAGGTGTTAATTAGCCTAAAATGCCACCGGTGGTCTGTGGGGTCACCAATATTACCACGGTTCTATATAAAATGCTAGTTTTATACTTTAGTCCTAGTCTAAGAATAGAAATTATTGGTTTTAAAACTAAAACATGATTGAAGTAAAACACAAAGAAAGAAAAACTATGAAAAAATGTTAATATAAAAGTTGAGACAAAAAAGTAGGGTTGTAAATCAGGTTGCAAAAATATCAGCAAACACATAAAAGGCGAAATATTTAAAGGCGATAAAAATGTTATTTAAATGTCAACCTGTATGCACGTTTACCATGACTGTGTTTACAGGATTTCTGTATCTTCACACTTTGTACCATATAAACACATCATTTGTCTGTATATGAACGGCTTCATGCTTATCGTTCCTTCAAAAATGTTCAGACATAAAAAGTCCAAAGGTTTTTGAGTGAGAAATAAATATAAATGTTGATTAAAATCTGTGATGACTTAACAACCCTTAGGTTTTTAAAGTACAGTAGATCTGTTACCAGAATTCACAGAAGAAACTGCCCACATTAGTAAATAGACAGTGGTGTAACTAGAGTCTGATGGACCCTGATGCAAAATTTGGACCTGAGCCCCCACCTACATGTTCAACAAATGTATTGCTCCTTGTAAGGTTCCAAATCCCGTGAAGACATATGTGTTCACCCCCCATCGTGAATTTCTCCATCCAGGTCCCCTTCCTGGTATAATATCCCCCATCCTGGATCTCTTCCTGATGTAATGTCCTCTGTCCTGGCCCCTTCCAGATATAATGTCCCCCATCATGGGCCACTTCCTGGTATAATATCTCACATGCTTGGACCCTTCTAGGTATAATGTCCTCCATCCTGGGCCTTCTATTGCATAATATTCCCCATCCTGGGCCTCTTCCAGTAATAATGTCCCCCATCCAGGGCCCTTTCCAGTAATAATGTTCCCCATCCTGGTATAATGTTCTCCATCCTGGGCCCCTTCCTTTTGTAATGTCCTCCATCTTAGGCCACTTCCTGGTATGATGTCCTCCATCTTAGGCCACTTCCAGGTATAATGTTCTCCATCCTGGGCCCCTTCCTGGTATAATATCCTCTATATTGGGCCACTTACTGTCATAATGTCCTCCATCTTGAGCCACTTCCTGGTATAATGTCCTCCATCATGTGCCCCTTCCTGGTATAATGTCCTACATCTTGGGACACTTCCTGGCATAATGTCCTCCATCCTGAGCCCCCTGTAATAATGTCCATTCTGCATCTCTTTTCAAACAAATGTAAAAAAAAAGATTCTTCTTACCTTATTTTTACCTTAGCCATTGGTGTCTGCAGACCCCCCTCAAACATGGGCTTAGTAGCAGTTACACCCTCTATGACTGAGGTCGTTATGTCCCTGTAATTAGATCTCTTAGTGTGGATGGTGTACTAACTTTAACTCCTTAGAGACGCAGGAAATTTTTGTTTTTCGTTTTTTCCTCCGCTCCTGCCATAATCTTGTGTATTGTTCATTAGACATAGCTATATGAGGGCTTGTTTTTTATGGGACAAAATGTAGTTATCAAGGATGCTCTTCACTTTATTATACAATGTACAAAAAAAAAGAAAAAAAGAAAATTCCAGCTTGGGTGGAATTTAAGAGAAGAAAAAATAAAACAGCAATTCTACTGTAATTATTTTTAATTTTGTTTCTGTGGATGTGATCCATGATCTGAGTGAGTTCCTGCACCCGCCAGCCCATCTTTCAATCCTGCTCTCAGTTTCTCAATTACCCTACCTGACCTTCTCTAACCATCTATCATGCGTCAGGGATTGAACTCTTGAGCCTGTGCTTTGTGGTCGGCTTCTCTATCTGCTTAGCCACCCTTTCTCCGGATATTTATTGTCTGTTATCCTGGCTTTAGTCTTTTTAGGTTAACAGGTGTTTTCATGTATTCATTTGTCTGCCCTATCACCTCTCTGGTATGGTTATATATACTTTTTCCCTGATGGCATTTCCTACTGGTAGTAGTCTCTTTTTCTATTTTGTGGTTTGTTTTAACTCACTCTGGGATCTCTTTCTATCTCAGCACTCCTTCCCTTCTGTGGGTAAATTGTACTCTGCTCTGCCCTCCGATTACTAAGGAGGAATGTGAAGCCCTCGATGGCCTTTCAGGCAACATAGGTCTGAGCTGCCATCGTTTAGTCTGTTGTTAGGGCTATTCCAGCCCATGTAGGCTCCTCTATGGACTGAATCTTTAGTCTGTACAGGAACCAGCTGGGTCAGTTGCAGTTTTCTAATGTTTTACCTATTTTCCTGTGTGAGTTGTTACACAATCATAACATCTTCTACTAAGGCTGTGTCTGATCGTTTTTGTCCCCCGATCTTGACCTTGACAGCTATACATCTACCTCTCCATGACAAACCAAATCGTCCGTGAGGGCAATCATTAGACTGCACCTTCCCCATTCTCTGAAGAACCAATATCAACCTGCCAATTGATACCTTTGCAGAACTGCGGGGTCCTGCTCAAGAGAAAGACCAACATCCTAGAAAATTAGATTCCTAAATCAACATTCAACTCTTCAGCTTTAAAGACCAAACTACAAACCAAACTACAGGTCCACACGTGCTTTGCATCATACTCGTAAGACATACGATGCAGCAATATCACCATTTAGATCCTTGCACATTGAGAGGTGGATGCGTCCTAGGAGAAGATGGCTTTGCTTGGCATTTTAGGGACCTGAGAGGATAAATCTAGGCATCATGGACCCTCATTATAATGCCCATATGCCCTAAAACCACATATGCCTTCATTATACAACCTCTTTAAGGAATAAGAGGACCATATTTTGCCAATATAAATAGAACATAAACATATAATATAAGGATTTACTGATTGTAATACCAATAATATCACATGACACAAACCGCCGGTTTTCGGCTCATTAACGTCATTTTGCATTTTCACAATTGCTCCTATTTCTTGGTTTATTGGATTTTGCCTATTGATACTGAGTTTAGATATTTTATATAGCATCGATTATGTGATGATTATAAACTATAGAATATTCTCTCTTTTAACCTTATTTATTAGCTAGAGGCTCCAGGCTCCATATTGATTGCTTTCTTATTTAGATGATTTATATGTTTAATGAGTAGAATGTAACTTATTCTCTGCTGTTTTCAGTTTCCTTTTTTATCATTGGTGGATTTCATTTTCGAAAATTCATTTTGTGACTTTTCCGCTTTGGTTTTCCCTGGCCTATTGTAGCTCGTGATCATCCATTCTAATCTGTCATAAATCCTGCTAACTGGGATGAGTGATCCAAAATGTTTTTTGTGTGATCCTTCACCCCTTTGGATTGGCCTATAAATTACGCCTTAGGCTACGCTGTGACTTTTTGAAGCACTACTGATTGATTTTAACTGTTAGATGGCAGCTGCTCTCCATCTATTTGCACACAATTCAATGTATCGCATCTTAATCTATAAGTAGTTAAAATTAATCAATAGCTCTACCAAAACGATCATAGAAGTTTCCAATCTGGAAGAGCAGTTCTGCAGCACTGGAGCAGCTCAGACAAGTGGTGCTGGTGCAGCAGGAAAAAGGAGTAAAGTTGCTGAAAGGATGTAGCAGAGCTAGATTAGCAATGAATGGTGTAGCAGAGCTGAATCAGCAAAGACTGGTGTTGCAGAGATAGATAAGAAATGACTGCTGTGACAAAGATGGATCAACGATGATTGGTGTAGCAGAGCTGGATTAGCACTGACTGGGGTAGCATAGCCAGATTAGAGAAAATTGGGGTAGCACAGCCAGATAAGAAATGACTGGTGTGACAAAGATGGATCAGCGATTACTGGTGTAGCAGAGCTGGATCAGCACAGGCTGGTGTAGCAGAGCTGGATCAGTGATGACTGATGTAGCAGAGGCAAATTATAGATAATTGGTGTACCAGAGCTAAATCAATGAAGAGGGGTGTAGCAGAACTGGATCAGCAATGACTGGTTTATCAAAGCGGGATAACCACTAACTGGTGTAGCAGAGCTAAATCAGTGAAGATTGGTGTAGCAGAGATAGATCAGAAATTACTGGTGTAACAAAGATGGATCAATGATGGCTGGTGTAGCAGAGCTGGATCAGCACTGACTATTGTAGCACAGCTTGATCAGTGATGGCTGGTGTAGCAGAGGCAAATTAGAGATAATTAGTGTAGCAGAGCTAAATCAATGAAGGGGGGTGTAGCAGAGCTGGATCAGTAATGACTGGTTTATCAAAACGGGATCACCACTAAGTGGTGTAGCAGAGCTAAATCAGTGAAGATTGGTGTAGCAGAGATAGATCAGAAATTACTGGTGTAAGGCTGGTTTCACATTAGCGCTTTTTAAGCGCACGCACGGCCGGGGGTAGCCCCGCCCCCGAGCCGGCTCTCTGCCCGGCGTGCCCGCCCCTTGCTTGTAGCGCCGCCTCCTAGCGCACAGCGGCGCCTGCGATCGGCGCACCCTATCTTTAGCATAGGGTGCGCAGATCGTGCGCAGGCCGTGCGCTAGTTGCGCTTTGACCTGCGCTGCGCACTTTTGACGGTGCGCCGTGCGCGCCAAAATCCGAAAAGTTTGATTTTGGCGCGCACGGCGCACCGTCAAAAGTGTGCAGCGCATGTCAAAGCGCAACTAGCGCACGGCCTGCGCACGATCTGCGCACCCTATGCTAAAGATAGGGTGCGCCGATCGCAGGCGCCGCTGTGAGCTAGGAGGCGGCGCTACAAGCAAGGGGCGGGCACGCCGGGCAGAGAGCCGGCTCGGGGGCGGAGCTACCCCCGGCCGTGCGTGCGCTTAAAAAGCGCTAATGTGAAACCAGCCTAACAAAGATGGATCAGTGATGGCTGGTGTAGCAGAGCCAAATTAGAGATAATTGGTGTAGCAAAGCTGGATCTGTAGTGACTGGTTTATCAAAACGGGATCAGCACTAACTGGTGTAGCAGAGCTCGATCAGGGACGACTGGTGTAGCAGAGCCAGATTAGCAATGATTGTTGGTGTGGCAGAGCTGAATCAGTGAAGACTGGTGTAGCAGAGCTGGATCAGCAATGACTAACGGAGGAGAGTACTCAGTTTAAATAGAAAAAAAATCAAGTGAAAGATCTTCTTTAAGGAGCTATAGGCAGTGGCTGCTCTGTCCCTGTTTAGAGGAAGCGGCATACATAGCTAATTTCTAAGATCAAGCCAAGTTCCTCTTAAATCTTCTACTAGACTGCACGTAAATGTTACATTTGGAATTAACCAGCTTTCATAACTATTTAAGGGGCAGCGATTATTTCTGCCCAGGGTCACATTTCATACTGCCTGGAGCTCTTTCTTTATGCCAGGATTGGGTTATATATGACTTTCTTGAAGAGGCTATAAAAAAAATCAATCATGCAATGCATCAAATAAAAGCATCTGTGCTAAAAGATACACAAAATAAAGCAAATATGGATTTTCTCAGAAGTCACATAAATATCCAAATGTCCCGGTCAGCGTTCAAGAAAGAGAACTGGCGATAAAGTATGGATGCACCGATGGGGGGCACATTTACCATGCCTGACAATCAGATACTCTCAGTGTCCCATAACCGCTCTCCCGCACCATGTATAATGTATAAACTACAGTATATTAACCTCATCACCCCCTGAGACCACAAGATATATTAAGTATTAACCACTAAGCCATCAGGAGTATGACGGCAATACTATCAATCACTCATAAAACAACCTAAGTAGAGCTTGTACATAAGAAAAAATGTCACGGGTGATGTCTTCTCTGACTGTAATCAACCACTTTTCCAGTTTTTTATTCCAGGTCCAAACCGCCATGACGATTTCTCCCAGCCATAACTTGTGTCTGCACACATATTCCAAATTCTGCTGCTAAACCCAAATGCCCCTTTCACTGCTCCCTACACAATAATACTCCACTTTGCCCCACAAATTATTAGTTCCTTTTTTATGCGAAAACCAGCTCACAATAATTTCCCCATTCAGTCCGAAGCATGGAAAAGTATCACTGCCAGGGAAGAAGATAATCATCAAACAACGGAAAAAGATCCCGCTTAATGGACATAAAATCTTCATCTTTATTGGCAAGTATATAAGAACATTTTTCCATCCAAGTATAGCTCATTTGTAGAAATACTGACGCGTTTCTGGTGCAAATGGCACGTTTACTCATGGTCTAAGGTGCCATGTGCACCTGAAACGCGTAGGTGTTTCAACATGTGAAGTAATGCTTGGATGTAAAAGTGTTTTTATATACTCACCAGTAAAGATGAACACTTTATTATGCGCCTCAAATTGATAATGTAATGTCCCAATTGCACCCCAAAGTAAAATTGCTTTGTATTTTTCAGCAACACAATAAAAATACCCTACAATAATAATTCCTCTTCGTGACCCCCAAAGTAATAATCTACCTTTGTGCCCTGCAATGAGGTAGTAGTGCCTACTCTGTGCTTCAAAATGTCATAATACCCTTTTGCTCTTAAAGTAATAATCACCCTTTATGCCACCCACAAAGTTATAATTCCACTTCTACAGAGTGTAGGGAAGGTGGACTGACGTACGGACCTGTCTGTAGAAGAAGGGCGGAGGTGAAGTGTATAGAAGGTGGACTGTTGTAGTAAAAGAGGGGAAACAGCTGGAGATAGGAAGGAAGGCTGTAGTATTGGATTTTGACCATTAGAGGGCAATGGAGAGCTGTGAGGTTAGGACTGAACAACAGCCATTGGCTAAGAAAAACGTTGAGCCATGGTGGGCGGAGTTACCAGAACGGGAAGGTTATAAAAGAGGGGGAGAAGGTTCTGGAAAGTTCAGTCAGCGAGAGGAGCACAAGAGGCAGGAAGCTCTGCTGAGGACTAGAGACAGAAAAGAAGCTCCAGAGAAGGGCTGGCAATAGAGGCAGTCAGGGGGGTGACCCTGACAGGATTAGCTGCAGACAGAGACAGCAGAGATCACAGCCAGAGATCAAAGAGAGGCCGTAGACAGAGACAGCCTGGGGTACCACTAAACCGAACGGACTCGGACTGGTGAAACGCTGTGGTGGTAGGCCTAGGGCAACCACGGTGAAGGAGCCGCGAGGGACGTCCATTTGCCAACGAAAGAAAGTGAAGGTACCTGGGCCTGTGTACGAAGTCAAGCAGCTACTGTGTGTGGCTGAGGGGATTTTCGAGCAGCTGCTGTGTGTGGCTGAGGGGATTTTCGAGCAGCTGCTGTGTGCGGCCGTGGAGATTGTCGAGCGGCTGCTGTGTGAGCCTGCGATTAACGTACAATTGCTGTGAGGTGCTGTGGGTCGTGGAAAGACGATCAATAAAGAAGACCTGTTGAATACGTTCCTGTCTCTGTCTTGAGTCTGTCGCGGCGAAGAAAAGGGTCACCCCCTCCCAGTCGGCCTCCTACCTACAAGCTGACCTCCATTACTTTAATGAACTGTTGCCTGATTTAGTGTGGCGTGTGGCAGCGTGGGTATCCTAACTCCTTCCCTATCTGCTGCTCTCCGAGACTTCAGCACATTTTCTAAGACGAGGAAACGCGAGAGGAAGAGTATGGATTTCCATGCTATGACATGCCCCATTATGTCAGGCAGTATAGCATTAAAATAATAAACTATATCCTCAGGTGTATTGCTGGATGGAGTTTTGCGACGAAATGCCTAAAAATGCAGGTAGCAGCCTGATAGTGTAACGTTGCGCAAGGTAGTAGCCATGTGCAAAGTATTTGTCTCTTACGCCCCGGCACGTTACATGAAGGTGGAGGTCTTGGCTAGGTGTGTGGATTTATGCTGTGATGAGGCACTAAGCCCGTGCAGGCCGCATGTAAGGCCTCTTTCACACTTCAGTTTTTTACAATCAGTCACAATCCGCCAGGTTTTGAAAAAAACGGATCCGCAATTTTCTTTTGATTTCAAAACGGAGCTTGCAACGTTTTTTTCTCTGGCGGATCCTCCAGACACTGATTTAACCCGAATTTCTTTCTGGGTGCCGGACAAAACAAGAAAAAAAAATTCTCTCTCTCTTTCTCTCTCTCTCTCTCTCCCCCCCCCCCCTTCCCGGCCAGCAGTTCCTTTATTTCCTCATTTTCAGGATCCGTCTAAAAACGGATCCTGTGACATCCGTTCACATCAGTTGAGAACGGATCCGCTTGTCTGCCTTTTTGGCGGATTATAACTGATGCAAAAAAACTGAAGTGTGAAAGAGGCCTAACCGATATTGCTCGTTGGCCAGGATCAGTTGTTTTACAGTTCAAGGAGGGACACCACCAGCTCAAAATAAAACTTTTACTAAACATTAGCTTCGGGTTGTTACATGCAGTAGATAGCAGGTACATGTCATTTCAAACGTTTCCTTGATAACGCGCAACATTTTCCTCACACAAATTTAGTCACTTTCTCTGTCTTGCTTCACTGTTCCTCACTACTTCACCACAACCCAGCTTCACACTACTGTTCAGCTAGCAAGAGTCCTTTACTCAGTCTGTGAATTTGCGTCTTCTTTTCCCCTTAGGGGAGCTATGGTGTCATTATGGCCGGTACTTATCCTTCTCTAATGTTGACACCCTGGAGCTCCCGCCACTCTATTCATCTCGCATACTCAGTCCTGTCTAGGTCCTTTACCTTTTGGAGTTATAAACTCTGGGCCTTACTACTGGGCGTCCTCTTCCAGGACGCATCTCCATAGAATTACTCTGTCTCTCGGTCTCTTTTCCTCTTTACTGCTTCGGATCACGCTATCTCTTTATTTTGGTCTTCTCACTCTCTAGGGACACCCCAGAATGCAGCCCTGCTCACATTAGACCTTTAGTCCTTTCTCTATGCACTCTAGACCCTATCTCATGTCTCAGCAGGAAACTGTCTCTTGTCCATTCAGCCTAGTCTCCTCCCACTCTGGGCTAGTCCCAACCATTAACTCTTGCTTTCCCTACAACATACAGGGGTTGGACAAAATAATGGAAACACCTAACGTTTTGACATCATAATCTTCGAACATGTTATAAACATGCAAACCGTGACATATGGTAATGTTTTGTAGTTGATTACTTGTGTTATGTGATATGTGTATGTAAATTAACTGTTTGTTTTGCAGAATTGTAAGAACATTGATGAGAACCTTATACCAATGGCAGACCTCTCGGATTTTCAAAGAGGCCAAATTGTTGGTGCTCGTATGGCAGGCGCTAGTGTAACAGAAAGTGCCCGAATGCTTGGCGTGTCAAGAGGTACTGTCTTCAATGTAATGACTGCATTTGAAAGAGAAGGAAAAACGTCCGCAGCAAAGCACAGGTCCGGCCGAAAATCGAAGTTGACTGAGAGAGACAGTCGGACTCTAAAGCGAATTGTGAGAGAGGATCACAAGACCTCGGCTCCGAAAATCACTGCTGAGCTCAATGAACACCTACAGAACCCAGTTTCCATGAAAACTGTTCGTCGGGAGCTGCACAAAACTGGAATCCACGGAAGAGCTGCAATTCGAAAACCGCTGCTCTCAATGACAAATGTTTCCAAGCGTTTAGAGTGGTGTAGAAACCTCCAGAATTGGTCCCTCGAGCAGTGGAAACATGTGATATTCTCAGACAGAAGTTCCTGATACACAATTGGCCACTAGGACAGGAAAAAGTAATTGACATGTCTCCACCTATTATCCCAAAATGTTCATACTTACAGCTCTGCTGCAACAGTGTAATCAAGCAGTTTGCCTACTAACCATTTGTTTGCTGCAACCATACAACTCTGCTATTACCATTTGCCTGCTGCAAAAAGCAGATTGATGATATACAGTGGGTAGAAAAGTATTCAGACCCCTTTAAATTTTTCACTCTTTGTTTCATTGCAGCCATTTGGTGAATTCAAAAAATGTTATTTTTTTCTCATTATTGTACACTCTGTACCCCATCTTGACTGAAAAAAAACAATTATGTAGACATTTTTGCAAATTTATCAAAAAAGAATAACTGAATTATCACATGGTCATAATTATTCAGACCCTTTGCTCAGACACTCATATTTAAGTCACATCCTGTCCATTTCCTTGTGATCCTCTTTGAGATGGTTCTATTCCTTCATTGAAGTCCAGCTGTGCTTAATTAAACTGATAGGACTTGATTTGTAAAGGTACACACCTGTTTATATAAAACCTCACAGCTCACAGTGCATGTCAGACCAAATGAGAATCATGAGGTCAAAGGAACTGGCCAAGGAGCTCAGAGACAGAATTGTGGCAAGGCACAGATCTGGCCAAGGTTACAAAAGAATGTCTGCAGTACTCAAGGTTCCTATGCACAGTGGCCTCTATAATCCTTAAATGGAAGAAGTTTGGGACCACTAGAAGTCTTCCAAGACCTGGCCATCCAGCCAAAGTGTGCAATCGTGGAAGAAGAACATTGGTGAGAGAAGTAAAGAAGAACTCCAAGATCACTGTGGCTGAGCTCCAGACATGCAGTAGGGAGATGGCAGAAAGTTCCACAAAGTCAACTATTACTGCAGCCCTCCATCAGTCGGGCCTTTATGGCAGAGTGGCCCAACAGAAGCCTCTCCTCAATCCCAGACATATGAAAGCCCTCATAGCATTTGCTAAAAACACATGAAGGAGTCCCAGTCTATGAGAAATAAGATTCTCTGGTCTGATGAGATGAAGATATAACTTGTTGGTGATAATTCTAAGCAGTATGTGTGGAGAAAACCAGGCACTGCTCATCACCTACCCAATACAATCCCAACAGTGAAACATGGTGGTGGCAGCATCATGCTGTGGGGGTATTTTTCAGCTACAGGGACAGGACGACATGTGAAGGAAGCATGAATGCGGCCAAGTACAGAAATATCCTGGATGAAAACCTCTACCAGACTGCTCTGGACCTCAGACTTGGCCGAAGGTTTACCTTCCAACAAGACAATGACCCTAAGCATATAGCTAAAACAAAGGAGTGGCTTCAGAACAACTTTTTGACTGGCACAGCCAGAGCCCTGACCTAAATCCAATTGAGCATCTCTGGAGAGATCTGAAAATGACTTTCCACCTTTTAGCACCACGCAGGATCCCTGCTCTGACAGGCAGGGCCTCCGGCGTGTCACTTCACTCACCCGCACTGCGGTCGGTTCTCCCCTTTCTCGTGCTCCACATGCTTTGAACAGAGCTTCCAGCCAGGCCTCTAGACATGTCCTTAGAGCACGCGCGCACGCTCCCGCCCTCTTAAAGGGCCAGCAAGTGCACTTGCTATTTCTTCCCCATCCATTGATGGGGGGCACTATGTATATATTACTTCCTCCCCACTTGGGGGGTGCCTGAGCAACCTTCCTGTTCTGCAGTCTAAGTTGTGTAAGATTGGATACCAGTCCTTGCTGCACGCTGGTGCAGATCCTGCCTGCTGCACTCTGGTGCAGATCCTACCTGCTGATCTCTGATACGAACTCCACCTGCTGCACTCTGATACAAACTCTGCCTGCTGCACCATCCAGTCTGTCCTTCCTGGTCCAGCTGCCGAGCGTCTGTTGGTCTGTCCTGGAGTAGCACCTGGTGTGCATCATGAGCCAAGCCTAACCTCACCATCAGAGGCTCTAGTGAACAGTGCGGTGCTCGCTTAGTCACGCCCCTCCAGGCTCTCTGTGGTCCGAGGCACAGTGGTTCCACACGACATCCGTGGCACCACCAACGTTCACCATCCAACCTGACAGAACTGGAGAGGATCTGCAAGGAAGAATGGCAGAGGATCCCCAAATCCAGGTGTGAAAAACTTGTTGTATCATTCCCAAGAAGACTCATGGCTGTACTAGCTCAAAAGGGTGCTTCTACTCAATACTGAGCAAAGGGTCTGAATTCTGATGACCTTGTGATATTTCAGTTTTTGTTTTTTAGTAAATTTGCAAAAATTTTTACATTTCTGTTTTTTTTCGGTCAAGATGGGGTGCAGAGTGTACAGTAATGAGAAAAAGATGAACTTTTTTGAATTTACCAAATTGCTGCAATGAAACAAAGGGTGAAAAATTTAAAGGGGTCTGAATACTTTTCGCACCCACTGTTTCTACTGTTCCCATGTATATTCATACATCTAAGTTTGCTATGTTCGGCCTTCTCCACTTGTTTGTCTGCTGTCCGGCATAACCCACTGTCCTAGTTTTTACTGATCCAAGTGCCGTCCGGCATGATCCACTCCGATGCAGCATCGCCTTCAATCTGTGCTACTCACACTGATCTATGGCTTAGAGAATCTACCTCACCAGGTGAACACTTAACTATCTCATTTATGAGAAAATCTCAAAGAATTCTAAATTGAATAACAAAATCATGTGTTTCATACATTTCAGCCCTCCTCATTCTAACCTGGCTGAGATAAGTAGGTGACTAAGTTTTATCTCATGTGCACAGTTCAATTATCGTCAAGAGAGCTTGTTATCGAGGCCATCGTAGCGGTAATTGAACCATGTATATGAGCCTTAAGAAAACGAGAGAATAGAGGTCTCCAAAGCTTTGGCACATGCTGTCTAGTGTACCTGCAAGGTTTTAGAAAGATGTCTCATGCTTAATCCAAGTTTCTAGAAGCTTAGAAGTAATTTCTGATAAGACGGAATTTAAACTTGAAGATTCTAAATTAGGAACAAGCTGAATGTTCTGCTAAGATTTCAATTTATATAATCCTGAAATTGGGAATATGGTGAGGTTGGATCTTCTTTAATATAACTGCAGGCGGCAGCAAGACGAAGCGGAGTAGCAGAGATATTTTTGACAGTTGAATTATTAGGAATATAGATTCATAGTAAATTTCTCTGATGTATTTTTTAATGTGAAGGAAATCTAAGTAATGAGCAAGAATATTTGACAGAGCAGCATTTGACATATACATATATTCTACTTGCATATATACTCTATACAGTACCCTCGTGTGCATAGTAAAGCTATGTGCCCCCTCAATATCAGAGGTGGGACCAGACATGCCTGTTTTTTTTTGTTCTGAGTTTTTCACCAGAGAGCCTGAGAAGATGGTGCTGGAGATCTTTTCCCCAAAAAATTCAGTAGAACTGAGACCCTTCCAAAGAACTTTGGGGAAAGTGGGGTATTACTCTTAGTAAGCTAAGGGGTCCAGTTGGATGCCTTCACATGGGCAGCTCAATGCCCTTAAAGTCTAATGCAAAATCAATATCTGCTAATTTAGTACATTTTCTACATTCTTGCTTTGCCCACAGAAACGACATGCTTGGGAAGTGAATTACTACCCATTAAAATGAGGATGCCAAAGTAATAGATGCCCTTGGGGTCTTCAACTACACTAAAGACTGGAAAAATCTGGAACTCCCTAATATTCACCATTTGTCCCTTGTACAGTGGCATGTAAAAGCTTTGGCACCCCTGGTGAAAATTACTGAAGACCTAAAGTTATTTAAAAATGTCAAAAAGGAAAATGGGCAAATGCAAAATCTTGGGCACCCTGCATGGTTAGCACCTAGTAGCACCCCATTTTGAAAGTATCACAGCTTGAAAACGCCTTTTGAAGTCAGACAAGAGTCTTTCAATTCTAGTCTGAAGGATTTTCATCCATTCTTCCTTGGAAAATTGATGCTTAAATAAGGGGAGTGTGAGGCACATTGTAAAACCTTCAGCTTGTGCCTTTTGAGGTCTATTGTGGATTTTGATGTGTGTTTAGGATCATTACCCATTTATTTTCAACTTCAGCTTTTTTACAGATGGTGTTTTGTTTGCATCAAGAAATTGTTGAAATTTAATTGTATCTATTCTTCACTCTACCCGTGAAATGTTCCCTGTGCCATTGGCTGCAACACAACCCCAAAGCATGATTGATCCACCCCCCTTGCTTAATGGTTGGCGAGATGTTCTTTTCCTGAAATTCTGTGCCCTTTTTTCTCCACACATGCCTTTGATCATTGTGGCCAAAGACTTCTATTTTAACTTTATTGGTTTACAGGACTTGTTTCCAAAATACATTAGGCTTGTTTAGATGTTCTTTTGCAGACTTTTGACACTGAATTTTATGGTGAGGAAGCAGGAAAGGTTTTCTTTAGATGACTCTTCCATGAAGGCCATATTTGTGCAGGTGTCTCTAAACAGTAGAACAAAATACCACAACGTCAGAGTCTGCTAAATCTTTTTGAAAGTCTTTTGTAGTCAAGCGGGGGTTCTGATTTGCCTCTCTAGCAATTATAAAAGCAGCTCTCATTGAAATTTAGCTTGATCCTCCAGACTTTATTTTGACCACCACTATTCCTGGTAATTGCCATTTCTTCATTACATTTCGAACTGAGGAAAGGGCAACTTGAAAACGCTTTGCTATCTGCTTATAGCCTACTCCTGCTTTGTGGGCCTCCACCAGTTTCATTTTCAGAGTGCTAGGCAGCTGCTTAGAAGAACCCATGGCTGCTGTTTTTGGCGCAAGGAATAGAGGAGGCTGGGTTTTTATAAATCTTGGGAAATTTGCATCACCTGACCTTTCCTAACGATGATATTGAACAAGCCATAACCCTAACAAGCTAATTAAGGTCTGAAACCTTGGTCAAAGTTATCTGAGCACACAAATCTCTTAGGGTGCCTAACCTTTTGCATGCCACTGTACATGGATCTAAGCTTTGCCGAAGGGCTTCCTAAGATATCAGAGTAGTTACCATTGATGTGTAGGTACGTGTGCCGACTTGGCGATGGTACTTTTTTCGCCACGAACAGACTGGAAACAGAAACCGATGTGCGTTCAACAGGTCCTCTTGGCCATCCTCTCGACGACCACAGCACCACACAGCAGCA
This sequence comes from Dendrobates tinctorius, assembly GCF_039654945.1. Taxonomy (NCBI): domain Eukaryota; kingdom Metazoa; phylum Chordata; class Amphibia; order Anura; family Dendrobatidae; genus Dendrobates; species Dendrobates tinctorius. Next base: position 23,177,555 of record NW_027361688.1, read on the forward strand.
GCACGACAGCTTCTACGCACAGGCCTGGTTACCTTTCACTTTTCTTCTCTTTCCTCTTACAGTGATGTCACTCCTGGTTCTTTCACTGTGGCTGCCATTGGGCCCACGGCCACAGCACTTCCCCTGTCCAAGTTCGTCCATCTGGTACCCCCGGGCTTTCTCTGTCCTGCGGCTCTCCTGTCAGGGCCACCCCCCCTGACTGTCTCTCTCCTCAGTCTGACTGGAGTCTTTTCTTCTGTCCGTCTCTCCCTTCTGTCTCCTATTCTCCTGAGCTCCTCCTCCTGGATTGGCTGGCTTCTGGAACTCTCTCTCTGCCTTCTTATATTCCCCTCCCTGGGAATTCCCCTCTAGATCTCCTGTAACTCCGCCCACCATGACTCTGTGGTTTCTTAAGCATTAGCTGTTAGTCCTTTCCTCACTACTCCATGCCTCCATCTTGTGGCCAAACCTTAGTACTGCACCATCTCCTTTTTCAGCTGTCCTTGGTCTCCCCCTAGTGGCCAAACCCAGTACTTTACCATCCTCCATTGTCTCTAGCTATCTCCCCACATACATATACAGCAGTCCACGTCAAGTACTTTTTACATTTTGCATTTACCTTCTTGCTGCAGACAGGTTCATAGGTCAGTCCACTTCCCTACAGATGGAAAATTAAATGTATGAGCAAAACAAGATCCAAAAAATGTAGTCAGGCAAGCTGATGACTGGGAAGACAGAGCTTATGCCATACACTAGTCACTTTCTTCAAAATGTTACAGAAAATTTCGAAGAAAGAGTCAGCTCACCCTTATTAGAAGTCCGATACACAAAGACTGGCAGGATAAATGAAGAACAAGGATTACAGCATTTATTAGGTAAGTATTAAATACACATATGTAGAAAACATATATAGATAGGAAAAAATAAGTCACAACAACCCTGGGGAGATATTACAGGCAAACGCGTTTCAGACAGAAGTCAATAATCATTGCATTCAAAGAAAAGCTGAGTAGATAGGCGTTTTATGTCTCATCCTCATAGGACACATGACCAGCAAGCTCCTATCCGAGAAACAGTTCTAAACAAAAATACCGTAGGTAAGAAATATATATTACAAAAATGAATAGCAATGTTAAGGATAGCATATCATTCATAATGGTAAAATCCGATCATGTCTGATATTCATACCGAATGGCAACCTGGTATTTAACTTGTAGATCCACCATGATTCCCGATTAATTAACTTTCTTCTATGATCTCCTCCTCTATAAGGTTTATTAACCTGTTTTATACCTGTGATAATGCAAGAAGAGGTGTCTCTATTATGTTCAATGGAAAAATGTTTTCAAGTTGCGAAACATTTAGATTTAAGCCTATTTGTCGCGTCAGATAAATGGCGCCTGATGCATGTTTTTAAAGAACTTGTTGTGCAGCCCACATATTGTATACCACAAATTTTACAGGTAGTACGGCAGATTACGAATGATAAATTGCAATGAAATTATTGATGTCATATACTAACCTTTTATGTGTAGCCATGTATTTTTGAGGGCTAAATCATCATTTAAATATATAGTAGATTGGGTGTTAGTAAATTGCCTTAAGTTGGGTTTTTTTTAGCTGCAAGTCTCAATGGACGAGATTGATTATATTTTAGTTTATTATCTTGGTAGAACATAGGAGTTTTTTAATAATTTTCTTAACTGCTGGAAACTGAGGACTATAGCTAGAATCAAAAGTAACATGATTAGAACTTTGATATCAAATAGAATTTCACTTCTTTTCTTTTAAAATATCCTGCCTCTGAGTGCGATGTACAATGCCATTCGCCCTCATTAGCATTATATGTGGATATTTTCTAGCATGTAGCCTCTGTTTTACCAGTTTTGCTTCTTGTTTAAATTTATTTTCTAATGTAGTATTTCCTTTGATGCGGATAAGCATTCCTGTTGGGACATTTTTGATAACTTGTCTAGGATGGCAAGATGTTGCCAGAAGGATGGAGTTAGTGGCTTCATTTTTTCTGAAATGTACAACGGATACCCTGTGATTGGATCATTTGTTAGTGTAATATCTAAAAAAACCTGTATTTTTATCTTGAATGTTATGAGTAAATTTTAGATTAATATAATTTTTTTAAAGATATTAAGCGAATTTCACTGCTGACTCTCTGGTACCATCCCATATCAGGAGGAGGTCGTCTATATATCGTCCATACCATTGTTATGGAAATTTGGTTAGGATAAATCTATCCCTGTGTGTGCTGCGGCCGTTCCCAATTAGACTGAGTATTTTGAACGCTCAAGAATGACACTGTACATTCATGGTGACAGAATAAGGGTACCGTTACACCTAGCGATGCACCAGCGATCCCGACCAGCGATATGACCCGGTCAGGATCGCTGGTGCATCGCTAGGTGGTCGCTAGTGAGCTGCCACACAGGCAGATCTCACTAGCGACATCGCTGGGGACGGGGATCGCTACTTACCTGTCAGATGCGGCGATCCTGACGTCCTCCCGCCTGCGTCCACGCGTCGCTCGTCCGCGCCGCAGGAAGTGGCCAACGAGAAATGGTCGAGGAGCTTCTCAAGCGATCAGCGATAACCAGCGGGGGAGCTGGTCGGAGGTAAGTATCACGTGCAGCGATATCGCTAGTAATATCGCTGCAACGTCACAAAATCGGCGACTTTACAGCGATATTGCTAGCGATATCGCAATGTGTAACGGGGGCTTAACATTCCATCAATACTGATGGTTTATTGTACATACATGGTTTTATAACTGCGTATAGAAAGGGGTGGTTAGTTAATTAACATAGGGTCAAGCTTCTATGTTATTGGCTGTTTGAGTATATGGAGGTTTCTGGCTAAGGCATATCAAAAAGGCTGATTTAGCAATATATGATTAACTGTCGCCTTTTCCTGCTATTCAGCAAAAATCGAGACACCAGTTTGGACATCTGGTGTTGGTTCCTGTTTTTGATGTCTGGGACATACCAAGGAGTTGTCTGGTTTGCACTGGCCTGGTTCACGGGGTTATTAGGTCATTCTAAGCAATTGATTATAGGGTACATATTAGCTGTGAATATATATATGAGTATATATCCAAGAGAGATCTACAGTATATGAAATGTATATATTTCCATCACACCATCTGATATGGAAAGAAAATGGGTTTGATTTGGAAAACAAACATAGTTCTTCTCATCTGGACATATAAATGTTTGCTACAGATGGTGAGAAACCAATCCCCCATAAAAAGCACCCTGTTTTTGGAAATAAAAGTCCCATTAAAGGAAAAATAATTATGATGCAAGTGTGTAAATGGTAATTAACACTGATACTGCACGATCATGGGTCATGTGGAATACTGGGGTAGAAACTGATGACATCAAAGGTTAACCATATACAGGTTTTGGGCCAAATACTTTTGTCCAAGGAAGAAATCACATGTTTTGTGTCCCAAATCTAGCTAGGGAGACTCCTGACTAAAGGCTACAGGTATACCGTAAATCAACCCAGGACCTGAACTTCTCCCCCAAAATGCCAATTCCGGTCACAATGGGTCTCAGAGGAGGGGGAAATTCATTTTTGTGAATTTTTTGAAAAATAATGAAAATATTGGGACCAAAGGAAATTGTACCATAACATCCTTAGATAAATCCTTCGATATAGCACCCATAGAAACTCCGTCTTTCATGAATTGTCTAATTTAGCTTGGAATTTAGCAGTGGGGTTGAAGCTCAGCTCCTGATATACAGTACATTAGCATCCATAGAAAAATGTAATAGTTCATAAAGATCTGCATTGAGTAACACCACTGCGCCCCCTTGTCTGCCTGTTTAACAAGTAAATCTCGATTTTCCCTTAATTACAGTATGGCTCCTCTTCTTGTCTTTCGTTTTAATAGATTTTTTCAGAAGGTGAAGTTTTTCCTCTTGAAATGAATCCAGTATTGAAGAGCGAAACTGGATGGGATAATAAACGGGGTTCTTTGCTATAAAAAAGGAATTCAAATTTATGGAGTCTTGTTTTATTTCACTGGCTAATTATTTCAGTTTTAATATAAAAATGTCCAATATTAGTCACATCAAGTAGATAGGAAATTCCTGTATTATTGCTGGTATTAGAAACCTGTTAATCTGTGTCATGAAAATGACAGTGTAATATCAATGTTCTTGCAAATTTGTTCACATCTAGAAGCGTTTTATGAACATCAAATTCGTTAGTGGATGAGAAGGACAGTCCTTTGGACAACATTGAAATTTGAGAATCACTCAGAATGTAGCTAGATAGGTTTACTACTGAGTCTTGCGGTTTCTTGTGATATGATATGATGTGTGTCTGTAGAACTCTCTTGTGTTTTCTGCCACCAAAAATCCTCCTTTTGCGTTGTTTTAAATATTGTCCATGTATGGGATCTAATGGAGCTTTTATTATACATAGTACGTCTTCCCGTGGCGCTGACATGTTGATTTTCTGTTGAAGAATCTGAGCAGTCTTCTTTAGTGGTTCCATCTGAGATATCAAAGGAAGAATCCGTGTCTGTGAAACTGACTCTTAGAAAAGTAAAAAGAAATTTTTTTGAGTGCGACTTTTGTTCCCATTACGCTTGAGGATTGGTTTGGAATTTTGGAAGATTTTATTTTTATTTCTTTTCCACAGATTTATTATTTGTATAATCTGAACAATCTCTCTTAAATTTTGACCTTTTTTGGCCATAATTTGTTCTTCCAAACAAGTAATTTTCTCTTTTATGGAACGATTCCAATCCTCACATTGTTTAGAGGAAGAGTAAGGAGAAATAGATTTAAGCTGAAGTATATCTGTTTTAATAGAAGTCAATGAGCCTTCCTCATGTGCCACAATCAGTTGCACAAACTGGAAAGAACATTTATCCAGAATGTCATGCCACTTTTTGTTAAATTCATCTGAATACACAGTGGTTGCTAATTTCTTAATGCGGAGTCCCCGCGGGATCACGTGTTTCTCAAGGTAGGAATTAAGAGTGGTTGTAACCCACCACATTTTTAACTCTTTAATGAAGAGATTTTCCATTGTCCACATGTGTGCGTCCAATTCATTGACCAATTTTTCATGGTCTAATTTTTTCAAAGAAAAAGTTGAGTCTGCTTTATTTCGTCCGTCTACCGTATATGAGTAAAAATCCTCACTTGAAAAATTAGAAATCAAAAAGTCCCCTGCACGTTACTTATATCTGGTGGATGTGACATAACTGATGTTAATCTGGACTCTTCCTTAACTATTATTATTATTATTATTATTATGATAATCAATGTTTATTTCAATAGGTATTCAGAGAGGGAAGTCAGATATCTGATAAATAAAAATAAATATACATGTAAAATTGGAAGCACAACAGTACTCACGGAGAAACAAAAATTTGAAGAAAGAGTCAGCTCAGTCACATTAGAAGTCCTATGTACAGAGAATGTTAGGGGTGGGCAGAGTTTACTCAATATTGAAGACTAGCAGAAGGTCAGGTCAGGTGGCAGGCAAACATCTAGGTAAGGGTACAAGCCGGTTCACTAAATGGAAGACAATTCAGAAAAACAACTTTGTACAGATACGATCTTGTATGAGGGTCCCATAAATATCCTACATTAGTTCAGCAATAGTTGGGGAAGGGGAACTAGAGTGGAAACTGGAGTCAGGAACAACAACAGAAGAGCAGAGAAGACCATCGAAGGACTGGGGATGACCGGACATGGTGGTGTTGGTGAACTAATATGACTGGAGATATGGAGTCAGGGACAACAACGGGAGAGCAGAGAAGACCATCAAAGGTGTTACGGGTTGGCGGAAGGCACCCAATAAATAAAGATGAAATAATAGAAGAGGTGAGTTCGCAGCCCGAGCCCACCGTGCAGAGGTGACCAACTGCTGCTGAACAATGAGGAAAAGGCGTGTAGGAGGAAAGCTGGACACCAGTGGGTAACCTGATATGATTGAGTCACCGTAGGAGGCAAAAATAGAAATGCTAGCTAAGTCCAGAAAACCAGAGAAGTTGGCAGCTATCGGATTGCAGACCCCTGAACCTATCAACACAACTAGCAGTAGCCGTGGGGAGCTCCTACGATGCCCTAGGCCCCTCGATCACAGCCGGAGGACTACATAGCCTAAAGACAGAAAGGGAAATCTAAACTGCCCCAGAGCAGACCCCAAAGTAAAAGGCAGCCCCCCACATATAATGACGCTGAAGCAAGAAGAAAGAACAAAACACAGACAGAAAGATAAACAGAGCAAAGATGGGGCCCACGCTAGCTTAGATAGGAAAGGACAGGAAGGCTGCTGTCTGCAATCCGTGAAAAACCTTATGAAAATAAGAGCCAACAAACTGACAGTAAAAAAGGCCCTGAAGACGCTAGGCTTCAAAAAAGCTATGTCAGTACTCAGGAATATTCTGAAGACAGAGCAACAGGCAAAAGGAGATTCAGCTCACCCCAGTAGGGAATGGCAGAATCCAGAAAAGCAAGGAAAACAAAACACTAATGCAAAAAGGCAAAGCAGAAATCTTAGCTTTAGATGAGCAGGAATCAGAATGGTTTCCTAGAAGTCCACAGAGAAATCACCCGCAGGCCAGAAGGGCGTCGGCAGCCTTATATCCAGTCATCAACTCCACTCAGCCAGTCATCATCATCAGCCCCAGGTGTTTGACGATCAGGCTCACTACCTTTCTTCACCAGAAGAGGGAGTTCCTCGGGCCTCAGTAGTGAAGGGGAAAATGAACTCACAACAGTACCTCCCCCTTGAGGAGGGGTCACCGAACCCTCAACCATGCCACCAGGGCGATCAGGGTGAGCCCGATGAAAGGCACGCACCAATCTTTTGGCATGAATATCAGAGGCAGAGACCCAGGAATTATCCTCCTGACCATAACCCTTCCACTTAACCAAATACTGGAGTCTCCGTCTAGCCAGACGGGAATCCAGTACTTTCTCTACCTCATATTCCATGTTACCTTCAACCAATACAGGGTCTGGAGGTGCAACCCCCGGAACAACAGGTTCAACAAACCTCTTCAACAAAGATTTATGGAACACATTATGGATTTTAAATGTGACAGGAAGAGCCAAACGAAAAGAGACCGGATTAATAATCTCCAAAATCTTTTAAGGTCCAATAAATCTAGGCTTAAACTTAGGAGAAGCCACCTTCATAGCAATATTTTTTGATGATAACCACACCATATCACCAACCTTAAATTGGGGACCAATGGTCCTATGTCGGTTGGAAAACCGCTGGGCCTTTTCCTGGGAGAGAGATAACTTATCCACCACTTGGTCCCAGATCTGGTGCATTCTCTCCACCACAGTGTCAACCCCTGGGCAGGCAGAGGGCTCCACCTGCCCTGAAGAAAATCGAGGATGAAACCCAAAGTTACAAAAAAAAGTAGACATCAAAGTGGCAGAACTAGCTCTATTATTTAAAGCAAATTCGGCCAAGGGCAAAAATGAAACCCAATCATCCTGATCAGCGGAAATAAAACATCTCAAATATGACTCCAAGGTCTGGTTTGTTCTCTCTGTCTGCCCATTGGTCTGAGGGTGAAAAGCAGAGGAGAAGGACAACTGAATTCCCAGCTTGGAACAGAAAGTTCTCCAAAATCTAGACACAAACTGGACTCCTCTGTCAGATACAATGTTCTCAGGAATCCCGTGCAAGCGAACCACCTGTTGTAAAAACAGGGGCACCAATTAAGAGGAAGACGGCAACTTAGGGAGTGGTACAAGATGAACCATCTTAGAGAACCTATCACAAATCACCCAAATAACAGTCATCCTTTGAGAGACAGGCATATCAGAGATGAAATCCATTGAAATATGGGTCCATGGCCTCTTGGGGAGAGGCAAAGGCATCAACAACCCACTAGAGCGAGAACACGATTTAGACCGGGAGCACGTCCCACAGGACTGCACAAAATTCCTGACATCACGAGACAAGGAGGGCCACCAAAAAGACCGTCTCACCAGATCTCTAGTACTAAAAATACCTGGATGACCAGCCAAAGCAGAGCAATGAACTTCAGACATCACTCTCTTCTTCCACTGGTCAGGAACATACAACTTCCCACTGGGACAACGCTCAGGTTTGTCCTCCTGGAACTCTTCCAGAGCACGTCTCAAATCGGGCGAGATGGCAGAAAGAACTACCCCTTCGCCTAAGATGGTAGCAGGCTTGGTCACCACAGGAGAATCAGCAAAGAAGCTCCTAGAGAGGGCATCAGCCTTGACATTCTTAGTTCCAGGAAGAAAAGAAACCACAAAATCAAAACATGTAAAAAACAAGGCCCACCTAGCCTGTCTAGGGTTCAAGCGCTTAGCCGACTCTAGGTAAATCAAATTCTTGTGGTCAGTGAGGACCACGACTTGATGCTTAGCTCCCTCCAACCAATGTCTCCACTCCTCAAATGCCCATTTCATGGCTAACAGTTCCCGATTCCCCACATCATAGTTACGTTCAGATGGAGAGAACTTTCGGGAAAAGAAAGCACAGGGATTCATTTTAGATGTTACAGGATCCTTTTGGGACAAAACAGCTCCTGCACCAATCTCAGAAGCATCCACCTCTACCTGGAACGGAAGCAAGACATCAGGTTGCCGCAAAACCGGGGCGGAGGTGAATCTTCGCTTCAGCTCCTGAAAGAAAGAAACAGCCTCCGGAGACCAATTTAACACATCAGCACCCTTCTTAGTCAAATCAGTCAATGGCTTGGCAATACTAGAAAATTTTGCTATAAATTTCCGATAAAAATTAGCAAAACCCAAAAACTTCTGGAGGGCCTTCAAAGAAGTGGGCTGAACCCAATAGTAAATGGCCTGTACCTTGGCCGGGTCCATTTCAATAGTTGACGGGGACAAAATAAATCCCAAAAAAGAAAACCTCTGTACTCCAAAAAGGCATTTAGATCCTTTGACATACAGGGAATTCTCCCTCAAGATTCGGAACACAGTCCGAATATGTTCCACATGAGAATCCCAATCCTTGGAGAAGATCAAAATATCATCCAGATAGATAATCAAAAATTTATCGACAAAATCTCGGAAAATATCGTTCATGAAGCACTGGAAGACAGAAGGGGAATTAGTGAGCACAAAAGGCATCACCAGGTACTCAAAATGTCCCTCCGGAGTATTAAACGCTGTCTTCCATTCATCCCCATGCTTAATGCGAATAAGATTATACGCCCCCCTGAGGTCAAGCTTGGTAAACCAGCAAGCACCTTTAACTCTGGAGAATAGATCAGAAATCAGGGGTAACGGATACTGATATTTAACAGTAATTTTGTTGAGTGCACGTAATCAATACAAGGTCTTAATGATCCATCCTTTTTGGCTACAAAAAAAAACCCGGCACCTAAGGGTGACGAGGATGGTCTAATATGACCCTTCTCCAACGCCTCCTTAATATAGGATCGCATAGCCTCGTGCTCGGGTACAGATAAATTGAAGAGCCGACCCTTGGGAAATTTACACCCCGGGCTCAGTTCAATAGCACAGTCATAACTCCTATGAGGAGGCAGGGACGCAGACTCATTCTCACTAAATACATCATAAAAGTCCGCCAAATAATCAGGAACATCATGCGACTGAGGAGAGGTGGAAAACACCGGAGCCTCACTAAAGGCACACCGACAACCCCAACTCACCACAGACACAGATTTCCAATCCAAAACTGGATTATGAATTTGTAACCAGGGAAACCCCAGAACAATAGTATCATGCAGATTATGTAACACCAAAAACCTGCAATTTTCATGATGGTCTGGGGAGACCCGCATTACCACCTGGGTCCAAAACTGAGGTTTATTTTTAGCCAAAGGAGTAGCATCAATCCCCCTCAAAGGGATAGGCGTCTGCAGAGGTGTCATCGGAAATCCACAACGTTTAGCAAAATCCAAGTCCATTAGGTTTAGAGCTGCTCCCGAATCCACAAAAGCCTTGGCGGAAAATGTGGACAGGGAGCAGATCAGAGTAATAGCCAGAAGAAACTTAGGTTGAACACCACCAACAGAAAACGTGTGTGCAAAGCGTTTCTCGCGTTTAGGACAGACAGAAATAATATGCGAGGCATCTCCACAGAAAAAACACAACTTATTACGCCTTCTGAACTCCTGACGCTGCTCTCTGGAAAAAACTCTATCGCATTGCATAGGTTCAGACATCTGTTCAACAGGTGGCAACACCTTTCGTGCAGCTCTGCGTTCGCGTAAACGCCGATCAACCTGAATGGCTAAAGACATAGAATCGTCAAGACCAGAGGGAACAGGAAATCCCACCATAGTATCTTTTACGGCTTCTGACAACCCCTTCCGAAAGAGAGCAGCCAAGGCATTATCATTCCAGGTAGTAAGTACTGCCCACTTTCGGAATTTTTGACAGTACAATTCTGCAGAATCACGACCCTGGTTCAATGCCAGCAGGGTCTTTTCAGCCTGATCAATGGCATTAGGTTCGTCATACAACAACCCCAAGGCCTGAAAAAATGCGTTCACATTAGTCAGAATAGGATCATCTGGTTTCAAAGAAAACGCCCAATCCTGGGGATCGCCACGCAGCAAAGAGATGACAATTTTAACCTGCTGCGCGGAGCTCCCTGACGAGTAAGGCTTCAAGGCAAAAAATAATTTACAATTATTTTTGAAATTCAAAAATTTAGACCGATCCCCAAAAAATACATCAGGTGTAGGAATCTTTGGTTCAGCAGCATGTGAATGGGCAAGGTAGGCGGAAATTCCCCGCACTTCCGCAGCGAGCTGCTCCACACGATCAGACAATTGCTTTATCTCCATTGAGAGAAAAAAAAATTCCCCCTACGGCCTCAGAGATATAGAGGAAAAAATATACACACTTTTTTTTTTTTTTTTAATACAATTCTTTCCTGCTATTGAGTACCCTAGAATCTGCGGTATGGCGGGTGATTCTGTTATGATTGAGTCACCGTAGGAGGCAAAAATAGAAATGCTAGCTAAGTCCAGAAAACCAGAGAAGTTGGCAGCTATCGGATTGCAGACCCCTGAACCTATCAACACAACTAGCAGTAGCAGTGGGGAGCTCCTACGATGCCCTAGGCCCTTCGATCACAGCCGGAGGACTACATAGCCTAAAGACAGAAAGGGAAATCTAAACTGCCCCAGAGCAGACCCCAAAGTAAAAGGCAGCCCCCCACATATAATGACGGTGAAGCAAGAAGAAAGAACAAAACACAGACAGAAAGATAGACAGAGGGGCCCACGCTAGCTTAGATAGGAAAGGACAGGAAGGCTGCTGTCTGCAATCCGTGAAAAACCCTATGAAAATAAGAGCCAACAAACTGACAGTAAAAAAGGCCCTGAAGACGCTAGGCTTCAAAAAAGCTATATCAGTACTCAGGAATATTCTGAATACAGAGCAACAGGCAAAAGGAGATTCAGCTCACCCCAGCAGGGAATGGCAGAATCCAGAAAAGCAAGGAAAACAAAACACTAATGCAAAAAGGCAAAGCAGAAATCTTAGCTTTAGATGAGCAGGAATCAGAATGGTTTCCTAGAAGTCCACAGAGAAATCACCCGCAGGCCAGAAGGGCGTCGGCAGCCTTATATCCAGTCATCAACTCCACTCAGCCAGTCATCATCATCAGCCCCAGGTGTTTGACGATCAGGCTCACTACCTTTCTTCACCAGAAGAGGGAGTTCCTCGGGCCTCAGTAGTGAAGGGGAAAATGAACTCACAACAGTAACCACTGAGCCGGTGCTAGCAGGCACGAGTTCCGTTACTTCACGTAACACGTACCAGCCGGCGAACAACCGCAACCTGTTAGCGTCACAGGTCACGGTGGTGTGAACCACTGCTTGCAACATGTGCAGTGTCCGCCCTGACGGACGCCACTAACCAGCCAAACAGCGGTGCTGGAAAGCGCACACAAGGCGCACGGCGTTACTGTAGCGGACGCTGCGATAGCAGTGGCCAAAGAGGCCTATACTGGATGACGCCCTAGGCGCTAGCAGTAGATGAGGAGCAACACTGCGACGCTATGCAGTCTCAGAGCTAATGTGCTGACTCTAATTCCTAACCCATGCGTAATATCCAAGGAGGGGGAATTATAATGCGTCAGTCACCAGGCTCATTCATCCATCATCATACATACACTAAATACATCAGCCTCAGAGTCTATGATAGCGCATGGCGGGGCTGCCATGCGAGCCTTTTATAGCCGTGCCCTTCCGGGACCTTCCTGATCCTCCAGGTGGACTAATCAGAACTGGAGAAGGACCTGAGCATGTGTCTCCCGATCCCCAATGGGAGATCGTCTCATGAGCATGCTCAGTAGCCTGAAGGAAGGACTTAGACTCTGGAGTCTTTTGCTGCTGGACAGATTGCATTGCCATAACTGAACCAGAGGTGGGTGCAATAACCGAACCCACAATGCTGGTGTGGGAAGAACGCCGGGATCTTGGACTCTGCTGAGCAGGCTCCACTGCGGCCGGAGGGGAATGGTAGACCGCCGACGGCAAGGCTCGGGATTCCCGCTGTGCAGCGCCCGGAACCTGACACCTAACATTACCCCCTCTCCCAGGGCCCGCCTCGCTGCGCTCAAATGCAGCGATAAGGAGCAGGGCGTGGATATTCTCCACTGGTTCCCAGGTCTGAGTCTCAGGACCATGACACTTCCTGTCCACCTAATAAAATTTTTTCTCCCCTCACCACCCTGCATCCCACGATGGCATTGACCTTGAACTCATCCGAGGACAGGTCAGATGTCCCGGCAGATGACTCTGAAAACAAGACAAGTGGGCAGGCTTAAGGAGGGACACGTGAAAGGTGTCAGAAATGGCCAAGTGGGGAGGAAGAGCCAGGCGATAGACCACAGGGTTGACCTGCTCCAGGACTTTGAAGGGACCAATGTATCGTGGCGCAAACTTGGTGGACTCTGCCCGCAGCCTGATATTACGGCCAGAGAGCCACACCAAGTTGCCAGGAGCAAAAGTGGGAGCGGGATGCCAATGCGTGTCGGCAGACACCCTCATTCTCTCCTTAGAGGCCCGGATGGCATCCTGAGTGCGATCCCAAATGTCGCGAGCCTCCACTGCCCAGTCTGCCACCCTGGAATCAGTGGAAGACACTGGCATCGGGAAGGGAATGCGCAAATGCCGGCCGTAATTAAGGAGGAACGGGGTCTGACCAGTGGAATCAGCTACTGCGTTGTTCAGCGCAAATTCTGCCCAAGGTAGTAAGGATGCCCAGTCATCCTGCCTGGCAGAGACAAAATGTCGCAGGTATGTGACCAGAGTTTGGTTAGCTCTCTCAACCAACCCGTTCGTCTCAGGGTGATAGGCAGAGGACAAATTTAGCTCAATGCTGAGTAGACTGCAGAGCTTCCTCCAAAAGCGAGAAGCAAATTGGGGACCCCGGTCACTAACTATCTTGTCCGGCATACCGTGCAAACGAAAAACATGCTTTATGAACATCGCAGCGAGACCACAGGCAGAAGGCAGCCGTGCGAGTGGCACCAGATGCACCTGTCATGATCCATGCTGGATCATGACAGATAGAAAGCACTAGTAACCTTTTTTTTTTTTCCTTAAGCTGTGGTGCTTAAAGATAGTTTTGCCCCCGGTGGCCATTAGGGTCATTGCACTGTGGTGGTTTCAGTTCTAGTTTTGCCCCCGATGGCCGTTAGGATCATTGCAGGTGTGATTGCTCTGGCTGCTATAAAAGAGTGTCAGGTGGTGCAATCACTGTTGGTAATATTGCTCATTTCCAACCAAGACTGGTGAAGGAAGGAGAGAGAGAGTTCCTGGCAGCTCAGTCAGAGTCCTGGTGTGGAAGGAGTCAGAGAGGATTTCCTTGCAGCTCTAACAGAGCTTGGTGGCAGCTATTCAGGAGGAAAGCTGCATTCTGGTGGTGGTCTCTGTTGCTGGGAGAAAGAGCAACAGAGCAAAGCTAAGTGGTGTTCCCCTGTTTGTATTTTTCCCTGGTGTGTATTAGTACAGTGGTGGGGCCAGTGCCTGCACCACCCAGCTCCCTAGCAAGGGATAGGTGTAGGGTGTGCTAAGGTGACAGGTATCCGGATCGGTGACAGGTGAGGAGCCTGTATAGGGAACGTTAGGAGTGTGAGGGACACTGACTCAGGGGAGTGCAGGAGGTCTCCAGGTCCCCGTTCCCTATCGCAGGGCCCACCGTTGTAACTGTTGCCCCTTCCCCCGTGTCTTGTTGTTTTAGTACCGGCCTGCGGGCCATTTCACACAGGACAGTTACACGTGCCGTGTCTTGTTGTCTGAGTTACCGGCCTATGGGTCAAGTCACACAGGACGGGTCCACGTGACAGCACCATTTTAGAAAAATGATTGGTGACCACCCAAATGACCGTCCTGCCACTGGATTTGGGCAGGTCGACCACAAAATCCATGCCGACCATCTCCAAGGGTGTCTGCCACCGGCAAGGGATAACGTAATCCAGCCGGCCTCTGCCTAGAAGACCTGTTCCGAGCACAGGAAACGCATGCCTGAATGTATTCTCTCGTGTCCCGAGCCATGTGCGGCCACCAATAAGTCCTTGCCAGGAGTTCCGTGGTCCGCCTAGTTCCAAAGTGACCACGCACCCTGGACGCGTAAGCCCACGAGAGGACCTCTGGCCGCAGGCGAGGAGGAACAAAGGTCTTGCCTTGCAGCACTGACTCGAGAGCTACAGGGGCCACGGTCCTGAGACTCTCAGAGGGGACGATTAGCCGAGGCTCAGCCTCCTCCGCTGACACTACCGAGCGAGAGAAGGCATCAGCCCGCATGATCTTCTCACTGAACAGATAGTGCAGGGTGAAGCGAAAGCGGGAGAAGAAAAGAGACCACCTGGCTTGGCGAGAGTTCAAGCGCTGGGCTGTTTGTAAGTACACCAGGTTTTTATGGTCAGTGTACACCTGAAAGGGAAACCGGGCTCCCTCCAGGAGATGTCTCCACTCGGAAGAGGCCAACTTCATTGCCAGCAGCTCCCTGTCACCTATGGAGTAGTTTCTCTCCGCCGGTGAGAAGGTCTTGGAGAAAAAGAAGCAGGGATGCTTCCGACCTTGAGCATCCTTCTGGAAAAAGACTGCTCCTGCACTGACGGACGAGGCATCTACCTCTAGGAAAAAAGGGTTTATCCACATTGGGACGATGGAGGATAGGAGCGCCGGCAAAATGGGTCTTAAAAGACGAGAAGGTTGCGGAGACCTGTTCTGACCAGACCTTAGGATTGGCTCCCTTTTTGGTGAGGGTGACCAGAGGAGCCCCCAGTGTAGAGAAGTGGGGAATGAACTGGCGGTAGTAATTAACGAACCCCAAAAAGCGCTGCACCGCTTTAAAAGAGTGGGGCTCCTGCCAGTCCATTACCGCCTGCAATTTGGCAGGATCCATAGCCAACCCCTGGGCCGAGATGATATAGCCCAGGAAAGGCAAAGACTCCTGCTCAAACTGACACTTCTCCAACTTTGCGAAGAGGGAATTCGCCCGCAAGTGGTAGAAGACCCTGCAGACGTCTCTCCGGTGAGAGGCCAAATCTGGAGAAAAGATGAGGATGTCATCCAGATAGACCATCACCGAGGTGGAGAGCATATCGCGAAAGACATCATTCACAAAGTCCTGGAAGACAGCTTGTGCATTACAGAGGTCGAAGGGCATGACCAGGTACTCATAGTGGCCATCCCTGGTATTAAAGGCTGTCTTCTACTCGTCCCCTTCACGTAGATCTAGATTAGTGAAGATCTGGGCCCCACGCAACCTGTCGAACAACTCAGAGATCAGGGGAAGAGGATACTTGTTTTTGACAGTAATGGCATTGAGACCTCTGTAATCAATGCACAGATGCAGCTCTCTACTCTTCTTCTGTACGAAGAAGAACCCCGCCCCTGCTGGTGACACTGACTTCCTAATAAACCCTATTGCCAGGTTCTCCCGGATGTATTGTGACATGGCCTCCATCTCCGGTAGCGATAGAGAATATACGCGGCCTCGAGGAGGCTCCGCGCCTGGCAAAAGGTCAATAGGACAGTCGTACGGACGATGGGGTGGAAGGGTCTCTGCCGATGTTTTAGAGAACACGTCCGCGTACTGCTGGTAGTGTCTTGGGATTGCGGAGAGGTTCACGGGACCCTCAGTGGAGGCTACCTGAAGGCAGTCCCTCATGCATCTACCCTCGCAGGACTTGCTCCAACCCAGTATTCTCCCCGAGGACCACTCAATATGAGGAGAGTGGCAATGGAGCCAGGGAACTCCCAGGAGAACTTGGTCAATGCCCTCGGGCATAATGAGCAGAAACAACGTCTCGTGATGGGACGGCGAGAGTGAGAGCCCAAGGGGTGCTGTCTGATGTGTGATTTGTGTTGGCAAGGTTGTACCATTGACCACCCTGATGGTCACGGATGAGGAAGTGGCATCAAGGGAATGGCATGCCGTTGGGCGACGGCCGAAGACATGAAGTTCCCTTCTGCCCCTGAGTCCACACAGATCTCTACCTCCCAGGTGGAAGCACCGTTCCCTAACATCCCTCGGAAGGACAGTTTGGAGGAGAAGGTTCCAGTGTCTAGTAGACCTCCTCCGACTACCACTAGACGCGATCGTTTCCCGACCGCTGAGGGCACCTGTTGGCCAGGTGACCAGGCTGTCGACACTGGAAACAGCATGTGGAGATTTGCACCGGGTGCGACTTGGAGCCAGTGCGAGACACCTCCATGGCCTCTGGGGGCATGACTCCCAGAGCGGGGGGGTTCAAGAGGTTTAGAGAAGGCTGGAGCCAACCTAAACCTCGGTCTGGACTGAGAACGCTCCAACCCGTACTCCGTGAAAAGGAGATCTATGCAGGTGGAGACGGTAATCAGTTCCTCCAGACTAACGGGAACCTCCCTGGTGGCTAGTGCATCCTTAACGTGCTCAGCCAAACTTCTGCAGAACACAGGGATGAGTGCTTTCTCAGGCCATTCCAGCTCGAAAGCTAGTGTCCGGAAGCAGACGGCATAATGGCTAACCGAGAGGGGTCCCTGTGTTATTACCAACAACTGGAGAGAGGTGTCGTGTGTGACCCGTGGCCCCAAAAGGACCTGCTCTAGAGGTGTCAGGAACTGAGCAGCACTCAGAACCACGGGGTCACCACGCTCCCACAATGGAGTGGCCCATTCCAAAGCCCTGCCCGACAGGAGGGAGATGATAAACCCCACCTTAGACCGCTCTGAAGGGAATCGTGTGGCCAGTAACTCAAGCTGGATAGAGCACGAAACCCCTACAGGTGGTGCTGTCACCCGACAACTTGTCGGGCAACAGGAGATGGGACAATTTCGGGGCAGGAATGGATATAGAGGCACGGGAGACCGCCTCTGCTACCGCCTGGATGGCAACTGCAGTGTCGTCCACAGCTGAGGCTGAGCGCTCGAGAGTGGACAACCTGCCCTCCAGCTGCTGGACATATCGCTGCACGCGCTGCTCGTTCGTCATTGTTAGCCAGACCCTCGCGCTATGATAATGTTACGGGCTGTCGGAACGCACCCAATAAATAAAGATGAAATAATAGAAGAGGTGCGTTCGCAGCCCGGGCCCACTGTGCAGAGGTAACCATCTGCTGCTGAACAATGAGGAAAAGGCGTGTAGGAGGAAAGCCGGACACCAGTGGGTAACCACTGAGCCGGTGCTAGCAGGCACGAGTTCCGTTACTTCACGTAACACGTAACAGCCGGCGAACAACCGCAACCTGTTAGCCTCACAGGTCACGGTGGTGTGAACCACTGCTTGCAACATGTGCAGTGTCCGCCCTAACGGACGCCACTAACCAGCCAAACAGTGGTGCTGGAAAGCGCAAACACAGGGCACAGCGTTACTGTAGCGGACGCTGCAGTAGCAATGGCCAAGGAGGCCTATACTGGCCGACGCCCTAGGCGCCAGCAGTAGATGAGGAGCAACACTGCGGTGCTATGCAGTGTTAGAGCGAATGTGCTGACTCTAATTCCTAACCCATGTGTAATATCCAAGGAAGGGGAATTATAATGCGTCAGTCACCAGGCTCATTCATCCATCATCATACATACACTAAATACATTAGCCTCAGAGTCTATCATAGCTCATGGCAGGGCGGCCATGCGAGCCTTTTATAGCCGTGCCCTTCCGGGACCTTCCTGATCCTCCAGATGGACCAATCAGAACTGGAGAAGGACCTGAGCATGTGTCTCCCAATCCCCAATGGGAGATCGTCTCATGAGCATGCTCAGTAGACTGAAGGAAGGACTTAGACTCTGGCGTCTTTTGCTGCTGGACAGGTTGCATTGCCATAACTGGACCAGAGGTGGCCACAGCAACCGAACCCACAATGGTGATGTGGGCAGAACGCCGGGATCGTGGAGTCTGCTGAGCAGGCACCACTGCGGCCGGAGGGGAATGGGAGACCGCCGACGCCAAGGTTCAGGATTCCCGCTGTGCAGCACCCAGAACCTGTCGCCTAACAAAAGGACTGGGGATGACCAGACATGGTGGTGTTGGTGAACTAATATGACAGGAAATATGGAGTCAGGGACAACAACAGGAGAGCAGAGAAGACCATTGAAGGACTGGGGATGACCGGACATGGTGTTGTTGGTAAGCTAATATCACTGGTGATATGGAGTCAGGAACAACAATGAGAGAGCAGAGAAAACCATCAAAGGACTGGGGATGACTGGACATGGTGGTGTTGGTAAGATAATATGACTGGGGATATGGAGTCAGGAACAACAACGGGAGAGCAGAGAAGACCATTGAAGGACTGAGGATGTCCAGAGATGGTGGTGATGGTAAGCTAATATGTCTGGGGATATGGAGCCAGGAACAACAACGGGAGAGCAGAGAAGACCATCGAAGGACTGGGGATGACCGGACATGGTGGTGTTGGTGAGCTAATATGACTGGGGTTAAAACCAGCCTCAAATGCCTTTCTTCTGTGGCCCCATAGCAATACCCGTAATCGCATGTATATGTCTATCTAGTTAAATAAGCTGGACTTTTGTCAATATAATCAGTGTAGGAGACTATGGTAGGGTAAAAAAGAACCTAGAAGAAGTTTGGTTTATTGAGACAGAGAAAGAAAGTCAGGCATTGAGTTCCTTCCGATTTCATTATCTTAATGGTTGTTCTGTGGATATTACTGTGTGAAACTTTGGCACTTCCCTAAGTCAGACTAATTACAAGGAATTACAATCAATACCTGAACTAAGTAGGATGCCACTCGTTGTCTTTAGTGCTGCTTAAGAAAAAAAGAAAATCAAAGGGTTACCATATTTTGTAACAGTTCTTATGTCAATGGCGACGATCAATATGGCTGCAAGAGAAATCCGTAGAGGTTTTTACCTAGATTCATTCCAGTGTTATTAGCTTGTGTTTTGCTATCTTATAGTACAAGTGGCAAAGAAAAGCTTAAAATTTTGCAACAGTAGTAGACAAAGCTCGACTTATATTAATATGTCCTTGATACTTTATAAAAATTAGATAATTAAAAGAGACAGTGGACTTTATCATATATGGTCCAAAAATACCGAATATTTACAGGAACCAAAGAAAATTATGGATGCGAAGAACTGGCCACCGAGTCTAAACCCTTTCTGTCCTGCCAATGGACTAACCCTTTATTGACTCCTCCAATATCAGCATTCCAAAAACTACAAGCTGACTACAATTTGTATCGCAAAGAATAAGTACATACTCCTCTCACCTGATGGATATTTAAGTAGTAAAAATCACTTTATTTGATGAATGTACAAAAATAGGTGTATAGGAAATGTTGAGCTCTTTGCCTACAGTCATTTCACTCAATGAACACTTTCTCAAGGCATCAACTAGTGCATATGTAGATGTGAAACTTGGCTCGGATTAGGAAACTTGCGCTATGTATAATGGTACATGTAGATCATAGAGACCCGTAGGATATTGTTCAATTTTCACCAGGGCTAAGTCAAAAAGTTTCCTCTCTGGCACAAAAATTGGAACCATGCTAGTGGGAAAGGTCATCATCTAAATGACCAAACACTGTCATTGGGTCTAAAGATAAAAATTGCTGCATTGTTAATTGATAGAACTCCATGTTTTTCCAAGTACAATGCTCGGGTAGTTGAGTCTGGCCCATAGTCTTTGAACGGATCAACAGTGAACATTCTCATCCATCTATTCAAAAGGTGACTCCAGAACCCCAGTCTTAGGATGAGTTGTGGTCCCAGCCTATGAATAGGTAATGAATTATTATGACAGACCAATCTCTGTATGCAGTAAGCTGCTACGCTCTTTCATAATTTTAATTTTTGGTACCATGTCTGTACTGGGCATTCGCAGCATCAAGAGATAATTAGAAGTTGATCAATACAGAGCTTTAGACCTTTGTAGATTAAAAATTTTAAGTGGAGTTTACGGCTGGAGGGCCACTTGTCAATAGTACATATTGGTTTCATATCAATTTTGAACCATTTGGCTTCCAATCAAGATTTTATGTGTACAGTTTGGTTAATGATGGTGTAGGGTTCTTACTTTGACACTATATTGTGAAACATTCTTCTACCAGCCACCATTATGTTCAGAATTACAGCAAGCTGGTGGCATCATTGAGGGTTAAAGAATCAAAAATCTTGGTCGCCCACCCATCCAGTCAGAATGCTATGTGCTCTATTTCATTTTTAGTCTTTAGTTAAAAATTCCTTGGCTTCCATAGTTCATAATTCTAATCTCTAAATTGATTTCTGTGAAGTCTTTGGATCCTTCATTGCTGAACCTGGACCTCAGCCCAGTTATTCCTGACTACAGTACTGCAGGCCTCTTGCATACTGTTCTTGGTACCTGTCATGATCTCCTTTACCTGTATCAGGTGGGTGTAGACCCATCTACACTACTTCTCCAAATGTTTCCCTGTTTCTACAACCAGTGAGCAATTATTCTGTGAAGCTTGACTTAGAGAATTCTCCTATAGCCAAGTCCAAACTTCCTTGCAGGAAGGAAAAGTTGAAGACATCCCTTAAATTCTATACCCTAGTCTATACCACAAAACCGGTGAGGGATCTACTCCGCAGATATCCTGCTGTGCGTTATGCTATTATTTACGATGGTTAAGCCTCATTGACAAACCTTAGATAGTTTCATCTTCAGAATTTTTTTAGACAAGCAAAGGTTTTGTGCAACTGCTTCCTGGTCATCATTCATGGATGATAACTGCCAAGAAATATAGATTTGGGATACAACCAAACTTACCAACCTTTTTGATGTCCAGGAGGAAATAGATTGCGATACATTTTTTCTGTGTAGCTAAACCTTTTTTCTCTACTCACTCCTCCAAACCTTTTCTATTCCCCCTTATACGTCCCCTAAGTGCCTGTTTCGGCGCTTCAAAACCTGTCTTCTGGGAGGCTTTGGTAGCACTTGAGAGATTATTTGCTAAATCCTCCAGAAGTCTAGAAGGTATCCCCTTTTCAGGTAGTCTCTCCAACATTCTGGGAGAGTCGTCAAGAACGGATATAGCAAAACTAAAAGGAAAAACCCTTAAACGGGTTTTCCAGGCTTATGATATTGATGACCTATATGCAGGATAAGTCATCAGTATCACATTTGTGGAGGTCTGATAACCAGGATCTCCACCAAACAGCTGATATCTGCTTTAGCTGTACAGTTGTGGCCAAAATTATTGACACCCCTGCAATTCTGTCAGATAATACTCAGTTTCTTCCTGAAAATGATTGCAAACACAAATTCTTTGGTATAATTATCTTCATTTAATTTGTCTTAAATGAAAAAACACAAAAAGAATTGTCCTAAAGCCAAATTGGATATAATTCCACACCAAGCATAAAAAAGAGGATTGGCACTGTTCGAAAAATCATGTGATGCTTCTCTAATTTGTGTAATTAACAGCACCTGTAACTTACCTGTGGCACCTAACAGGTGTTGGCAATAACTAAATCACACTTGCAGCCAGTTGACATGGATTAAAGTTGACTCAACCTCTGTCCTGTGTCCTTGTGTGTACCACATTGAGCACGGAGAAAAGAAAGAAGACCAAAGAACTGTCTGAGGACTTGAGAATCCAAATTGTGAGGAAGCATGAGCAATCTCAAGGCTGCATGTCCATCTCCAAAGACCTGAATGTTCCTCTGTCTACCGTGCGCAGTGTCATCAAGAAGTTTAAAGCCCATGGCACTGTGGCTAACCTCCCTAGATGTGGACGGAAAAGAAAAATTGACAAGAGATTTCAACGCAAGATTGTGCGGATGTTGGATAAAGGACCTCGACTAACATCCAAACAAGTTCAAGCTGTCCTGCAGTCCGAGGGTACAACAGTGTCAACCCGTACTATCCGTCGGCGTCTGAATGAAAAGGGACTGTATGGTAGGAGACCTAGGAAGACCCCACTTCTTACCCCGAGACATAAAAAAGCCAGGCTGGAGTTTGCCAAAACTTACCTGAAAAAGCCTAAAACGTTTTGGAAGAATGTTCTCTGGTCAGATGAGACAAAAGTGGAGCTTGTTGGGCTAAGGCATCAACATAGAGTTTACAGGAGAAAAAAAGAGGCATTCAAAGAAAAGAACACGGTCCCTACAGTCAAACATGGTGGAGGTTCCCTGATGTTTTGGGGTTGCTTTGCTGCCTCTGGCACTGGACTGCTTGACCGTGTGCATGGCATTTTGAAGTCTGAAGGCTACCAACAAGTTTTGCAGCATAATGTAGGGCCCAGTGTGAGAAAGCTGGGTCTCCCTCAGAGGTCATGGGTCTTCCAGCAGGACAATGACCCAAAACACACTTCAAAAAGCACTAGAAAATGGTTTGAGAGAAAGCACTGGAGACTTCTAAGGTGGCCAGCAATGAGTCCAGACCTGAATCCCATAGAACACCTGTGGAGAGATCTAAAAATGGCAGTTTGGAGAAGGCACCCTTCAAATATCAGGGAACTGGAGCAGTTTGCCAAAGAAGAATGGTCTAAAATTCCAGCAGAGCATTGTAAGAAACTCATTGATGGTTACCGGAAGCGGTTGGTCGCAGTTATTTTGGCTAAAGGTTGTGCAACCAAGTATTAGGCTGAGGGTGCCAATACTTTTGTCTGGCCCATTTTTGGAGTTTTGTGTGAAATGATCAAAGTTTTGATTTTTGCTTCATTCTCTTTTGTGTTTTTTCATTTAAGACAAATTAAATGAAGATAATAATACCAAAGAATTTGTGTTTGCAATCATTTTCAGGAAGAAACTGAGTATTATCTGACAGAATTGCAGGGGTGTCAATACTTTTGGCCACAACTGTATGTAAGCAATGTATGGACTGGAAGAGTGTAGATCCATATGTTGTTTTTTCTGGTCACCCTTAAAGTGGTCAACTACGAAAAAACAATGTATGTAGCTACACTCTTCCCCTCAGTAGATTGCTTGCATACGGCCACTGCCAGAGCAGATATCACGTGATTGATGGGGCCAGATGTCGGACTCCCCAAAATCTCACATGTATGGCCTATCATGCACATAGGTCATCAAAATTAAACCTACTATATAGATACAGTATCAATGTAGACAAAAAATTATAATCTGGGCCTGTGAGAGTTGTAAATTCAGAGTTTTTGTAGACTCCCAACATTACCCTTTCCTATTAATTATCAGTCAATCGTCTCATCACTGGAAATAAAAGACATACAAAGTGGAGAATATATGGTCCTAGAAAATGCAGAAAACATGAATAATGGAAATCAGTTTATGCCTTATTTATAAGGTAACGTGTCTGTCAGAACAGGAAAAATGGCAGATAAAGACATCTAAATTAGAATTCAATGTAAACAAATCTGGCGTTATCACAATATTACATTCGATGCATCGGTGACAGGTGCAGGGAAACCACAACCGCTTTTATACATATATATATACCACTCTTTTTGCAAGATATAGGAAAGGCATGCAGAGGAGAATAAAGATGAACTTCAGATTGAAAAGTTGAATTCTTGCTTCAAGACTGTTTGTACCCAAAAGACTTTACCCAAGTAGACTCCAAACTCCTAAAAGATGGCGTTAGCGAGATAGGAGCAACAGATGACATGAGGTGGTGATAATCGTATAATACAAGATGGTAGTAGTTGTATTGTATGAGGTGGTGGTAGTATTATGGTATGAGGTGGTGGTAGTTGTATAGTATGAGGTGATGGTAGTTGTATAGTATGAGGTGGTGCTAGTTGATAGGTGTAATGGGGTCTACCAAGCTGGGGTACCTCTTTCAGTACCACCCCGTGTTTTCGGAGGTCTGCTCCGCGTTGGCTGGAGTCTGAATGAATGACGCTGGCTGGAATTCCTTGGTTACATGGGCGCATATAAAAGATCACTGCTTCTCCATGTATTTCCAGTCTGACAACACTTTACTCACAGGACACAGAATATATCACACAGATACAGAGGGCCGGCCAATAGAAAAGCGGCAGGCCAGGCATACATTACAAAAGCCACAGGTGGCCGGAGCCTGCCGATGTTTACTGTGGGAATTACAAAGGTGGGGGGAGGGCAGACAAAAGGAGAATATCGTGTCCCCTCTGCCCAGGGGCGCAGCCTGTGAACTGATGCATCAGGGACATGCATCTCACATGGAACCTATTATACATACATATAACTGCACAACATATTCTGGGTGCTGAGTGGTTCTGTAACACGTAACAATAGGTAAGAGGTTGTGCTAGTTTGTATGGTATGAGGTGGTTGTAGTTGTATAATATGAGGTGGTGCTAGTTGTACAGTTTGTGAGGGTGGTAGTTGTTAGGTATGAGATGGTGGTAGTGGTGTGGTATGAGATGACTGTATTTATATGGTTTGTAGAGGTGATAAATGTAAGGTATGTGTGGTGGTAGTTGAATGGTATGAGGTGGTGGTGGTTGAATTATATGAGGTGTTGCTAGTTGATTGGTAAGAGATGGTTCTAGTTGTATAGTTTGTGAGGTGGTAGTTGTAAGGTAAGAGGTGGTGGTAGTGATATGGTATGAGATGTTGTATTTGTATGGTTTGTAGAGGCAGTAGATGTAAGGTATGAGTGGTGGTAGTTGTATGGTATGAAGTGGTGGTAGTTGTTTAGAATAAGGTGGCTGTAGTTGAATGGTATGAAGATTGTGGTTGTATGGTATGAGGTGGTGATAGTTGTTTGGTATGAGGGGCAATAGTGGTTTGGTATGAAGTGTATGTTAGGAGATGGTGGTAGTTCTGTGGTATATCAGGTGTTAGTGGTATGGCATGAGGTGGTGGTAGTTGTTTGGTATGAGGTGGTGTTAGTTGTTTGGTATGAGGTAGTTGTAGTTGCTTGGTATGAGGTGGTAGTAGTTGTTTGGTATGAGGGGCAGTAGTGGTTTGGTATGAGGTGTATGTTAGGAGATGGTGGTAGTTCTGTGGTATATCAGGTGTTAGTGGTATGGCATGAGGTGGTGGTAGTTGTTTGGTATGAAGTGGTGGTAGTTGTTTAGAATAAGGTGGCTGTAGTTGAATGGTATGAAGGTTGTGGTTGTATGATATGAGGTGGTGGTAGTTGTTTGGTATGAGGGGCAGTAGTGGTTTGGTATGAAGTGTATGTAAGGAGATGGTGGTAGTTCTGTGGTATATCAGGTGGTGTTAGTTGTTTGGTATGAGGTAGTTGTAGTTGCTTGGTATGAGGTGGTAGTAGTTGTTTAGTATGAGGGGCAGTAGTGGTTTTGGTATGAGGTGTATGTTAGGAGATGGTGGTAGTTCTGTGGTATATCAGGTGTTAGTGGTATGGCATGAGGTAGTGGTAGTTGTTTGGTATGAGGTGGTGTTAGTTGTTTGGTATGAGGTAGTTGTAGTTGCTTGGTATGAGGTGGTAGTAGTTGTTTGATATGAGGGGCAGCAGTGGTTTTGGTATGAGGTGTATGTTAGGAGATGGTGGTAGTTCTGTGGTATATCAGGTGTTAGTGGTATGGCATGAGGTGGTGGTAGTTGTTTGGTATGAGGTGGTGTTAGTTGTTTGGTATGAGGTGGTGTTAGTTGTTTGGTATGAGGTAGTTGTAGTTGCTTGGTATGAGGTGGTAGTTGCTTGATATGAGGGACAGTATTGGTTTGGCATTAGGTGTATGTTATTAGTTGGTGGTAGTTGCATGGTATGAGATGGTAATTGTATGGTATGAGTTGGCGATAGTTATTGTGCATGAAGTGGTGGTGGTTGTATGGCATGAGGTGGTGAAAGTGGCATGGCACTTTTTCTCATGGATCATTTGGGTACTGGATGACTGCATTAATAACGAAAAGACTTTTTGCTTTCTTTGCTGTACTTTAAAGTGTCTAATATTATGTTTTCTTAAATTATAAAAATGATTCAGTCATACAGATTTTGATGATGAGTTCTATATCATTTTGTGGAGGCTAACAAGCTTTTGCGGTTTCTGTAACATGCCAT
The DNA here is from genome assembly GCF_039654945.1 of Dendrobates tinctorius. Classification (NCBI taxonomy): domain Eukaryota; kingdom Metazoa; phylum Chordata; class Amphibia; order Anura; family Dendrobatidae; genus Dendrobates; species Dendrobates tinctorius. The sequence continues at coordinate 23,203,912 of NW_027361688.1, forward strand.
CACAGGCACACATCTCAGTTACGCTGTGGTTTGGAAGAAGACGATTCCAACCGCAGTCGTAGCTGGTTGAGACGGCCATAATTCCAAGGAACCTCTAGAGGAGGAAGGTGGGCGTGAGGCTGACAGATATATATCATGGTCCCAGGGAAGCCTCTGGCAATCTGTCTGTTTGTTGGATTATCTGGAGGTCGCAGGGAAAGCTGCAGTGTCCTGACCATGCGTTCCTGCCAGCTGTCACTCTCCCCTGAACTCATTATCTGGGACTCTACAAAAATAGATTTTTGCCATAATATTAAGACGAGAGTTTTATCTGTCCTGACTTGGTGTCACCAATCTGCTCCGGAGACGGGTGGCTTATTGTTAAGACAGTAGCGATATCAATGTCAGACGTTGCACAGGAAAAATAGAGGAGCACCAACTTGTTTTTTTATGGGTGTCTTCAGTGAAATAAAGAGGCACAGCTTATACAATATGAAGGGTTATTAGATGTCATTGGGTGATCGGAGATAGTTGTAGGGTTTGGCAGACTAGGCAATTGCACAGGGCTGCCATCTCCTAGGGTTTACACTTGCCCCAGCAGTTCCAGTAGACTACAGATTGCTCCTTTACACTGAGCAGTATGGCCAACAAATGAGAAAATACTCTTTTTGATTTTCTACTTTGCACTGATTTACTCTATGTGGCGTGGCGGTATTATTACATGTGCCTTACATACAGTTTTATGTGGACATTGTCAAACCATTTTCTAGCTATGCCTGAAATATTAATCAGATTTTACTAGAAAAAAAAATCCATTTAGATGCAGAAGAATAGAAAAAAAAAGTCATTTTGCTTTTCTACTCTACACTGACTTATATGACGGTATTATTACATGTGCCTTACATACAGTTTTATGTAGACCTGTCAATCCATTCTCAAGTTACACCTAAATTATTAATTATATTTTACTGAAAAAAATATATTTAGGTAGAGAACAATAGAAAACCTTTCGGTTTTCTACTCTGCACTAATTTATGTGGCAGTATTATTACATGTGCCTAAGGCTAGTTTCACACTAGCGTTTTTGAGCGCAGCGACGGCCTGCGCACGGCCGCCGCTAAGCCCCGCCCCCTGTCGCGCCTCCGCCGGTAGCTCCGCCTACCGGCGCATGACGCTGCATGCGCCCTGCGTCCCCTATCTTTATCACTGGGGGCGCAGGCCGTGCGCAGTATGCGTTTGGCGGCGCATGCGCCTTTTTGACGGTGCGCTGACCTGCGCCAAACGCAACCTGCTGCAGTTTGGTTGCGCCGGCGCACCGTCAAAAAGGCGCATGCGCCGCCAAACGCATACTGCGCACGGCCTGCGCCCCCAGTGATAAAGATAGGGGACGCAGGGCGCATGCAGCGTCATGCGCCGGTAGGCGGAGCTACCGGCGGAGGCGCGGCAGGGGGCGGGGCTTAGCGGCGGCCGTGCGCAGGCCGTCGCTGCGCTCAAAAACGCTAGTGTGAAACTAGCCTTACATGCAGTTTTATCTAGTATGCCTGTTTTATTAATTAGATTTTACTGAAAAAAAAATACATTTAGGCAGGGAATAAAGGAAAAAATACAGTCTTTTTGTTTTTCTACCCTGCGATGATTTATATGACGTTATTACATGTGCCACACATATGATTTTATGCGGACGCTGGCAGTAGGAAAGTAAGACCATTCTCCAGCTATATCTACAGTATTAATCAGATTTTTCCTAAAATAAAATACATTTAAGTGGAGAACAAGAGAAAAAAACACTGGTATTGGCGTTCTACTCTGTGCTGATTTTTATGGCGGTATTATATGTGCCATATATGCAGTTTTATATGGACAATGGCAGTAGGCAAGTCAGGCCATTCTCCGGCTTCAGCTGCATTATTAACCAGACTTTACTAAGAAAAGTACATTTAGGTGGAGAACAATAAAGAACGTACTCTTTATGGTCTTTTTGGTCTCCTTCTTTGCACTGATCTATTTGGCGGTATTGCATAGGTTGTATATGCAGTTTTATATGGACATCAGCAGTAGGAAAGTCAAGAGCTGCATTATTAATCAGATTTTGCTAAAGAAATACATTTAGGGGCAGACTAATAGAGAACACAATGCCTTTGGTATCCTGCTCTGTGTTGTCTATATGGCGGTATTACATGGGCTATATATACAGTTTGCTGACAGTAAGTCAGGCCATTGTCCAGTTAGGCTTGCATTATAAATTAGATTTTACAAAAACAAATACCTTAACATGGGAAATAGTAGAGAAAACTGTCTTTTTGATATTCTTCTGTGTGCTGACCTATATGGCTGTATTATATGGCTTAATATGCAATTTTATTTGGTCACTGGTGGTAGTCAGGCCATTTTTCAGCTTAAACTGCCTTGTAAATCAGATATTACTAAACAAAATTTAATTAGGTGGAGAAAAATAGACAAAATTGTATTTTATTTTTTGCTCTGCTCCTATCTATATGGCGGCATTACGTGGACACTGGCAGTAATCAGATTTTACATAACTTTAGGTGGAGAACTTTTTTAAAGAGGTTGTCTCATTAGATTCAGACCGTAGGTACGATCCGAAGATCACAGCAGGGTCGGCTTCCTGCAGTAAATCTGATTTGTAACACAGGGTTAATTGGACGATATACACTATAGGGTGAGTCAATCATACCAAAATAAATAATTTTACAGTGTAATCATGCAAATAATGCTTAAACACACATTTGAATACGATTTCCAGGGACGTGTCAAAGCTACTGGACTGTGTATAATACAATTCCTTCCAGTTTAAACTCTTTCAATAAATACAAGACACAGAATAATTGCAGATACTGAGAATAGCATGTAATGGGACAAGCCGGTGAGCTTGTCCTGTGCTTTTACTGTGTACATAATAATATGACTATATAATATATAATTGCATCCGAGAGAAAGTACGACTGTCAAGCCAGAAATAACGAAAAAAGAAAAGCACTAACTAAAAGCTAAACTAATGTATAGAACAATAAAAGCCATGCTATGTATTTAGCATAAAGAATGGAAAAAAAATTAACGGGTACGTATACCTTTAATTCTTAAAGGAACAATACACCTATAAATAAGGAAATAATATTTCCCTGCCTCATCAGTCTGCAGAATTATTTCTATGTTCCTGTAGAAATCCTACAAAGAACAAGGGACTAAATCTGCTCAAGTCATATGATCACTCTGCTGAGGTCACTTGCCTGCAGACAGAGGCGTGAAGAACATTGGTGGTAAGTGCTCCACACTAGTGGAGCTGAAGACACCGAAGATTAAATGTAATGGGGAGGAGGGAGAGATTTACTGTGTGTGTGGGGAAGATTTACTCTGTGTTTGGGGGTATTAACTGCGTGTGTGGGGGGGAGATTTTCTGTGGTGGGGGATATTTAGTGTAATGGGAGGGATGATTTAAAGACATAACTTTGGGGAGCAAGGAAGGGACAGGTACAGACACAATACAGGGAGTGGGAGAAATTTGAAGACACAATGAGATGGGGGTATGTATGAAGTAATAGTGTGGGAGGATGGGTGTGGGCACAGTAAGGTGAGTGGGGAGATGGTGAGGACACAGTATAGTGAGTGGGGGGATGGTGCAGACACAGTATAGTGAGTGGGGGTGCAGACACAGTATGAGGCACAAGGGGAAAGTATATGCAGACATAGTATGGGGAGCGAGGGTGATGGGATGGGTGCGGACACAGTATGGTGAGGAGGAGATGTGTCAGGAGGCAGTAGGTAGAGTGAGAGGGTAAATGTATGAGGAGGGAGGGGGAAACTTGTGAGGAGACTATTGACGGGAATAGTGTGAGGAGACAGTATGGGGGGAGAAAAGTGTGAGCACATAATAAAAACTGAGTAGTGTGGGGGAGTAGCAAGGGAGGACAGTGTAAGGGCACTGCCAGGAAGGTATAGTAAGCCAAGGAGCCGGAGTGTGGTGAGGGGGCATATTATTGAGACTGGGCCCTATAGGGGGACACAGTGTGAGATGACAGTGTGAAGAGCGGGCCCAGTATGGAAAGGAGATGGAGAGTACAGTGTGGAGGGCATGTACCATAAAAGGGACAGTGGAAGGTTCATATTTTGTGCAGTGAATATAGTGAGGGACAATTATTTAATCAGGGGCAGAGAGCAGATATCTTTATTCAGGAGCATTATAATGACACTTCTATCTTTAAGGGCGTTGTGTGGGGATCTGCTGCATAAGACCGGAGAAGATAGAAATCTGCAGAGAAGAGCAATGGATGAGAAAAGCGTCTGGACAAGATGAAGAAGAAAAGAAAGAGTGACGACTCCAGAGACAATGTCATCTATAAGGTACCTGGATGTAAATGTTATTTGTGATACTGACTAATTCTTATATTTTTATTTATGTTAGGAGCATTACAGGGGTTGTCCAAGTTTGCGCTGAGTCTGCAGCATTCTATGTGACTGCAGACTTCTGAATTCTCACAGTGTTCACTGCACTCTGTCAGGATTCTCTCGTGCCGTCGATTCGCATACATACAGTCACGTGTCAACTAGACATGCGTGGGCTCACTAAATGAAAATGAATTGAGCCAGGCCGGACACGCCTAATCAGAATGTGGCCAGAAGTATACAAATCTCATCCTTGTCCAAGGGAGAATCCTAAAAGTGTGCAGTTCATGCGCTGTGAGAATTCAGAAACCTGTTGTCACATAGAGACACTAAACCCAGGTCTTCACTGCTCTGCTTCTAGTAGCTCCTCCTTACCTGCTTTCTGGTGTCCTGTCTGCCTGTGGCCTTCAGTCCTTCTAGTAGCTCCTCCTTACCTGCTTTCTGGTGTCCTGTCTGCCTGCGGCCTTCAGTCCTTCTAGTACCTGCTCCATATCTGCTTACTGGTGTCCTGTCTGCCTGCAGCATCCGGTGCTTCTAGTTCCTGCTCCATCCCTGCTTTCTGGTGTCCTGTCTGCCTGCAGCATCTGGTGCTTCTAGTTCCTGCTCCATCCCTGCTTACTGGTGTCCTGTCTGCCTGCAGCATCCGGTGCTTCTAGTTCCTGCTCCATCCCTGCTTTCTGGTGTCCTGTCTGCCTGCAGCATCCGGTGCTTCCAGTACCTGCTCCATACCTGCTTTCTGGTGTCCTGTCTGCCTGCGTCCTTCACTGCTTCTAGTACCTGCTCCATAGCTGCTTTTTGGTGTCCTGTCTGCCTGCAGCATCCAGTTCCAAGTACCTTACCTGCAAACTGTATCTGTGCCATGTACCCATCTGAACTTGGGCTTAGAGGATCACCTCACAAGGCATAACTAACTATTTTTCGTGATCAGGAGCTCTGAAAAGAACTGGCTCTTTTGGATCTGAAACAGATCCCTAGTACATATGTATTTATAGTAGGGAAAAAAGTATTTAGTCATCCACCAATTGTGCAAGTTCTCCCACTTAAAAAGTTGAGAGAGGCCTGTAATTGACATCATACAGTCATATGTAAAAGTTTGGGCACCCCTATTAATGTTAACCTTTTTTCTTTATAACAATTTTGGTTTTTGCAACAGCTATTTCAGTTTCATATATCTAATAACTGATGGACTCAGTTATATTTCTGGATTCAAATGAGGTTTATTGTACTAACAGAAAATGTGCAATCTGCATTTAAACAAAATTTGACCGGTGCAAAAGTATGGGCACCCTTATCATTTTCTTGATTTTGAACACTCCTAACTACTTTTTACTGACTTCCTGAAGCACTAAATTGGTTTTGTATCCTCCTTAAGCTTTGACCTTCATAGCCAGGTGTATCAAATCATGAGAAAAGGTATTTAAGGTGGCCACTTGCAAGTAGTTCTCCTATTTGATTCTCCTATGAAGAGTGGCATCATGGGCTCCTCAAAACAACTCTCAAATGATCTGAAAACAAAGATTATTCAACATAGCTTTTCAGGGGAAGGATACAAAAAGTTGTCTCAGAGATTTAACCTGTCAGTTTCCACTGTGAGGAACATAATAAGGAAATGGAAGAACACAGGTACAGTTCTTGTTAAGCCCAGAAGTGGCAGGCCAAGAAAAATATCAGAAAGGCAGAGAAGAATGGTGAGAACAGTCAAGGACAATCCACAGACCACCTCCAAAGACCTGCAGCATCATCTTGCTGCAGATGGTGTCACTGTGCATCGGTCAACAATACAGCGCACTTTGCACAAGGAGAAGCTGTATGGGAGAGTGATGCGAAAGAAGCCGTTTCTGCAAGCACGCCACAAACAGAGTCGCCTGAGGTATGCAAAAGCACATTTGGACAAGCCAGTTACATTTTGGAAGAAGGTCCTGTGGACTGATGAAACAAAGATTGAGTTGTTTGGTCATACAAAAAGGCGTTATGCATGCGCTGTATTGTTGACCGATGCACAGTGACACCATCTGCAGCAAGATGATGCTGCAGGTCTTTGGAGGTGGTCTGTGGATTGTCCTTGACTGTTCTCACCATTCTTCTTCTCTGCCTTTCTGATATTTTTCTTGGCCTGCCACTTCTGGGCTTAACAAGAACTGTACCTGTGTTCTTCCATTTCCGAACTATGTTCCTCACAGTGGAAACTGACAGGTTAAATCACTGAGACAACTTTTTGTATCCTTCCCCTGAAAAGCTTTGTTGAATAATCTTTGTTTTCAGATCATTTGAGAGTTGATTTGAGGAGCCCATGATGCCACTCTTCATAGGAGAATCAAATAGGAGAACTACTTGCAAGTGGCCACTTTAAATACCTTTTCTCATGATTTGATATACCTGGCTATGAAGGTCAAAGCTCAATGAGGTTACAAAACCAATTTAGTGCTTCAGGAAGTCAGTAAAAAGTAGTTAGAAGTGTTCAAATCAAGAAAATGATAAGGGTGCCCATACTTTTGCACCGGTCAAATTTTGTTTAAATGCAGATTGCACATTTTCTGTTAGTACAATAAACCTCATTTGAATCCAGAAATATAACTGAGTCCATCAGTTATTAGATATATGAAACTGAAATAGCTGTTGCAAAAACCAAAATTGTTATAAAGAAAAAAGGTTAACATTAATAGGGGTGCCCAAACTTTTACATATGACTGTAGGTAGACCACAACTATGAGAGTCAAAATGAGAAAACAAATCCAGAAAATCACCTTGTCTGATTTGGCAAGATTTATTTTGCAAATTATGGTGGAAAATAAGTAATAAATAATACTTATTTTCCACCATAATTTGCAAAATAAATCTTTCCCAATCAGACAAGGTGATTTTCTGGATTTGTTTTCTCATTTTGACTCTCATAGTTGTGGTCTCCCTATGATGTCAATTACAGGCCTCTCTCATCTTGTGGGAGAACTTGCACAATTGGTGGATGACTAAATACTCCCCCCCCCCCCCCCCGTTTAAGCAGGTGAACACATAATTATGGGAAAAATCACTACAATTTGATACAGTTTTTGGTATCATGCTTCATTTTACCCCTCAGTGAGCGCCATTCATAGGGCGCAGTCAGATGGACGCATAACACGCACAATGATCACATCACAGATGTTGTCATGCTCAGGTCAGGAGGGCCACGACCAGTCTGTACACTGCGATCCAATCGTCGTCCATGTTATACATCCGTCTGACTGCGCCTAAAAACTGCAAGTGGCTCCCACTGGGGTTTTTCACAGAAATGAGCCATCTCTTGGGACAGCCTCAAACGACCCATCGCTATAAGGCTAAGTACACACCATCGTACTCTCTCTCGAATTGGGCCGATTTAGCTATACACACTCTGATCAAAATTTGATTAGAGTTTGATCATAGTGTGATCTGATTTTCTCAGATGAAGAGAAGATGGAAAAAAATATATTTCTCCATCTTCTCCATTCTGTCAGTCCATGAAAATTAGAGTGACATCCGAGTGCAGTCCGATTTTTTTCCTTGGAATCATTGACTTGCATGGCTGAGTTCAATATGATAATCAAATCCAACTTGGGCATGCTGCGATTTTTTTCCTTGGACAGTCTCGATCTGAGGATGAAATTAGACATGTGCACTGCCTCATTGAATAACATGGGGACTAGCACTCGTCCGATTGTTACGATCGTCTGCATGAGCCCTAAGAGGTAGGTCCCCTAGCTCTTAGGGTTCGTGCAGACGATCGTAACATTGCGCCCCCTACAAAGTGAGTTTAATAGAAAAATTAGATTGTGAGCCCCATGTGTATGATCTTTGTAGAACTCTGTGGAATATGTTGCAGCATAAACAATATCATGAAAATTACACGGTATGAAATACGCCATGCCCGAGACATGCCAATACTATGTTCTATAGCTGTTATAACAAGTCGTGAAATGCAGAGCTAGGAAACAGCAGGGAGAGATTTTTCTTATTTGCAGGAACTTAACCCGAGCTTGGCCTACACCAGGCACCGGCGTCTTCCCACAGTTTTGCTGATAGAGTGCTGCGGAACTGGTGGAAGTCTTAGGGGAAATCAAACTGGTCAAGGCTCAGAGGTAATGTGAAGAGAGTCGAGCGGTATGAATAGAACGTCACTTTGATGTACTATGCTGCTCAAGCTGATTGGCAGGGAGGAAGATCTGTCAGTAGAAACGACCAGCAAGGACTCCTCTATTTCATGTAATTAGAGACAAATCATTGTTGTTGGGGATACGGGAGGGGAAAAAGAGGAGAAATTGATTTTGAGCAAATGAACTGTCGCTCTCCCATTCAGCGCGTACTCTTGTGTAGATCATTTTAGGCCTCTGTTTACCCGGCTCTAATTGGATATTAAAGGCATTCAAGGCCTGAAGCAATAGACCATCGGTATGTCAATATAGATCTAGATATATATAGTAACTATCATATTACTGGAAGAATAAACTTTATTGTGCCCACTGCTGTCATTATTTGATTTTTTTGTTCTTCTTCTTAACGAGAGAGTATATTCTTTTATGGGGAAAAATGAGTTCTCATCTTCATTAATTTTGTAGAAATAATTATATTTCATTTTATTAATCCCAATACAGTAAAAGGACCCTGAGTGGCAAGGGTAATTGGCATATTGTACATGCTCCAGGGGGTGCAGAAAATTTTAAAGATTCCAAAGTGGAAAGTCTGTAATCAAATTTGGAAAACATTCATAGCAAAATCCGCAAATAAAATATTCAAATTTTGCTGAAAATTCTGATGACCCTCTTCATTTGGGAAGCTCTGCTCCTGAGTACAAGACCTGTCCTGTGACCCGTACAGGTCATTAACAGCATTTGTGTAATTTTGCCAATTTTTAATTATCCTCAAGGTAGCACAAAGTTATGATTTTTTGTAATAAACTTCATTTCCTTATTACCGGACATTATATTCAAACAATCTATGTACTTCATTACTTTATTTTGCTTCCTTCTCCCCCAAACACCATTCTGCAGTGCTGTTTCAATTCCCAATTCATTCTTCTTTAGAAGCTGCTTTCAAATGCTGCTCAGGAAAGATGGATCCATTATATTGAAACCGACTGTGCAGGAACTTTACCATCTGAGTCTCTCTACTTTCAACCACTCTGCTTAGACAGGGGAATTCCTGTACACTGAGTAAAGTTTCCGAACCTTTGTTGATCAGCAATTGAAAACAGCTTCTAAAGGAGCATGAGATGGTAATTGAAACAGCACTGCAGCATAATGTTTGGGAAATAAGGAAGCAAAATAAGGTAATGAAGTGCACAGACTGTTTTAATATAGTGTACAGATCTTTGATGAGCAGCAGTTTACAGCAGCTTTTAAAGGAGCATGATCTGGGCATTGAAATGGCATTGCAACATAATGTTTGGGAGAGGAGGAAGCATAATATTATAACTAAGTATACAGACTGTATACGTATAGTGTATGAAACTTTATTGAGCAGCAGTTGAAAGCAGCTTTTAAAGGAGCATGAGCTGGGAATTGAAGCAGCATTGCATGATAATGTTTGAGAGAGAAGGAAGCAAAACAAGGTAATGAACTACAAAGATTGAATATAGTGTACAGAGCTTTGATGCGCAGCAGTTGAAAGCATTTCTAAAGGGGCATGAATTGTGCATTGAATTAACACTACAGCATAATGTTTTGGAGAGAAGGAAGTAAAATAAGATCATGACGTACACAGACTGTATGAATATAGTGTATAGATCTTTGATGAGCAGCAGATGAAATCAGCTTCTAAAGGCGCATGAACTGAGTATTGAATCAGCACCGCAGCATAATGTTTGGGAGAGAAGGAAAGCAGAATAAGGTAATGCTATACACAAACTATTTTAATATAGTGTACAAATCTTTGTGGATGCTTAAAAGAGTATTCTGATGTGTATAAGATATCACCTATACACTGATAGGACCATTGCTGCCCCCATTCCACAAACTGTGAGCAGGACAAGTTGAATGGAGCGGATAGCTCAGCTGCTATAGTATTGCAGAAGATTGCTGATCATACATGGCTTTATTGAACTCCTGTACACAGTCTTTTGACTAGTGGAGGATGGCAGACACAATCCCCAGTTCTAGCAGTTTTGTTGAGGTGCTAGTATTAGGAACCACACCAATCTAACATTTATTACTTAAACAGTGGTTAGATGATCATTTATGTAGACTGAAATACCATTTTAAATCTTACTGGACTGCCCATTGACTATAACCGTCCAGAGGATCCACAAGTTACTCTGCAGTGATGTTCTAAAATGTCAATGGAGAGTAAGCTGCTTGAAAAAGCTTGTGCAGCTGTGGGAGTAGAAGCCATGCTGTCAGACACAGCCAGACTGCTCAGAGAGAAGGCAAACATGTTTTGTTACCATGTTTATCTTCTCAATCGCTATGTACACAAGCTAGACAGTGCTTTTGTATACAGATTAGGAAGCACTGATAGTGCTTCCTCCTCTGGACCCAGCGGTCATGGGATTGATGGGTTGAGGGAAAGAGCAGGAACTGCTGGGTCCTAGGAATCCCAGTCAGCTCTGCTATTCAGGCAGGAGGCTAAGTTTCTACTGTATTTCAGATTATTCACCAGTACCAGCTACATGAAAAATCAATAATAAAAGGATGTACAGTATTAATATACGTTAAAATGACCCCCAAAAAGGCTTTTAATACCTTATGGGCAGCAAAGTGTGTGAAATAAATGAAAAAGATCAACTTAGTGTGTTGAGAACTTGCTGAAGCTCAAGTAGCGTGTGTCCCACTTTCTTATTTTTGGAATGTGGGGAGGTAGAATGAAGACAACGTGATGTTCACCTCTTCACGGTGCTGTCCACATGGTCTCGAGATAGAGACTGTAGGCTGGAATGGACCAATAGAGCTGGAATGGACGTCTAACAAACAGGCAGTCCCTGCATGTGTTGCGGCTATCGAACAGCCACGAGACATGCAGCCATGGGGGCTCCAATATATATTTTTCAAGCATGCTAGAGTCACTCGGTTAGCACCCAAGAAACACATGGATTTGGAGTGAGCACCATACAGAATAGGCATTTCCAAGCACGTAATAGATGTAGCGCACATAATTATATACAGTACTGGGCCTGGCTGTGTTACAACATCGTCCCACTGTGTTCAAGGTCCTATGTTCAATGTTAGTGTCGCTAGTATATCTATCTCACTATTTTCACAATATATGTCTAATGTATATGATATGTTCTAAATACTAACTAGCACCTGCTTCTGGATACATATTCAGCAGGATTGTGTAGGGAATGAACGCATTCATATCAGTAAGTCCCTAACCTGATCAAAAAGGCATATGCATATTGTACACATATAAGTGGCCTTGATGCCTGATGCCATCTAATTAGCATCCCCTCGCGATCATTTACTGTAAAGGATTTCTTCGTATAACGGACGCTTAGGTAGTGCTGTATTAATACAACGCAGAGCCATCTGGTGGTAAATCCTGGAAATGTTGCCCAAATGACAGGTTGTGATTCCCTGCAGCGGTACCAGATAAGGATGCTATAGTTGGCAGTGGGAATGATAGTCCTCTAAGGTGTCAACTACAGGGGGAGGTACAGATAATAGAGCATGCCCAGGAAGAACCCGGTGTTGCATTGTGATGATGATTGGCTGTAGCACATCATTGTGACAAAGAGTTGCTGGGAGAAGTAGAGGGGAGGTTTCGATGGCCCCCTGGGAAATTTATTAACTCAACTTTTCCGGTAGGTTCTAAACATGGCCTTTAGACTCACATACACTTTAATGGCAATTGGCCCAACAATAGTTCAACTGATCGTTCGTTCTTCCGGCCGCTAACTTGGCCATCTGTCCCATATACATGTACACTTGCTCGGTGGAGTGTTCCTGTGTTTCTATAAGAACAGAAGACCTCTCTGGTGGTGGCTTATCTCGGAGAACAAAAGGAACGGCAGTCCGAATTCTGACATTCAGGATACTTAACACCCCCTGATAACCAACTGTTGGCTGACCTTGTCGATATTGTCGTGTTCAGCTGACTCTAGTCTAGTTTATATGGGGAGCTTTAGAAAGGTCCCTTGACATTAAGCAGGTCATGAAATGCAGCAATCAGCTACAATCTTTTCCAAAACCTGGCAGTAAGTGTTTAATTTCCCTACAGCACCACCACAGGTGAAATTAATTACTACATAGGGTCTATATCATCCAGAACAGGACAGGTCCCCCAGAGCAGGAGGTGCTCTTGGTAACCTTCTACTCTCTAGCCAAGAGTTGAGGACCTAAAACAGACCCTTTCTCTATTAACTCTGGATCCCCTGACTGGGTATTATTCTAAATTGGATAACCCCTTGTACAATGCAGGGGGACGATTGGGTTTAGTAAGGAAACGCTCAGGTAAGCTCCTGCGTCTCCTCGATCATTATCATTCTGGAGAGGGACAATGTGGCCAATCTCAGAAAGATGTACGGCATGTTCTCTCTGCCCCAGGCAGTGTTCAGAGCAGGCCGACAGATGTGACAAGCCCTGAAGCGCAGACTAAAATTAATACTTTACATTCAAAAAAGAAAAAAGATTAGGGATTATGAATATTTGAAGCTTCCACTTATCTGACACAAAAACCATTTACGAAAAGGTTGAAGAGCTGCTCGGCTCTCTGGGTGTGAAGAGACTGAAGCGGAGGGGCAACGTTCGCATATCAAAGCGTTAAGACGATCGGATTCCTTGGGAATGGATCTTTGTGTTCGGAGGGCGACGGTAGGGGGCACCTTCATTATAGCGGAGCAAGGGAATGGCGCCTAGCGATGAGTGATTCAGTTTTATCATATCATCAGCCTACATTGGCTGCGGAATGAATTCATACAATGGTAGATAACCGTCACCATGCTGGTTTTCTCAATAAAAGGAAATATGCCTTATTTATAAGACGACGTGATCTCAATTATGTAAGACCGACAGCTGAGATACGCTCATATAACAAGGCCCTAAGAAATGCCCATATAGGAAGCGTAATACACTACAAAGGTATAATAAAGCCCAAAAATAAGACCTGATTTATTCATCCATGCTGCAAAAATTACATTTTATCCTCTGTAATATACCCATACGTTGGCAAAAATGGTTCACAATATATCAGTGTTGCTCAGAAGCCACATGTGAGGCTCCTGGGCCCCTAACGTCTTCCCACCGCGGACAATTTTAAATTTTGCACTTCGTCCAAGAGCCTGCACTTTTTTTTATTTTTTGCCAAATTAGTTATACCGAAAAACGGAAAAAAAAAATCCAAATGGATTGTGTTGTGTTTTTATGGTGTTTATTATGTTTAAAATAACTAGGCAATATGATTCTCCAGATCAGTACATTTACAGTGATACCAAATTTGTTTTGTTTTTTTCTTTTTTTTTATACTTAAGTGGTGAAAAAATGTGGACGTTTGTGAAAAAAAATAAAAAATTGGTTTGTGTCACCATTTTCTAAGTCATGTAAGTTTTGTATTTTTCTGTTGATGGAGCCGGATGAGAGCTTGCTTTTTTGCATGGGGAGTTGATATTCTTAATGGCACCATTTTGGAGTACGTACAATTAGAGTTGAGCGACTTTGGTCGGATCGGGTTTCGTGAAACCCGACTGAAACAAAATTTGAGTCGGATGAAACTGGTCCGACTAGGGCAAAAAAAGTCGGAGTTTCGTCCGAAACCTGACCCCAATGCAAGTCAATGGGAAATAAAAGTCGGCATTGAGCGGATGACATTCATCCACTCAATGCCGACTTTTATTCCCCATTGACTTGCATTGGGGTCAGGTTTCGGACGAAACTCCGATGTTTTTTTGCCCTAGTCGGCCCAGTTTCATCCGACTCAAATTTTGTTTCAGTCGGGTTTCACGAGACCCGATACGACCAAAGTCGTTCAACTCTACGTACAATATGTTGATAGGTTTTTATTGCATTTTTTAAGAAGTCATGGAGACTGAAAAAAAGAAAATCTGGCACTTTGATTTTTTTTCCTCTTACCATGTTAATTAATTTTATATTTTGGTGGACTGTTACGAATGCAGCTAAACTTATTATGTTTTTTTAATTCATTTTTAACAGGAGAAAAGGGGAGTAATTATTGTTTTACCTTTTTTGTTTTAGATATTTTTATATTTATTATTTACTTAATTTTTTATTCCTCTTCTTAGGTAACATGAATCTGATATCATTTCACCTCTTGTTCTATATACTGTAATACTATTGTGCTGCATTATATAGAAAAAATGATGTCCTATGTATGCACTGGCAATTGCCTCATTTATATGCTGCTGTCTGCGAATAGCAGAGGTATTTAAATAGTTAAACAGCAGCGATTGGAGCAAGCTCCGATCTCTGCTGTTACAGGCAGATACTGGTTGTGTAACACAGCCAGCATCTGTCAGGTTTGGTGCAGGCTCAGCTCTTGAACCCGTTCCATATATGGGATCCCGACATAGGAAGTACTATTAGATTGTACGTTGGGAAGGGGTTAATATATTAACATAACTAATATAGAATTATTCACCATTATTATATGTAGAATCTTAATATTATTAATACTTTTTTATTAGCTTATGAACGAATAAGAGGAAATTATCAGAAAACTGGAGTAAAAATAAGCACACTTTTTCTGACGTTTTGTGACTTTTATCAATTTTGTGCAGACTTTCGAGTTTTCAAAGAAAAGTAGGCAGGGGCTTAGTGAAGGTGGCATGGGCAATCGTGATTCAACATTTTTTCTTTAATTTGTGCCAGTTTTTGGCACTTAGCCTTCTAATAATTTTGACGCATCTTGCTCTGGTGAGCTTTTTTTCAGTAAAGTCAGTAAATTCCCCTGTGCGGTTCTATCTGGCTTTGCATATACTATATATTACTATCCAAAGACAGTGATGTATTCTAGGCACTATACAGTTGGATGATTTTTTTCATAGGTCCAGTGCAGCACTTTTTATACATGGACTGTATGTTACTGTGGCAGTATTTTTTCTATAATTATGTTTAACCACTTAAAGGGATTGTGGCATCTGAAAATCATCTAGTGCTTATGTGGCGCCCCTGAGGGTTCAGTCGCCACAGAGGTACTGCACCTCCTCCTGAGGTGTGGTACCCCACCATCCAGGTAAGGTGGAGACTCCTGACCACGCTCCAACACCTTCACCCCACACCACAAAGTAGTGTAGCAAAGCACCTTCGGCGGCTCCCTGCTTGGAGTATAGCAAAGCACCCATTGGTGGCTCCCTGCTTGGAACACGAAACCTGCTGGGAGGTGGGTGGAGTTAGATTACATTTCAAGGAGCGGGAAGAGTTTAAGTCAGTTAGTAGTTGGTTGGGGAGAGAAGAAGATCCCTAGAGAGAGGGATAGATGGATGGAAGTGCTGCAGCAGATCCTAGTGATCTGGGTCTGCTGGCACGGGAAAGGGAGAGAGAGAGAGCAACATAGACTGAAAGCTTGACTCTCCATAGAAAGAAAGGATTAGTACGGAACGTGAGGAGTAAAAGAGAACAGAGGACGTGGGTGAGAAGAGACTCTTCCTAGAAGTTCTAAGCGCAAGGCCGGGGCCCGGTCCCCGAGGTTGTACGGATACTAATGGTCCTGCAGCAGACACCGGAGGAATAGAAGTAGTGACCACTTTATTCCCACACAAGACTTGGGGGCACAACAGCAACTGGATTGTGAGCCGGGACTTAGAAGCAAGGAGTCCCCGAAGCAGGCTACAGCTGTCTGCCGTACAAGTAGAGTTCATAGGAACATCAGACAGGAGGAACTCCAGTGTAACTCAGTACTAGGAGTATTTCATCTAAAGGCACTATAAGAGGAGACGTTCAGAAAGGCACAAGTTGGCGGAGTGTTGGAAAGGAGTATTCCATCTGGCCTGAGGGTTGACTGAGTCCCAGACCCGGAGGACACGGCATGGAAGCGGGCACCTGTTTGTACAACAGACTGTGAATAAAGCTTTGGAACTACATGCCCTGGTGTCCTCCACTTATTCCAGCGTCAACCTGCCTGGCACTGCTACATCCCCTGCGCCTGACACTACACCACCTAAGTGTCACCATATCTACTCTGCCCTGGGACAGCAGCCCTGCCTGTGGAGGGCTATACCATCACTGCTGCACCACACCATCTGTCCCAGAGGATCTGTCTGCAGCGTCGGCCTAACATCTACATTGCCGAATACCACAGGTGGCGTCACAACTTATTCATTCACACTGAACATTTACAATGGGTGCCCAGGGCCACGGGCTGGGCCCTGGGCACCCAAGTAATCAGGGGTGTTGAATGATGGTTTGTAGCTAATGGAATAGTTTGTGACGCTACCTGTGGTGTTCGGCAAGTGGGATGTTGGGCTGACGCTGCATGCAGATCCTCTGGGGCTGGTGGTGTGTTGCAGCCAAGATAGTGAAGCTCCCCACAGGTGGAGCTGTAGCCCCAGGGCAGTGTAGATGTAGGGGCAGAGGAGAGGTGAAGGTGGTGTAGAAGCTGATACCCAGATGTAGTGGTACAGGGTGTGTTGGCGCAGGAATAATTGGAGGACACCAGGGCTTGCAGTTCCAAAGCTTTACTCACAGTCTGTAGCACACACAGATG
Source organism: Dendrobates tinctorius (assembly GCF_039654945.1). Taxonomy (NCBI): domain Eukaryota; kingdom Metazoa; phylum Chordata; class Amphibia; order Anura; family Dendrobatidae; genus Dendrobates; species Dendrobates tinctorius. The sequence goes on from NW_027361688.1 coordinate 23,220,895, forward strand.
CCTGCCTCCGTGCTGTGTCCTCCGGGTCAGGGACTCAGTCAACCTCCAGATCAGATGGAATACTCCCTTCCAACACTCCGCCAACATGTGCCTTTCTGAACGTCTCCTCTTATAGCGCCTTTAAGTGTGAAGTACTCCCAGTACGTAGTTACACTGGAGTGCCTCCTGACAGATGTTCCCAAGAACTCTACTTGTACGGCAGATAGCTGTAGCCTGCTTCGGGGACTCCTCACTCCTGAGTCCCGGCTCTCTATCCAAGTTGCTGTTGTGCCCCCAAGTCTTAGATGGGAGTAGTGCATTTACAGCCCACTACTCCACCGGTGTCTGCTGCAGGACCATTAGCATCCTTACAACCTCGGGGACCGGGCCCCGACCTTGCGCTTAGAACTTCTAGGCAGGGTTCTCTTCTAACCCACGTCCTCTCTGTTCCCTTTTTCTCCTTCGTTCCGTACTAAGCTCTCTCTCTTATGGAAGATCAGGTTTCAGTTCAATGTCTTTCTCCTTCTTTCCTTTCCCGTGCCAGCAGACCCAGGTCACTGAGGTCTGCTGCGGCACCTCCTTCCTCCATCCCTCACTCAGGGATCTTCTTTCCTCACTCCTCTCTGAGTGACTTCCTCTCCCAGACTGACCTGTAATCCTAAACATTCCCGCTCTTTTATGTATTCTCAACTCCACCTCCCAGCACGTTTCGTGTTCCAAGCAGGGAGCCACCAAAGGTGCTCTGCTACACTCCAAGCAGGGAGTCGCAATGTGGCTTTGCTGAACTACACTGTTGTGTGGGGTGCGAGTGTTGGAGCTTGGTCAGGAGCCTCCAACTTACCTGGATGGTGGGGCACCACACCTCAGAAGGAGGTGCAGTACCTCTGTGGCGACTGAGCCTCACGGGCGCCACATATGTATATTGAAAACATGACATTGGTATTTTTTTTTCAGTTTTTCATATAACTTAGAAATCTTGCAATTTTCACACTGACTACTAGGTGTTATCCCACACTCATACTTCCTCTTGTCTACAGAAGTCATGTTACAGGTCACCTCCTCCTGTTACAGTGAATAATAACATCTCTATTTATAATACAGGATCCACCATTCACAATTTGTGATATCACCTCCCCCTCATGTACAATGACTGATAACAGCTCTATAAAATGTAGATAACACAGGATCCACCATTCACAATAGGTGATGTCACAGCTCACCTCCTCCTACATGATAACTGAAAACACCTCTATATACGGGAGATAAAGCGAATAGGGAATTAGTCAATCTGTTGCTGCTAATGACCTTTTGAAGGTCAAGATGTAAAAGTATAATCTAGTAGTCACTGTGAAAATTTAAAAATAATTTTATTTGTCTTATAAGAAAATTGATTGATTTTTATAGAATTTTATAAAAAAAGAAAAAATATAAAAACTTGATTTAGGCAACTGACCATTTTCTGATGACACGTTCCCTATAACGAGCGGCCTATTTTGAACCTACCCAGCTATAGGAACAGAAAAATGGAAGTTCGTCCTATGACGGATACAAATATAGTCCATTGGACCCCATTCACCTGTTCATGGATGGATAGATCAATGTTTACGTGCAATCGGTCTGATAAACTGGATTCAGCAACCGCGCCCAGACGCTTTATAACAGGCACGATTTTGTAGTTTGATTTCGATCCATCTATATTCCTGAGGCTGAGAGCAAGATAAGCCTCGGAAACTGTTCTCAGGTCTCAAAGCAATAAGTGATACCCAGATAACATTTACACAGAGAATGCTGGAATATTAGCTAAAAGGGCTCATTTTTTTTGTAAGTTGTAAGATCTGTGTTCTGCCAGTAGTGCCCACTATTAGAAGCATAAATCATGACCCGAAGACACCTTCATGTACTGTATTTGGTATTTGAATAGGTAAAGTCTTATTGATCCTTGACTGTATTGGGGAGGGTGTATGTCATTTTGGCCAGAAAAATGCAGCGTGATTCACTTTTCTTCTGCTAAAAACCAAGGAATTTGAGAAAGAGCACGCAACCAAAGCAAAGATCTTATGAAAACTACAAAAACTTAATATTAACCTCAAATTCTAAATCTGTTCTTGAATATTGTCTTCCATCCTTCTAATTGTGTTTACTTCATAGATAGGATGTCATCACTTCCGGACCCGATGGAGACCACCAAAGTGGGCTCGAAGAGGTTAGTACTTCTTGCAATGATTCCTTCCCTCTAGGCACTTTGGAAAACTGGGTGAAGAACCAACCTGTGCTAACCTCTCACAGTTGGCATTCAAGAGGAACCAAAAACATGCCAGCCTAACAGAGTTGGCACCCAAGAGGAACCAAAAGTGTGCCAGCCTTATAGAGCTAAGGTCTGAGAGCAGGCAAGACCATTTCAGCATTTTAGAGCTAGTGTCTGAGAGGAACTAAAAACATGCTAACTTTTAGAGCTATTGCCCGAGAGGAACCGAAAATTTGCCAACTTTTTAGTACCATGCCAAAGAGGAACCAGAAACACACCAGCCTTATAGAACTAGTATCTGAGAGGAGCCAAAATATGAGAATCTTTCTTTCAGGCCACATTCACACTATTAGTATTTGGTCAGTAATTTACCTCCATATTTGTAAGCCAAAACCAGGATTGGGTGAAAAATGCAGAAGTGGTGATGTGTTTCTATTATACTTTTCCTCTGATTCTTCTACTTCTGGTTTTGGCGTACAAATACTGATGTAATATACTGACCAAATGCTGAACATGTGAACTTGGCCTTAGAGCTAGTGTCTTAAGGGGAACCAAGAACGTGCCAGCCTTTAAGAGCTGTTGGCCGCAATCATGCCAACATTTTAGCTTCTTGTTCAAAAGAGGAACCAAAAATTTGCCAGCATTTTAGAGCTAGTGTCTAAGAGGAACCAAACACATGAGAGCCTTTCTTTTAGAGCTGGTGTCTTGAGAGCTTCAGAGGAGCCAAAAACGTGCCAGCCTTTTATAGCTAGTGTCTGAGAGGAACCAAAAATGTGGCAGCCTTTTAGAGCAAGTGTTTGGTTCAATATGTTTGGTTCTTGCATTGATCTTCTCACTGCATGCAAGTTTAAAGGGAATCTGTCACCCCATTTTCGGCCTATAAGATGTGGCCACCGCCATCAGGGGCTTATCTACAGCATTCTGTAATGCTGTAGATAAATGTGGCGCCCTCAGGAGTATGGCCGCCACAGTAGCTTTGCCTTCCTCCAGGGAGGGTAATGCCAGGCTTGGAAGCAGTGAAGGGTCTCTCTCGCAGTTAACCTATAATGCAACACAGTTCCACTCCAGGCCAGCAGGGGCGACTCTGAACCGGAATTGAAGGGAGGAGTGCTCTCTGAAGGCCAAGAGGAAGGAGTGGCCAGTTAGTGTGAGGAGGTCCACGTGTGCAGACGTGTGGAGAGAAGCTGGAGGTTGAGCTGAGGAAAGAGAGCTTCCTCACAGTGAGAGCGCATGAACTGGAGCCTGGTCTCTGCAGTTGTACGGATACTAACGGTCCTGCAACAGACACCAGAGGAGTAGGAGGCTGTAAATGCCCTACCCCCATCTAAGACTCGGAGGCACAACAGCACGGAGTGAGCCAAGGGAGGAATAGCGGCTACAGCTGTCTGCCATACGAGGAGTGCTAGTAGAAGAGAATTAGGAGGAACTTCAGTGTAATTCAGTACTAGGAGTACTTCACCCAAATAAGCGCTAAGAAGGAGACTGCACAGCCCACCTCCTGAGAGAGAATCCCTGAGCTGCTTCCAGGCTAGCCTGCTCCAGTACCATCTGTAATCAGGACCCTGGACTGCATTTATCAAGTAAAGGTACAGAAATTGCACCCTGCTGTGTCTTTGTCTGCTTCCTACCCTTCCGGCACTGCTACATCCCCGTGCCAACCACATCTAAACTGCCTTGGGACTACAGCTACACCTGTGGGGAGCTTTTACATCTTTGCTGCACCATACCATCAGTCCCAGAGGATCTGCATGCAGCGTCGGCTTAACATCTCACTTGCCGAACACCACAGGTGGTGTCACAAACTATTCCATTAACTACATTCCACCATTCAACTTCCCCTATTAATTTGGCGCCCAGGGCCACGGACCGGGTCACCGCTGCTGTGACACATCCCGCTGACACCGACCCGATACCGAGTACCCCACAGCCCTGGGAGGGCGACCCATAAGCCCCTGATGTAATCTGAAAGAAAAGAAAAACAAGTTAGATTATACTCACCCGGGGGCGGGGGCGGTGGGTGTCGCGGTCCGGTCGGCGCCTCCCATTTTTATGCGATGACGTCCCCCTTCTTATTTCTGCCGCGGCTCCTGTGCAGGCGTACTTTCTCTGCCCTGTTGAGGGCAGAGTAAAGTATTGCAGTGCGTAGGCGCCGAGAAAGGTCAGAGAGGTCCGGCGCCTGCGCATTGCAGTTGTGACGTCCGTCTGCGGTTCTGGGCTGCAGCCAGACAACACCCCGAGAAACACTGATACCCTTTACCCCTATACAGGGATCTGGATTTACAACAGAGCCCAGGAGGTAGCTGTCTGAATATGAGCAGCGGCCAGAGTAGGACGGTCGTCAGAGAGGGGTTAAAAAACGGGACCAAAAGCATAGTCAGGAATCCGAGTCTTAACCAGGGAAACAGCAAAAGTACAAAAACAGCGGGCAGTAGCAGAGTCAAAATCAGGCCAAGATCAGAGTCATAAACCAGGAGGACGGCAGAGGTACAGAATCGTTAGGCAGTAGCAGAGTCAGAATATCCAGGCCAAGGTCACAAACCGGGAGAATAGCAGAAGTACAAAATCGTCAGGCAATAGAGGGGTCAGAAATCCAGGCTAAGGTCAGAGTCAAACAATAGTCAATCACCAAGTAGCGCACAGGGGAACCAAGAATATATCCGGCGGCTTGCAAGACCAGTCCCAAGGTATTTGAGGGATCAGGTCACCCCTCACAGGTTCCTGGACTGATGATGTCATCAGTACCGCCCCCAGGACCAGGCCAGATGATGATGCAGTAACCTGATGACTGACAGAGGGGCGGAGCCTGCGCCCACCAGATGCCTGTGCAGGTGCCCTTACTCTGTCAGCACCGTAACTCACGGGCGAGCCATGGCGCCTCCTAGTGACCGCGACCGGAACAGCAGGCCCCGAATTTAAAGGCAACGTGACAGACCGGCGCCTCCTAGAGGCTAAAGTCGGGACAGTAGACCCTGAGTCTGATGTGACGGAACCATGGCCCCTCCCAGTGGCCAAGGCAGGAACAGCCGTCCCTGAGTCTGACGACAAAGTGGCGGTCCGGCGCCTCCTAGTGGCCGCGACCGGAACAGCAGGCCCCAAGTCTGACGGCGACGTGACAGCAGTACTTTGCCCTCAACAGGGCAGAGAAAGTACACCTGTGCAGGAGCCATGGCAGAAGTAAGAAGGAGGACGTCATCGCTAGAAGATGGGAGGCGCCGGACCGTGACACTCATCGGACCGGACTGGACCCCAGGGTGAGTATAATCTAACTCGTTTTTCTTATCTTTCAGGTTACATCGGGGGCTTATCTACAGCATTACAGAATGCTGTAGATAAGCCCCTGATGGCGATGGCTGCAGCTTATAGGCCAAAAATGGGGTGACAGATTCCCTTTAATGCATCCTTGGTTGCCTTTATAAATCATCATCTGCAGACACATACTCTGCTTCTGTAGATGACAAGGCTATAGACACCTGTTTTCTGCTAGACCAAGAAAGTCACCAGTCCAGTCTGAATCCACGTAGCCTGTGAGTCTTAGATCTCCTGTTGCAAATATCCTTAAATTTATGTCTTGAGTCTCTTTCAAATACGGAAGAACTCTCTTAACGATATTTGTGTCTCCTTTCTTATTTTTTAATTAACGATATTCAAAACATTTCGGCATGTTTTTTCCACATATCTGCAGAGAATTTCAATTGTTGCTGCGATATCCAATAGAGTCATAGTTGCGATATATAGAAGTGCCCCCACTGCCTGTCTGCATTTCTCATTGCTGGGTAACAGATAATCTTCTCCTTCCAAATTTAAGTAGGTTAGTTCCATTGGGGTTGATATACCTTTGGCTTCTGACATTCCAAACTAATTCAGAATTGAGTTGATTTTTACACTTTAGTTTAGAAGAAAGCTTCCATCTTCTGCTCTTTGGACGTTGATTCCTAGATAATACGTCATATTTCCAAGGTCTTTAGGTTCAAAATGCTGATTCAGAGTTTTAGTCATCTTAGCAATTTCTGTTTCCTCTTGAACCATAATCACATCGTCCACATATAAGAGAGTCTACATCCATTTTCCCTTTGTACCTTTTGTATATAAACATGGATCTGCTTGACCCCTTTTAAATCCTTTTTCCAATAATACTTTGTTCATTTTGGTGTTCCACGCTCTTGCCGATTGCTTAAAACTATAGAGAGATTTTTGTAGTTTGCAAACGAGATTCTCTTCACCCTCTTTGATATGACCCTCAGGTTGAGATATGTATAAGTCACCATTTTAAAAGGCAGTTTTGATGTCCAAACGTCTGCCAAACATCTTTTGTACAGCAGCTACTGTATAGCCATTATAGTCCTATATGTGGTCTTCTTCCCAACTGGAGAAAATGTGGCATCATAATCTTCAACATGGTTATGAAAATAGGCTTTTGCGACTAATCGTGCTTTCAATTTGTGAACCTTGCCTTCAGAGTCATACTTGGTCTTAACAACCCATTTACATCTGATTGATTTCTTACCTTGTGATAGTTTGTTGAGTTTCCACGTTTGAAGTTGAGGTCTACCTTGGCGCGGAGGTTGGCACCCTAAATGAAATGACAAATGGCGCTCCGCTCAACGACTGTGATCTATACTTTTATCAGTGATGTCCTGTATATACAGGGCTTGCAATATCATTGATTCTTGATATTAGGAACAAGAGGAATTCATTATTTACCTACTCTTTTTTTTCATATGGTGATTTATGTGTATTGATTCTTCCCAATATTGATGGACCCAGAATTAGGGGCATATAGGGATACACATGGCAGCCATCAAGGAGTGGGGATGCCATAAATCGTATAATTTAGGGTGCCAACCTCCGCGGAAGGCAGACCCACATGATAGGGCTACATAGAGTATATTAGGGTGTGTAATAATTTCATTGGTTTTTTATGAGAATAGATATTTCATGACCTTGGACTATATACACTTTTTTCCAAGTTTGAAGTTGATGAAGGGACTTCATTTCCTCATTAGCAGCAATCCACTTCAGTTATTCATGGACAGCAAGTTGTTGTTGTTGCATCTCATCCCATTACTGCGGCTCTGACTCAGGTAGTGTTTTGACATAGTAGTATAGATGCTTGGCTGGTATACCATTGTTTGATCTCAACAATTTCCTGACTTAACCCCTTACCTACAATTGACGTAATATTGCGTCCATGTGACCATGGACCTAATTACCATGGACGGAATATTACGTCCCAGCGATCAGCGGCGCCCACGTGGTGAGCGCCGCTGATCGCGGCCGGGTGTCAGCTAATTATCATAGCTGACACCCGGCACAATGTGTCAGGGGCGGTCACGGACCGCCCCCGACACGTTAACCCCTTGCACACCGCGATCAAACGCGATCGCGGTGTACCGGGGGTTAAAGGGAAGCATCGGCAGGGAGGGGGCTCCCTCCGTGCTTCCCTGAGCCCCCCACAGCAGCGCAATGTGCAGCGCTGCTGCGGGGGGCTCCTTTCCTCCAGGCCCCCGAATCCAAGATGGCGACGGGGGCCTTTGGGGGCCTGAGGAAGCTGGCTTCCTCAGTGCCTGCAAAGCGCAGGCATGAGGAAGTCTGCAGCAGTGCCTGTGACAGATCGCTGATCTGTCACAGTGATCTGTGATGTGACAGATCAGCGATCTGTCACAGGACAGTGATGTCCCACCTGGGACAAGGTAATAAAGTAAAAAAAAAAAAAAAAAAAAGTGTTACAAATAAATAAAAAAAATCGCTAAATAAATTAGTAAAAAAAAAAAATATATTCCCCAATAAATCCATTTTTTCAAAATAAAAAAAAACAAAAACAATAAAAGTACACATATTTGGTATCGCCGCGTCCGTAATGACCTGCCCTATAAAACTGTCCCATTAGTTAACCCCTTTAGCAAACCCCTTAAAAAATAAAAATAAAAAACGAAGCAAAAAAATAATGATTTATTATCATACCACCGAACAAAAAGTGCAATAACGCGCGATCAAAAAGACACATATAAATATCCATGGTACCACTGAAAACGTCATCTTGTCCCGCAAAAAACGAGCCACCATACAGCGTCATACACAAAAAATAAAAAAGTTATAGCTCGCAGAATAAAGCGATACAAAAATAATTATTTTTTATATAAAATTGTTTTCATTGCAAAAAACCGACAAAACATAAAAAAACGACCTAAATGAGGTATCGCTGTAACCGTACTGACCCGAAGAATAAAACCGTTTTATCAATTTTACCGCACGCGGAACGGTGTAAACGCACCCCCCCAAAAGAAATTCATGAAATGCTGGTTTTTGTTCATTCTGCGTCCCAAAAATCGGAATAAAAAGCGATCAAAAAATGTCACATGCCCGAACATGGTACCAATAAAAACGTCAACTCGTCCCGCAAAAAATAAGACCTCACATGACTCGGTGGGTCAAAATACGGAAAAATTATAGCTCACAATATGTGGTGATGCAAAAACTACTTTTACAATAAAAAGCGTCTTTTAGCGTGTGACAGTCGCCAAACATAAAAACCGCCATAAATAGTAAATCAAACCCCCCGTTATCACCCCCTTAGTTAGGGAAAAATAATAAAACTAAAAGAAAATGTATTTATTTCCATTTTCCCGCTAGGGTTAGGGTTAGGGTAGGGTTAGGGTTAGGGCTAGGGTTAGGGTTAGGGTTAGGGCTAGGGTTAGGGCTAGGGTTAGGGCTAGGGCTCAGATTAGGGTTAGGGGTGTGTTGAGGTTAGGGTTGGAGTTATAATTGGGGGGTTTCCACTGTTTGGGCACATCAGGTGCTCTCCAAAGGCAACATGGCGCCTGATCTCAATTCCAGCCAATTCTGCATTGAAAAAGTCAAATGGTGCTCCTTCCCTTCCAAGCTCTGCCATGCGCCCAAACAGTGTTTTACCCCCACATGTAGGATATCAGCCTACTCAGGACAAATTACAAAACAACTTTTGGGGTCCAATTTCTCATATATTTTTTTCCGCAAAATATAATTTTGCGGAAAAAAATGTTTTTTTTATTTTCACGCCCAGGCGTTATAAACTTCTGTGAAGCACTTGGGGGTTCAAAGTGCTCTCCACACATCTAGATAAGCTCCGTGGGGGGTCTAGTATCCAAAATGGGGTCACTTGTGGGGAGTTTCAATAGTTTAGGTACATCAGGGGCTCTCCAAACGCACATTACACCCGCAGACCAATCCATCAAAGTCTGCATTCCAAAACGTCACTACTTCCCTTCCGAGCCCCGACGTGTGCCCATACAGTAGTTTTCTCCCACATATGAGGTATCAGCGTACTCAGGACAAATTGGACAACAACTTTTGGGGTCCAATTTCTCCTGTTACCCTTGGGAAAATAAAAATATTGGGGACTAAAAGATGATGTTTGTTGAAAAAATACGATATTTTTATTTTCACGCCCGGTCGTTATAAACTTCTGTGAAGCACTGGGGGGTTCAAAGTGATCACCACACATCTAGATAAGTTCATTAGGAGGTCTAGTTTCCAAAATGGGGTCACTTGTGGGGAGTTTCCACTGTTTAGGTACATCAGGGGCTCTCCAAAAGCAACATGACACCCGCAGACCATGCCATCAAAGTCTGCATTCCAAAACGTCACTACTTCCCTTCCGAGCCCTGATGTGTGCCCATACAGTAGTTTTCTCCCACATATGAGGTATCAGCGTACTCAGGACAAATTGGACAACAACTTTTGGGGTCCAATTTCTCCTGTTACCCTTGGGAAAATAAAAAAATTGGGGACTAATTGATCATGTTTGTGGAAAAAATACAATTTTTTTATTTTCATGCCTGGGCATTATAAACTTCTGTGAAGCCCTTGGGGGTTCAAAGTGCTCACCACACATCTAGATAAGTTCCTCAGGGGGTCTAGTTTCCAAAATGGGATCATTTGTGGGGGGTTTCCACTGTTTAGGTACATTAGGGGCTCTCCAAAGGCAACATGACACCCACAGACCATTCCATCAAAGTCTGCATTCCAAAACGTCACTACTTCCCTTCCGAGCCCTGACGTGTGTCCATACAGTAGTTTTCTCCCACATATGGGGTGTCAGCGTACTCAGGACAAATTGGACAACAACTTTTGGGGTCCAATTTCTCCTGTTACCTTTGGGAAAGTAAAAAAATGGGGACTAAAAGATGATGTTTGTGGAAAAAATACGATTTTTTTATTTTCACGCCCGGACGTTATAAACTTCAGTGAAGCACTGGGGGGTTCAAAGTGCTCACCACACATCTAGATAAGTTCCTTGGGGGGTCTAGTTTCCAAAATGGTGTCATTTGTGGGGAGTTTCTACTGTTTTGGTACATCAGGGGCTTTCCTAACGCGACATGGTGTCCGATCTCAATTCCAGCCAAAAACGTCAAATGGCGCTGCTTCCCTTCCGAGCTCTGCCATGCGCCCAAATAGTGGTTTACACCCACATGTGGGGTATCAGCGTACTCAGGATAAATTGCACAATATCTTTTAGGGTCCTGTTACTTTTGGAAAAATAAGAATTGAGGGTGAAAAGATCATTTTTGTGGAAAAAATATGATTTTTTAATTGTACTGCTGTACGTTATAAACTTCAGTGAAGCACTGGGGGTTCAAAGTGCTCACCACACATCTAGATAAGTTCCTTGGGGGGTCTAGTTTCCAAAATGGTGTCATTTGTGGGGGGTTTCTAGTGGTTTGGTACATCAGGGGTTTTCAAATCGCGACATGGTGTTCGATCTCAATTCTAGCCAAAAACGTCAAATGGCGCTGCTTCCCTTCCGAGCTCTGCTATGAGCCCAAATAGTCATTTACACCCACATATGGGGTATCAGCGTACTCAGGACAAATTGCACAATAACTTTTAGGGTCATGTTACCCTTGGAAAAATAAAAATTGGGGGTGAAAAGATCATTTTTGTGGAAAAAATATGATTTTTTAATTGTACCGCTGTACGTTATAAACTTCTGTGAAGCCCTTGTGGGTTCAAAGTTCTCACCACATATCTAGATAAGTTCCTTGGGGGGTCTAGTTTCCAAAATGGGGTCACTTGGGGGGTTTCCACTGTTTAGGTACATCAGGGGCTCTCCAAACGCGGCATGGCGTCCGATCTGAATTCCAGCCAATTTTGCATTGAAAAAGTCAAACGGCGCTCCTTCCCTACTGAGGTCTGCCATGCGCCGAAACAGTGGTTCCCCCCCACATATCAGGTATCAGCGTACTCAGGACAAATTGCACAATAACTTTTGCAGTCCAATTTCTCCTGTTACTCTTGGTAAAATAAAGAAAATTGAACCTGAAGTATTTTTTTTGTGAAAAAAAGTTAAATGTTCATTTTTTTTTTTAATATTCAAAAAATTCCTGTGACGCACCTAAAGGGTTAATAAACTTCTTGAATGTGGTTTTAAGCACCTTAAGGGGTGCATGTTTTAGAATGGTGTCACTTTTGGGTATTTTCTATCATATAGACCCCTCAAAGTGGCTTCAAATGTGAAGTGGTCCCTAAAAATAAAATGGTGTTGCAAAAATGAGAAATCGCTGGTCAATTTTTAACCCTTATAACTTCCTAACAAAAAAAAATTTTGGTTCCAAAATTGTGCTCATGTAAAGAAAACATGTGGGAAATGTTATGTATTAAGTTTTTTGTGTGCCGTATCGCTGTGATTTAAGGGCATAAAAATTCAAAGTTGGAAAATTGCGAAATTTTCAAAATTTTCGCCAAATTTCCATTTTTTTCACAAATAAACGCAAGTTATTTGAATGCAATTTTACCACTAACATGAAGTACAATATGTCACGAGAAAACGTTGTCAGAATCACCGGGATCCATGGAAGCGTTCCAGAGTTATGACCTCATAAAGGGACAGTGGTCAGAATTGTAAAAATTGGCCCGGTAGTTAACGTGCAAACCACCCTTGGTAGTGAAGGGGTTAAGGTTCACCTGATTTTTCTGTTGCTTCTACAGTGGTTGAAGAACCTAACCAAATTTCTACATCCTATTTCTTGTTATTTGGAAATTGTAACTGAGATTGTTGTTGCTTATACTGGACTACTGGTATGATGTCATGAAACTTGAGCAACAAGTTCTCATCAATCATTACATCTCTGCTTACTGTGACCCTGTTCATTTCTGGGTGCAGGATTCCATATTCTTTCTGGGTTTCACCTTAGGTCACCAGGATACCTTCTTTTACATGAGATTCCCACTTCTTTGGAAACATGTACAAATATTTTACTTCCCAATATTCTTGTGTATTGTAGTTCAGACTTCTTGTTGTTCCACTGCTCAAATTTAGTTTTCTCAGTAGCTTTACTCGGTAGTTTGTTTTGAAGATAGCAAGCTGTCATGATTGCTTCACCCCAATATTTTGTTGGCAAATCTGCATCAAATAGAATACTTCTTCCATTTCACAAGGTGTCCCAGTTCTTCATTCCCCTACACCATTTTGTTCTTTGTGTCTCATTACTTGTATTTTCAATTCCATTATATGAAAGCAGAATTTTAGGCATTCTCTCCAATTTGTTATATACTTCAACAAAATATATTTCATGTTTCTCTGGAACTTTATTTTTGCTGTGAAGCAGGTAGACAATGGTATATCTTGAATAATCATCGATAAATGTGAGAAAATATCTCTTCTTTTCAGAAGTTTAAGTACTCCTTGCGACTCGACTATTGTAACTCTCTTCTAATCGGTCTCCCTCTTACCAAACTCTCCCCTCTCCAATCTGTCTTGAATGCTGCAGCCAGGATCATATTCCTCGCCAATCGTTACACCGATGCCTCTACCTTGTGCCAGTCATTATACTGGCTACCCATCCACTCCAGAATCCAGTACAAACTTATTAACCTCACCCACAAAGCTCTCCATGGCTCAGCACCACCCTACATCTCCTCCGTTGTTTCAGTATACCACCCTACCCGCGCCCTCTGTTCTGCTGATGACCTGAGGTTAGCATCCTCAACAATCAGAACCTCCCACTCCCGTCTCCAAGACTTTACACGTGCTGCGCCAATTCTTTGGAATGCACTTCCCAGGTCAATACGATTAGTATCCAATCCCTACAAGTTTAAGCGCACCCTGAAAATGCATTTATTCAGACTGGCCTACCTCCTCAACACATTAACCTAATCTATCCCTGGGTGGCTCAGTCAAAAGTTTTACCATAACCAGGTTCCCCGCATCATGTTCCCACATGCTTTATGCATCCATTAGCCCTTTGTGTCTGTACTGTTACACACTTAACATTATGGCTGGTCCAAACATTCAGGGCAATTGTTACCACCCACCTTTCGTGTCTACCTCTTTCCTCATAGATTGTAAGCTTGCGAGCAGGGCCCTCATTCCTCTTGGTATTTGTTATAATATATGTGATTATTGTTATGCTGTAATGTCTATTGTCTGTACAAATCCCCTCTGAAATGTAAAGTGCTGCGGAATATGTCGGCGCTATAGAAATAAAATTTTGTTATTATTATTATTACTCCTTGGAATACAAACTTCTGTGTGTATTAAGTCCAGAAGCTGTTCTGATTTTAGGTACGATTTTTAGCAAAGGAGTTTCTTGCCATTTTCACTTTAAGACAGCTAGAACATTAATTTGTCTGGTTACACTTATTGGCTGTAATACCATCAGCAAGTTGTTTTTGAACTAACTTTCTTATTGCTTCTGGGTCCCTATGTGCAAGATGCCTGTCATATACATGGATACAATTCTTGTGCTGTTCATGTTTAACAGTGTATACACGTTCCTTGCATTTTAGCTGGTACAGTTCATCTTTGATTTTTCCTCCTGAATTCATATACTAGATCACCTCTCTGACTTATTTTGGTCAATGTTAGAGAAGAAGCTTCTGTCATTAGTCATATGACTAGTTGCCCCAGAGCCTACATGTAATGGTGCCTAAGGTGATAGCCATAGGACAGTGTCATGAGTCCAACATCCCAGCATGTTACAGACAAAATGGGAGTTCTGGATGTGTGTGTATGCTGGCAGTGTTGCTTTTGGAACCTTCGCACTCAGGCCAGTCTCGTTGCACATACCACCAGGTCCCTTAGACTTCAAGACAAGGATACCAGGCACATTCATAAAAAAGAGGCACTCTTTGCTAGGCAACACACTTAGGTACCCAAGGCAGCAGGCAGTACACTCTATGAGTTATTCTGCTTCATACAGAGGTGCCCTCTTATCGGTTTCAGGTGACTGCGCTTTACATGTGGACTGTACATAAGCAGAGCAAATCAGATAAACCTACATCTTTCTGATGCAGGGACACACGGGTCAATATGTTGTGCTGTGAACCCTACACCCAGACGGTCGCATGTGATCCATTAACAAGGGCCTCCCTTAAAGCTTTGTGCATCTACCTTGTCCTCAGCTGGGCAAGACACTTCTCTATGGTACCTCCCAAATCTAGCCAACACTGGACTCACATCTTCTTTTAATTCTCCCACAAATAGGTTTCACCCACTTGCCTGATAAGCTTGAACTCAATCTCCTCTACAGTTCCTTTATGATTCTTACTGCCTTGTGTCTCTAAGCTCACTTCACACAAGCTCTGTTCTTATCCAGATCTCTCCACACTCCAAACTCAACTCCATTAACTCCTTCCTGTTCCTAAAACTACCAGGAGATTCCCAATGCGCCTACCAACTATGGGCAGTCCTCTCCGTTAACTCACACATGACTGTCCCTGTTATCTGTCGCTGGGTAGAACTTATCCTTTCATACAAGTTCTGTACAAAAGTGAAAAGGAAGACATTGACATCTTGTGGCCGTTGGTTTATTCACATCCTACATATTCTATACCACAGTAGCATTGATGTCTTCAGGGGGAATGCGGCAGCTGTTCCACCTCCTTACATATACACCATGCATGCTTTCATGTATTTGCATTAACAGTAAACGCAGCTTTAGTAGTTGAAGTGGCCTATTCTTCAGTATTGGAACTTACAACCCTTTGATGATTGTTTTGCTTTTTAACCCCTTTCCGACCCTCGCCATACTAGTACTGCTCTGCAGGAACTGCATTTCTGCCTGCAGCAGTACTAGTACAGCGGCACAATCACCGCGGCCTCACGCTGAGCACCGCGGTGATTGGGTGCGGATGTCACCTGTATGTGACAGCTGACACCCCGCAGCAATGTCCATGATTGGTGCTAGCACCGATCGTGGGCATTTAACCACTCTGATGCCGCTGTCAGTATTGAAAGCTGCATAGAGATGCATCGAGCTCCCTGCGCACTCCCACCGGAACAACGTAATGCAATCATGTTGTTCTGGTGGTCTCCATGGAGACCCCCGGTTCCAAGATGGCCGTGGGGTCCTTCTGGGTCCTGCAGGGAGGTGGCTTCTCAGCGCCTGATGAGAGCAGGACCTGAGAAGCCTCCTTCCCTGCCTGTCAGATCGCTGAGCTGATACTCAGCAATGGTAAGTGTCAGATCAGCGATCTGACATTATATAGTAATGTCCCATACTGGGACAATGTAATAAATTAAAAAAAAAATTATAATGTGTAAAAATATTTAAAAAAAGATCCCCAAATAAAGAAAAAAAAAAATAGATATTATACCAATAAATACATTTATTTATGTAAAAAAAAAACGATAAAAGTACACATATTTGGTATCGCCACGTCTGTAACCCCTTCATTGAACACTGTAAAGAAAAAATAAAAAACGAGTCAAAAAACAATGCTTTATCATCATACCGCCGAACAAAATGTGCAATAACACACGATCAAAATGACGGATGTAAATAAATATGGTATCGCTGAAAACATCATCTTGTCCCTCAAAAACAAGCCACGATACAGCTCCAACAGCAGAAAAATAAAAAATTTTTAGCTCTCAGAAAAAAGCGATGCAAAAATAATAATTTATTTTATAAAATAGTTTTTATTGTGTAAAAGCATCAAAACATAAAAAATTATATAAATGAGGTATTGCTGTAATCGTACTGACCCGAAGAATAAAGCTTCTTTAACAATTTTACCACATGCGGAACGGTATAAAAAAAAAAACAATTCCTTAATTGCTAGTTTTTGTTCATTCTGTCTCCCAAAAATCCGAATAGAAAGCGATCAAAAAATGTTATGTGCCCAAAAATGGGACCAATAAAAACGTTAGCTCGTCCCGCAAAACCAAGACCTCACATGACTCTGTAGGCCAAAATATAGAAAAATTATAGCTCTCAAAATATGGTGATGCAAAAACTAGTTTCTGCAATAAAAAGCCCTGCCGTGCGCCTAAACAGTGGTTTTCCCCCACATATATGGTATTGGCGTACTCAGCAGAAATCGCAGAACAAATTGTATGAAGCAATGTCTCCTGTTACCCTTATGAAAATGTAAAATATGGAGTAAAAAAAAGATTTATTTGGGAAAAATGTGATTTTTTATTTCCACGGCTCTACGCTATAAACTTCTGTGAATCACCTGTGGGCTCAAGGTGCTCAATACAGATCTAGATAAGTTCCATAAGGGGTCTAGTTTCCAAAATAGTGTCACTTGTGGGGGGTTTTCCACTGTTTAGGCGCATCAGGGGCTCTTCAAACGCGACATGGCGTCCGCTAATTATTCCATCAAATTTTACATTCAAAAAGTCAAATGGCGCTCCTTCCCTTCCGATTCCTGCCGTGTGCCAAAACAGTAGATTTCCCCCACATATGGGGTATCAGCATGCTCAGGAGAAATTGCACAACAAAACGTATGGTCCATTTTCTCCTGTTACCCTTGCAAAAGTAAAAAAAAAATTAGGTCTAAATGAAAATACTTCTGAAAGAAAAGTACCGTAAATGTTTATTTTTTTCTTTCCACATTCCAAAAATTCCTGTGAAGCAGCTGAAGGGTTAATAAACTTCTTGAATGTGGTTTTGAGCACCACGAGGGGTGCAGTTTTTAGAATGGTGTCACTTTTGGGATTTTTCTGTCATGTACACCCATCAAAGTCACTTCAAATGTGATGTGGACTCTAACAAAAATGGTTTTGTAAAATTTGTTGAAAAAATGAGAAATCGCTGGTCAACTTTTAACCCTTATAACTTCCTATAAAAAAAAACACCTTGGTTCCAATGTTGTGCTGATGTAAAGTAGACATTTGGGAAATGTTATTTATTAACTATTTTGTGCAATATAACTCTCTGATTTAAGGGCATAAAAGTTAAAAGTTGGAAAATTGCAAAATTTTCAAAATTTTCGTCAAATTTCCATTTTTTCACAAATAAACGCGAGTTATATAGAAGAAATTTTACTGCTATCATAAACTACAATATGTCATGAGAAAATATTCTCAGAATCACCAGGATCCATTGAAGTGTTCCAGAGTTATTACCTCGTAAAGGGACAGTGGTCAGAATTGTAAAAATTGGCCCGCTCAGAATGGTGAAAACAGGCTGGGTTGTGAAGGAGTTAAGCTGATTCATTCTAGTTTTCTAGACTCTGCAGTCACCACTTACGTGCTCTGATTTGTTGCAGACAACACACTCACGTGTTAACTTTAAAATTACTTTTATTTTTGGGTAGATCTTGGGTTTTTAAACTGGATTCTGCTTTGTATCCTCTACTGATGCTTATACTTTTTGTCTTTCACTTATACTCACCTATACATGCTTTCCTCTGCTATACTTCAATGTAAGCACATAATCTGAGCACGCATCTAGTGCAGTTACAAGTGTGTTATAGCTTTCTGGTAGAGCACTTAGTAGTAGTGCAGCAACATGGAAATCCTTTAGCTCTTCCCCAATGCCCTGCAGACATTTCACAATTTCTAGAGCACTTATTGAATAATTCTGCATATCTTCATGCACTTTCTGCAGCGGTTCCCAAATTTCTTTAGCAGTATCATATTTACATACATGCACAATCTAATCATCATCTATACTGAGGTAGATAGTGCTTTGTTCTTTTTGATGCTTCTCTGCACAGTCTTCTGCTAGTGGGTCAGGTCTATACTCCATTGTGTCAGTCCGTGAGAATCAAACCGCACTCAGATGTCACTCGAGTGCAGTCCGATGGTTTCCACGGACTCATTGACTTGGGTGGCCAAGTGCGGTCTGAATATAAGATCAAACACGGGCATTCTGTGATTTTTTTTCTCCTCAGACTGAGGAATAACTCTGGCATGTGAACGGCTCAATAGAATAGCATTGGTCCAATGTTTTGTTGGATCGCATTCAGACCAAAAAGACGTTCATATTCACAAGCCCTTAAACGTGGTGATCACATGGAGTCATTGATAACATGGCAGTGGTTTCATGTTGACAAGTCAGAAGATGCCTTGAAGAGAGCTAAGATTTAAGTGGTAGACGGAAGTCTCTGTAGTGTAGGGAATCGTGGTTTTGCTTGCGATGTTATGGTGAGATGTTTGTGTTTTCCCATTAGACAATTGCTTTGCAATTCTTTCATTCATTCCATGGCTCTAATTACATAATTGAACAGCTAAAATCTCATTTTTCTAGGAAGCGCTAAACATTAGCATCTTAATGAAATCCTTAATGAGCTGTCTTGTGTGCATTCAAATCATTGGCGCTCCTGCAGCCGATGGTCAGGACAAGCCCCCCGTCAGGAGACTTTAGCTTTGGATTTCAATAACCCTGAGATATCTGTTTTATCCGAGATGATTAGACAGGGGGCTCAAACACCTGAGCGCTCACCATTCTGGGTGGGAGAGAATCACAGCATTATTAATAATGGTCTTTACATAAGGAGAATTTAGAATAATTCTCCAGTTCCACAATTCCTTTCTTATTGGTGCTGGGGGTTCGTTAAATAGGTTGTAAAAAATTTTTTTTATCACTTTTATCCATGGCCTGTGTCTAGCATAGCAGCTCAGCCCTATTAATTTAATGCTGATGAACTGCAATACCAGATATGGACATATCAACAAGAGGGGCGCTGTTTTTGAAAAGATAAAAGCAAATTTTTTTTCCTAATTCAATACTGTCTATCATTTTTTGTGACAGTGCAAACCTGGACTAGACAGTGCTAAAATTCACATCTTACAAAGTGGTTCATGCTGTTCATTAAATTTGACTTATCTTCAGACTGTGTGGTCCAGTGTTTCCCAAACGTTTTGGCCTTCCGGCATCCCTTGCAGAGTGAAACTTAAAAACTTACATTAGGCAACTCTTGCTAATTTTTCTTTTTTTTTTACAAAGAAACAAAAAAAAATATATTGAACCCTTTGAATATAAAAAATACACCATATTCAACATAAAACAGAGTCAACATAAAAAATACACCATACCTCTGAATATAAAAACATACACTGTGCCACCTAAGTATAAAAATAGACCGTGGCCTCTAAATATAGAAAGTACAATGCATCACTTGATTGTAAAAAATATATACAGTGGGGCAAAAAAGTATTTAGTCAGTCAGCAATAGTGCAAGTTCCACCACTTAAAAAGATGAGAGGCGTCTGTAATTTACATCATAGGTAGACCTCAACTATGGGAGACAAACTGAGAAAAAAAAATCCAGAAAATCATATTGTCTGTTTTTTTTCATTTTATTTGCATATTATGGTGGAAAATAAGTATTTGGTCAGAAACAAGCAATCAAGATTTCTGGCTCACACAGACCTGTAACTTCTTCTTTAAGAGTCTCCTCTTTCCTCCACTCATTACCTGTAGTAATGGCACCTGTTTAAACTTGTTATCAGTATAAAAAGACACCTGTGCACACCCTCAAACAGTCTGACTCCAAACTCCACTATGGTGAAGACCAAAGAGCTGTCAAAGGACACCAGAAACAAAATTGTAGCCCTGCACCAGGCTGGGAAGACTGAATCTGCAATAGCCAACCAGCTTGGAGTGAAGAAATCAACTGTGGGAGCAATAATTAGAAAATGAAAGACATACAAGACCACTGATAATCTCCCTCGATCTGGTGCTCCACGCAAAATCCCACCCCGTGGGGTCAGAATGATCACAAGAACGGTGAGCAAAAATCCCAGAACCACGCGGGGGGACCTAGTGAATGAACTGCAGAGAGCTGGGACCAATGTGACAAGGCCTACCATAAGTAACACACTACGCCACCATGGACTCAGATCCTGCAGTGCCAGACGTGTCCCACTGCTTAAGCCTGTACATGTCCGGGCCCGTCTGATGTTTGCTAGAGAGCATTTGGATGATCCAGAGGAGTTTTGGGAGAATGTCCTATGGTCTGATGAAACCAAACTGGAACTGTTTGGTAGAAACACAACTTGTCGTGTTTGGAGGAAAAAGAATACTGAGTTGCATCCATCAAACACCATACCTACTGTAAAGCATGGTGGTGGAAACATCATGCTTTGGGGCTGTTTCTCTGCAAAGGGGCCAGGACGACTGATCCGGGTACATGAAAGAATGAATGGGGCCATGTATCGTGAGATTTTGAGTGCAAACCTCCTTCCATCAGCAAGGGCATTGATGATGAAACGTGGCTGGGTCTTTCAACATGACAATGATCCAAAGCACACCGCCAGGGCAACGAAGGAGTGGCTTCGTAAGAAGCATTTCAAGGTCCTGGAGTGGCCTAGCCAGTCTCCAGATCTCAACCCTATAGAAAACCTTTGGAGGGAGTTGAAAGTCCGTGCTGTCAAGCGAAAAGCCAAAAACATCACTGCTCTAGAGGAGATCTGCATGGAGGAATGGGCCAACATACCAACAACAGTGTGTGGCAACCTTGTGAAGACTTACAGAAAACGTTTGACCTCTGTCATTGCCAACAAAGGATTTATCACAAAGTATTGAGATGAAATTTTGTTTCTGACCAAATACTTATTTTCCACCATAATATGCAAATAAAATGAAAAAAAAACAGACAATGTGATTTTCTGGATTTTTTTTCTCAGTTTGTCTCCCATAGTTGAGGTCTACCTATGATGTAAATTACAGACGCCTCTCATCTTTTTAAGTGGTGGAACTTGCACTATTGCTGACTGACTAAATACTTTTTTGCCCCACTGTATATACTGTTTCCACTGAATATAAAAAATATGCTGTGACTCCTGAACATAAAGGAAAAAACTACACCATGTCCTTGATTTTGTACAATATAAAATACATACTGTTTCCCCTGTACATAAAAAATACTCTGTGCCCCCTGAATTTAAAAATACACTTTGCCCCTGAATATGAAAAGTACACTGTGCCCCCTCAACATAAAAAATATACTGTACCCCCTCAATATAAAAATATACTGTGCCCCCTCAAAATAAAAATACACTGTGCCCCCTTAATATAAAAATACACTGTGCCCCCTCAATATAAAAATATACTGTGCCCCCTCAATATAAAAATACACTGTGCCCCCTTAATATAAAAATACACTGTGCCCCCTCAATATAAAAATACACTGTGCCCCCTTAATATAAAAATAAACTGTGCCCCCTCAATATAAAAATACACTGTGCCCCCTTAATATAAAAATACACTGTGCCCCCTCAATATAAAAATACACTGTGCCCCCTCAATATAAAAATACACTGTGCCCCCTTAATATAAAAATACACTGTGCCCCCTCAATATAAAAATACACTGTGCCCCCTTAATATAAAAATACACTGTGCCCCCTCAATATAAAAATACACTGTGCCCCCTTAATATAAAAATACACTGTGCCCCTCAATATAAAAATACACTGTGCCCCCTTAATATAAAAATACACTGTGCCCCCTCAATATAAAAATACACTGTGCCCCCTCAATATAAAAATACACTGTGCCCCCTTAATATAAAAATACACTGTGCCCCCTCAATATAAAAATACACTGTGCCCCCTCAATAT
Organism: Dendrobates tinctorius; assembly: GCF_039654945.1. Lineage (NCBI taxonomy): Eukaryota > Metazoa > Chordata > Amphibia > Anura > Dendrobatidae > Dendrobates > Dendrobates tinctorius. The sequence continues at coordinate 23,242,892 of NW_027361688.1, forward strand.
AAAAATACACTGTGCCCCTTAATATAAAAATACACTGTGCCCCCTCAATATAAAAATACACTGTGCCCCCTTAATATAAAAATACACTGTGCCCCCTCAATATAAAAATACACTGTGCCCCCTCAATATAAAAAATACACTGTGCCCCCTCAATATAAAAATACACTGTGCCCCCTCAATATAAAAATACACTGTGTCCCCTCAATATAAAAATATACTGTGCCCCCTCAATATAAAAATATACTGTGCCCCCTCAATATAAAAATATACTGTGCCCCCTCAATATAAAAATACACTGTGCCCCCTCAATATAAAAATATACTGTGCCCCCTCAATATAAAAATACACTGTGCCCCCTTAATATAAAAATACACTGTGTCCCCTTAATATAAAAATACACTGTGCCCCCTTAATATAAAAATACACTGTGCCCCCTTAATATAAAAATACACTGTGCCCCCTCAATATAAAAATACACTGTGCCCCTTAATATAAAAATACACTGTGCCCCCTCAATATAAAAATACACGGTGCCCCCTCAATATAAAAATATACTGTGCCCCCTTAATATAAAAATACACTGTGCCCCCTCAATATAAAAATACACTGTGCCCCCTCAATATAAAAATACACTGTGCCCCCTCAATATAAAAAATACACTGTGCCCCCTCAATATAAAAAATACACTGTGCCCCCTCAATATAAAAATACACTGTGCCCCCTCAATATAAAAATACACTGTGCCCCCTCAATATAAAAAATACACTGTGCCCCCTCAATATAAAAAATACACTGTGCCCCCTCAATATAAAAATACACTGTGCCCCCTCAATATAAAAAATACACTGTGCCCCCTTAATATAAAAATACACTGTGCCCCCTTAATATAAAAATACACTGTGCCCCCTCAATATAAAAATATACTGTGCCCCCTCAATATAAAAAATACACTGTGCCCCCTTAATATAAAAATACACTGTGTCCCCTTAATATAAAAATACACTGTGCCCCCTTAATATAAAAATACACTGTGCCCCCTTAATATAAAAATACACTGTGCCCCCTCAATATAAAAATACACTGTCCCCCTCAATATAAAAATACACTGTGCCCCCTTAATATAAAAATACACTGTGCCCCCTTAATATAAAAATACACTGTGCCCCCTCAATATAAAAATACACTGTGCCCCCTCAATATAAAAATATACTGTGCCCCCTCAATATAAAAATACACTGTGCCCCCTCAATATAAAAATACACTGTGCCCCCTCAATATAAAAAATACACTGTGCCCCCTCAATATAAAAAATACACTGTGCCCCCTCAATATAAAAAATACACTGTGCCCCCTCAATATAAAAATACACTGTGCCCCCTCAATATAAAAAATACACTGTGCCCCCTCAATATAAAAAATACACTGTGCCCCCTCAATATAAAAATACACTGTGCCCCCTTAATGTAAAAATACACTGTGCCCCCTTAATATAAAAATACACTGTGCCCCCTCAATATAAAAATACACTGTGCCCCCTCAATATAAAAAGGGGGCACAGTGTATTGCCCTTGAATATAAAAAATACAATGTGCCAGCTGAATATAAAAAATACATTGTGCACTCCTCAATATAAAAGATATACTGTGCCCCTGAACATAAAAAAATACACTGCACTCCTCAATATAAAAATACACTGTGCCCCCTTAATATAAAAATACACTGTGCCCCCTCAATATAAAAATACACTGTGCCCCCTTAATATAAAAATACACTGTGCCCCCTCAATATAAAAATACACTGTGCCCCCTCAATATAAAAATACACTGTGCCCCCTCAATATAAAAATACACTGTGCCCCCTCAATATAAAAATAAACTGTGCCCCCTCAATATAAAAATACACTGTGCCCCCTTAATATAAAAATACACTGTGCCCCCTCAATATAAAAATACACTGTGCCCCCTCAATATAAAAATATACTGTGCCCCCTCAATATAAAAATACACTGTGCCCCCTCAATATAAAAATACACTGTGCCCCCTCAATATAAAAATACACTGTGCCCCCTTAATATAAAAATACACTGTGCCCCCTCAATATAAAAATACACTGTGCCCCCTCAATATAAAAATACACTGTGCCCCCTTAATATACAAATACACTGTCCCCCCTCAATATAAAAATATACTGTGCCCCCTCAATATAAAAATACACTGTGTCCCCTCAATATAAAAATATACTGTGCCCCCTCAATATAAAAATACACTGTGCCCCCTTAATATAAAAGTACACTGTGTCCCCTCAATATAAAAATATACTGTGCCCCCTCAATATAAAAATACACTGTGCCCCCTCAATATAAAAATATACTGTGCCCCCTCAATATAAAAATACACTGTGCCCCCTCAATATAAAAATACACTGATCCCCCTTAATATAAAAAATACACTGTGCCCCCTTAATATAAAAATACACTGTGCCCCCTCAATATAAAAATACACTGTGTCCCCTCAATATAAAAATATACTGTGCCCACTCAATATAAAAATATACTGTGCCCCCTCAATATAAAAATATACTGTGCCCCCTCAATATAAAAATACACTGTGCCCCCTCAATATAAAAATATACTGTGCCCCCTCAATATAAAAATACACTGTGCCCCCTTAATATAAAAATACACTGTGTCCCCTTAATATAAAAATACACTGTGCCCCCTTAATATAAAAATACACTGTGCCCCCTCAATATAAAAATACACTGTGCCCCCTCAATATAAAAATACACTGTGCCCCCTCAATATAAAAATACACTGTGCCCCCTCAATATAAAAATACACTGTGCCCCCTTAATATAAAAATACACTGTGCCCCCTCAATATAAAAATACACTGTGCCCCCTCAATATAAAAAATACACTGTGCCCCCTCAATATAAAAAATACACTGTGCCCCCTCAATATAAAAATACACTGTGCCCCCTCAATATAAAAAATACACTGTGCCCCCTCAATATAAAAAATACACTGTGCCCCCTCAATATAAAAATACACTGTGCCCCCTCAATATAAAAAATACACTGTGCCCCCTTAATATAAAAATACACTGTGCCCCCTTAATATAAAAATACACTGTGCCCCCTCAATATAAAAATACACTGTGCCCCCTCAATATAAAAATATACTGTGCCCCCTTAATATAAAAATACACTGTGTCCCCTTAATATAAAAATACACTGTGCCCCTTAATATAAAAATACACTGTGCCCCCTCAATATAAAAATACACTGTGCCCCCTCAATATAAAAATACACTGTGCCCCCTTAATATAAAAATACACTGTGCCCCCTTAATATAAAAATACACTGTGCCCCCTTAATATAAAAATACACTGTGCCCCCTCAATATAAAAATACACTGTGCCCCCTTAATATAAAAATACACTGTGCCCCCTCAATATAAAAATACACTGTGCCCCCTCAATATAAAAATACACTGTGCCCCCTCAATATAAAAATACACTGTGCCCCCTCAATATAAAAATAAACTGTGCCCCCTCAATATAAAAATACACTGTGCCCCCTTAATATAAAAATACACTGTGCCCCCTCAATATAAAAATACACTGTGCCCCCTCAATATAAAAATATACTGTGCCCCCTCAATATAAAAATACACTGTGCCCCCTCAATATAAAAATACACTGTGCCCCCTCAATATAAAAATACACTGTGCCCCCTTAATATAAAAATACACTGTGCCCCCTCAATATAAAAATACACTGTGCCCCCTCAATATAAAAATACACTGTGCCCCCTTAATATACAAATACACTGTCCCCCCTCAATATAAAAATATACTGTGCCCCCTCAATATAAAAATACACTGTGTCCCCTCAATATAAAAATATACTGTGCCCCCTCAATATAAAAATACACTGTGCCCCCTTAATATAAAAGTACACTGTGTCCCCTCAATATAAAAATATACTGTGCCCCCTCAATATAAAAATACACTGTGCCCCCTCAATATAAAAATATACTGTGCCCCCTCAATATAAAAATACACTGTGCCCCCTCAATATAAAAATACACTGTGCCCCCTTAATATAAAAAATACACTGTGCCCCCTTAATATAAAAATACACTGTGCCCCCTCAATATAAAAATACACTGTGTCCCCTCAATATAAAAATATACTGTGCCCACTCAATATAAAAATATACTGTGCCCCCTCAATATAAAAATATACTGTGCCCCCTCAATATAAAAATACACTGTGCCCCCTCAATATAAAAATATACTGTGCCCCCTCAATATAAAAATACACTGTGCCCCCTTAATATAAAAATACACTGTGTCCCCTTAATATAAAAATACACTGTGCCCCCTTAATATAAAAATACACTGTGCCCCCTCAATATAAAAATACACTGTGCCCCCTTAATATAAAAATACACTGTGCCCCCTCAATATAAAAATACACTGTGCCCCCTTAATATAAAAATACACTGTGCCCCCTCAATATAAAAATACACTGTGCCCCCTCAATATAAAAATACACTGTGCCCCCTCAATATAAAAAATACACTGTGCCCCCTCAATATAAAAAATACACTGTGCCCCCTCAATATAAAAATACACTGTGCCCCCTCAATATAAAAATACACTGTGCCCCCTCAATATAAAAAATACACTGTGCCCCCTTAATATAAAAATACACTGTGCCCCCTTAATATAAAAATACACTGTGCCCCCTCAATATAAAAATACACTGTGCCCCCTCAATATAATAATATACTGTGCCCCCTTAATATAAAAATACACTGTGTCCCCTTAATATAAAAATACACTGTGCCCCTTAATATAAAAATACACTGTGCCCCCTTAATATAAAAATACACTGTGCCCCCTCAATATAAAAATACACTGTGCCCCCTTAATATAAAAATACACTGTGCCCCCTTAATATAAAAATACACTGTGCCCCCTCAATATAAAAATACACTGTGCCCCCTTAATATAAAAATACACTGTGCCCCCTCAATATAAAAATACACTGTGCCCCCTCAATATAAAAAATACACTGTGCCCCCTCAATATAAAAAATACACTGTGCCCCCTCAATATAAAAATACACTGTGCCCCCTCAATATAAAAATACACTGTGCCCCCTCAATATAAAAAATACACTGTGCCCCCTCAATATAAAAAATACACTGTGCCCCCTCAATATAAAAATACACTGTGCCCCCTCAATATAAAAAATACACTGTGCCCCCTCAATATAAAAATACACTGTGCCCCCTTAATATAAAAATACACTGTGCCCCCTCAATATAAAAATACACTGTTCCCCCTCAATATAAAAATATACTGTGCCCCCTTAATATAAAAATACACTGTGCCCCCTCAATATAAAAATACACTGTGCCCCCTCAATATAAAAATACACTGTGCCCCCTCAATATAAAAAATACACTGTGCCCCCTCAATATAAAAAATACACTGTGCCCCCTCAATATAAAAATACACTGTGCCCCCTCAATATAAAAATACACTGTGCCCCCTCAATATAAAAAATACACTGTGCCCCCTCAATATAAAAATACACTGTGCCCCCTCAATATAAAAAATACACTGTGCCCCCTTAATATAAAAATACACTGTGCCCCCTCAATATAAAAATACACTGTGCCCCCTCAATATAAAAATATACTGTGCCCCCTCAATATAAAAATACACTGTGCCCCCTTAATATAAAAATACACTGTGTCCCCTTAATATAAAAATACACTGTGTCCCCTCAATATAAAAATACACTGTGCCCCCTTAATATAAAAATACACTGTGCCCCCTTAATATAAAAATACACTGTGCCCCCTCAATATAAAAATACACTGTGCCCCCTTAATATAAAAATACACTGTGCCCCCTCAATATAAAAATACACTGTGCCCCCTTAATATAAAAATACACTGTGCCCCCTCAATATAAAAATACACTGTGCCCCCTCAATATAAAAAATACACTGTGCCCCCTCAATATAAAAATACACTGTGCCCCCTCAATATAAAAAATACAATTTGCCCCCTCAATATAAAAATACACTGTGCCCCCTCAATATAAAAATACACTGTGCCCCCTCAATATAAAAATACACTGTGCCCCCTTAATATAAAAATACACTGTGCCCCCTTAATATAAAAATACACTGTGCCCCCTCAATATAAAAATACACTGTGCCCCCTTAATATAAAAATACACTGTGCCCCCTCAATATAAAAATACACTGTGCCCCCTCAATATAAAAATACACTGTGCCCCCTCAATATAAAAAATACACTGTGCCCCCTCAATATAAAAAATACACTGTGCCCCCTCAATATAAAAATACACTGTGCCCCCTCAATATAAAAAATACACTGTGCCCCCTCAATATAAAAATACACTGTGCCCCCTCAATATAAAAAATACACTGTGCCCCCTCAATATAAAAATACACTGTGCCCCCTCAATATAAAAAATACACTGTGCCCCCTCAATATAAAAATACACTGTGCCCCCTTAATGTAAAAATACACTGTGCCCCCTTAATATAAAAATACACTGTGCCCCCTCAATATAAAAATACACTGTGCCCCCTCAATATAAAAAGGGGGCACAGTGTATTGCCCTTGAATATAAAAAATACAATGTGCCAGCTGAATATAAAAAATACATTGTGCACTCCTCAATATAAAAGATATACTGTGCCCCTGAACATAAAAAAATACACTGCACTCCTCAATATAAAAATACACTGTGCCCCCGCAATATAAAAATACACTGTGTCCCCTGAATATAAAAAAAACATAGGGTGGGCCATTTATATGGATACACCTAAATAAAATGTCAATGGTTGGTGACCCAGATCGGTACGCTGAATTTGCAGAATGAGCAAAACAAAAATTAGAACAGGACCCTCAGTTTACACAGAACATTATGTTCAGTGATGAGGCAAACTTTTTTGGGTGGGCAATTTATATGGATACACCTAAATAAAATGGGAATGGTGACAGTTTTCTTGCGTAGGGTGTCTTGCAATGAAATCTGCTGCAATGACCCGGGAACTGTGTTCACCAGACATCAACACAATTTCTATCCGCTCCTCACGTGTTAACCTCTTTGACATGTCAATGGCAGTAAACAAAGAGAAACTTGCAAATAACTCATGAAAGAATAAAGTTACGTTAAAACCAGGCACACCATTGTTTTTCTTGAGAAATTCTCAATAAGTTTGATGTGTCACATGACCCTCTTCCCATTGAAAAAAATAAAGTTGGATCCAAGATGGCAGACTTCAAAATGGCCGCCATGGTCACCACCCATCTTGAAAAGTTTTCCATATTCCATATACTAATATGCCACAAACAGGAAGTTGATATCACCAACCATTCCCATTTTATTTAGGTGTATCCATATAAATGGACCACCCTGTACACTGTGCCCCTGAATATAAAAAATACACTGTGCCCCCTTCGTAAACTAAATGATCGACCCCGATAAAATAATATTGTCTATACTCATCTCCTTTGCCAACTCTGCTCCAGTAGCGTCAGCACTCGTGATCTCGTGGCTGTGATGTGGCGGAATGACACATGATGCGGGGCGCCCAATCAGTGCTGGTGTCACTGTCTCCACCTTCGGACAACCTGAACAAGACGAGGAATTCAGGGCTACAGCTGCTCCCAGACTTAAGCCCCCGTCAAACACAGCGAGTTTTGTGACGCAAAGAGATCGCTGTGTGTGACAGGTATCAGCGACGGCCCCCCTGCCGGGTATCGCTAATCGTGCTCGAATGGCCTGGGCATTTTTTTGATCGTTGGTCTCCCGCTGGCCAGCATGCATCGCTGCGTGTGGCAGGCGGGAGACCAGCGATCAGGGAGCTGGACGCTGGTTTCTAATGTAAACCGCGGGTAGCTAATGGCGCATGTCGCTTAGAAACCCGCTGTGTACCTTAGTTACCAGCGCGCTGGTGCAGGGAGCTGGTAACCAAGGTAAACAGTGGGTTTCTAAGCACCGCGCGGCACTTAGAGACCCGCTGTTTACCTTGGTTACCAGCTCCCTGCACCAGCACGCTGGTAACTAAGGTACACAGCGGGTTTCTAAGCGACGTGGGCGCTTGTTACCCGCGTTGTCGCTGTCCTGATCGCTGCTGAGATCTGCCTGTTTGGCAGCTCACCAGCGATCATGTAGCGACACACCAGCGATCCTGACAAGGTCGTATCGTTGTTGGGATCGCTGGTGCGTCGCTATGTGTGACGGGGGCCTTACTCTTCATGTTCAGTTTGTCTGAAGGCGGAAGTGACGGCAGCGCTGATTGGGCGCTGGGCATCATGCCTCTCAACACCACATCACAGCCCCGGGAGAGCGAATGCCGACACCACGGGAACTGCGCCGGCAAGGGAGGTGAGTATAGGCTTTATTATTCTATCGTGGCCGAATATTTAGTTTAAGAAGGAGTCGTCCAAGTAGTGGACAACCCCTTAAAATAGATAGACGAAAATGTGTTAACAATTTGGACAATTTCTGCTACATACATATGTGGCAAATCCACTACTTATGATCGGCGCAACAATCTGAGAAACTTTGACTGTCAAATTGGAGATGAAGAGGAGCGCCGGGCCCCTCATGCTTGTTGCACTGTGTGTAACTCTGGGCTAATGCAATGGTTGAATGGTAAAAGGGAAGGAATGGCTTTTGCAGTGCCGATAGTTTGGCGTGAGCAGAAAAATCACCATTCACACTGTTACTTTTGCATGACTAAAATCACAGGATATTCAAAGAGTAACAAGTCACAAATTGTCTAACCTGACTATGAGTCTGCTCTGAAAGGAAGTATCCAGGACTTTACAAAAAATACCTGAATGTTGTGCCCAGCACTGCTCTCCCCCGGCACAGAGCGGTCACATACCGCTCCTGCCAGGGATTCAGCTACCTCTGCTGACGTAACAGGGCGGGACTTCCGCGGTCAGTATGATTGACAGCCGGATCCACAAATTAGGCAGCAGGGATCCGGCTGTCAATCAGACTGACATCGGTAGTCTTTTAAACTGAAATACGAGATTTTTTGAAATGTTATTCCATTTCATTTTCCTATACTGTTTACTATGAAAACTTTGAGGTTGATCAGGTTTTTGTTGCAGTAAAACTCGTTCTGTACAAAATTATTCACTGTTTTCCAAGTGATAAATTTATTTGGGCAAACTTTCCTGCGGTGTCACAACAATTCTGAGTTCAGATTTGGAATATACACTCTCAATTTAGTATAGGACACATTTATTTTGCCCAGTAGCAGACAGATTTTTTATACATTGTATGTATATGAAAAAAATACACTGCGCCCCTTGGATATAAAAAAAAAAAATACATTGCATTACCAGAGTATAAAACATACACTGTACCCAGGGGTGTAATGATTACAGGTCACCCCAGATGTGACTGCGACCGGGACTGTGCGTGAGGCGAGACCGCCTATAAAGCACCTATTTTAGCTGGATGTTGAGACCATAGGAAGCGGGTCAAGATGGAGGACATTATTACAAAAAAGGATCGGGACAGTGGACACTATTACAGGAAGGGGACAAATAATGGACATTATTACAGAAAGGGGCAAGGAAAAGGGACATTATTACAGGAATGGGCCAGGATGGTGGACATTATTACAGGAAGGGGCCCAGGACAGGGAACATTATTACTGGAAGGGGCACAGGATGGGGAACATTATTACAGGAATGGGCCAGGATGGTGGACATTATTACAGGAAGGGGCCCAGGACAGGGAACACTATTACCGGAAGGGGCACAGGATGGGGAACATTATTACAGGAATGGGCCAGGATGGTGGACATTATTACAGGAAGGGGCCCAGGACAGGGAACATTATTACCGGAAGGGGCACAGGATGGGGGACATGATTACAGGAATGGGCCAGGATGGTGGACATTATTACAGGAAGGGGCCCAGGACAGGGAACATTATTACCAGGAGGGGCACAGGATGGGGGACATTATTACAGGATTGGATTATTACATCTGACCAACATGTAAGTAAAGGCTCATTATTCCAGAATGGGAGACATTATTACAGGAAGGAAGACATTATTAAAGGATATGGGCCAGGAGAGGAGACATCATTACAGAATGAGGAATATTATTACAGGGGACTATAATTAGGGACTTTACAGGATGGAGCACATCATTATGGGAAAGAGCCAGGATGTGGGATATTATTAAAGGAAAGGATCAGGACAGGGTCATTATTACAGGAAGGAGCCAGGACTGTGGGCATTATTACAGGAGGGGTCTAGGACAGAGTCATTGTTACTAAAAGGAGCCAGGATGGAGGATGTTATTACAGAAAGAGGCAAGGATAAGGACATTATTACAGGATGCGGATAATATTACAGGAAGAGGCCAGGATGGGGACATTATTACAGGATGGTGGACATGATTACGGGATGGCGCAAGGATGGGGAGCATGATTACATGGAAGGGTAAACACGTCTATGTTTTTATAGGCTCTAGAACGCTACAAGGGCCCATTCATCTGACCAACATGCAGGTAAAGGCTCAGGTGGTCCAAATTCTGCACCATGCCACCTGAATATATAAAAATATACTATGCTTAATATAAAAAATGTACTGTGCTTCCTGAATACAAAAAATGTACTGTGCCGCCTCAATATTAAAAATACATTGTGCCTCCTGAATCAAAAACGATACACCCTGTGCCTCATTAATATAAAAAAATATTTCCCATGAATATAAAATAAAATACTCCATGCCCATGATTATGTCCAAAAAATATGGTATATACTGTTTGCCCTGAATATAAAAAAAATACTATGCCCACTGAATAGAAAAACTACACCGTACCCAGACGATAAAAAATATACACTTTGTGCCCTCAATATAAAAAAATATATACAATGTGCCAGCTGAAAAAATACACCGCACCCATGCGTGAAAGTAAAAAAAATATACACTGTCCATATGGAATAAAACGAAAATCTCACCTCACATTGGAGGTCGTCCCATTAAATTCACATGCCTAAACTTTACTGATGGGACCCCTCAAATAATTTTGAAAAAACTACTGTATGTTCCCATTTTCAGCAGGAGCTGACATTTAACCCCTTTCCAACCGGGCGATTTTTCATTTTTATGTTTTTGCTTTTCCTTTTTTTTGTTATTCCCTTCTTCCATTAGCTATAACTATTTTATTTTTCCGGCCACCTAGATGTATGAGGTTTTGGAAATTGAAAAAATTGAGAAATTAGTTAAAAAAAAAAAAATTGCTTGTGTTGCCATGTTTCATTTTTCCGTTCAGAGTGAGGGGTCGATGTGTGCGTGGTGCACTGATGATTTTATTGATACAATATTGGGGTAGATACGAAGTGCAAAAAACTGTAATTCTGGTATTTCGATATTTTTTTTCTTATATCACTGTTCATCGATTGGGTATATAATTTTATATTTGTGGATTTATTTTCAGTGTGTAAGAAAAAGTGAGTGATTTTTACATTTTATTTTTATTATATTTTTTAAAACTTTTTTTTAATGTATGTTGTATCGCCCTTAAGGCTTAAAGGATCATTTGATGACTTTTGATCGTTAGGGGATCATTTGCTCTTCAGCAGGTCCTCAGCTGTCATGGCAAACCCATCAGCACCCTGGGATCGAGATGAGAATGGTGCGCCTCCTCAGGCTGTGCATTGTAAATGCTGCTGCTAGATATTGACAGAGGTACAGTATTTAATAGGTTAACATCCGCAGGCCGAACTCAGCTTCAACTGCACATGTTAGAGGCAGATGATGACTCAATAGCTCAGAAACCAGCGAATCCTCACAGTGCACAGCACACAGAATGACTGCAGACTTATCATTTTATAATGGACAGTATAGTCCTCCATACAGTATTATGGGCACCACATAGTCCTCCATACAGAATTATCAGCACCACATAATCCTCTATACAGAATTATGAGCACCACATAGTCCTCTATATAAAATTATGGGCACCACACAGTCCTCTATACAGAATTATGAGCACCACATTGTAATCTATACAGAATTATGAGCACCACATTGTCCTCCATACAAAATTATGGGCACCACATAGTCCTCCATACAGTATTATGGGCACCACCTAGTCCTCCATACTGAATTATGGGCACCACATAGTCCTCCATGCAGAATTATGGACACCACATAGTCCTCCATGCAGAATAATGGACACCACATAGTCCTCCATACAGTATTATGGGCCCCACATATTGTTTCATACAGTATAAAGGCTCCATATAGTGCTCCATACAGTAAAATGGGCCCCATATTTTTCTCCATACAGTATAATGGCTCCACATAGTGCTCCATATAGTATAGTGGCCCCATATATTGTTCCATACAGAATAATGGCCCCATATAATGCTCCATACAGTATAATGGCCCCATATAATCCTCAATACAGTATAATGGGCCCCATATAATTCTCCATACAATATTGTGGCCCCATATAATGCTCCATTCTCCTCAGTGTCTTCTGATTTTCTGAATTGCTCAGTACAGAGAGCGTGTAGCAGTGGCGTCTCCATGCCCTCTGCCCTGAGACGTCATATAGAGATAGAAGATGCTGAAGACAGTGGAATTGTGAGGAATCAGGAGAGGGGAGTATTTGAGGAAGGGGCTGGTGCCAGTGCTGGCACTGGGCTCCCCCGACTCACACGCCCCATAGCGTGCCGGATTCCCCTATGGTAAGTGAGCCCTTCCATTCGTCCAGGGCCCCGTCACTTGTATGGGGTGCATCGGGTGGTGATGCTAGCCCTGGACTCAACTTATAATGTAAATGTATGTCCCATGTTGGCAAAGGGTTGTCACTTACCAAAACAATGTAATTTTTTTTACCTGGTGTAAATGACGCTGTTTTCCTGAATCCGGCATTGTTTTTCTTTTCTTCCTGCGCCTCACCGTTCCTGAGATATGGATCCTTCTTCCCTGTAAACAAATCTAGTAATTTAGCCAACTAGGTGTGGTCATAATGATGACTCACATAGAGAAAAGTGATGACCACACCCACTTGGCTAACAACACTATATTTATATACATGGAAAAGGGGGCCATATCTCAGGAATGGAAAGGCGTAGGAACAAAAGAAAAACAACGCCAAATTCAGGAGAACAGCGGCATTTACAACAGGTAGTAAAAATTGCATACTTATGGCAAATAATTTATTTTTTAAAGTGGCTAAAAGAAGGAACTTCTTGTCTTGCTTCCATCATACACTACAACTTCTGTGATGCGAAAATGAAGCCGCCAATAATTCAAGGAAATCTAGACTTTCATCTGTTGTGTATTTATAAGTGGGGATTTCGGGGACCAGGGATCGGGGTCATCGCCTGTCACCGTTATGGCCGCCGCAGCCTGTGACACTTATTAGCAGGCCGAGATTTGTCACTTTTATGTAGGAAATAATAAGCGACTCCTGGTTGCTACTTCTTCACCTTGAGATCGCAGCTTTGCTTTTTCTAGATTAACTCGGTGTTATTTATGATCATGGTCTTGTATTTGTGTGATGTGATGACACGAGGCTCATCTTCTCCCCTCCATGGAGAAAACGGATCCTGGCGTCCTGGATGTGCAGTCATTACACAGTGACAGAACCCAGAAGTGCCAAAACCCATTTACCGCCATACTCGCCCCGATGGTAATCATCCGAGCTGCTCCATATGCATTTATTACACTACAACATGATACTTCGCGTCCTGTATGACAAGTCCCAGCGGAGACCCAACCTCGCGCCGGTCCCTGTAGGTTCCATCTATCATTACGTCTCGGATCAGACGCAGACTGTCTCTTGCCGAGACATATGTCGTTAGACGCACTGCATCTGTTACATAACAACCCGATCCCCGACTCGTAAAAGTGTTCTCATTCCCTCCTGTTTAACCTGATGGTTTAATGGACCCCAGCAGTTGGGAAATTATCGTCCGCACATCGGGGTGTTTTCTATTTTCTGAAAACTCGACAGGAATCCATTGTTCAGCTGAAATCACTTATATGAAATATGTATGGAGGGGAGAGAAAGGAGCGAGGAAATCAGACGGAGATGCTACAATTTGTAGTTTTATTAAAAAAATGCAGGACAAACCCAAGAATGATAGATAGATAGATAGATAGATAGATAGATAGATAGATAGATAGATAGAAAAACAGATAGCAGCACAAACTTGAGCAGATTTTGGGTGCAATAGTCCTGAATAATGCGGTTATCCAACCCAAAAATATAAATAGAAAAAAAACAGGCAGCACTCCAGTTAAAGGGAAAATTGTGGACTTTAATCCAGCGCCAAGTGGTGCAACGTTTCGACCTCACAGCACGGTGCTTGACAAAGACCGTGGCGCTGGATTAAAGTCCACAATTTTCCCTTTAACTGGAGTGCTGCCTGTTTTTTTTCTAGATAGATAGATAAGAGATAGATAGATAGATAATAGATAGATAATAGATAGATGATAGATAGATAGATCGATAGATAGATAGATAGATAAGTAATAGATAGATAGATAGATAATAGATTGACTGATCACATCCTGAACGTCATCTGTAGCAGAGAACAGTTTGTATGTTCCGTATATTGCTGTGGATTTGTCATGTCTTCCAGCTAATTATAGGCGTTTTCAGTATTGATATTGAATTTGATATTTATTGGACCAATGGAACAAATGTCTTGGATCTTTAATGATGTCCATAGCCTCCAAAAGCCTAGGACCAAGATTTATAGTCTGTGTCCTCAGGGTCATATTCAGACAGGACATTTTTCTATTGCATTGTCTTACTAAAATTAGTGTTTTTTTCCATGACCTAAATCTGTCCCTAAACACCCTGAAAAGAGAGAGTTAATTGGTTTGCCTTCTAGACACCTACCGAATGCCCAGATACAAGCCCCATAACAATGCTCTGCATTCCTCAAATGCGTGATACTGTAAGGGTGTGACAGCGACTGTCATACGCCTCTCACCCTGTAAACAACATTTACAAGAAGTGTATTCAAATCTGTGACTTTATTGTATTGTCTTAGCAGTGTAAGATGTAAAGTGCATAGAACCTTATAGGCACTAAGTTATGCAGTTCTTCTGATGTATGGTGATTAATGTACAATGTTATTAATGTATAAGATATAGGGAAAGTATAAGATACAGTTTAATGCTTAGGTCAGAGATGGCTAATGACTTTAGATACATGAGGACATAAGGTATAGTATAGTGCTGATAGTTTAAAATAAGAAAGGTAAATATGCACTAGTGGGCATATTAGCTATAGGACGTAGAACACAGGTTTGGATACAGTTAATATGTTTGGGACCAGCCCAGCTCGGAAGGGGACAAGGTAATATAAAAAGGGGACACTTCCTAGTTAGATTAGATGGAGTGATAGATAAAGTTTTAGTAAGAGTTCAAGGCCAGAGGACTGAAGGGAACCAGATGTATGGATTATTCTAGCAGTATGGGGATGTCAGTATCGATCTTCAGCAGACATACGGGGCCAACGGCCTGAACTAGGCACTGGGAAGCGTGCCTTATTCACTTCCAACAAGTGGAGGCCAGACAGGGAAAGGCGTGAGGGAGATTGGGTGGGTCTTGTTAATGCTGTTAAGCTGGATGGAGTATCCCAGGGGCTGGAGGAGCCAGTAAGTGAAGGGATAGTTCAGGCTGAATTGACAGAGCAAATTATATATACCTCCAACATACCTTTGTAATTATTACTTTTTACGTTTGCCAGGAAAAGGGCCTGCACAGGAAAATCAAAAAGGAACTTCAAGCGTCTCTGCCATAATTTTCCATTTTTTAAAGGAACAAAGCAATGGCACCCAGGTTCTGAAGTCTTAAGGACTTAAAGACCAGTCTGCTACACAGAGTTTATAATATACTATTGTTTAATTCCCACCCCAACCCCACCCATGAATGCCCTGAACCTGCCTATGAAGACCTACAACCAATCTAGGATGGTTATAAATTTGACAGGACTGTGTCTGAAAAGTCGGGACTGTCCCTTCAAATTCAGCTCTGGATGAAAACATGGAACCAAAGGGTCCCTTTTACAGATATTGTATTGGGGCCCATGAGCTTATTATTCTGATAAATGCATAAACTACCACCAAATGAACAGGTTTCTGAAATTGGGACAAATATTTCTGCAACCCTAATCCACCTAATACTACTCCTGAGACTAGTCTCCATCTATGGTGGCTCATTTCTCATCTATTGTGAGCCAAATCACATCTCCTCTATTGGAAGAAGTTTTAAGCCCCACCCATGAAAAATGCACCAACAGCCCACCTATTAGAATGATTTTGCTAACTCCTATAAGAACCAGGAAAAACAGGTCTGTTTCAAATATGGGAACTGGAACACTGGCTATTGAAAAGATGTAGGGGCAATGTACACCCTTGATGCTGGGCACATATTTACCCTTCCCTCTTTCTTCTCTTCTTTTGGTGTCGGAGAAAGGATTTCTCTTTCCGCCTCAGGCATCAGAATTGTTGGCTATTTGCCTTCCTATATATTTGCACCATATTTCCATATTTTCTTTTAAAAAAATACAGACGAGACATATTTCAGTAACATCTGCAGCATGTGTCATGGTGGCACACAAGATGGATGCAACTTTCTCCTTGAGGGCCCCAAAGACATTGTGTTAATAAATTGGTCGAGTAGAGGAAGCAGAGCTATTCAATTTAAGCAACAGTAATCTAGATAAAAGGGTTAATAAATGAGAATGACATTCACTTAGCAGCGACTCCGGGATTTATTTATGCACATTTCCATCACAATTTATAAGTCTTGTCTCTTCTCTTTAATATTTCGCTGGGGTTGAATTACGAGCCCTTTAGTGCTGCTTTATATCTGCTCTCGGCTAGCAGTGTTTTCACGGGCATGTTCACAGTTGAGTAACACTATCCAGAAGTTTCCCATAATACCATTTGCCAAATTGACCCAACGCTTTCTCGCGTGGCACCAATCCATTAAAAACAATTTGAAAAATATATGACATGGATCTTTTAGGGATATACTGGAAGTACTGACAAGTACCTGATAGAAGAAGCCTGGGGTCGAAGACTGCACCCTAGGGGGAGTCCATGATAGGTTTTCATGCCAAATCGTAGTTGTCCTAGAACAGTCTACTGGAAAGACGAGAGCTACTGTCGTAGGGTCAACGAGAGCAGTAGACTGAAGATCTCAAATGAGCTACAGTCAGAGGGGGAGGTGACAACCATTCAGGGGAAAAAGTGCACAAGTACCATACTGGGTGCAAGCGGTGATTCTAGCGGCCTGACATTTGACTGCTATCTATTGAAGGGGCGAGCAAGTGGCAAGATAGGGTCCAGCTCACTGGCATGCACTGTTTGAAGATCAGGAGCAAAGAAAGCGTCCAAGCCTTGGTTGTGAATGATTGCAAAGAAATAAAAATCCAGCTCCACGAAAATCCCAAAACTCTTTTTTTATTGGTGAAATCAACATTAATTAATTGGATCATCAACATGATTAAGGCTACTTTCACATTTCCGGATTTTAAATCTGGCGGGCTGCGGCGAAAAGTTGTCAAACCTGATCCTGTAGGAGCCGCAGCCCGCCGGATCATCTGCTTCTGCCGGATACGGTACAGGAGAGGGAGAGGGAAAGAGAGTCTTCACGCATGCGCTCTGCAAAAAAGCGGTCCGGCGCTGTCAAAAAACGTTGCATGGAACATTTTTTTGCAGACGCCGGACAGGCATTTTTTGCCGTTTCCGGCTAAAGCCGGACACGCCGCATGGCCATCAGGCGCAATGCAGCGATAATGTAAGTCTATGGGAAAAAAGCCGGATCCAGTGGCAGCAGGCGCCGGATCCGGTTTTTCCATTTTTCGCCGCATCGCGCCTGATGCTTCAAAACGGAATTATGAAAGTAGCCTAAGGGTTTCACTATCTGAAACTAACTGTTTATCTACTACCATGGAGCTGGATTTTTCTTTCTTTGCAAGCTAGTGGCAACCACTAGTTAGTGGAGATAAGGGACTGGCTTGAGAGAGTTTAGAGTAAAATGCCATCAAAGACGAATCATCCCCGAAGCTGCAAGAAAAGACCACCGTCAAGTGTCACCATAGTGCCCCATGGTTGTCATAGACAGATACAAAGACAATTCTGGGATGTATTAAGAGAAGCATAGAGTCTAGATCACATGAAGTAGTTATCCCCCTCTACTCCTCCTTGGTCATGCCTCATCTGGAATACTGTGTCCACTTCTGGGCACCACATTTTTAAAAAAGACATTGAAAAACTGGAGAGCTACCAGGATGGTGAGCGGACTGCAAAGTATGTCCTACGAAGAACAGTTAAAGGATCTGGGAATGTTTAGCTTGCAAAAAATAAGGGTAAGAGGAGACTTAATAGCTGTCTACAAATATCTGAAGGGATGTCAAAGTGTAGAGAGATCATCCTTATCCTCATTTGCACATGGAAACACAAGAAGCAATGGAATGAAATTGAAAGGGAGAAGATACAGGTTAGATATTAGAAAAAACTTTTTGACAACGAGGGTGATCAAAGAGTGGAACAGGCTGCCACGAGAGGTGGTGAGTTCTCCTTCCATGGAAGTCTTCAAACAGAGGCTGGACAGACAGCTGTCTGAGATGGTTTAGCGAATCCTGCATTGAGCAGAGGATTGGACACAACGACCCTGGAGGTCCCTTCCACTCTAACATTCTATGATTCCGTGTTTCTTTAGAACTGCCACTGTGATGTCCCAGGTACTGACTCCTACTGTACAAGGTATGATAATCCATAAGATGTAAACTGCAGGACATTATGGGATCGTCAGTGCAGCAATGACATTTGCTTGCTCTCTGATGCTTCAGGGAAATTAAATTAGGTTAAAAAAATTTGTATTGTTTTTCGCCATTTTTGTCTATATAAAACAAATAAAAGAAATTAATACCTCTGGTTCTATATAATATGAAAAATTATGAAAAAAAGCACTGCGAGTTCCAACAGAAAAGGCAAAAAAAGTTAGGGGCGGATTATTTCGTGTTAAAAGGCACATATTCCAAAAGATTTTGCTCTGGACATCAAGGCCCAAAAAAACTCCCCCTGGGCTTGAAAGTGATGAAAAGGGGTTGTCTTCATGAGGCAACCACTTTAAGTAATAGATATATTTAGATATGAAGAATAAATGTTCCCTTGATATGCGCACTGGTAGATTTTACATTTCTGTAAATCGGCTATCATTTCTGTAGCGCTTTAATGAACAGGAGAGCAGAGTCTGGATCTGCGTCTTTGATTCATCTGGTATTAGGGGTCAATATATACTTTCTCGGAGAAAAGTATATTGATCTACGTAGAAGTGGGGTTGTACGTCACATTGTGGATCAGCCTTTAATAAAGTATCCTACTATAAAAAGCCAAGTGAAGCCACAAGAAGAAAATATGTTTAATACTGGGAAATAAAGAAAGGGGATGAAGAAATGTGTTGATCCAAAAAATTAAACAGAAATTCCAAGGAGAGTCAGAGTACCAGAATATCCAGGCATGCACACAATAACGGGCCATAGAAGGAAGAATTGTGATTCATTCAACTAATCAAACCAATTGTTATGCCGGCTGCTTGTCATGGCTTTACACCCAAAGGATCAGAACGGTATGAGAACTAAAGGATAGTCCATTGAACTTAGGTTCTGATTGTATAAATGACCCCATAGGAGGAGAAGAAATCCTAATAAGGAAATAACTTTGGGGCCACTCACTTATCTTATCATCTATTTCTTATGGGTTGATCATGATGGACTATAGAGTACAACAGCTGCAGGCTTTTGCTATAGAGGAACTATCTTGAGCAGACGCTCCGTTAATTGTTAAATTTTGTGCAAGTACCTGTTGTTTCTCTAGAGCAGGGGTCCTTTTCTACAGCCCCTAAGCAGATTCACAGGAACTGCAGTGCTCGAGCCGGCAGCCCTGTTTTGCCTGCCACTGGCCGTTTAATTGCTCCTTACACTGCAAGCATGTGCACACAGCGGGCATGCAACTGGTCTGGGCTCCTGAACCACCAATGAAAACAACAGCCACAGCGTCTCCTATGTGATGTATATGCTCTAGCCCCAGTGTCTCCTTTGTGATGTATATGCTCAAGCCTCAGCATCTCCTATGTGATGTATATACTCCAGCCCCAGGGTCTCCTATGAAATGTATGTGGACAAGCCCCAGTGTTTTGTATGTAATGTATATACAGCAGTCTCGATGTTTCCTATAAGATGTATATCCAGCAGAGTTCCAGTGTATCCTATATAATGTATACAGCAGTCTCAGTGTCTCCTATGTGATATATTTACAGCAGTCTCAGCATATCCTATATCATGTATACAACAGTCTCAGTGTCTCCTTTGTGATGTATAAACAATATAGCATACGTGGTGTCTTCTATGTGATATATATACAGCAGTTTTAGTGTTGCCTATGTGATTTATATATAGCAATCTCTGTGTCTCCTATGTGATATGTATACAGCAGTTTTGTGTACAGCAGTCTTGTGTTTCCTATATGATGTATACCTCAAACCTCCCACTGTGTGAGTTCTATAAATGTAACATCATAACATAAGCAGTGATGCATTTTCCACAGTGAGGAGATCTGCAGTGTAATAAACATCTGTGTTCAAAACAACTTACTGCTGTGGGTTCTTTACAAAGTTTATCAAAAAGAGTTGATAGCGGTCCAGACCGACCCAAACCTGGAAAATCAGTTATGAACAGCATCATCATCAATACCACCTAACATCACACGTCGCACCAAAGAGAAACAGTTCCTGCTGTCACATACAGTAACTATAGCCGGATAAATTTCAAGATGATCATTTTGTACGGCCACTGAGCGATGGTCTAAATATCCAAATGGCCCCCGGCAGAAAGAAAGGTTCCCCAACCCTATTCTAGATTCTAAGGGCTTGTAAACGGAAAATTTTTAATACATTTTTATTTCCAAAATGATCACTATGATTGTCCTCTGCACATTGAATCTAGCATTATCGACGGCACATCTTCTATTTACATGTGATGATGTGCTGCCGAAAACAATGATTTTTATGCTGGCATAAAATCATCGCACTCAACGTTTTGCTTCTTCACCATGTGATTGCGGGCCTATTTGGACTGGCATTTGGGAGGTTTGAGGTATACATCACATAGGAAACACAAGACTGCTGTACACGAGACTGCTGTATACACATCACATAGGAGACACAGAGACTGCTATATATAAATCACATACGCAACACTGAGACTTCTGTATATATCACATAGAAGACTCCAATACTGCTATACTGTTTATACATCACAACGGCGATACTGATAATGTTGTATACATGATATAGGATATGCTGAGATTGCTGTATATATATCACATAGGAGACACTGAGGCTACTGTATACATTATATAGGAAGAAACCTTCCTACGAGACTGATAATTGGCTTGTCTAAATGGGCCATAAGTTTCTCTTCCTGTGATTCTCCATTTTAGGATTATGCAGATAACACTGTTCTACATATTTGCAAAAGTTGTCAGGTTCAGTTATGAAATGAGCCATTTCTTAATGATTGTGACTTCCTGAATTCAAATCTGACAATGAACATTTTTAGTTTTCTCTTGTTTCTATATCAAAGACTTTACTTATTACTGCTACATATAATTATTGCATTACAGTTTCATTACTTTGAAACAGTATTATTTTTGCAAATATAAAAATGCAGAATAAATTTTGTTATGCCAATTTTCTGATATTTAGAGGAAACTTAGCAACAATTCAAATAACTAAAACATGTCTAAACACTATGGCAGGGGCGGACACTGACAGCTTGGAGCCCCTGTGCAAGAAATGTGTCTGGGCCCCCCTCCTGTTATGGCGTCAAAGCTACATGTGTATATATATATATATATATATATATATATATATATATATATATACTGTATATTGATATACATACCGACAGGTATGTACCGACAGGACATACCGACAGGTATGTCCATCCACCCAGCTCTCCTGCTCTCCTGCTGTCTGTCTATGAAGGACACACAGTGCGTCACCCAGCTTTGCACATAGACTTGCCTCTGCACCTAGCATTCACATGGTATGTCCATCCACCCAGCTCTCCTGCTCTCCTGCTGTCTGTCTATGAAGGACACACAGTGCGTCACCCAGCTTTGCACATAGACTTGCCTCTGCACCTAGCATTCACATGGTATGTCCATCCACCCAGCTCTCCTGCTCTCCTGCTGTCTGTCTATGAAGGACACACAGTGCGTCACCCAGCTTTGCACATAGACTTGCCTCTGCACCTAGCATTCACATGGTATGTCCATCCACCCAGCTCTCCTGCTCTCCTGCTGTCTGTCTATGAAGGACACACAGTGCGTCACCCAGCTTTGCACATAGACTTGCCTCTGCACCTAGCATTCACATGGTATGTCCATCCACCCAGCTCTCCTGCTCTCCTGCTGTCTGTCTATGAAGGACACACAGTGCGTCACCCAGCTTTGCACATAGACTTGCCTCTGCACCTAGCATTCACATGGTATGTCCATCCACCCAGCTCTCCTGCTCTCCTGCTGTCTGTCTATGAAGGACACACAGTGCGTCACCCAGCTTTGCACATAGACTTGCCTCTGCACCTAGCATTCACATGGTATGCCTTTCAGCTAACCCCAGCTTACCCCAGTGTTATTTATGACCTTGTTTACTCTGGCTTGATCATATACATCTGGTCCACTCTTAATTGTCTGGCCAAGATGAGCAGAGACCACTCCTCTCTGCTTCACACCTGACTGCACTTAGTTGTACATATATTGCAGAGCACAAGTCTGCATAAAGACTTCAGTCTGCATTGTGATTGCTATAAGTGTGTGCTAGAAGTGTGAAGATTAATTTAAGAATTAAAACCAGAAGTGAACCAGAAGGGAACTGAAGGGAACTGGACACAGTCACTGTAAACAATGTTTCTGTTTGTTTTCACTTTCACCCCAATAATCCTTCACTTTCTGCTAATTCCCCTAATCCCTACTCCTAGTAAGGAACTGTTCATCTCTTCTTCAATCCTCCCCATCCACCTCACCTCCGCCTCAAAACTGTTCCTTAACATACAATCCTCTGTCTCCAAACACAGACAGCCCCCTCATTCCCTCTCCTGCTCCCACCTGCTAACACTTTCTCTGCTCCTTCTCACTGCTGGTGATATCTCTCCAAATCCTGGTCCTCCTCACCACATTCCCACAGTCATTTCTACCTCCCATCCACGCTCTATCACAACCTTCCGTAACCTCTCCAACCTTATACCCATTCACCCAGCCCCCGCTTCCCCAGTCCCACTAACAGGAGCTCTGTGGAACGCTCGCTCTGTCTGCAACAAGCTTTCCTACATCCATGATCTTTTTGTTACTACCAAACTCTCCTTCCTCGCCATCACCGAAACCTGGCTCACCCCTTCTGACACAGCCTCTCCTGCTGCACTTTCGTATGGCGGCTTCCACCTTTCTCACACCCCCCGCCCCAGCAGCAAACATGGTGGAGGAGTTGGTTTTCTCCTGTCAGATACCTGCTCCTTCACCCCAATCCCACTGCCACCCTCTGTTACCCTCCCTTCCTTTGAGGTGCACTCTGTGCGCATCTACTCCCCCTCCAACCTCCAACTGGCTGTCATCTACCGCCCCCCAGGGCCAGCCACCACCTTCTTTGACCACTTCACCACCTGGTTACTTCATTTCCTTTCCGCGGACATCCCTACTATCATCATGGGCGACTTCAACATCCCCATTGACACTTCCCTCTCAGCTGCCACTAAACTTCTATCTCTCACTTCCTCCTTCGGCCTCACTCAATGGTCTTCTACAGCCACCCACAAAGATGGCCACACACTGGACCTCATCTTCACCCGCCTCTGCTCCCTATCTAACCTCTCTAACTCACCTCTTCCTCTCTCTGACCACAACCTGCTCACATTCTCTTCCCTCTTCACTCCATGTCTACAATCCCCACCCCACAAACTTTCACACCCTCGCAGGAATCTTAAACACCTTGACCTACACTCATTCTCCGAATCCCTCCTCCCTCTTACAGATATAAGTTCCTTTCACAATGCGGATGACGCTGCCGCTCTATATAACACCACAATAGCTGTAGCTTTGGAATCCGCTGCCCCACTTACACATACCAAAACTCGCAAAATCAACAGACAGCCCTGGCACACCAGCCTGACCAAAGAGCTGAGGCGAGCTTCCAGGGCTGCTGAGCGCAGATGGAAAAGATCCCACTCCAACGAGCATTTCATCGCATTCAAACAGTCCCTCACTACTTTCAAGACCACACTCGCCACAGCTAAACAAACCTACTTCTCATCTCTCATATCCTCCCTGTCTCACAACCCTAAACAGTTATTCAACACCTTCAATTCTCTCCTCCGCCCCCCAGCACCTCCTCCCTCCCCACTCATCTCAGCTGAAGACTTTGCCTCATTTTTCAAGCAGAAAATTGATAACATCAGGGACAGTTTTGGTCAACAACCCCCAGAGCCCTTCCTCCCGACTTCCCAGCCCTCCACCTTCAAAACCAACTTCTCCACCATTACAGAAGATCGACTCTCCACTCTACTCTCAAGATCACATCTCACCACCTGTGCACTCGACCCGATCCCATCCCACTTCATCCCAAACCTCACCACAGTCTTCATCCCAACCCTAACCCATCTCTTCAACCTATCACTAACAACTGGTGTTTTCCCCTCAAGCTTTAAACATGCCTCCATCACACCTATCCTCAAAAAGCCCTCTCTTGACCCATCCTCTGTATCTAGCTATCGCCCTATATCACTTCTCCCATACGCCTCCAAGCTACTGGAACAACACGTCTACCTTGAACTGTCCTCCCATCTCTCTTCTTGCTCCCTCTTCGACCGCTTACAATCTGGCTTCCGGTCACACCACTCCACTGAAACTGCCCTTACTAAGGTCACCAATGACCTCTTAACTGCCAAGAGCAAGCGACACTACTCTGTCCTCCTCCTCCTGGACCTGTCGGCTGCCTTTGACACAGTGGACCATTCCCTATTATTACAGACCCTCTCATCCCTCGGCATCACAGACTTGGCCCTCTCCTGGATCTCATCATACCTAACAGACCGGACATTCAGCGTCTCCCACTCACACACCACCTCCTCACCTCGCCCCCTATCTGTCGGAGTCCCACAAGGTTCAGTCCTAGGGCCCCTGCTGTTCTCTATTTACACCTTTGGCCTGGGACAGCTCATAGAATCTCATGGCTTTCAGTATCATCTTTATGCTGATGACACACAGATCTACATCTCTGGACCAGATATCACCTCCCTACTAACCAGAATCCCTCAATGTCTGTCCACTATTTCATCCTTCTTCTCCACTAGATATCTGAAACTCAACATGGACAAAACAGAATTCATCATCTTTCCCCCATCTCACGTGACCCCCCCTACGAACCTATCAATTACAGTAAATGACTGCCCACTCTCCCCAGTCCCACAAGCTCGCTGCCTCGGAGTAATCCTTGATGCTGATCTCTCCTTCAAACCACATATCCAAACCCTTTCCACTTCCTGCCGACTTCAACTCAAAAATATTTCACGCATCCGTTCATTCCTCACCCAAGAATCTGCAAAAACCCTAGTCCATGCCCTCATCATCTCTCGCCTTGACTACTGCAACCTCATGCTCTGCGGCCTCCCCTCAAACACTCTCGCACCCCTCCAATCTATTCTAAACTCTGCTGCCCGACTAATCCACCTGTCCCCCCGCTATTCCCCAGCTTCTCCCCTCTGTCAATCCCTTCACTGGCTCCCAATTGCCCAGAGACTCCATTACAAAACCCTAACCATGACATACAAAGCCATCCACAACTTGTCTCCTCCATACATCTGTGACCTCGTCTCCCGGTACTTTCCTGCACGCAACCTCCGATCCTCACAAGATCTCCTTCTCTACTCCCCTCTTATCTCCTCTTCCCACAATCGCATACAAGATTTCTCTCGCGCATCACCCCTACTCTGGAACTCTCTACCACAACATATCAGACTCTCACCTACCATCGAAACCTTCAAAAAGAGCCTGAAGACCCACCTCTTCCGACAAGCCTATAACCTGCAGTAACCACCGATCGACCAAACCGCTGCACGACCAGCTCTACCCTCGCCTACTGTATTATCACCCATCCCTTGAAGATTGTGAGCCCTCGCGGGCAGGGTCCTCTCTCCTCCTGTACCAGTTATGACTTGTATTGTTTAAGATTATTGTACTTGTTTTTATGTATACCCCCCTCACATGTAAAGCGCCATGGAATAAATGGCGCTATAACAATAAATAATAATAATAATAATAATAATATTGATATAATATAGCCACACACACATACATGTATATATTACATAGTCTCCTTCATTATGTATATTGCTGTCCCTTACACAGTGTCCTCTCTTTTGTACAGTACCGTCCCTTACATATTGAATTATATAGAGCCCTGTTTATTATTACATACCGTACTGTCTTGTTAGCTGTATAATGCAATGATGGCTAATGGAGCATGGGAAAGCTTCCTTTCTAATGGAGGAGCTGATGGACTGGTAGTTTGGTCACCGGCTGCTCCATCAGCAGTCATTTTATATCTAACAAGAGAGGGGACTATGTAATAAAAGAGGGCACTGTAAATAACAAAATTAACAATAATACACTATGTAAGAGACAGCACTATACATAACAGCAGAGGAAGCTATATAATAAGGGACGGCACCATATATAACTAGAGAGGATGGTACGTAATAAGGGACGTGTTATACATAATAAAAGAGGAAACTATGTAACTAAGGATGGTGATATACAGAAATAGTGAGTACACTATATACTAAGGGACTGTGTTAGACATAATAAGCGATAAAGTCTTCCTCCATCTCCCCCTGTTCCTAAGGCCATTATAAGTCCCCCTTCCTAACATCCCAATCCCCCACACCCCTCATTGTCCTCCTCCCCTCACATCCCATTATTGTCCTCTCCCCACCCCATCATTGCCCTCTTCACCACCTCCATCATTTTCTTTTCCCCCACCACTATCTTTGCTTTCTCCCCCACCACTCCCATCATTGCCCTTTCCACCACCACCAGTGCATTCTCCCCCACCACCCCATCATCATTTCTTTTTCCCCCACCACCCCATCATTGCCCTCTCCATCACCCCATCATTGCCTTCTCTCCATCACCCCCAACATTGCCTTCTCCCCATCACTCCCATCATTGCCTTCTCCATCACCCCATCACTGCCTTCTCCCCATCATTCCCATGATTGCCTTCTCCCCATCACTCCCATCATTGCCTGTTCCATCACCCCATCACTCCCATCATTGCCTTCTCCCCATCACTCCCATCAATGCCTTCTCCATCACCCCATCACTGCCTTCTCCCCATCACTCCCATCATTGCCTACTCCCATCATTGCCTGCTCCATCACCCCATCACTGCCTTCTCCCCATCACCCCCATCATTGCCTACTCCCATCTTTGCCTGCTCCATCACCCCATCACTCCCATAATTGCCTTCTCCCCATCATTTCCTGCTCCATCACCCCATCACTCCCATTATTGCCTTCTCCCCATCACTCCCTTCTCACCATCACTCCCATCATTGCCTTCTCCCCATCACTCCCTTCTCCCCATCACTCCCATCATTGCCTTCTCCCCATCACTCCCATGATCCCATCAATGCCTTCTTTCCATCACCCCTCATGGCCTTCTCCCATTACCCCTCATGGCCTTCTCCCATCACCCCAGGCATCATGGCCTTCTCTCCTCATCACAGTCTTCTCCTCATGTCCGCATCTCCTCCAGGGCCAGGCTCCACCAATACACAGACACACACATACACACATACATACACACAGACATACACACACAGACATACACACACAGACAGACAGACATATACATACACACAGACATACATAGACACACACACACATACACACACATACACACACACACATACACACATGCATGCACACACACACAGACATACACACACAGACACACACACATACATACATACATATACACACACATACATACACACATACACACACATACATACACACACATACATACACACATACAGGCACACATACACACACAGACATACACACAGATCGACATATACATACACACAGACATACATAGACACACACACAGACACACACACATACACACACACATACACACATACATGCACACACACACACAGACATACACACACAGACACACACACATACATACATACATACATATACACACATACATACACACATACACACACATACATACACACATACACACATACATACAGACACACATACACACACAGACATACACACATACACACAGACATACACACACATACACACATACACACACATACACAGACATACACACACATACACAGACATACACACAGACATACACACACAGACATACACACAGACATACACACATACATCATACACACATACATACACACAAGTGACTGACTGACCTGCGGCTGCAGCCACCGGCCGGCTGGCGCCACAGGCACAGTGAGTGAGAGTCGCCTCCTCTCCTCCTCCACAGCAGCAGCGCAGCACAGCGTGATTGACGCTGATATCATCTCACCTCAGGGCTGGCTCCTCTCCTCCTTGCGCCTGGCGCTCCACATGGCTAATTTGAATAATTAGCCATGCAGTGCTGGAGGCTGGAGGGGCCCCCTCTCCCCCGCAGCCCCCGTGCAATGCATGGGCTGCACGGGCGGTAGGTCCACCCCTGCACTATGGCGAACTATATACAGTTAGGCTACGTTCACACGTAGCGGAACTCTCACGGAAATTACCACGAGAATTCTGGATTCCATTCCGCGGGAAAATCGCATTTTATATTCCCGCGATTTTCCCGTGGAAAAACTAGCGTTTTGCAAGCGTAATTAGCTTGCAGAATGCTAGCGTTTTCCAAGCGATCTGGAGCATCGCTTGGAGAACTGATTGACAGGTTGGTCACACTCGTCAGACATAGTGTTTGACGAGTGTGACCAACTTTTTACTACTGATGCTGCCTATGCAGCATCAGTAGTAAAAGATAGGATGTAAAAAATAATACAAAAAATAAAAAATATTGTTATTCTTACCTTTTTTTATTTTAAATTCTATTTTTTACAGGGATATGGTGCCCATAGCCCGGAGGACAGTCTCCTCTCCTCCAGACCGTGGGTGCCATCCGCAAATGTTCTGCTTACTTTTCGCATGTTGTGCACAGCCACATGTGGAAAGCAGAACAATGCATTCGTATGGGTGCGGGATCGCCGTGATGCCACTAAATTAATGAGCATACTGCGTTTTTTTACCGCAAAGCAATTCCGCCGCGGAAAAAACCTCTGCATTAGCACAGCATTGCGGAATCCCATTGGAATGCATGGGATGCTTATTTTTCTCGGCAAAATCGCGCGTTTAAAACCGCCACGAAAAAAACGCTACGTGTGAACTCAGCGTTATAGAAATTGCACTACAAAATTTGATCCTCATTCAGTGACAACTTTTTTTTCTTGTCTCTTGTACTCCGGTATTGGATCATCTGTTATAATTGTGCAGCAGTAATCTGCAAGCATTGATAGATTCCATTTTCCTTGATAACTTTTTTCTTGGTGACATCTCTCACCGTGCTCGTCACTCACTGCTCAATGGTTTGGTGGAAAAATGTCTAGATGCGAACGTAAGAAATGAATCTTTAAGGACATGTTCCAGCCAAGATCCTTATATATTTTGAGGAGATTTTCCACCAACTGTTCATAGTTATCTGCTCTTGAGTTTCCCAAAAAATTAGTTAACTTACCACTAATGCGAATGAAACCGATGAAGCCTTTTCCTAGCCCTGCAACAAATGGAGAAACTCCTCATCTTGAAGAAGTTTACGAATCTGAGGTCCAATAAAGGCTCCTTCCTTTGTCGTTGCTTCACTTAACCTTGGAAATTTATCAGTGATATACTAGAATGCTTTCTCATTTTTATCCATTGCCTTTACAAAGTTCTTCACTAGGCCCAACTTGATATGCAATGCTGGTACAAAATCTTATGTGGGTCAACAAGTGCTGGATGCAGGATAATTTTACTCCCTGACTGAAGTGGACTGCATAACCAACTGGAAGTGAAGGTAGCTGTTTGTCCCATTAAAACAGTTCCTTTTCCCACAAGGTGCTGAGGATTCTGCTGAAAGCTGAAATTTGCAACAGGTCACAAGTAGAGTTGAGCGACTTTGGTCGGATCGGGTTTCGTGAAACCCGACTGAAACAAAATTTGAGTTGGATGAAACTGGTCCGACTAGGGCAAAAAAAGTCGGAGTTTCATCGGAAACCCGACCCCAATGCAAGTCAATGGGAAATAAACGTCAGCATTGAGCGGATGACATTCATCCACTCAATGCCGACTTTTATGCCCCATTGACTTGCTTGGGGTCGGGTTTCGGACAAAACTCCGACTTTTTTTGCCCTAGTCCGACCAGTTTCATCCGACTCAAATTTTGTTTCAATCGGGTTTCACGAAACCCGATCCGACCAAAGTCGCTCAACTCTACACAAGTAACCTATCAGATCCCATTGGATCCCATAGGATTAGATTTTATTACAGACTCCAATTAAATAAAAAATGAGTGTCTACAAATTCTGCATGGATAAATGGTAGACCCAAAGAATCATTTCAATTAAGTCCAGGGAAACTAAGTCTGACCGTATATGCCAATCATCTGACTACCATAATGACTTGTCTGTGAGTATCCTTAAATTTTACACAAACTTTTGCCCCATTTTTCAAAATGAAAATCACAGTGTCCCCGTCAACATGTTTGTGTCAAGCCCCCCTCCACCCCAACACATTAGACTTATGTTGGCCAAACTCGAAAGTATTGAGGGCTTCGGCAACAGTCAAATGTGTATGTGGGCTTAAGACAGATGATTGTTTGGAGAGTTAGGGATCCAGGATGTCCGATTCGGACTCCCAATCATTTTGTTTCTCCTAAGACGAGCCACCGACAGAGATGTCCGGCAGTGACTCTTTCTTAGGGAATATAGCATCTCTTGGCCGAGCTAGTGCTCCTGCATGTGGGAGAGTCAAGTGAGATAGCTAGCAGAAGAACGATAAGCCAAATCATTGTTTTCCAGACAGACATCTACGCTGTATGGATGGACTTTATGCACTGTATGTCAGCGCCATTAACATTAATAAAATGGGGCTGTACTACTATACACAATCTGCGAACAGGCACAGCATTACATTGAAAAATAAAGCGGACATAGAAACATTAGAAACAGCAAGACGTGGAAACATATTGCTGCGTTCGTATCTCGCTAGATCATGTATGTCTAGTAAGGTCCCGAGTCAAGGACTTTAACAAGGTGGGCAGCTGGTGTCTCAATCAAGAAAAAAAGCCAATCTACCATTACACTCGAATTCTAATTTGGCTTTATCTCTAGAGGAGCTTCGGCCTTTGCCACTCTGAATCTTAATTAAATCCTGATGAACTTTAAATCTTTTATTTTCCCACAAAAGACAGATTTATCCTTATCAGGTCTTAACGAAGTGACTAATGTTTAGCCAAGTGGCAACCACAAGGTACAACAACTATGGATGATACTACTGAAAATCTCTCCGAACTGGAAATCAGGTAGGAAAGTGACCACAGAGGTGAACTATTGTTGGTTGAAGCCTGAAATGCATTTTTTTAATTCATGTCTCACTTTAGCCCGATACAGCCACGTCATATTTACTGTACATGCAGATACAGGGTTAATCTGCAGACAAATAGTGTTTAAACCCTGTGTAGTCAGCTTACAGGTAGAAAATGGAGGGTCATCCTTTTCCGGAACGGCAGCCATCACACCCTTGGGATGGATATACACTCACTGGCCACTTTATTAGGTACACCTGTCCAACTGTGTGTTAAGACTTAATTTCTAATCAGCCAATCACATGGCGGCAACTCAGTGCATTTAGGCATGTAGACATGGTCAAGACAATCTCCTGCAGTTCAAACCGAGCATCAGTATGGGGAAGAAAGGTGATTTGAGTGCCTTTGAACGTGGCATGATTGTTGGTGCCAGAAGGGCTGGTCTGAGTATTTCAGAAACTGTTGATCTACTGGGATTTTCACGCACAACCATCTCTAGGGTTTACAGAGAATGGTCCGAAAAAGAAAAAAAATCCAGTGAGCGGCAGTTCTGTGGGCGGAAATGCCTTGTTGATGCCAGAGGTCAGAGGAGAATGGGCAGACTGGTTCGAGCTGATAGAAAGGCAACAGTGACTCAAATTGCCACCCGTTACAACCAAGGTAGGCAGAAGAGCATCTCTGAACGCACAGTGCGTCGAACTTTGAGGCAGATGGGCTACAGCAGCAGAAGACCACACTGGGTACCACTCCTCTCAGCTAAGAACATGAAACTGAGGCTACAATTTGCACAAGCTCATCGAAATTGGACAGTAGAAGATTGGAAAAACGTTGCCTGGTCTGATGAGTCTCGATTTCTGCTGCGACATTCGGATGGTAGGGTCAGAATTTGGCGTAAACAACATGAAAGCATGGATCCATCCAGCCTTGTATCAACGGTTCAGGCTGGTGGTGGTGTTGTCATGGTGTGGGGAATTTTTTCTTGGCACTCTTTGGGCCCCTTGGTACCAATTGAGCATCGTTGCAACGCCACAGCCTACCTGAGTATTGTTGCTGACCATGTCCATCCCTTTATGACCACAATGTACCCAACATCTGATGGCTACTTTTAGCAGGATAATGCGCCATGTCATAAAGCTCGAATCATCTCAGATTGGTTTCTTGAACATGACAATGAGTTCACTGTACTCAAATGGCCTCCTCAGTCACCAGATCTCAATCCAATAGAGCATCTTTGGGATGTGGTGGAACGGGAGATTCGCATCAGGGATGTGCAGCCGACAAATCTGCGCCAACTGTGTGATGCCATCATGTCAATATGGTCCAAAATCTCTGAGGAATGCTTCCAGCACCTTGTTGAATCTCTGCCACGAAGAATTGAGGCAGTTCTGAAGGCAAAAGGGGGTCCAACCCGTTACTAGCATGGTGTACCTAATAAAGTGGCCAGTGAGTGTATGTCGAGATCTGCCTTCAATAGAGTTGTACATATCCTGTGCACACCACGAGGTGAGTGATTTTCCACTAAATACCTGTTCATCAACAGCCTTGCTAAAAAAAAAACTTTAATAGGGAGTATCCCTCATGCCTTTCTGGATTTTTTTTTTAAGATCCAAACTGGCTTGTCTCCAACCAAGGAGAAAGCTAATCACTTTTATACCACACACTTTCCATGATAGCCATAGGTTTACCCAAATGACAGCTGTAATTTCCTTCAAGGACTACTGCAATGTTCCCCCCTTATTAACCACAATGCTCTATAGCAGGGCAGGGCAAAGTTCGGCCCGCGGGCCACATCCAGCCCTAAACCGAGACAGCTGAAGAGCTGAAAAGAGCGGCCCGCTTCCCAATATCGCCACTATTCACATCTTCAGGATGCAGACACCGGTGAATACATTGGAGATAGAAGCAGAGCACTGGGGGAATGGAAGTGTTGCGAGTATGTGTTGTTTTTTTCATATGTGTATGCCAGTATATAGAAGGCTATGTGGGAGCTCACACTGTATATAGGAGGCTATGTGGGGGCTCACACTGTATATAAAAGGTTATGTGGGGGATCACACTGCATTTAGGAGGCTATGTGGGGGCTCACACTGTAAGAAGCTATGTGGGGGATCACACTGCATTTAGGAGGCTATGTGGGGGCTCACTGTAAGAAGCTATGTGGGAGCTCACACTGCATTTAGGAGGCTACGTGGGGGCTCACACTGTATTTAGGAGGCTATGTGTGGGCTCACACTGTATATAAGAGGTTATGTGGGGGCTCACACTGCATTTAGGAGACTACATGGGGGCTCACACTGTAAGAGGCTATGTGGGAGCTCACACTGCATTTAGGAGGCTACGTTGGGGAATACTGTGTTTAAGAGGCAACATGGGGGAATACTGTATTTAGGAGGCTATGTTGGGGAATACTGTGTTTAGGAGTTTATATTGGGAATCACTGTATTTACAAGGTTATATGGGGAATCACTGTATTTAGAAAGCCATGTGGGAGCTCACACTGTATTTAGGAGTCTATGTGGTGGCTCACTTTGTAGGAGGCTATGTGGAGGATCATAATGTATATAGGGAGCTATATGACGGTTCATATTGCATATGGAGAGGCTATATAGGGACTCACACTGTATCTAGAGAAGCAATGTTGGGCTCATACTGTATATAGGAGGCTATGTGGGTGTTCATACTGTATTTAGGAGGCTATGTGGGGGCTCATACTGTATTTATGGGATATTTGGGTGGAAATACTTTATATAGGGGGCTATGTAGGGGCTCAAACTATATATAAAAGGCTATGTGAGGGCTCATATTGTATATAGAGAGGCTACATGGGGCTGACACCGTATATAGAGAGACTACCGTATGTTGGAGATCATACTATAGGGGTTTATGTGCGGTCTTATACTGTATATAGAGGGGCTATGTGGGGGTTCATACTGTATGTTTGAGGCTGTGTGAGAGCAGAAATAATTTCAGCTTATTGCTTCAGCCCCCCTCCACAACAGTCACAGTCTCTCACGTGACTCCTTGAGCAAATTAATTGCCCACCCTTGCTCTATACCTGTCACAGTATCCTCCTCTAGCACATAAGCCCAGCATAGGCTTACCTGTAATGGGTGGGCTTCTCACCATGTGCAGTGCAGCAGTATTGTACCCTACTCCATTTTTGGGTCAGTTCCAGACAAGGTAGCTAACGGTCGTGGCCGCCGTTCTGCTAGTTGTTGAATTGATCTAAGGACATGGACATCAAATTTATTCTATTTGCAAAAACAAATTAATCAATAATGCAAATAACATCAGTCTGGTATAAATAGACGTAATTCAGTGAATTGAACTGTACCAGTGAATATGTCATATTTCCAAGCTCTGTCCTTTTCTCCTTGGCACCAGCTTATACAGCAATTCTCATTATATCGCCTGCTGTTTGGTGTCTCCTCGTCTTCTCCGTGGAAGCCACTAGGAATAAAACCTAATCCATGTTCTCCCCAAACACAATTGTTTTCTGCATTTGCTTCATACTGTGTGAGTGAGTGGAGATGAAGTCACCTTGCAACCTGCTACACCCAGCGCCTGATCTGCTATTATTCGGTGCCAGAGAACAGTCGTAACGTAACCTTTTCACCACTGGCCACTAAAACACAACACTACGCGCAGCAAAAGATTAAAGGGGAATAAAACAAAATTTCAAACCTTACAGTATAGTGTCATAGTATCAGGTTGAGTACAAATGTTTAATTTTTTTCATTTTTTGGTCGGGTTTTTTTGCAGAAGTTTTTGCAAAACTGGGGCAAGAACACATTTGAGAACCGTAGACTTGAAGTGTACACCGATTGCTTTTCCCGGCAAACGTATCCAGCGTACTCCCTTCATTAGACGAATGCCACACATTGGGCTGACATGTATGTGTAATGTGCATCATATTCCTCTTTGTGGCTCTTGATTGTTGGGGCATACTGAGCAGCTACTGCAAATTTGTGGCTTGGCTTTCCTTCGCCAAGGCCAAACTTCCTGCCCTAGCCTTCCTATTCGTGAAGCCCTAACATATCTTTCAAAGTTGCATAAAAGTCATGTGAATGATGCCACCAGTCACCAGATAACTGAGGAGCAGGAGATGATTATCAACTTTTTTTTCCACCCCTCCCCCCCCCGGATCTATTAATAAGGGGCTTTTCAGTAGTAGATAACCCCTGTAAGTGAATGATAACATGTCAAAATTTTACTAAGGCCCCCGTCACACATAGCGATGCCCCAGCGATCCCGACAGCGATATGACCTTGTCAGGATCGCTGGTGTGTCGCTACATGATCGCTGGTGACAAACAGGCAGATCTCACCAGCGATCAGGACCAGCGACAACGCGGGTAACAAGCGCGCGCATCACTTAGTTACCCGCTGTGTACCTTGGAAACCAGCTCCCAGCGCCAGCACGCTGGTATCTAAGGTACACAGCGGGTAACTAAGTGACGCGCGCGCTTAGTTACCCACGGTTTACCTTGGATATCAGCTCCAGCTCGCTGATCGATGGTCTCCCGCCTGCCACACGCAGCGATGCGTGCTGGCCAGCGGGAGACCAACGATCAAAAAAATGTCCAGGGCTTTCGAGCACGATCAGCGATACCCTGCGGGGGGGGGGGGCAGTCGCTGATACCTGTTACACACAGCAATATCGCTGGTGAGATCGCTGTTGCGTCACAAAACTTGTGACTCATCAGCGATCTCGCTGTGTGTGACGGGGGCGTTACTCTTACACCACACTAGCCTTCCCCCAAAAGTCAAATTACTGGGTACATCCCAACTTCTGCGCAAGCTCTTGTGATAACGGTGGTGCTCAATTACGGTGCAAACTGTGAGGTGGAGAAGAAAAGGTCATGGAGTAGGAGAACAGGTCCAAAAAAGAAGGAAATGAGATGGAACCAGAACCTCTAAAAGTCCTAACAAGCTCCACCGTTATGTTGCAGCACAGTAGATATACTACTAGTATCTACTACACTAAGAAAAGAGTAGAGAGCAGCACTTACAAGGTTGAAATTATTTATTTTACCCTTGGAAGTGCCGCTCTCTTCACATTTCCCACTGTTGATGAGCCACACCAGCTGGAGCCATGGAACCCACCAGTTTTCCTCCCATGGACCTGTGGTAATGGCCCAGATTGGGGGGTGGTCCACTGCTTACCGCGACCAGACGACACAGACACCAGACGGAGACAGATTTTGGTTGTAACAGGTCCGAGTTTATTGGCCGTCCTCCTGACGACCGTAGCCATACAGCGCAGCACCTTCACAGCTCTCAGTATTCAGGCCCAGGTACCTGCACCTTTCTTCAGTCGTAGTGACGTTCCTCGCGGCTCTTTCGCTGGGGCTGCCCTAGGCCTATCTACCGCCAGCGCTTCACCAGTCCAAGGTCGTCATCCAATTGGTACCCCCGGGGCCTCGTCTGTCCTGCGGTTCTTTATGTCAGGGCCACCCCCCTGACTGTCTCTTCCTATCAGTCCCTGGTCGAGCTCTCCACCGTTGTCAGTCCTCCGTACTGATTCTTCTCCTCCTGAGCTCCTCCGGGACTAGCACCGTCTGGAACCCTGTCCTGTCCTATTTATCCCCCTCCTCGGGAATTTCCCTCCTGGGTTCCTATCTCCCCGCCCCCCATGACTAAGCGGTTTCTAAAGCCCTAAGCTGCTGTCAAGTCCTAAACTACGCTCCCCCTGCCATCTTGTGGTCAAACTTAGGTACTGCACTCCTTTTCCATTTTCCCCCAGCTGTTTCCCTTTTGTCATTACAAACATCCATCTACAGTGCACAAACCATCCCGTCTCCCTACAAACAAGTCCGTCCGTCAGGTCACCTTCCCTACAGACCTTCAACCTACAAAGTGTGGTAAGCTCTGATAATTTTTTTTATATCTACTACACTGCTACGATCTGACATAATGGAGCCCAGCACTAAACGTCAATATTGGAACCTTGTTCTGTCTCTTAAAAGGGACCAGTCACTTTTCATAAATGTGTATTTTTTATTTTCTGGTATAAATACAGCTGTTCTCCTGAATCCGGCATTGTTTTTCTTTTGCTCCTACTCCTCTCCGTTCCCGAGATATGGCCCTCTTCCCTGTATATAAATCTGGTCTTGCTAGCCAACTGGGCGTGATCCTAAAGGAGATGCCCATAGAAGAGTTGAGTTATAGAAGGATAGGGAAAATGAAGGGAGGTCAGCTCACCAGTCTCAGTTGCGATCCATAATCCTCCTGCGCACGGAGTCACCTTGATCAGGGGCGTTGACTGAAGCAAAATAAAGAATGGAATCTCCAGCGCTGGACTTCAGTTAAAAATTCATCATTTATTATAAATTCTTAAAATCGGACAGAAAAAAGTATGAATAAGGACATACAGGCAGATGGGGTCTCTGGTGGTCTCCAACCATAGAAGAGTTGATGACCACGCCCACTTAGCGGGAAAGACTAGATTTATATACACGAAAAAAGGGACCATATCTCAGGAATGGAGGGGCGCAGGATCGAAAGAAAAATATCGCCGGATTCAGGAGAACAGGGGCATTTACACCAGGGAAAAAACAAATACATATTTATGATAAGTGACAAGTCCTCTTTAAAGGAGTAGCCTTATGACGATTGACAAGCTTAATTAGGGTATATGAATGTCATAAAAGCCGCTGTGCTTGGGCTCCTTGTATGAATTACAACTGGCAGCCATTGATCTACTTGAATGGCCACCACTCAATACTATATGTGCCCTGTGTAAAAAGCTTGCCCTGATGATAACAGCATGAGACATTCCCTTTAAGAGCTCTGCGATGCTTCCAGTACTTTGTAAGATGAAAAGAGTCTAATCTACGATGTTCTGCAGGATATATATGGAGACAAAGACTGTTCAAATTGCCCTGGAGAAGAAGTAGTGAACTAGAGCCAAATAGCAGATCCAAGACTCGGAGGCTGGAGCCATTAGAGGGGGCACACACATATCCGTAGGCATTTACATGCACATGCTTTCTGGAATATAAGGTGGAGTATGTATGTAATGAGGATCAATTACGGGTTCTAATTCCGGCGCTGCAGATGTGCGGACAGCTGGCGTATATGCCAGAGGGTCAGTTGATCCATGTAAATAATTTCTAGGTTTCACATTTTATGTAAATATCGAGGGGGTAGATAACTGGTTCTCATTAGCAAACCTAGGGGCTTCAACACATAACAGAAGGAAAAAATTCCCCAGGTGTGGTAATCGTATCAGAACATTTGTAATATCCGCTGTAGATGGAGAGATTTTTGTTACTAATGAGCTTACAGAAATAATCAAACACAGTGACAAACCCTCAGCTGTGAGCTAGGTCAGGACCAGTTATCAATAAAAATGTAAATACGTAAAAGGGTTCATATTTGGTACTCTGGAACCTGTCATGTCACCCAGTCTGAGGCTGACTCCGTTCTGTAGCAAATCACTTTACACTAAAAAGTTATATATACACCTTAACACTGAATATTTTTTATTGTTCATATTGCTGTTGTTAAATGCAATGTTAAGCAATTTTCAAAATAATTAAAATTATTGAAACATGTTCTACCATTTTGCTGTAAGTCCTTTATCTATTTCAGCACTGTAACGGGGATGGTGGAACCACTGTGCCGCGGTCCGTGGAGAGCCTGGAGGGACGGGACTAAGTGAGCATCTGAGTTTTCACTAGAGCCCCTGATGGTGAGGTTAGGCTTGGCTCCCGATGAACACCATATGCTACACCATGACAAGTGGGTATTCGTTATCCCAGCGTTTTCGCTCCTCTCCCATCTTGTACCACAATTGCCCGGCCTCTGTTCGGCCTCCCCAACCCGACACCGTACCACATAAATTACCGAAGGGGGAGTCCAGGACCTTTGCGATCTCCCCCCCTCCAATCCGCCATTTCTGGCACCACCAACCTCGAGGACTTACCCCCCACGCCACGCTGCGATGACGAAAGTGCATGTAACTTGGTTACACCCAGACCACCATATCATGTTTTTTTTTTTAATGACATTAACCATTTAACTGACCCGTATAACAATTAACAAAAAAGGAGCGGGTGGGCGGGAGCTTGGTATCACTTCTATGGGGCACCTAAAATGGTTGCCCCAACCCATGCGACCATCCTTTTTATATTGCTCCCCCTCCCATCTCCCTTCCCTAAACCCTCCTACAATCCCTTAGCCCTATCCGTTTTCACGCAGCACGTACCCAAACAAATTAACCCTAGCTGCCCCAGTTTCATACCCCTGCTCTCTCACTATCTGGTCCCCTCAGCCACGTCATGTTAGACTCCCTTTTAAATGGCCTGTGGCCCCAGTATGGCCTCACTGGACAGACCACGGACAAACGGCAGCTGACCCCCAGGGGACTGCTAACTGGAACGGCCCAGCAGGAGGACAATCAGGAGACCAGTCAAAGAAAACATTGCGGCAGTCGGCGAAGGCGCTCAATCAGTGAAATCCTAGGTGCATTGCTCCCTGGGAAATACGAATATGCAAATAAAGTCCATGGAGCCTCATTTCAGAGTCTCAAATACGGGACTAGCCAGATCTTCCTCCAGGGAAGGACCCAGCCAAGGAGTGGCTTAAAGGGCCACTTAATATGGTGGTAATGGTGGTTTCTGAAAGAAGCCACTCCTTGGCTGGGTCCTTCCCTGGAGGAAGATCTGGCTAGTCCCGTGTTTGAGACTCTTAAATGAGGCTCCATGGACTTTATTTTCATATTCGTATTTCCCAGGGAGTAATGCACCTAGGATATCACTGATTGAGCGCCTTTGCCGGCTGTCGCAGTGTTTTCTTTGACTGGTCTCCCTGAGGTCAGTGATTGTT
The DNA here is from genome assembly GCF_039654945.1 of Dendrobates tinctorius. Lineage (NCBI taxonomy): Eukaryota > Metazoa > Chordata > Amphibia > Anura > Dendrobatidae > Dendrobates > Dendrobates tinctorius. The sequence continues at coordinate 23,283,515 of NW_027361688.1, forward strand.
TCGTGATGTTGGTCTACTAGGCATTGCTTCCACCTAGCCAGAATCCTACTCCACACTGATGAGGGGCAACACCCCGAAACAGCTGTCTGTGGATGGATACCTGGCCTTGGTATTTCCCTTGTCATATCTGTAAACTCGTAAAGAGCTGGATATTGACTTAAAGGGTCACTTAATATGGTGGTAATGGTGGTTTCCGAAAGGAGCCACTACTTGGCTGGGTTCTTCCCTGAAGGAAGATCTCGCTAGTCCTGTGTTTGAGACTCTTAAATGAGGCTCCACGGACTTTATTTGCATGGCCCAGTAGGAGGGTAGGAGGGTACAACTGATACAGGCAGGCACAGCAGTAATACAGCAACCACGGATGCTGACAGGTATGGCTGGTATACAGAAAGGTACTCACAAGTGCGGGCAGGTACGGCTGGTATACAGATGTGCACTGGCAGGTGCGGAGTGGACCGACTGGTATACGGATGAGAACTAGCAGGTGCAAACTGATCTGGCTGGTATACAGTTGAACACTGGCAGGTGCAGGGTGGACCAGCTTGTATACAATTGAGCACTGGCAGGTGCGAAGTGGACCGGCTGATATACAGTTGAGTACTAGTGGGTGTGGATTGGACCAACTGGTATACAGTTGAGCAGTGGCAGGTGAAAGCTGGATCGGCTGATATACACACAGGCAAGCAAGTACGAGCAGACAGGTGCTGGATAGGTAGATAGACTGGCGGATACTGGGGAACCTGACAACTAGCAAACATGCTAAGGACAGAATAACCACGCTGGTCAGGCACCTCCATGCTGGAGGAGGTGCCTTAAATAATAAGTATTGCTAGTTAGGACGGCATGCGCAACCCCATTAAAAGGGAGGGATCACAATTTTACCTTTTTAAAGAGATGAAACATGGCATTCAAAGCATTATCCATCTGTCTGATATTAAGTTTAGAGTTATTCGGCCAGCCTTACAGTGATGTGAGTGAATGCGTTATATTCGTCCCTTCACTACGAAACCAAAATTACATCTTCCATAAATATCAGATCAATGCAAACCCCAATATTCATCACCGATCATTGGCTCCAGAGAGTCTGAGAATTCCTTTGAACAGAGGAAGTCCTTGTACTTCTTCGCCTCTCAGTATACGAATCCTAGACTTGTTAGCTGGTTCTCAGCAGATCTCCCGGCTCTTCCAGCTCTCAGTAAGAACTTTTTTTACAATTACTTGCTCATGGCAGGAGGTCCTACTTCAATGGAGGTTGAAGTGTCAGCTCTTTCTCACTACTTTAGTTATAATTAATCACGTATGTTCAATGTGCCCCCTCTCCGGAGATTGCTTTATGGATTTTACAATTTTTCTCTACAACTCAGCTACAAACTAAATAAAAAAAGAAGTAAAAAAAAACACATTTTTTTGTGCTGGGGATTGGGCGGCTGATCTGTTATAGTCCCTGTGCTGAACACACTGATCTCATATGTTCTCACAATTGCTGCGTTGCTGCTGATTTATAGCCTGACAGCCCGTTGTTCCGCCAGCCTAACCTTGAGCTCTGCAAACTGCATACAGTATAATGTACCCACTGTACCAATCTGAGCGACGCTCCGCTGCCAGAACTAGTAACATAAACTTGTCTCTCTGGTGACATGCGGTGAGGACAGACTAATCAGTCTACTCCCCCCCCCCGTTCCACAAAAAAAAATCTCCTACAACCCCTCCAAATATAAAGATCTGTGCATGGCACTGAGGAAAATTAAATACAAGGAAGCAAAAAAGCATTAACTATGGCACAACATGCTGCGCTCGGTAATAGCCTGGAATAAAATCAAGTTCTTGGTTGAAGTCGTTCAATATTTTCATATGTTCCCGCACAAAGGGCTGATTCTACAAATACAGATCCATTTGTGTGTCTGTCTATGGGGCATCCAGGAGTCCATCAGTGATCGGAAGAGGCAATAAAAAAGCAATGTGAAATATATGCAGACTTAAAAGGGTTTTCAGGTATTTTCATATTGATGGCCTATTCTTAAAGTAGGTCATCAATATCAGATCAGTGGGGTCCGGGGTCTGGCATTCTCATTGATCAGCTGTTATCACCTTCAGCATCAGTGGGACATGAACATTGGACACCGAAACAATCGTACAGATCTGTGGTGCCTGAACAGCAAGGCCGGCATTAGGGGCAGGCAGACCAGGCACCTGCCTAGGGCCTCCACTCCTCTCGAGGCCCCCAGCCAGTGGCGTGCTGCTAATAGCGGCCCACCATGCAGCCGCTATCAGGCCCGAACACATTTATACATCCAGGCCTCCACTGGATGGGATTCTTGTTGTTTGACCCCCATCGATCTTATATTGATGATGGCCTATCCCATGGACCCGTAGAAGCGCACGCAGTGCGAAACGGCCGTAGTCCAACTCCTACCACCACATCTTCTCCCTGCCACGATGTTTTAACTATCTATATGAATAAAGGATTGCACCAGGAACTGTGAGCGCTGCCTTTTTCTTTTCTTATTCTGGACATTCTACTGTACTGCACACCGGCAGCACCCGTTCCCTCTCTTAAGCCGGACCGCCACAGGAGCTTTTTCAGCAAAGTACACAAACACCGGTGTACCGTTCTTTGAGCCGGGTTGGTGGCTAGTGCCTATACTCACACATTAGCCTCACTGAGCTGGCTCAGTGGCTATTCTTTGTATTTAATCTGATGAGCGTGTGCAAAAGTCATTGTGATTGGTGGATCCTGTGTCATCAGGTGTCATCAGTAAATGTAATTCTGCCTCTGATGATAAGGAGCCTCCTGAAAACTCTTTCTTTAAAGACAAAAGGCTAAAATAGCCATAGTGGCCATTGAGAAAATTACTGAATTACTCATTTTGCTTTTCAATAAAGATGTATCACCTAATTTAAGGGTGCAGGAGTTGTGATACAATCAATGATTTAGATGTAAAATGTAGCAGAGCTCAGAATGATAACCCTGCCCACATCCCTGAATAGAATCTGTGTACCTGGAACATTGACAGTAAGCTGCTAATGAGTGCTGGAAGCGGAGTTGGACCTGAATGTACGTGAGCACCAGTCCGGGATATTGATAAGGAAAACCTCATTGTACTGAAACAACAGCACACAGCGTAATAAGTGACACATCAATGGAATCAGGGTCTATGCCCCTAAGTGATGTTGCCCTTGGCTTAAATAGCAAAAACCCACTGACAGATTCCTTTTAAGTAATTATGTTAATTACAGTTTTATGCTGCCTGCCCACATAGCAAAAGCACATTCCAATTTTTAAAATTTTCATGTGAGCTGCCTAATACTCTCCAGCCGTCGGCTTTCTAGGGAAATATGGATAGGACAGATTGAATAGTATTTCCCACAATTAGATAAGTGGCATCTGAGGTGCCTGCTAGACGCCCATCTCCGTCCACTTCATATAAGCCAAACGTGTGTCATTAAAGAGTTATGGCTGCCCAGTGACCCGCTGACACTGACCCTACGCCTACGGCTGCCTGAGACTCTAATATCTCCGCATTGGTTCCTTTATTATTTCAGCTGTAATCTCATTACAGATCTGATTTTCACCGTCTAATTAGTGCACAGTCCTAATTACAGTTACGCTGACTATTACAGAATATATACTAGCACTGCGGAAACTAAACATATATGTATCCCAGTCACTGAGAATAAAGGCTGTATGTATAAGACCACTTTCTCACATTCATCTTTCATGGTCCTTGAAGGATCTTGATGGTCGGACCGACCATGGTTCTCCTGACCTGAACTCAACATCCTTATATATACCTATCAGGTTGTTGAATCTCGGTGAGGAGACACACAGCCGGATCTGTCATTGCGGTCTGTAACTGGACCATGAACGTTGGACTGACGATCCAACCCAATAAGACACCAGGAGATGCATATTTATCATCATCATATACAGAAATGTTAGGGTCTCATTTTGACAAGCTACTGAGTCTGGGTTAACACTCTCCTATAATCAAATACTAATGGGCTATCCTAAGACAACGTCATTAACGTGTAAGTCCAGTACAGCCGCTTTAAGCCTGGCTCTATTCTGCCCCCAAACTGAACTTTTTAATACCAATTATCATTCACTCCATCTTTTTCTGGCTCATTACTGTCACGAGTGTGTCACATCCTTCTGGGAGATCGGGAGTTAGAAGATCACTATGAAGTGTGAATCGCAGATCTTCCATCTAGTCTTTGTGTTTGTGTCCCATATTAAATAGATTTGATTTCCTTTGGTGCTGAAGAAGTTAACATCCCTTTCTATGCTGGTCAGAAATTTGTAGCTCCATTTCAGCTGCTTCTGATCTGGTCATTACCTCTCCCTATAAAATCTGGCCAGACCTTCTCTGTATTGTCAGTGAACGCTCTGCTTCCTAGCTCCTTTGAGACGCTGTGCTGAATTGGAGATCGTCGTTGCTACCGGAGATTGTTGCGTGCTGTTTTGGGGTATAGGCTTTCCTCATTGTCCTGTTCCCATTTGGTTGGTATATTCATATCCTTCCCTATATTCAACTCTACCTTTGGTGAGTATTTGCTTTCTGTTATCCCTGCTTTGTCTTTGTGTCTTGTTTACCTTACATTTCTGTCTTAGGCCTCATGGGTGGGGGAGGGGACGGATCAGGGTATAACAGGAGCATAGTAAGGTCATAGACTCGGGCCTTTTTACCTTCAAGAGTACCCCCAGGACAGGGATAGTTAGGGTCCCAATTCCAGGGACAATTTGAGGCCCCCCCTTCCCTAGTAAAGACCATCACAGTGTGGCAATTTCATGGCCAATATGCAAGAAGGATGAACTTTATATCCTTCATAACCCACTGACTGAGGATTTAGCCTATAAATGGCTGCCAATTTCTTAAAATGGAGTCAATTCAAGGTTATTCAAGGGGCAGGTTTATCACTAATAATAGGCCTTATTTATCAATATTGACAAAAATATATATATATTTGCTGTCCACGGTGACCAATCACAACACAGATTTAATTTCTTTACAGCTGTTTACAAAATGAAAGCTGAACCATGATTGGTTTCTATGAGGAACAAAGACAGATTTTCTTTTGATATATTAGGATCAAATAATCACTTTTGGCCTGTACAAAACCCACTGGTTCTGCCAACAGTCCAATGTGTATGGGGTCCCCCTACTCTTCCTCGTCAGATGCTGTTGGGGAAGAAAGGATTGGGCATGTCCGATTTCAGACTGCCCAATCTTTTGTTTGGTAAGAATTAAGCCACCACCGGAGGGGAGAGCTGGCTGAATCGTTCCGCCGATAGCGCTCAAAAGCGTATAGGTGAGTGGGGGCAAAAGGCTGTGAGTGTATATATTCACCCAGTGTGTTGGGGTCCAGGTTTTGAAGGTAAATCAATTTGGCTGGTTTACTGGGCAGGGCCTGGTTGTAGTTGGTGCTCTAGAGGAGTAGGGACTGGTTAAAGTGGCCCTTGATGTGCAGGGTCTAGCTAGTCAAGGAGAAATTGACCTCTTGAAGATGTTGCGTATGTTCATACTGATGGTTATTTTTTAGACGGACAAATCAAATATGGCTTTCAAGAGAAATAAATGTCAGAAATGTATGCAGCTTCTAATAACGTTTTATATATGACGCTATGTTCACGCTTATTTTTTTTTTCTTTATTTGGATCCACATTGAAAACGTTACATATACTAAGTTTATTGAATGTGACTTACCAGTATGTAGATTTTTCGTGATCATTTTTCTTTCAGTGTTTTTTTTTCCACTTTTTTGCATATCGGGCATTTTTTCGGCTTTATATGACGTGGAAGCCAAATTTGGAGCATTTTTTTCAAGCAGAAACTCCATGTGGAAAAAAAACACTTGGGGAAAAAAACAGCACCATAATATAGACTATAGGCCTATTTTTCAATTGAAACCTATAGGAAGCTTAATTAAATAATGTTTGAAATGTTTTTTTCATGTGGATATTGGATTCTGCTCCAAAATCCACGTAAAAAACCCTCTGTGTACATACACTTTCAATACTCTTTAATGTGGATTTTAAAGTGAATCCGCTTCAAAAGCCACATCAAAAACTCTGTGTGACAGGATTTGAAGGCTTTTTTTACGCTGTTTTGTGGTGGTTTTAAAGGGGTCTTTAAAGCTTTTTTTTTTAAACTTTTTTTCCTTTCTGTTTATGGTTAGTGTGGATTATTTTCTTCCTTCTATACCACCATGAAGATCAGTTGATGTTACATTTGCTTTCTTAAGAGAACACAAATGCAAAATAGTAATTTACAGTTTCGTCCTTCTCAACATCATTTTTTACCACTTCACCCTTTTCATCCTGTAAAAATCCTATAACATTTTTGACTCTTCTTTTGCTTTTGATATACCCCCAAAATCCCTTTTTACTGCTTTTAGTCTCCCTTGCAAGCTTTACTTCATTACTGGCTTTAGCTCTTCCAACGATTGCCCTGCATTCCCTACAAAAAGCTTTATATTCTTCTTTAGATATGCCCCCCTCTTTCCATTGGATATACATTTCTTTTTTCCTTTTCAACAAGTGATTAAGTTCTGTGTTCATCTACCCAGGTCTCTTTAAATGCTTCCAATTCTTCCTTTTCGGGATTGTTACTGATTGTACAACAAGAATTTAATTTAGCACAATCTCCCATCCTTCTTGGACATTTCTGTCCTTTAGAACATCCAGCTATTGGAGCTTTCCTTTTCTGAAGTCCAACCTTAAAGTATGAGTCCTCACTGTTCTTCCTTCTCTTGTGATCCAAATTTCAAGGATAGCATGATTGCTGCCTCCAAATTTCCAGCCACCTTTACTTCCTCAACCATTTACTCCCTGTTGAAAAGAATTAGGTCAAAGATTGCAGATCCTCTTGTTCTCTCTTCTACCTTTTGAAAGATAAAGTTGTCAGCAAGAGAAAAAAAATTTCTGGACCCAGTACTTTTGCCTGAGAGTGATTCCCAACAAATATCTGGATAGATAAAATCTCCCATGATCACTATGTTGTACTTTTTTGACAGTAGAGACATCTGATGTATAATGAGTTCATCCATATCTTCAGTCTATCCAGCTGGCCTATAGTAAACACCTACAGTAGTGTCCTTTCTGTTCTTCTCTCCTTGAATTCTTACCCAAACAGTTTCTACAGAGCTACCAGTCTCTGAAGCTTGGATCTCTATGGAGATATACGTTTTCCTAAAATGCAATGCAACACCTCCTCCCTTCTTGTTAATCCTGTTTCTAATAAATAAGTTGTAGCCTTCAAGCTTTGTATTCCAAGCTTGTGTATCATCCCACCAAGTTTCAGTGATGCCTATGACATCATATCTCTCTTCCTTTGTTAGCAGCTCCAATTCTCCTTGTTGGTTTCCCATGCTCTGTGCATTTGTATAGACACCTTTTAGTTTGTAGTCAGTTTCTCTTGCTACTCTATTTTCATTCAGTTTGTTGCTTTTATTCTTCCTTTCTACTTCTAATAGCAGGATTCTCAATAGAATTAATTAGCTGCGTATTTCTTCCTGGCTGTATATTTCCCATCCCATATTGCTATAGTTTAAAGCTCTCCTGATGAGTGTAGCAAGGCATCTACCAAATATGTGTTTTCCTGTTTTCACAAGATGCAACCCATCTCTAGCAAGGAGTCCATCATTCAGGTAATTCACTCCATGGTCAAGAAACAAACAATGTTGCTCAAGGCACCATTGACGTAGCCAGTTGTTGACCTGAGGAATCCTATTCAATCTCCTTGGTACATGTCCAACCACTGGGAGGATGGAAGAGAAAACGACCTGCGCTGCCAGTTCCTTTACTTCCGGCGTAGGTCTTCAAAGCCTCTGCATATAGTTTCCAGATCCTTTCTTGCTGTGTCACTTGTTCCTATGTGTATTAATAGACGTGGGTAGTCATCTGTAGCACTGAAGAGTATTGATACCCTATCAGACACATCTTTAATTTGGACACCTGGAAGACAGCACACTTCTCATGAAGTAATGTCTGGTCACCAGTAGGAAATCCCCCATGACCACCACTCTTCTTTTCTTCTTTTTCTCCCTACAATAGGCTTCTGATTTCTTACTAGGGTGTTCTTTGTGAGTAAAGCACTTTTTTGATGTACATCTTCATAGTTGTCCTACATGAGAGCCTGGTAGTGGTTCTTCAGCGGTATGGGTGCTGACTGTCTCCTCATCTTCCTGCTTCTTTCTCTTCTTCTGCAGGTACATTGAAAGGTGCTTCTCTTAGAACATTCTGAATAGTTATTTTCTACTCTGTCATGTCTACTTTGTCATTTCTACTCTGTCAATGGAATTCTTCAAATAGAGGCTGGACAGACATCTATCTGAGCAGTGAATCCTGCCTTGAGCAGGGGGTTGGACACGATGAACCTGGAGGACCCTTCCAACTCTAACATTCTGTGATTCTATGATAAACATATCTTCAGGGCCCTTGCAATCAAAGTCTGGATAAAGGCACATGAGACTATTGAGAGAACAGCCTGGGCTAGAAGTGACCACCTGGAATCCAAATGCTAAGGGATTTGTTTATTGAGGTTTTTGAGAGGAGACAATGTCCTTGATGTGACCTTTGTAAAGCACCACTAAGATTCTGTTCCTCAATGTTGTACTGAAAACATCAAGCATATTGTGCCTCTTAAAGGGACATTAACCAAAAAGCTTCTTGGATCACACTGTCTGTGATCAGTGAAGGTGAACTGTTTTAATTTCATTCGTCTGTAATACCTTCACCATCAGTATTTAGACAGAGGGGGCTCCATTACAGATTATGCATGTCGGCCCAGAAACCTCAAGTTACATGTCTGTGTTGCAACATAGTAAATGTTTAGGCTAGACATTTTCCGCTAAATTAAAAAAAAAAAAAGAAAAACCTTGCAAAATAATTACTTTGTCTTTGAGGATGCATTTTTAGTCTCTGCATGCTCCTGAAGAGAAAGTTTTGCAGAAGATTGTGCAGTTCCCTTTCCTCTCCTCTTACTTCCAGGACAAATCCCATTGAAAACAAGGACTTGGCATCCAGTACAGCTACAAAGCCCTAAAGACTACACTATCGTAATCCAGTAATCCGGCAGATCAGAGTGTCTGCCGCAAAATACTTTGTCTATCGGACAAGTATCTGGAGACGTCAGGAACTGGCATTAATTGTCAGCAGCGGGTATTGTGTGTGCAACGCAGGGCATTACTACTAGGCTACTTCCTCGACTAGGATCTACTCTAACACCTACATCCCGGCTCCGCTGTAATACTCACCTCTGACCTTTTGTTCATGGCGAAACAATAAATGGACGGTAAAATTGTCCAACATTAGTGGATAAAAAAAACGAAGAAACAACTCTTAAAGGGCAACTATAGTCAAACTGAAATCTATATCATACACCATATGTTTACGTGTTTTTCCATTTTTATTTATTGTACTAGCTGGAGAGCCGGGCACTGCCCGGGCATAGTAACTAACTACGGTTAGTTATTAACAAATTATAATGAATATATCTATATATATAGAGAGAGAGAGAGAGCTGAGTGTATAGCCCCGCCCACTCCGCATAGCCACATTCACTATAATATCCCACATCATCCCATTAGCCAGAGCCACCGGACTACTACCCCTAATATCCCACATCATCTCGTCACAGCCAACGGACTACTTCCACTAATATCCCACATCATCCCGTCAGCCAGAGTCACCGGACTACTACCCCTAATATCCCACATCATCCCGTCACAGATGCCGGACTACTACCCCTAATATCCCACATCATCTCGTCACAGCCAACGGACTACTTCCACTAATATCCCACATCATCCCGTCAGCCAGAGCTACCGGACTACTACCCCTAATATCCCACATCATCTCATCACAGCCAACGGACTACTTCCACTAATATCCCACATCATCCCGTCAGAGCCACCGGATTACTACCCCTAATATCCCACATCATCCCGTCAGAGCCACCGGACTACTACCCCTAATATCCCACATCATCCCGTCAGAGCCACCGGACTACTACCCCTAATATCCCACATCATCCCGTCAGAGCCACCGGACTACTACCCCTAATATCCCACATCATCCCATCAGAGCCACCGGATTACTATTCCTAATATCCCACATCATCCCGTCAGCCAGAGCTACCGGACTACTACCCCTAATATCCCACATCATCCCGTCAGCCAGAGCCACCGGACTACAACCCCTAAAATCCCACATCACCCCGTCAGCCAGAGCCACTGGACTACTACCCCTAATATCCCACATCATCCCGTCAGCCAGAGCTACCGGACAACTACCCCTAAAATCCCACATCACCCCGTCAGCCAGAGCCACTGGACTACTACCCCTAATATCCCACATCATCCCGTCAGCCAGAGCTACCGGACTACTACCCCTAAAATCCCACATCACCCCGTCAGCCAGAGCCACCGGACTACTACCCCTAATATCCCACATCACCCCGTCAGCCAGAGCTACCGGACTACTACCCCTAAAATCCCACATCACCCCGTCAGCCAGAGCCACTGGACTACTACCCCTAATATCCCACATCATCCCGTCAGCCAGAACTACCGGACTACTACCCCTAATATCCCACATCATCCCGTCAGCCAGAGCCACTGGACTACTACCCCTAATATCCCACATCATCCCGTCAGCCTGGGGTCAGAACCAGAGCGCTGAGTGGAACGGTCCTAATTTACATACCTGGGATCCCTTTAAGAGAGGCCTGGCGTCAGAACCAGAGCACCGAGTGGATTTGCCCTGACTTCGATAGCAATGAACCCTTTAATAGAAGCCTGGGGTTAGAATCAGAGTGTTGAGGGATTTACCCTAACTTTCATACTGGAGATCCCTTTAAGAGAAGTCTGGGGTCAGGACCAAAGCACAGAGAGGATTTACCATCACTTTCATACTGGGGATCCCTTTAAGAGGGGCCTGGGGTCAGAATCAGAGCGCTGAGGGATTTGCCCTAACTTCCATACAGTAGATCCCTTTAAGAGGGAAGATGTGCCTATAGGATGGAGGATATGTGATGGGTATATGGCCAGGGAGGGTGTGATTCATTTCTGTCATGTGCTCTCTGCTCCTTTCTGGGGGGAAGACAATGGCTGGAAGCTTATGTTGCCGGGGATGCTAGATTTCTCCCACCTGGTCAGTGTCTGCTGAGGTGTTGTGGAGTGGGAAAACTGTTGCTCATAGCAACGAATCACAGCTCAGCTTTCATCTTTTAAACAGCTCTGGTGAAATGAAAGATGCTTAGTGATTGGTTGCAAGGAAAACTGTTGCTCATAGCAATCAATCACAGCTAAGCTTTCATCTTTTAAACAGCTCTGGTGAAATGAAAGATGCTTAGTGATTGGGTGGGGTTATGGGGAGTGGAGTGGCTGATACACACATACATACACACACACTCATACACTCAGTTTTATATATAGATTTATATATATAGATTTTTTGTGTCTTCATTTTTTCCTCCCCTTCTTCCAATAGCCATAACTTTTTATTTTTCCATCAACATAGCAAAATCAGTGCTGTTTTTTTTATTGCGGGATGAGGAATAGTTTTGAATGACACTATTCACTAGTCACATAACGTACTGAAAACTAAAATAGTTGAAATAGTGAAGAAAAAAATGCAATTCCGCAATAGTTTTTTAGGTTTTGTCCTTGTAACGTTCATTTTGTGGCAACATGATTCTTCATGTCAGTGTAATTACAGCAATACCAAACTTATAACGTTTATAGTGTATACACCGCTCAAAAAAATAAAGCTAACACTTAAATAACACAATGTAACTCCAAGTCAATCACACTTCTGTGAAATCATCCTGTCCAGTTATGAAGCAACACCGATTGTGAATCAATTTCTCCTGCTGTTATGCAAGTGGAGCACATGGAACAAATAACAGGTAGGAATGATAGACAATTAGCAAGACAACCCCTATAAAGGAGTGGTTTTGCAGGGGGTGACCACAGACCATTTCTCTATTCTCATCTTTTTTGGCTGTTTTAGTTATTTTTGCATTGTGTTATTTGTTATGATTGGGTCACCGAGGAGGAAAACAAGACCAAGCTAAGCTACAGAGAACCAGAGAGGTTGGTAACCAAGCGGATTGCAGACCCCCGATCCAATCCACACAACTAGCAGTAGCCGTGGAGCGTGCCCACGATGATTCTAGATGCCTCGACACAGCTGGAGAACTAAATAAGCCCAAAGCAAGAAAAGGGGAAATCTAAACTGCCCCAGAGCAGACCCCAAAGGAATAGACAGCCCCCAAACATATATTGTCAGTGAGACAAGATGAAAACACAAACACAGGTAGGAAAATAGGCTGAGCAAACGATGGGGCCCACACTAGCTAGAAAAGACAGGAAAGGAAAGACACTGTCTGCAATCATGCAAAAACCCTGCAAAAATGTCCAGCACTTCTGATAGCAAAAACTCTGAAGTCACTAGACTTCTCCCACTATATCAGCACTCTGACATATTCTGAAAGCAGAGCAAAAAGAGGCCAATCTAATAAGGGACAAAAAACAAACTGACACAGTAACATAAGAATGGAAATTCAGCACAGCTCCAGCCGGGGCTGGCTGACCACACAAAACTGAATAGACAAAACCAAATCAAATGTGAACAATAACAAAGAACACTTAGCTTGAGCATGCAGGGACTGAACTGGAAACTAAGACCTCAGGAGGCAGGAAAAATCACCAGCAGGGATAGAGGGAGTCGGCTGTCTTAAATCCAGTCAGAGTCTCCAGATGTCCAATCGTCGTCCTCATTATCAGGTGGCAGGCCTCTGTCAATTAGATCAGCTCCATTACCTCCTGTAACCACCAGAAGGAGCCCGGAAAGAGAACTCGCAACTCCTCTGTCAATACAACCAGCTCCACTACCTTCACTAGCAACCAGAGGCAGGCCAGAAAGTGAATTCACAAGTTATTGCTCTCACACCTAGAAGTACTGTATAGTAGTATGAAGCATTGTCTACAACCCACAGAGGTTGCTCAGGTAGTGCAGCTTATCCAGGATGGCACCTCAATGCGAGCTTTGCAAGAAGGGTAGCTGTGTCCAAAGCATGGAGCAGATAACAGGAGACAAGCCAGTACACCAGGAAATGTGGAGGGTGGCATGGGAGGGCAACAACCCAGCAGCAGGACCGCTACATCCTCCTTTGTGCAAGGAAGAACAGGAGAAGCAGTGCTAGAGCCCTGCAAAATGACCTCCAGCAAGCCATGAACACCCATGTGTCTGCTCAAACTGTCGTAAACAGACTCCATGAGGGAGGTAAGATGGCCTGACGTCCACAAGTGGGTGTTGTGCTTACAGCCCAACACCGTGCAGGGCGATAAGCATTTGCCAGAGAACACCAAGATGTCTGCAGATGCCATGGAGAACATTATCATTCAGCAGGAACGGTTTGGCAGAGGGTCGGTAATGGTGTGGGGAGGCATCTTTGGGAAAAAAAAGCAGAAATATAGAAATTTTTGCAAGTTTATTAAAGAAAAGCTGAAATATCACATGGTCATGGTCATAAGCATTCAGACCCTTTGCTCAGACGCTCATATTTAAGTCACATGCTGTCCATTTCCTTGTGATCCTCCTTGAGATGGCTCTACTCCTTCATTGGAGTCCAGCTGTGTTTAATTAAACTGACAGGACTTGATTTGTAAAGGCGCACACACATGCCTATATAAGACCTCACAGCTCACAGTGCATGTCAGACCAAATGAGAATCATGAGGTCAAAGGAACTGGCCAAGGAGCTCAGAGACAGAATTGTGGCAAGACACAGATCTGGCCAAGGTTACAAAAAAATTTCTTCTGTACTCAAGGTTCCTAGGAGCACAGTGGCCTCCATAATCCTTAAATGGAAGACGTTTGGGACCACAAGAAGTCTTCCTAGACCTGGCAGTCCAGCCAAACTGAGCAATCGTGGGAGAAGTGCCTTGGTGAGAGAGGTAAAGAAGAACCCCCAAGATCACTGTGGCTGAGCTCCACAGATGCAGTAGGGAGATGGGAGAAAGTTCCACAAAGTCAACTATCACTGCAGCCCCCCACCAGTTGGGTCTTTATGGCAGTGTGGCCCGACAGAAGCCTCTCCTCAGTGCCAGACATATAAAAGCCCGCATAGAGTTTGCTAAAAAACACATGGCCTCCCAGACTATGAGAAATAAGATTCTCTGGTCTGATGAGACAAAGATACAACTTTTTGGTGATAATTCTAAGCGGTATGTGTGGAGAAAACCAGGCACTGCTCATCACCTGCCCAATACAATCCCAACAGTGAAACATGGTGGTGGCAGCATCATGCTGTGAGGGTGTTTTTCAGCTGCAGGGACAGGACGACTGGTTGTCATTGAAGGAAACATGAATGCGGCCAAGTACAGAGATATCCTGGATGAAAACCTCTTCCAGAGTGCTCTGGACCTCAGACTTGGCCAAAGGTTCACCTTCCAACAAGACAAAGCACACAGCTAAAATAACAAAGGAGTGGCTTCAGAACAACTCTGTGACCATTCTTGACTGGCCCAGCCAGAGCCCTGACCTAAACCCAATTGAGCATCTCCGGAGAGACCTGAAAATGGCTGTCCACCAACGTTTACCATCCAACCTGATGAAACTGGAGAGGATCTGCAAGGAAGAATGACAGAGGATCCCCAAATCCAGGGGTAAAAAACTTGTTGCATCATTCCCAAGAAGACTCATGGCTGTACTATCTCAAAAGGTTCTTCTACTCAATACTGAGCAAAGCGTCTGAATACTTATGACCTTGTGAGATTTCAGTTTATCTTTAATAAATTTGCAAAAATTTCTACATTTGTTTTTTTCAGTGAAGATGGGGTGCAGAGTGTACAGTAAAGAGGAAAAAATGAACTTTTTTAAATTTACCAAATGGCTGCAATGAAACAAAGAGTGAAAAATTTAAAGGAGTCTGAATACTTTCCGTACCCACTCTGTATGTTTCAATAATGATGCAGATGTAAAGTAGACAAGTGGCAAAGTATTAAGTTACGTACCGGTAACGGTATTTTTCGGAGGCCCATGACAGCACCACGAGAGAGGGGATCCGCCCTATAGGAACAGGAAACCTACAGATACAAAAGGGCGGCACCTCTCCCACGCATCAGTTGGATTACAGAGCTTGAGAGGCTACCATGGTTAGTACACAACATATGATATATACAACCTATCTACCCTATTTAACAGAATTATTTCATACCATCTCCCACATAAGGTGATTCTATGAACAATCTTCTAAGGAGTGCACCCCTATATGTGAACAAGGGAGGGAACTAAGGGTGCTGTCATGGGCCTCCGAAAAATACCGTTACCGGTACGTAACTTAATACTTTATTCGGACTCCCATGACAGCACCACGAGAGAATTACAGAGATGTAAACTAACTTAGGGAGGGACTACAGCCTGCAGCACCCTTAGCCCGAAGGTGAGGTCTGAGGAGGCACCCATGTCTAACCGATAGTGGTTAAAAAAGGTGGAAGGAGATGACCAGGTGGCCGCCTTACATATTTGATCAATTGATACTCCAGATTTCTCCGCCCAGGATGATGCCATGGCCCGAGTGGAATGTGCCCTCAGGTTCTGTGGAGCTGGACCGCCACCTGCTGTGTAGGCAAGAGAGATAGCCTCACTAATCCACCTTGCTAATGTGCGTTTTGATACTCTGTATCCTTTCCTGGAACCTTGGAAGGATAGGAATAATGCGTTCTCCTTCTTCCAAGGATCCGTGGCTGCTAAATATGTCAGTAAGCATCTTCTAATATCTAACGCCTGGAGTTTCTGCTCTTTAGGGTTGGTTGGGTTAGGGAGGAAGGAAGGCAGAACTATCTCCTGTGTCCTGTGGAATTGTGTTGCTACCTTGGGAAGGTATGCTGGATCTGGCCTTAGGATTACTCTATCCTGTAAGAACTCTGTGTAAGGAGGCAATCTGGAAAGTGCCTGTATATCGCTCACCCTACGCGCGGATGTTATTGCTACCAGGAATGCTGTCTTAAGAGATATAATCTTTAGTGAGGCGGAATCTAAAGGTTCAAACGGACTTTCTGTCATGGCTGTAAGGACTAAGTTTAAGTCCCACGGTACGCATCTGTCTTTGTGTATAGGTCTCGATCTGGCCGCTGCTCTGATGAACCTTGCTACCCAATAATCTTTTGCAATATCAGCTGCAAACAGGGCCCCTAAGGCTGAAACTTGTACTTTTAGCGTACTTGTGGAGAGACCCAATTCGAAACCTTTCTGGAGAAATTCCAGAATATGTTTCGTGGGAATTCCATCTCTGATGTCAAAGTGAAAGGTGGACAGGAAGCGTTTCCAGGTCCTAGCATAGATATTAGTGGTGGTTAATTTTCTGCTTCTTAGGAGGGTGTCAATTAAGTTCTTGGAGAACCCTCTATTTTTTAATAGTGACCTTTAAAATACCACACCGTCAAATGAAGTCCCGCTACTTGTGGGTGGCTGACTGGCCCCTGGTAGAGGAGATCCGGAAGGTTCGGCAGTACCCAGGGATCGCCTACCGACATGGTCCTCAACCACGCGAACCAGGTCCTCCTGGGCCAAAAGGGGGCAATCAGTATGACTCTTGCCTGATCCTCTCTGATCTTCCTGACTACCAGAGGAAGAAGATTCAATGGTGGGAAGGCGTATGCCAGAGAAAAGTCCCATCTTATCAGTAGGGCATCCACCGCCAGGGGATTTTCCCTGGGGTTCAGAGAGCAGAACAATCTTTCTTTTCTGTTTTTTTCTGGTGGCAAAGAGGTCTACCTCTGGCTGGCCCCATCTGCGGACAATCTGGCGGTAAATATCTTTGTTCAAAGCCCATTCTCCTTGTCTTAGAGCCTTGCGGCTTAAAAAGTCTGCTCTTACATTGTCCTTTCCGCTGATGTGGAGCGCGGTCAAAGATAGACAATTTCTCTCTGCTATCTGGAGGAGCCATTCTGTTATCTGCATCAGAGCGCTGGAGCGGGTTCCACCTTGGTGGTTGACATATGCTACCGCTACCTGGTTGTCCGAGTGTATCCTCACATGATGGCCCTGCAGGTAGATAATGAGTTTCTTGACTGCCCGCTCTATCGCCAATAGTTCTCTCTGGTTGGATGAGATTTCAGAATTAGAATCCCACTGGCCCTGTACCACTATGTCCCCCATATGGGCTCCCCAACCGAAGGAACTTGCGTCTGTGGTTATAATACGGGTTATCTGTGTTATCCAGGGCATCCCTGACGCTAGGTTCTCGCTCTCAAGCCACCATCTCAGTGATGTAACAGTTGAGGGGCTTAGACACATCCGACCCTGTAAGGAGCCTCCAAGGGCCCTGCTATTAATCAAGACGTCGTTTTGAAGGGTTCTGGTATGGAACTGTGCCCACCTTACTGCTGGGATGCATGAAGTTAGAGAACCTAACAGGGACATGGCCTGTCTGAGGGTCATAGATGGATTATCCATTGCCCGAAGAACCTGCTCCTGTATCTTTTGTAATTTATCTAGTGGTAGCAGGCACCGCTGAGTGTCTGAATTTAGTATCAACCCTAAAAATTTCTGTATTTTTAAGGGCTGGAGTCGGGATTTCTTGTAGTTTAAAATCCATCCCAGGTTTTCTAACCTGGATCTAGCTTTTTCTATCTGGGATTTACAATGACCCACCGATTTTCCTACCATCAAGAAATCGTCTAAATATGGAATGATTAAGACGTCAACCTCTCGTAAGTGAGCCATAACTTCGGCCACTAACTTTGTAAAAACCCTGGGTGCTGCTGAGAGACCAAAGGGAAGGGCTCTATACTGAAAATGACGTACTGTGCCCTCTACTGAAACTGCCACCCTCAGGAACTGCTGGAAGTCTGTATGGATAGGTACATGATAGTACGCGTCTTTCAAATCTATGACTGCCATAAAACAACCTTTAAACAATATTTTTATTGTTGTATTAATGGACTCCATTTTGAATGTATGATTAATCAAAAACTCGTTAAGGGAACGAAGGTTTATAATCGTTCTGAATGTGTTATCAGGCTTCTGGATTAGAAACAGGGGAGAGTAAAACCCTCTTCCCCTTTCAGCCTCTGGAACCTCTACCAGGACATTTTTCTGACATAGGCTCAAGACTTCCGCTTCTAAAGCCGCTTGTTCGAGATGAGAAGATCTTAAGGGGGTCAGTTTAAAGGTGTTCCGCGGGATCTGGGTAAATTCCAACCTAAGCCCGGTGGATATTACCTTACGAGCCCAGTCACTATTCGTAATCTGTGACCATGCCGGGAAGAAGGATGACAGTCTACCCCCCACGGGAACCGCTAGTCATTGATTTGGTTTCTTTTGATCTCTCGACGAGCGTGTAAACATATAGCCCGTACCTCGTCTCCTTCTGTCTTCCCATCTGGGTCGATCTCTAACAGGCGAAGAGTTGCGCCTTCTCCCCTGGCCAAATCTCCTTCTACCAAATGGGCGACGGTAGGACGCTGATGAAAGGTTTGGGAATCTTTTCTTGTCGTCCCCCGCCTTTTCAAGCAGCTCGTCTAGGACAGTTCCAAACAAATATTCGCCCTCACATGGAATCGCACAGAGCTTTGCTCTGGACTGGATGTCTCCCTGCCAGCACTTTAGCCACAGGGCTCTACGAGCTGCATTAGAGAGACCTTCTGCTCTGGCGGCCATTCTCACTGCATCCGCTGAGGCATCTGCCAGGAAGGCTGCTCCCTCTTGGATGGTCGGTAGAGCCCCAAGAATTGTCTGTCGTGATGTACCCTGTTTTAGTTGTGACTCCAACTGGTCCAACCAGACCATCATGGACCTGGCCGTGCACGTTGAAGCCACTGCTGGTCTTAAGGACCCGGCCGCCATCTCCCAGGTGTTTTTCAGGAAAGTATCAGCTTTCCTGTCTAAGGGATCTTTAAGGGATCCCATGTCCTCAAAGGGGAGCGAGGATTTTTTTGATGCCTTCGCAATGGCAGCGTCTAATTTGGGGGCTCTGTCCCAAGAACTTACTGCCGGATCGTCGAAGGGGTATCTCCTTTTGAGGGCTGGTGGTAGCGACCCTCTTTTGTCCGGTTTTTTCCACTCTCTGTGGATCAGATCCTGTATCTTTTGATTTAACGGAAAGACTCTCCGCTTCCTCTGTTCCAGCCCACAGAACATGACATCCTGCATGGATAAATGGGGCTTAGGCTCCTCTACCTCCATTGTCCCTCTGACTGCTTTGACCAGCTTGTCTACCCGGTCAAGAGGCAGACAAAATCGCCCCGAGTCCTCTTCTCCTGAGGAGGACGAGGGAGATGAAGCTTGGGAGTCTCTGCTTTTTCTCCACTCTACCGAGGAATCAGACTCCGCCGGGACCTCGCCCCTTAGACTTTGCGGCTGAGACAAGGACTTTAGGGTTTCCCTCATTTCTACCCTGACAATGTCTCTCAAACTCGCCGCTACTGCGGGCGACTCTTCTGCCACTGTCTGCTGAATACAGGGGGGGCACAATCTTTTGAGGCACGCGTCCGGTAATGGGCATGCACAGAGTGCGCATTCCCTATGCTTATTTTTACTTGTAGATTTTTTTCCCTAGAAAAAGAAAAACACAGAAGGGGGGTCCCGTCACTGAGTGAACTTTCACGAAGATCACTCACCAGTGCCACAATCAAGTACCGGAGAACGAGGGGGATTTCTTTCGGTCGATGCTCCTGTCTGCCTGGAGGAGCTCTTACGAGTGGACTGGTCACTTCGTCCCGCATTACTGTCACGGGACCCTTTCTTTTTCTGTTTGACCTGCCGAAGGTCATCCAGGGGCGGCAGTGATGTTTGCCGCTGCTGCCCTTGCTTCTGCCGCTGCTGCTGCTCTCGATCGCTTTCCATTACCACTGCTGCTGCTGCACACTGCTGCATGTAGTAATGTGGCCAAGGCAAGGTACCCTGCCCGGGTCCCGCCTAAATACCCCTCCTCCGGTCAGCAGTATCCATGCCGCGCCCCTCCCCCCCCCTTAACGGAGCTCCCTACCCCAGCTGGCGCCCGACCCCGCGCCATCGGTGTTTCCGATGGGCGCCGCCATCTTGGAATCGCCGCGCATGCGCAGTGGCGCGCTGACCCGGAAGCGCCTCCTTCGCCCGCCCCCTGACGTCACCGCTACCCCTGAAACGCCGGAAGCCCCGCGGGACGCCCGGGAGCTCCGGAGCAGCGCCCGGTCGCAGCCCCCTGCACAGCGCTGCCAACATATCTGCGCCGCCGGAGTCGGGAATCCCCGGGGGGGGGGTATACTTACCGGCGGCGGCTTAATTCCGGAGACGGACATCCTCCGGACGCCGCACCCTGCTGTCCACGCCACCGCCGTGACACCCATCCTGGGCCACCGTGGCGCCTTCCAGGAGATCCGAACCAGGCCGAGGTAGGAGATCCCCTCGCTACCGGTGTCGGCTCGCCGGCCTGGGATCCAATTCTTCTGTAGGATCCCGTCCCCTCAGGAACAGGAAACCAACTGATGCGTGGGAGAGGTGCCGCCCTTTTGTATCTGTAGGTTTCCTGTTCCTATAGGGCGGATCCCCTCTCTCGTGGTGCTGTCATGGGAGTCCGAATAAATGTTATTAACTATTATGTGTGACATAACGCTTTAGTTTAAGGGCATAAAAACTTAAAGTTTGAAAATCAAGGAATTTTCAAAATTTTAGCCGAAATGCCGATATTTTCATAAATAAACACAAAAATTATCAGAATCAGTGGGATCCGTTGAAGTATTCATGAGTTATTAACTCATAAAGTGGCCCTGGTCAGAATTGTAAAATTTGGCTTGGTCAGGAAGGTGAAAAAAGTATCAGGGGGTGAAGAGGTTAAGACTCGGTGTCTTAAAAGTGACATGTACCTCCGTTGACTCCACCACAAATCTTACTCCAATCAATGACTGGAGTAAGATTTTTGCCGTAGGGAATGCCAGAGCTTGTCATGAATTATGTGTCGCCACGCCTTATCCCATCCATGTGCTGCCCATTTTGGCACTGTTGAACAAAACTGGTGTGAAAACGCGAAACACACAAGAGAATTGAGCAACCTTGTGACTTTTCAAAGTGTTTTAAGCACAGGTGTCTAAAAATGAGGCCTTGTGGTCAGTGTGAAAATTACAAGATCCCTGGTTTTTGCTAATGAATAAATTAACAAGGTGATGTCACTATTTCGCTCCTCAGAGGTGTGTCTCTGCATTAGCTTCACTGATTGGACAGTGTAGGGACACACCCCTAATTGGTTTCATCCATTTTTTCATACATTTGTCCGAAAAATAACGGAGGAACGTTAAGAGGCAAAGTTTTAGGAAAAGATGCTCCAGAATAGTTATTACATGAATATAACAATTCACTTGTCTTTGGTGATGTTAAAGGGACATTGTCAGCTTCCCCCCCCCCCCTGACATTGATGGCGGACCCCCTTTTTTGAGGTTGATGCCCTGATGTTTTCGGTGATCACTAGTGATATCTTTATACACAAAATTTAGGAAAATAAGTTCTCGCAGTAAAACTTGCTACCCCCAAGAAGCACCGATCAACCAGTCTGACTAATATCGTGAGTGACTGATTAATTACAGGTTTTTGTTCATACCCAGAACATTGCGTCGCCATCGCAAGACTCTCATTTACGCTCTTTAGAAAGTGTCAACATAACGTTCTACTTCAATTATTAGCATCAACCTTTCAAGCGGTGTACATACTAATTACTCTTTTGATCATGTTTTTAATCTTTATTTAAAAAAAAAAAAAAAAAAAAAGGGGAACTGCTGGAACCAAAAAGAATCCTTACCGTCACGTCATCCTTCACCTCATATAAACCATCAACACTGTGGACGCAGATAAGTGGCGACATTTATTAACACAGATAGCCATCGGTTGATTCTATCATCTTGCTGTGGGACCATTAATCAAAAATGTGTCCTGCGGCACAAGTAATTGGCCGCGTGTAAGTTTTGCCGACCACGGAGAGTAAATCGATACCCTGGTGAGATGGGAAGGATCAGAATTGGACTCATGACCAGAAATTTTTGACATGCTGGAATATATCTTTATCTCTTTTACGGAGAAGCTGGACCCTGTCAATATTGAGGGTGGGAATGCGAGAACTGTGGTGGTGGTGACGTGCTCCACAATTAATGGTCTGATTGTGTGAAATTATTAAAAATTATACAATTTAATATTTTATAAAATATAAGTTATTATAATAAATTGCATCGTAAATATGTTGATCACATATATATTTGTGCGCATTTTATATACACACAAAAACACATAATAAACAAGCAAAATAACGCAATAATAGCATTGCACTGACACCTGATGGCCACCAGTGGTAATGCAGCCATGCTCTAATAGGTGTAAACTACAAGACAAGTGCCCCGGATTCATTGCGTTCCGTACAATAAAAAGCGCCTGGCGGCAGGTTTTTGTACCATAAACCTAACATATCTATGTTATGACACTGCCATTCTGATTATATCTATACCTTCTTTTTTTTTTTAGTAATCTTTGCTTCCATTCCAAAGTTATCCCTTATTCAATACGTACGCAAACGCAAGGGGTTTTGGCCCTGCACTTACAGCGCTCCGTCCTCTTCCCATCTTTCTCCTGTCCGAAATATCGCACAAGCACCATCACTCCCCACACCGGTGGTCTGCTCAGAGCAAGCGAAGATACAAAGTCCTGATCTCGTTTAACCATTAGGACTTCAATGGGGTTGTCCCATGAACATTTTAATTAATAGATCTTGGAATAAAAGTTTCGTAATTGGATGCGTTTAAAAATGTTCCTGTGCTGAGATAATCATAAATGTGCTCCTGCTGTGTACTGGCTGTGTATGACCATGCAGAGCCGCTCCAGTTTTTGGTCTGCACATACCACAGCCACTGCCAAGGGGAGGAAGCAAAAGAGAGTATACAGATAAAACAGTATGAGATCACAATCCAATGCTGTCTTGTCTATATACTCTTTTGCTTCCACCCCTGCGCAGGAGCTGTGGTATGTGCCGTCCATAAGCTGGAGCAGCTCTGCATGGTCATACACAGCCATTACACAGCAGGAGCACATTTATGAGATTTCTCTTAAATGCATCCAATTGTGAAACTTACTTTTATTCCAAGATCATAGTATTGTCAGGCGGGCTGCTACAGCACTATAATATGCAACACACAGTGACAGACGCCCCAATTGACCAAGCCAACAGAAAGAGGCCCGGCTGCATCCTGCAAAAAATGATATAAGTGCAAAAAAACCATTAGTGTTAGGGACCTGCAATATTATGAAGAGCCATGACGTTGGCTTGCAGGCTCTATCTATTTTGGCTGTCTGATGACAAATGCTATATGTGCATTTGTCATCAGACAGGGTTTTGGTAAGGCCATATCTTGTTGTGTGAGAAAGCAGGTAACGCACACAAAAATGACCTGTCAGCCAGGGAGCTTCTCATGGCAGCAGGCGAGGAAAGATGGAAAGAGGACAGAGAGTTGCGAGTGCAGGATCAAGCCCCTGAACTTGTGCATTATTTCTGTACATATCAGATAAAGGATAACTTTGGAACAAAAGCAAAAATTACTTAAAAGAAGACATAGTTTAATCTGATTTACAGTGACCTAACATAGATGTTTTTAGTTCACAGTGGCCATTATGAACAAAGCTGCAGTGTAAAGCAAGGGGGAAAAAGCAGCAGCCCAAATCACTAATGAGAGAGGGAATGGATTTTAAAATGGTTAAAACCTCATGAAAACTACAGGGGATGCAAGGATGTAAATTTGCGTTCCTCCAGAAGGTAGCCTATAGGTAGCCACCCGGCAAGTCAGTCAGCCTTGTAACATGTGAACAGTTGTCTTCCTTCTTGACGAGAGCTCATTTGCATATTTTTACCAGCCTGTAAGATTCCCTACAAACGCTAATGTATTAAACATAATCGTCAATATCAAAATATTTAACATGGAAAGAATATTTTATTTTTACATATGAATTTCTAGAAGTGTCCACATACATATTACTATGTACGACCCCCTCCCCCCAGAGTCCGTGGTGCTCCGAGGAGCGGCCGCTCACAAGCTGTGGAGGATGGTGCGGTTTCGGAGCTTCTGTACGTACTCCTCCGCCTGCTGGAAGCCGGTGATGGGTTGTTCTTTTGGGGGTGGTGGTCCCTCAACCAACTTGACGAAATAATGGCAGTGCACCTTATCCATGATACCAAATTTACCCCGGCCGTGGATGCGAATCCGCTTCAAGTAGGTGCCTTTACCGGAAAAGGAGTCAGCTGAAAAGCAAATAAGACAGGAGAGTGTGAATAGTGACATATTTTATTTTCAGCCATGATATATAATAACAGCCTACCTGCTCTTCACCTGCTCACCACAATAACTGACCCCGACAATGCCGCACTACTGTCAGCGCTCCATCTTTAGAACCTTACAACGTAACCAGATAACAGCTCATATGCTGGACCGTCAACGGGCTGCTTGTAGGGAGCTTCCTGCCAGCATGTAGGGCATGGGTGAGGATCCCCACTACTGACAAGCAGGAACTCTGCTTAGACTACTAGGGGGCAGAAGAGAGTACAGCTGAGACTACTGGGGAAGGGGGAACTCTGCTAAGACTACTAGGGGGCAGTAGGGAGTACAGCTGGGACTACTGGGGAAGGGGGAATTCTGGTAAGACTACTTTGGGTAGAACAGTATTGCTGGGACTACTGTGGAAGGGGGGGGATTCTGCTAAGAGGAGCTCTTCTGGGACTAGGGAAGAGTCTTACAAGGAAAGGAGAATTCTGGTAGGACTACTAAAAGAACAAGGAGTTCTACTATGACTAATGGGGAAATGGAATTATGCTATGACTACTAGGGGGATGCAGGAGGGACTATTGAAGAGTTTTTGCTACAGAGAAGGGAACATTTTGTTAAGACTAAAAGGAGGTACTTCTGTTTTGATGACCGGTGAAGGGGAAATTCGGCTATGATCAATAGGGGTCAGCAGGCAGTACTACTGGGGGAAGAGTCCTTGCTACCAGGAAAGGGAAATTCTATCAGGACAACTAGGGTAGCCGCAAGATGTTCTGCTGCGACTACTGGAGAAGGGGTAGTTTTGCTATGACTACTAGGGGGCATTCGGGAGCTCTGCTCTTACTACTGGAGAAGAGTCTGTACTACAAGAAAAGGGAGGGTCTGTTAAAACTACTAAGGGACAGTGGGGAGTTCTGCTGTGACTGCTGGAGATGTTGCGGGGGAACCTGCTGTGACTACAGAGTATTTTTAAGCTTATACTCTTCTTGCTTTCAAAAACAGCCAATCAGTGATCTGGACATCACTTCCGGAGCGGTGGGGCTGCCAAGTTGATCCAGGGAACAGGAATACTGGGGTAAGTCATGCCTGGGATGAATTCCTGACTGCCAGTCATCCTACCCTGGCCAATCAGTGGCCTCAGAAGTCAAGGTGATTGGCGGTCAGGATGTCATCACTTCGGGTCCAGCACAGACCCGGCTCCAGAGCTGATCCCAGTGACAAGCTTTTTTTTTCCCTTGATCTTCAATTGGTTGAACGTCTTTTGATGTTTTTTACGGTTATACATTAAATCTTTATGGATCACTCAGCGCTTGTGTGAAAACCTTACCAACGTAAAGGTTAGATTTGTATTCCACATGGTGGTTTCTTACTCCCATTTCCTGAGCTTCTAACAAGACCTAAACCAGAAAAGGGGTTAACATAAAAAAAAAAAAAATAAATAAATCAGTAATTACGCAATAGAAAAACCATAAATTAATGTGGCCTCTTACAAACTATATCCTTTAGATCCATCTTCATTAGAAACAATCTGTAGATATTCACACTGTACATCGCTCCTTTTACAGAACCTGTAGCTCCCCCTTGTGGCAGAGGGTAATTCTGGAAGAGGGCTCCCATTATGAGACAGGTGGGCAGCCATATATTGTCTCTATTCATTAGAGTGCTGTGAATGGCTGCAGAAAGGAACCAGAGGGAGAGGAGGGGGATAATGCTGCAGTTACTCTCAGCACACCAAAATGCAACACGGTGCATTTGGCGCACCGTGAAAAGGACGCATGCGCCGGAAAACGCATACCTGCGCACGGCCTGCGTTACCCAATGCTAAAGATAGGGTGCGCAGGTCGCATGCAGCTTCATGCGCCCATAGGCGGAGCTAACAGGAGAAGGCCTGGCAGAGGGCGGAGCTTAGCGGCGGCCGTGCACAGACCAACACAGGTCAGTGCAACGCAAGTGTGAAACTAGCCTTAAAGGGATTCTGTCGGTAGGATTTCACCCCTCACACTATATTTCCATGTAGCTCTTTCAAAGACAATTCCATCAATACCTTTACATGGCCAATCTGTTCCTCAGTTACTGAGAAATCAGTGTTTGAAGTGATATGCAAAGGCGGCTAAAGAGCTATAGTAGATCTGAAGCCACTGTCACTCCAGCTTTACTCCCCACCACTGTCACTCCAGCTGTACTCCCCGCCAAGCACCGCTGGCTGCTTGATGACTGATGCCTCATTTGCATTAGGTCAAACAGCAAAGAGTCCATCAATGAAGCAGCTGGATGTAAAATAGAGCTGGAGTTTAGATCTACCATAGCTCTTCAGCGTCATTTCCTTATCAAATGAAACGCTGATTACTGAGTAACGGAGTAACTGACCGGCCATGTAAAGCTATTGCTGGACATGTCTTTGTAAAAGCTACAAGTACATATAAATAGTTTTGGGGGTAAAATCCTGCTGAGAGATTCCCTTGTAACTAATGCGGTCCAGGCTCCCCGTAAGTCTCTACTTCCTTTTGCCTCTCTACACACAGGAAGCGACGGTTCAGCCAATCACCAACCTGCTGTAACCACCTAAGAACGTGATTGGTTGAATAGTTATTTCCTGTGTGTTGCAAAAAAAAAAAAAAAAAAAAAAAAAAGTAGAGACCAGCAGGGGACCAGACAATGGTGATAAAGGATCGGCAAGGTGGCCTTTATTTATATATATTTTTTTTTTTTTTTTTATAAATTGTACCAGTGTGCAACTCCTTTTTCCATATTATACAATGTGAGGTCAATGATGGCAGGTTATTCATGACACATATATACATTTTTATTTCTTCTACAGACAAGCCTCTTTTTTACCTCTTTAATGATTTTTGCTCCTTTCTTGTCGTTGAACTCCATCTGAGCGATTGCCCGGTCTATAGACATCCCCTTGATCTAGAGATACCGAGAAAGGGTTAATCCTCCATGTGACTGATCCGTTATTACGCTGCCGCTAATCAGATCCCCGGAGGGCTCTGACGCGCGCTGGATAAAAGCCAATTCTATGAAAATCCGGCATCATTTACATATCTCCGTCCGCCATCTAGATGAATTAATAACTTGGTTCAATTTCGCTTTGATGACCGAAAAAAAAACCTCATTTGACAAAAATCATGCGGTTACGGTGGAAGCTCTGGATTTAGGAAATTAATCACTAGGAACCGGTGGGGGATTCAGTTTAGGAAATTTTATTCAAAGACAAGGCCGCCATCTCTGTAAGGAGAAGACCCAGCAATGTGGATATGAAGGCGAGAAAAGCCTCGGCAATGACCCGCTTTTCCTAAGGATATGATTACGTTTACAAGCAGGCACCACTAGGGGCAGCTCACTGCATACACACTCCTCAACACTGAAATTGGATTACGTGTGAAATCCCCGGATTTACAGCCTTGGCTGCTATCAATGAGGTTATTAACGGTCATCTTAGGAACATTCTGCCACGATAAACACACTTAAGAATGTCATCAAGATCCAGCTGCTGGCAGCTCCTTTTGTGATTGCCGACCAATGACGTCCCAGATGTGCTCGATGGGAGATAACTCTGGAGACGCTGCAGGCCAAGTTAGCATGCGGGTTACTCACAGTAGAACATGCGACCCGGCGCTGTTGTGTTGGGGGAAAAAAAAAAAAAAAAGGCTCCTGGGACACTTTGGAGAAATGGTCGAACCACTAGTTCCATGATTGATCCATTCTGGATGGTAAGCGAAATTTGACATCACTTACCAAGAATAAGGCGTAAATCAGAGTCTACACAAACCATCTGAAGGTGTTTGCAGGACACTGAGCTACGAGTCCGACGTCGAGCTACAAGCGTTTCATCGACGTCGCGCTCACCACATGGTGCAGAGCAAGACGGCAATGGAGGTCTGCCCTCTTCAGTGATGCACTTTTGCATTGACTTTTGGACTGAGACTAGTCTGGAGACCATGTGGGTAACGCCATGAAACGGCCTTCATGAGGGACGATCACACTGGTCCTACTCCTGGGATTATAGGGTTGTATGGCATAATGTGCAGTAGCCGGACCCCTCTAGTCTTCATTCCAGGTACACTAACAGCTCGGCGTTGCACCAATTTAGTCGTAAAACCAGAGCTGTGGCCATTTCTCCAAAGGAGAAGTTTTCCAACATAACATTGCCAGACTGCATGTTGCTCGTGCTACTGTGAGCAGTCTGCGTGGCCTAAACATACTACCTTGGACTGCAGCGCCTCGGGACTCATCTGCCATCAAGCACATCTGGGATGTTATTAGTCGGCAATCACAAAAAGGAGCTGCCAGCAGTGGATCTTGAAGAATTGCCTAAGTGCGTTCAGCATGGAACATACGTTCTTCACAGCGGTCACCACCTGCAACCAGTATACTGGTCACATCTGAAGGAGGAGGAAATATGGAGGTCTACATCAAACAAAAAATATATAAAAGGTATATTTATATTGTAAAGTAAGGCAATAGTACGATTTTTTTGTCTTACTTCGTGCCCCCCCCCCTTTTTTTTTTTTTTTTTTTTTTTTTAAGTTGGGCCCATAAGTCCTAATCTACACTTTTCCAGCATAAAAAGGAAGTAGATTTTTAAATATTCAACTTTTTCACCTAGCTTTTGTGACTATTATTCAATTTTGCCACCTTTCTGAAAGAGCAGATGTGGCAAACGGGAGGGGAAGGACCAGTCACGGCCAACAGACTTACTAGAAACTGGTGTCAATTATGGTGGAAATCTACTCCAGCTGGTACCTAGTGAGTTTGTGGTGCGTACGTTGACCAAAGATGTGCCAAATATATTAAAGGGGGTTGTTCGGCCTTAGGCTTCAATTCTGCAGACTTGTGAATCCTCACATCTTGTGCACTGCACGCTGTCAGGACTCTCTGGTGCTGGGCGCGTGACTGCAGCGTATGTGATTTGTATACATGCGGTCACGTGCCAACTAGACATGTGCAGCCTCGCTCAACACAAGCGTTTGGAGCGAGGCCGGACACGTCTAGTCGGAATGTGGCTGGGGTATGTAGCACAATGCTGCGCTGTATACCACACAGGGCTGGTACCTGCAGATCAAGCACAATACATACCAGTTTGGCCAAGTACCACATCTTGTCCATGCTGTACTTGATCTGTCTACGACAATGGTGAATTTCCTATGGAAATAAATGGGGGGGGGGGGGGGGGGGTGAGCGATATAAGTAACAAACAATGCAAGATCAAATCAGG
The DNA here is from genome assembly GCF_039654945.1 of Dendrobates tinctorius. NCBI lineage: Eukaryota > Metazoa > Chordata > Amphibia > Anura > Dendrobatidae > Dendrobates > Dendrobates tinctorius. Next base: position 23,313,011 of record NW_027361688.1, read on the forward strand.
AAACTCCACATTTGTGGGAGCAAAACCCATTTATGTCTATGGCAGCTTACAAAGTCTTGTAATGTAAAATGAGATCTGAAATCCACATATCTAAATGGAGCATCGCTCAGGATCGGTGTGAGATACGCAACGCAAACCCATCTACGAAACTGCTCAACTTTTCGTGCAGATTTATGGTCATTTACATGTGAGGATATCAACCGTTTAACCAGAGTCGAGCCCCCAAACGCAAGTCCATGAGACCATGTTTACTGGGCACAGAACATTAATATGATGGTTTGGTTCCTGTACAGCATCAGCTTGTCGGCAGCACATCCCATACTTATACTGGGCAACGTGCTGCCAATTAAAGATCCAATCACCCGATGAACGGGCGCTTTCCTCACCTGTAGAGTGATCGCTACCATGTTTAACCAGTTAATAACCAGGTCATTAACCACTCCAATTTCTCGCCTGACTAGGCACATATTCACGTGCTATCCTACATGCGCTTTTAAAGACACACATATATATATATATATATATATTATTTTTTTTTTTCCCAATGGGGGCAGGGACAAACAGTGATTTAGCCTGCCAGTGTTTTTTTTTTTTTAATGGCAATTGTTAATTTTTTTATTTTAACTATTTTTCCATTTATTTTAAACACTGTGCCCCAATAAGGCTTTAAAAGACCTCGGGGGTGGGGGGATATTTTAGAATATCAATACAGTCTTTTTATGGTAGATTACCCTTGTAACCAGGGCTGGTGTGTTAGCTCAAGTTACAGGGGAATTTCAGCTTCCTGGCTATATATCAGAGCTGACTGTTACCTAGGACCCATCAGCTCCTACTACCTCCCTACACCCAGGGATCAAATGACGGCTGGGTCCAGAGGAGGAAGCACTGTAAGTGCTTCCTAACCTGTATACACAAGCACTCAGCGCTATGTATACAGATATTGAGAAAGCAAATATGGTAATAAATCACGTTTATCATTTGTATAGGGAGTCTGGCTGTGTCTGGACGCCGGCTCCACACCACCACAGCTACATGACATTGTGGAAGCTGCTTAGACTGAACTGACGTTTTAGAACATCAGAGCAGGAATAAGTGTGGACTGCAGTGCCCAGCCATTTAAATTCTACAGTCAAGAAGTAGTTAACCATGTGTGAGATTTTTCACAAATGCTGATTATACTTTTATCTAAGTGAGCAATTGGCAGGTGTGCACCAAGTAGATGAACTCACAGCTGCAAAATCATCTGCGAATTTGGATCACCAATTTCACCCTTCTGGATTAAGTGGTGAAATCTGCAATTAAAAAGTGACAAATCCACACCTCATATTTGCACGCAGTGTATGACATCCGGGCCCCTCGCCCCCTGGCAAATGGCATCTGGGCCCCTCGCCATGCTCTGTGCCTCTACTAACAGGATGGACGGCGGTACAGAGCTCACAGATACTAGTGCGGTCCTGTAATAGGAGCCGAGGTAACAAGTCCGGTTATGATATTTCTTCCCTCCTAAATCCCCCCCATCACCTGTGAGTCATATTATTGAGAAGTGGGAAAAAAAAAAAAAAAAAAAGCTGAGTCCAGACCTCCTCTGGTATTAACATCAGCAAAAACACTGCGCCCCCGCCAGGAGCTTCATGGCCGAGCAGCTGCATGCAGCCGTACATCACCAAGCACAATGTCGATCGTCGTATGTAGGGATGTAAAGCTGCCATCACTGGACTCTGGAGGAAACATGATTCGTGACTGCACAGAACACACTTCTATCTAGTGTCACATAGAAGAGTCTGGATTTGGTGAATGTCAGGAGATCGTTACCCGCCTGACTACGTTGTGCCCCTTGTACAGTTTGGTGGCGGAGAGATAATAAGGGGTTGTGTTTCAGCAATCGGTCTCAGCCTCTCTGTTCTAGTAAAAGGAAATCTTAATACTTCAGCACAAGACATTGTGGACAACTGTAGCTTATACTATGGGGGAACAGTTTGGAGAAGACTGATTTCTGTTCTCCATGACTGTGCCCAGTGCACAAGATCCATAAAGACCTGGTTGGGAGAGTTGGTGGGATTAACGTGACCCATAGAGCCTGGACCTCAACCCCATCCAACACCTTTAGGATGACTAAAATGGAGATTGTGCCCCCAAGGGCCCTGGTCCTGATTTAATCTAATTTTAACCCTAAAGGGGGTTTTACACTAAGCGATATCGCTAGCAATATCGCTAAAACGTCACCGGTTTTGTGACGTTATAGCGATATTGCTAGCGATATCGCTATGTGTGATACTTACCTACGACCGGCTCCCCCGCTGTCCGTCGCTGATCGCGCGAGAATGTCCGGCTCCATTTCTCGTCGGGCGCTTGCTGCTGTGTGAGACGAGCGACGCTGGACGCAGGCGGGAGGACGCCAGGATCGCTGTGTGTGAAAGGTGAGTATCGTGCGCTACGTCGCTGCTGCATCGCTGTGAGATCTTCCTGTGTAGCAGCTCACTAGTGATCATTTAACGATGCACCAGCGATCCTGACCGAGTCGTATCGCTGGTCGGATCGCTGGTGCATCGCTAAATGTAAAAGGGCCTTAATGCGACAGATGCTAGAATAAGCACTACTAACAGGCATAAAACATGGACTCACTGCAGGTCGCCGAGGTTCATCCGGAAGTTGAGGAGGATAGACCACCCTGTTCTTCATCTCCCAGTTGCGTCTCTGCAGGGCAGCGCTGGTGTGGACACTGCTCTGTGATAGGACACTGCTGGCGGCCGACATACTGAAATACAATTGTTATATGAGATCAGCGCGGTCCAGAAACCTAAGAAAACTGCAAAACGACAGAAATATACAAAAGAAAAAAAAAAAAAAAAAAAAAAAAGCGGGTCACTAAGGGGTTAAAACATTAGTTTTCTTTCCCTAAAAAATAATTTTAAACTTTATGTAGTGTATTATATTTGCACATTGCAATACTTCTGACAGGAACCTCCCCTTTGCATCTGATAAATTAGTTGTTTTATTCGCTCCCAAATGCAGAAACCTAGAGCCAGAACACCGAGACTGCGGTATATGGATCACATAGGAGACGCAGAGACTGCGGTATATACAGCACATCACATAGAAGACACAGAGACTGAGTTATATGCATCACATAGAAGACACAGAAAACGCGGTATATGCATCACATAGGAGACACAGACTATGGTATATACACACATCACATAGGAAACACAGACTGCGGTATACACATCATATAGGAAACACTGAGACTGTGGTATATACACATTACATACGAGACACCGAGAATGCGGTATATGCATCACATAGGAGATACAGAGACTGTGGTATATGCATCACATAGGAGACACAGACTGAAACAGAAAATTAAAAAACCCTTTAAGGGGGACTCTGCTACTGAGCCCGATCCATACACCGACACCTGACCAATGAGGTGTGGACAGACCCTTTAGGTCGGTTTCATCATGTGACCGTGAATTCATCCACCCCCCCCCCCTACACATACGAGTCCGGGAGACCTCCGGTCGGTCAGATCATCACTGTCGACATGTGAAACTAAGTGACACTAAAAAATAAATAAAAAAACAGAAGCCCCCTGCATCTGTAGGTGTTATACTCACCCACACAGGATTCGGGAAAGTGACCCCCATAGAGCTGTAAGAAAAACATTAATATCAGTACATGTATGATGGACCCGTGGGCACACGTAACAGCCATGAGGGCAGGAGCCGCCTTATGGCCGGTGATCCTCTCCCACCCAAAAAAACGCACCTACTTCAACTTGATGATTCCCAAGTGATAAGCGGCATGAGATGTGTGGCAGACGCTTATCCCCCACCAGTAACAGAGTACATGACTGATAACAGGGGCTTCTTGGCCTGAGGGGCTCCCTTTCTGGGTGCAGGGAGCCGCCATCTTGGTACACCTGCACAGAAGCTGCCACTATATTGATTCCTGGTGGTGCCGCTCCCTGGTATACTCTGTGCCCCTCAGCCTGTAGTGCGCACCGACATCTGCAGACCTCCGGGCACTGACAATATGGCGGCTGCTCCGCTCTCCCACCACAACATCATCAACACGTCTCCATTATTACATGTCCTGGCCGGGAACCCACACCATAATCCACTCACCGCCTCCCCGGGCAGTGACACCCCCGTCCTCCCCGATACTCACCCGCGGACATGGACGCCGCCATCTTGGACAGTGCCTGTCTCACTTTACGACAGCGCTCACATGGGAGCCGGTTCTTTACGACAGCAACGCCGTGAAGTGCTGCATCGTGCTGGAGGAGAGACAGCGTTGAAGCCGGTGCCAGGTATGGGGGGCGATAACCTGCCCTGTAAACTACATGTCCACCCTGTGCGACACATGACTGCCCTATATATAGCATGTGCACCCTGTATATAGCACTTATATCCTGAATATAACACACAAGCACCCTCTGTATATAGCATGTACTCACTGTATATAGCGTGTATCCTCTGTATATAGCATGTACTCACTGTATATAGCATGTACCCTCTGTATATAGCGTGTGCACCCTGTATATATCGTGTACCCTCTGTATATAGCGTGTACCCTCTGTATATAGCGTGTGCACCCTGTATATAGCGTGTACCCTCTGTATATAGCGTGTACCCTCTGTATATAGCGTGTGCACCCTGTATATAGCGTGTACCCTCTGTATATAGCGTGTGCACCCTGTATATAGCGTGTACCCTCTGTATATAGCGTGTACCCTCTGTATATAGCGTGTGCACCCTGTATATAGCGTGTACCCTCTGTATATAGCGTGTGCACCCTGTATATAGCGTGTACCCTCTGTATATAGCGTGTACCCTCTGTATATAGCGTGTATCCTCTGTATATAGCATGTACTCACTGTATATAGTATGTACCCTCTGTATATAGCGTGTGCACCCTGTATATAGCGTGTACCCTCTGTATATAGCGTGTGCACCCTGTATATAGCGTGTGCACCCTGTATATAGCGTGTACCCTCTGTATATAGCGTGTACCCTCTGTATATAGTGTGTACACCTTGTATATCGCACTTACATCCTGAATATAACACTCAAGCACCCTCTGTATATAGCATGTGCACCCTGTATATAGCACTTATATCTTGAATATAACACACAAGCACCCTCTGCATATAGCATGTACCCTCTGTATATAGCATGTACACCTTGTATATCGCACTTCTATCCTGAATATAACACACAAGCACCCTGTTTATAGCTAGTATATATAATAGGTATGCTCTGTATAAAACATGAACACCCTGTATATAACATGTATGCCATATATATATTTCATATTCTGTTTATAAAGCATAAAATGTGTACCCTCTATATAGCTCACGAAAACCCTATATATATATATATGTGTATATCCTGTATATAGCAAGTACACTCGGTATATAGCATGTATGCCGTTTATATCAATAAGTCAAAAGTTTGGACACACCTGTTCATACAGTGGTTTTCCCTGAACAACCATGAACAAGTGTGTCCAAACTTTTGACTAATCCTGTATATATATTGAATATAAGAGCCGTACCCTGTTACACATACACCCTATGTACGAGCGGTGGGGAATCGTTTTTCATCCAGGGTACATATGGATATTTTTACTATCCTTCAGGGGACGTACAAAATGATCAACTTGAAATTTACTCTGCTATATTTGATCAAACATTTAATGACCTCTCCCATAATGTGATGGCTGTGATGCTTCTCAGTGCGGCTGTGATGTGGGGTGGTATGGATGATGTTGCTATTTGTAACTGCTTTTCCAGGTTTGCGCCGGTCTGGAGCGCAGTAGACTCTTTGTAATAAGTTTTGTAAGAAACTCGCAGAAATGTCGTACCAAACACAGATGTATATTACACTGCATGTCTCCTCACAGTGGGAAATCCACCACAGCTCACATTACATTAATAGAACTCAATCAGAGGGAGGTCTGCTGTATATACATCACATAGAAGACACTGAGACTGCTGTATATTCATCACATAGGAGACACTGAGACTGCTGTATATACATCACATAGGAGACACAAACTGCTTTAGAAACATCACATAGGAGACCCTAACATTGAGACTGCTTTATATACATCACATAGGAGACACTGAGACTGCTATATATACATTACATAGGAGACACTGAAACTGCTTTAGAAACATCACATAGCAGACATTGAGACTGCTTTATATACATCACATAGGAGGCATTGAGACTGCTTTATATACATCACATAGGAGGCATTGAGACTGCTTTATATACATCACATAGGAGGCATTGAGACTGCTTTATATACATCACATAGGAGGCATTGAGACTGCTTTATATACATCACATAGGAGGCATTGAGACTGCTTTATATACATCACATAGGAGGCATTGAGACTGCTTTATATACATCACAGGAGACACAGACTTGTATACACAGGAACTACTAACACAGGAAAAGAAATATGATGTCATTGGAATCACTGAAACTTGGTGGGACAATACACATGATTGGAATACAAGACTAGAAGGATACAACTTATTTGCAAGAAGCAGACTTGATAAACGAGGAGGGGGTGTCGCATTGTATGTTAGAAACGCGTATATCTGCACAGAGATTGAAGCTTCAGAGACTGGGAGTTCTGTGGAAACTGTTTGGGTAAGAATACAAGGACAGAACAATGGAAAGGACACCATTGTAGGCATTTACTACAGGCCGCCTGTGCAAGCTGAAGCTATGGATGAACTCTTTATGCATCAAATGGCCAAGTTCTCCAAAAAATATGACATAGTTGTCATGGGAGATTTCAACTATCCAGACATTTGTTGGGAATCTCTCTCAGGCAAAACTAACAGGTCAAGGAAATTCTTATCCTCTCTTGCTGACAACTTTATCTTCCAAAAGGTAAGGGAGAAAACAAGGGGAACTGCTACCTTGGATCTAATCCTTATAAACAGGGAGGAAATGGTTGAGGAGGTAAAAGTGGCTGGGACCCTAGGAGGTAGCGACCATGCTATTTTAGAATTTTGGATAACTAGAGGCCGAAGACCTGTGAAGACTCAGACGTCAAGGTTAGATTTCAGAAAGGCAGATTTTAAGGGATTCAGAAAGAGAATTGGAGGGATCCAATGGCTGGATATCCTTAAAGACAAAAATGTCCAGGAAGGATGGGAAATCTTGAAAAATGAAATTCTCAAAGCACAGTTGTTAACAATTCCGAAAAGAGGAAAGAATAGGAAGCAGTTAAGGAAACCAGGATGGATGAACACAGAACTTAAGCACATGCTAAAAAGGAAGAAAAAAATGTTTATAAAATGGAAAGAGGGAGGCATATCTAAAGAAGAATATAATGCTGTCTGCAGAACCTGCAGGGCACAAATCAGATTAGCTAAAGCTGAAAATGAATTGAGGCTTGCAAGAGATGTCAAAAGCAATAATAAAGGATTTTGGGGATATGTCAAAAGTAAAAGAAAAGTCAAAGATGCTATAGGATTTTTACAGGATGAAAATGATGAAATGGTAAGACAGGATGTTGAGAAGGCTGAACTTTTAAATTCCTATTTTGCATCTGTTTTCTCTCAGAAAGGAAATGTAACATCAACTGTTATTCACTGTCCTATTAAGGGAATAGAAGAATCCAGGATATCTATAAACAGAAAGATAGTGAGGAAACACTTAGCTAGCCTAAATGAATTCAAGTCTCCAGGTCCAGATGAATTACACCCCAGAGTACTGAAGGAGATAGCAGAAGAAATTTTTGAACCCCTCTCTATAATCTTTGAAAATTCTTGGAGAACAGGAGAAGTGCCAGAAGACTGGAGAAGAGCAAATGTTGTTCCTATCTTCAAAAAGGGGAAGAAGGTGGACCCAGGTAACTATAGGCCGGTGAGTCTGACTTCTATACCAGGAAAGATCTTTGAACAAATTATTAAACAACATGTATGTCAATACCTGGATAAGAATGAAGTGATTAAACAGAGTCAGCATGGGTTTGTAACTAATAAGTCATGTCAGACTAACTTAATTTCCTTCTATGACGGTATCACTGATTGGGTGGATCAAGGAAATGCTGTAGATATAGTATATCTTGACTTCAGCAAAGCATTTGACAAAGTCTCTCATACAATCCTTATTGAAAAAATGATTAAGTATGGAATGGACAAGGCAACTGTTAGGTGGATTCATAACTGGCTTAGTGATCGGACCCAAAGAGTGGTCGTAAATGGCTGCACATCCAGTTGGAAGAATGTCTCAAGTGGGGTACCACAGGGCTCTGTCCTGGGCCCTGTATTGTTCAACATCTTTATCAACGATTTAGATGAAGGAATTGAGGGTAAACTGATTAAATTTGCTGATGACACAAAGCTAGGAGGGATAGCTAATACTAGAGAAGAGAGAGAGAGGATTCAAAAAGATTTAAATAAACTGGAGAAGTGGGCAGCAACTAACAGAATGGTTTTTAACAGGGAGAAATGCAAAGTACTACATCTGGGCAATAAAAATGGAAAAAGCATATATAGAATGGGAGGAATAGGGCTAAGTGACAGCACATGTGAAAAAGACTTGGGTATACTAATAGATCACAGACTGAATATGAGTCAACAGTGTGATGCAGCAGCAAAAAAGGCAAATGCAATTCTAGGATGTATTAACAGAAGCATACAGTCTAGATCACGTGAAGTCATTATTTCCCTCTACTCCTCTTTGGTCAGACCTCATCTGGAATATTGTGTCCAGTTTTGGGCACCACATTTTAAAAAAGACATCAACAAACTGGAGCAAGTTCAGAAAAGAGCGACCAGAATGGTGACCGGTCTGCAAACCCTGTCTTATGAGGAAAGGTTGCAGGATTTGGGAATGTTTAGTTTGCAAAAGAGAAGACTGAGAGGAGACTTAATAGCTGTCTACAAATATCTAAAGGGCTGTCACATTGTAGAAGGATCAACTTTATTCTCATTTGCACAAGGAAAGACTAGAAGCAATGGGATGAAACTGAATGGGAGGAGACACAGATTAGATATTAGAAAAAACTTTTTGACAGTTAGAGTGATCAATGAGTGGAACAGGCTGCCACGAGAAGTGGTGAGTTCTCCTTCAATGGAAGTCTTCAAACAGAGGCTGGACAGACATCTGACTGGGATGATTTAGCGAATCCTGCTTTGAGCAGGGGGTTGGACCAGATGGCCCAGGAGGTCCCTTCCAACTCTACGATTCTATGATTCTATGATTCTATGATTCTATGTATATACATCAAATAGGAGGCATTGAGACTGCTGTATATAAATCACACTGGAGAAACGGAGACTGCTGTATATGTCACACTATACACTGAGACTACAGTATACACTGAGACTGCTGTATATACGTCACTCAGGGGACACTGAGACTACTGTATATACATCACAGGAGACACTGAGACTGTTGTGTATATACGTCACATAGGAGACACTGAGACTGCTGTATATACATCACGTAGGAGACACTGAGACTACTTTATATATCACACTGTATACACTGAGACTGCTGTATATACATCACACAGGCTACACAGAGACCGCTTTATATATGTCGCACAGGCTACACCGAGGCTGCTGTATATACGTCACACAGGAGACACTGAGGCAGCTGTATATACGTCACACAGGCTACACCGAGGCCAGTGTATATATATGTCACATAGGAAACACTGCTAATTTCCAGGACGTCCACCTGACAGCACCATGGAGGACGTCCTCCTCCTCCTTACAGGGACAGGAAGCACACGAGAGGTTAAAGGTCACGTCCCACCTCCTCTCCCTCAGTGTTTTTCCTGTCCCTGCACGGAGGGACACACGAGAAGCTTACCGGAGGGGCTCAGGGGATCGTACGGCTAGTCCAAGCCTTCCCCTGTCAAGAGGTCCCGGGGCCGAAACTCTCCAGTGGGGAGTCCCTCTGCCCCAAAGGCCAGGAGCAGGACGACGCTCCTGGAGGGAGCCGTTCCTCCCTATGAGAGGCTCTCGGCTCCAAAAACTCACCGCCACGGCAGGTGATGGTCGGCTCCCCGCAGGCGGCTGGCCGGGCGGGCACCGACGGACGACTGGCGCAGCCGGCGCTGGGAGGCAGGAATGAGGCCTCCGCAGTCCGCCATAGCAGGCGAAGAGGCCGGAGTGGCAGTCCGCCGCATATGGATGGGGGTTGGCTCCCCACGGCGGCTGGCCGGAGGAGGCCGCCATAGTCACGCGCAGAGCAGGAAGTGGAGGAGGCGGCCTAGCGCGAGAGGCCGCGCGTCACATCCGGTGACGTCAGACACCGGCCTTTGAATCCCAGCGCGCGCTTCTGAAGCCACATAGCGCTCGCTGCTGAGGCCAGACAGCGCTCGCTACAGAAGCCAGACAGCGCTCGCTACGGAAGCCACAGCGCTCGCCACTGAAGCCACACAGCGCTCGCCTCCGGGGTCCACAGCGCGCGCTCCTAAGGCACAGAGCGCGCTTCTGGAGATCCAGGGAGCACGTTTCGGAGGTCCATAGCGCCCTGCGGACCGCGCCAGGATGGAAGGGGTCGCTCCAGCAGGCGGAGGGGTAAGTGCGCATAACGCAGACCACCCTCTCCCACCCATTACCCCAACCCAGATCTGAGTAGGTGCCCCTTCTGTATTATTAGGAGAAGGGAGCCCCGACAGAATCCCCCTCGGGGGCGAAGGACCCGGCAAAGGCCACCTCCAAATCGGTCAGATGCCCAGTATGCAGGGTAAAGCTGCCAGACACATATAACAAGACCCTATGCGGATCCTGTACCTCAAGGGTCGTAGGCGAGGAACAGCCATCCCTCCTAGCCGAAATGAGATCGCTGATAAGGGAGGAAGTTCGGGCCTCTACATCCAGCCTCGCACGGCGTCAGTCCCCCAGCCCAGGGCCGAGTCGCAAACGTCCAAGGTGGGAAGCGGACCCAGAGTCGGAAGAAAGCCCTAGTGAGGAGTCCGAATTCCGGGATTCGGATCAGGAAGAAGAAGGCGAGATCCGGGGGGATAGACAAGATCAGAGCAGGAAATACCTATTCAGACTGGAGGACACGGACGAGTTGGTCCAAGCAGTCAGAAATACTATGCAGATAGAGGAGGTCCCTAAACCACAGTCCAGGCAGGACTTAATGTTCGGAGGACTGGTGGCCCGTAGACAGGTAGTGTTCCCTGTAAGTGAACACATCAAAACGATGGTCCAGGAGGAGTGGAAGGAGGCAGAGCGTCGACTGACACTCTCCCGAGACTTTAGAAGCAGACTGCCTTTTGATCCTGAGGAAACCCGGGCATGGGAAGAAATTCCTAAAATAGATGTCCCAGTCGCTAAAGTTACCAAAAAGACGGCTATCCCATTCGAGGACTCATCAGGTCTTCGAGACCCGTTGGATAGAAAGTTAGACGTCTTATTAAAAAGAGCATGGGAGACGTCGGCGGCTCTTATTAGGGCCAACATAGCAGCCACCTCGGTGGCTAGGTCTATGTTTTTGTGGATGGGGCAGTTGGAAGAACACCTAACCAACAAGACCCCTAGATCAGACATCCTAGCATCCCTTCCGCTCATGAAATCGGCTACGGCGTTCCTATCAGATACGTCGGCCGAATCGGTAAGATTTGCAGCCAGAAACAGCTCCCTCTCCAACGCGGCCCGAAGAGCAGTCTGGCTCAAATCCTGGTCGGGGGACAACGCTTCAAAAACTAAGCTATGCGCCATCCCCTTCTCGGGCCTGAGGGTATTCGGGCCAGCCCTAGATAACATTCTAGAGCTGGTGTCCGATAAAAAGAAGGGATTCCCGGAGGAAAAACCCAGACAACCCCAGTCCTTTCGGAGAGGCTCCTTTTCTAGGAGGCAGACCGAGTTCAGGGGTCGGGCAAGGTCCAGTAGAGGCTCCTATAAGGGCTCCTTCAGCCAGACCGGGAGGGACAGAGGTCCTCCATTCACATCAACCTCTAGATCGAGGAGGCAATTACGCCATAGGTATTGGGGGGAGACTTCGCCACTTCGCAGCAAACTGGTCCCGAGTCACCCACAATCAGTGGGTCCTCAGAACCATCGCGGAGGGCTACAATATAGAGCTTTATTCACCTCCCCCCGAAAGATATATTACCCCCACTGTCGTCCTGGAGGACTCCGCAATGTGGACGGATCTACAGGACATGGTAAAATCAAAGGTCATAGTACCAGTTCCCCCGTCAGAAAGAGGGAAAGGGTACTATTCGTCCCTGTTCTCGATCACAAAACCATCTGGCGAGGCCCGTACCATCATAAACCTGAAACCACTAAATGCCTGGGTCAAGTACAAGAGATTCCGGATGGAATTGGTCTGATCCGCAACCCTCCTGATAGATCGGGACGCCGTCATGTGCACCCTAGACCTAAAGAAGGCCTACTACCAGGTCCCTATCCATCCCTCATCCCAGAGACTGCTAAGGTTTGCGGTCAGTTTACCAACCCGGACCTGCCACTTCCAATTCCAGTGTCTTCCATTCGGGTTGGCCTCAGCTCCCAGAATCTTTACAAAGCTGGTGGGAGAAGTAGTGGCCTACCTGAGAGATCAGGGTATCGTGATCATACCCTATTTAGACGACTTCCTACTAGTGGCAAGATCCAGGGAAGCGCTCGTTCGCGACAGAAACCGAGCAACTACGGTAATGGAGTTCCTTGGATGGGTGATCAATTGGGAGAAGTCGAACATCAGGCCAGAAAACAGGAAAATATTTCTCGGGGTCCTCCTAGACTCAACCGACAGAATATCCTGGCTACCCGAACAGAAGCAGAGGACTATTCAGACCAAAACCAGAGACCTGTTGAGACGTCAGTGCTCCATAAGAGAGGCAATGGAGGTCCTGGGCCTCATGACGGCCTGCATCCAGTGCGTCCGATGGGCCCAATTCCACTCAAGATCACTGCAGAAAGAGATCCTTGCGACGTGGGACAGAAGTCAGGCGTCGCTAGACAGACCCCTAAGGCTGCCAGAACGAGTAAGAGAGTCCCTTCAGTGGTGGACACGGTCCAGAAACCTTCAGGTGGGCGTATTTTGGACAGCCTCTCCATACGTGGTAGTCACCACGGACGCCAGTGTGTGGGGTTGGGGAGCCCACATAGAAGGGAAAATCTTCCAGGGGAGATGGCCAGTAGACATCAAGACCAGATCCTCCAATTTCAGAGAACTCTACGCGGTCTGGGAAGCGCTACGGCGGAACCAGTCGATACTAGAGAATCGTCATGTCCGTATACTATCCGACAATATGACGACAGTGGCATTCCTGAAGCACCAGGGATGGCCCAGACATCAACCACTACAGGACCTAGCAGGAAAAATATTCGCTTGGGCAGAAAGAACAGTCCGATCAGTGACCGCAGTACACCTAGAGGGTTCCCAGAACGAAGTAGCAGACTACTTGAGCAGACAACGGATTCGCCCGACAGAATGGGAACTGAACGAAGAGATCTTCAACCATCTTTGTCAGCGTTGGGGGACCCCCAGTATAGATCTCTTTGCAAGCCGAAAGAATTCGAAGGTCCCCAGATTCTATTCCCTGAATCCGACGGACCACCCAGAAGGCGTGGATGCCCTGAGTCAGACCTGGGGAGAATCCCTCTCCTACGCATTCCCGCCACTGGCCCTTATACCGGCAGTGCTCAGGAAAATACGCGAGGACCACGCACGAGTGATGTTGATCGCTCCATACTGGCCGAAGAGAAGCTAGTTTCCCCTTCTAGGAGCCATGGCAGTCGGAAATCCGGTCGAGCTACCCCTGTGGAAGGACATCATCCACCAGGGCCCGATCTACCATCCAAACCCAGCAAGACTTCATCTATCGGCCTGGATCCTGAGAGGGACATCCTGAAGACAAAGGGATTGTCGGACCAGGTCATATCCACCCTACTGGCCAGTAGGAAACCGGTGACATCCGCAATCTATAGGAAGATATGGAAAAGATTCTGTCTGGAGTGTGGCAGGTCCGATCTCGTGGCAGGCACCCCTGACCTCCCTAGCATACTAAGTTTTTTGCAGGCAGGTTTTAATAAAGGCCTTAAGCCTAGCACGCTAAAAGTCCAGGTTTCAGCCTTAAGCGCCTTCTTCGATTACCAGCTAGCTGCTCATCCCTGGGTAATAAGATTTATAAAGGCCACGCAGCGCCTGCGTCCCACGATTAGGCAGCTCACCCCGCCGTGGGATCTGGGTCTGGTACTCAGGTCCCTCTGTACAGACCACTATGCTCTAGGGGAGAAAATAACCATCACTGCCCTCACCCGTAGAACGGCCTTCCTAGTAGCCATTACCACGGCCAAAAGGATAGGGGAGATCCAGGCCCTGTCCACTAAGGACCCATATCTACAGATAAGAGGGGATAGTATAATCCTAAGGTTAGACCCGGCATTTACCCCGAAGGTAGTCTCCTCAAAGAATCTAAACCAGGAGGTAGTGTTACCATCGTTCTGCGACAATCCCCGTAATAAAAAAGAACAGCGTCTTCACTCGCTGGATGTGAGGCGCGCGGTGCTAGACTATCTAGAAGCCACCAATAGCTGGCGCATTGACCCAAACTTGTTCATCCTTTTTGGGGGTAAAAATAAGGGGAAGAAGGCCTCTAAGGCGTCTATCGCGCGCTGGATTACCTCAGTAATCTCTGACGCCTACCAAGCCGAAGGCGTTAGCCCGCCAGGGTCCATAAAAGCCCACTCTACGAGGGCGGTATCAGCCTCATGGGCCGAACGGGCGGGGGCCTCGGTTGACCAAATCTGTAGAGCAGCAACCTGGGCCAATCTGAATACATTCTGCAAGCACTACAAGCTTGACGTGTTGGCTGGTCAGCAGACCGCATTCGGAAGAAAAGGTCTCCAGGCGGTAATCCCACCCTGAGGAGGTGCTTTGGTACTCTCCATGGTGCTGTCAGGTGGACGTCCTGGAAAATAGGTATTAGACCTACCGGTAATGATGTTTCCAGGAGTCCATCCTGACAGCACGGGTACTTCCCTCCCTGTTATGTTATGCTATGTTGTATTTTGATATGTCATATGCTGTAATATGATTGTTTCATTAAACTGTTACTAGCATCATCCACCTTGCGGTACTTGTTAAATCACTGAGGGAGAGGAGGTGGGACGTGACCTTTAACCTCTCGTGTGCTTCCTGTCCCTGTAAGGAGGAGGAGGACGTCCTCCATGGTGCTGTCAGGATGGACTCCTGGAAACATCATTACCGGTAGGTCTAATACCTATTTTTCTACATAATCCGTGATTTCTGCACGCTTCACAGCAGCGGGAGCAGAGTTCAGATTGTGCTAACTTTGCCCACAAAGAACATCCTGGCGCTGTCCAGCTTCAAAACATAATTCAGTGTTGTGTGTTCCGCAGCGTTCAATAGTGAACACTGCGTGCAAGGACAGTCCGGAGGAAAAACCCCACATACAGTACTGGTAACACACTGTTTTTAAAGGAATTTCACAGGGAGGTTATTCCAAACAAACTGTGCACAAGTACCTAGAAAAGGTGATGAAGGCAAAGGGCGGTCACACTAAATGTTTGTATATATGAGGTATGCGTGCGTATAGCCTCGGATATGAATGTAGCAGAGCATGATCATGGCTCAGGAGGGACGTATTCACTGTTCCTGGCATCCTTGGGTAGGTGGAGGAATATGTGTCTGGCTGTATGTGGTGTAATTCGCTACCTCTCTTTTGTACTGTAAATCAGTCACCGGCAGTCACACATCCTTTTTCTAAAAGCTATGAAAATATAGGTTTGCAGAAAAAAAGTATTAAAAGGTTTACAACATGACCAATGATTTGGGGACCATGTCACTGAGTGTGTCCGTCTCCAAATGCACCGGATGTTGGCTCTTCCGTTACGTCTTTAAAATTCATGTTTTGACCCCTTAGGTGACACGAGGATGGGGGATCCGGACCGGATGCTCAGCGCATCCCCCAACTGGTACTGCAGCCGTTCCAGTGACGCATCCGGGGGACTTTTTGGCTTCGCTGCTCGGAATTCGGTCTACCTGCTGCGCATCAGCCCCCAGGAGCCGGGATTTTATGGTAACTTTCTGTACAGCACTGTGGAGCTAGAATTGATGTTCAGCTTTGGTGAACCAATGAAAATGCAACGAGGAATTGCCTAACTAGTAATTCAAAAATATTATTTTATTATTAAAGAAGTCCTCTCCTGTCATGTCTGTTTGAGTAAATACTTAGATGTACAAAATTTTGATACTTTTTTTTAAAACTGTTGTGCCATTTCTTTGTTGTTCCTCCTGGAAAATGATGAATACATTGATAATTGGATGTTACCAGCTGGGTTGTGCCCTTACAAAGTCTGATGGTGTCCAAACAGTACTGAATGTCAGAGAGATGTGTCCTCAGCTGAGAGCTAGGAGGGATAGCTAACACTAGAGAAGACAGAGAAAGGATTTAGAAGGATCTAGGTAAGCTTGAACAATGGACAGCGACTAATAGAATGGTATTTAACAGGGAGAAATGCAAGATTCTACATCTGGACAAGAAAAACAAAATTTGCATCTACGGAATGGGAGGAATAGAACTAAGCAACAGCATGTGTTTTTCACACATGACTTGGCTATACTAATAGATCACGGACTGACCATGAGTCAACTGTGATGCAGCAGCAAAAAAGGCAAACATAGTTCTAGGAAGAGAAGCATAGAGTCTAGATCACGTGATGTAATTATCCTCATCTACTCCTCCTTGGTCAGGCGTCATCTGGAATACGGTGTCCAGTTCTGGGCACCACATTTTGAAAAAGACATTGAAAAACTGGAGCAAGTTCAGAGAAAAGCTACCAGAATGGTTTAGTGAATCCTGCGTTGAGCAGGGGGTTGGACACGATGACCCTGGAGGTTCCTGCCAACTCTAATATTCTATGAGGAGGACTAACAGAGGGACCAAATAAATGTAAAGTTATGAGAAAAATGATCCAGAATTTTAAAGAAGAGACACATTTTTTCGTTCAGATCTTTTGAAGGTGATCTTGATTTTAGTAGGAACTTCTTTATGTTTATATAGGGCCAGGATAGGATTGACTCCCATCACTTCACCTCCCCTTCCCAACATTACACACCGGCACTTTATCCCGTATATATGTGGCATCAGACCTGGTATTATTATATGGCAGACTTGAATGACAGCCTGATGAAGTAATCTGCACCTTTTAATCTTTTTGCACTTTTTGAGCTGAACCACAAAAATTGGCCTCCTATTGCAGAGAGGTCCCCATTTGTGCAGGTGGGGGTTTCTAAGTAATGCATACATTTAAGGTTTTGTATTCTTTTCCAGGGGAGTTGGTTGGACATACAGAGAGGGTGTCCGGCTTTGCCTTCTCTCAATACTCTGGTCAGTCTCACCTTTGTGCCAGCAGCTCTGATGACGGATCCGTGAAAGTATGGGACACCCAGACGAAGAGTTTAGTAACGGAACACAAGCTCCACCGGGTAAGAACTGATCGTTTGTCCGTGTAAGTAAGTGACCCCTCCATATTCCACCTGGGAGAGCTTTTATGACCTCCCATTCTACGTCCATAGGCATTAAAGGGAACCTGTCACCCCCCCCCCCCAGGGCGTTTTTCAGTTAAAGAGCCACCTTCCGCAGCACTAAGGCTGTGTTCTGACTTCTGACTTTTATAAATAGCTCCTCAAACCTGCATAGGTATGGTGTGTCCCCCTTTGTCAGCCGCCTCCCCCGCCGTCAATCATGCCTCTGCCGTGTGTCTGGGCGCAGCCCACCATCCGTCCATTATGATGCCCTGTGCGTCGCTGCCTCCTCCTGTTTTGAATGCCGGCGCCTCCCCTGTGACAAGAGTTCTCGGGCATGCGCAATGCGCGCTGCACGAGAACCGACATCAGGCTATTGCGCCTATGTGTTGCTGAGGCCCCAGCCCCGCAGTGTGAATACATCATAACACACTGCAGGGCGGGATCTGGGACCTCCACAATGCGCAGGAGCAATAGCCTGATGTCGGTTCTCGGGCTGCGCGCACTGCGCATGCCCGAAAACTCTTGTCACAGCGCAGGCGCCTGCATTCAAAACAGGAGGAGGCATCGACGCACAGGGGCATCATGATGGACGGATGGTGGGCAGCGCCGAGACGCAGGACAGGCATGATGGACGGATGGTAGGCGGCTGATACAGGGGGACACAACATACCTGTGGGACACATTACAGGTATGAGGAGCTATTTATAAAAGTCGATTTCTCCTACGCCTCATTGGGGGACACAGAGACCGTGGGTGTTATGCTGCTTTCCACTAGGAGGACACTAAGTAAACCAGAAAAAAAGTTAACTCCTCCCCTGCAGTATAGACCCTCTTGCTGGATGAGACTTCTCCAGTTCTTGCTTAGTGTCTGTAGGAGGCACTTGGGTCTGGCTTCAGACCCCACCGTTTTTATTTTATTTTTGAATTTTCTGTAAATTTTTATTTTTTAATTAACGGAGTGAAGGGGGCAATGATTCCTTTCTACGGCCCTCTCTCCCCCGAACCAACTACAGGCAAGCACGCGGAGTATACCTCCCCGTACACTTTCCTGCGACGTTTGGGGCTGATTCCTCTGGCAACAATGGCGATGATCCTTACGACCAGTTTCCGGTAATCCACGGATATGAGGGCAGGCGCACAAAATGGAGAAGCCTGGACAGCGCTTCCAAAGGCCCTGAATCAGCCCCATAGCTCTCCATCCCCCTACCAGGGGCGGGCTGGGCCGCGTGGCAGGGAGGCAAATGCCCCCCGGGCCGCTTCCCCAGCAGCTGTGCAGGGCCGGCCGCCTGATGGCCCTGCACAGTGTACTGCGTGCGGCCGTGTCTGCTGTGCTGTGATGTGATGCGACCGGCAGCAGACACACGGCCGCGCACATCACAGTCTGTCTCAGCCGCGGTCTGCGGCTTTAAGCTTATGAGACAGACTGTGCTGTGCACGCATGCGGCGCGATGATGTCATTTTCTCGCGCCGCTCTACAGGCCAGAAGAGGACACGGAGGCCGCGGTGCCGGGAATCAGGATGTGAGTATAAACTTTATTTTTATATGAATGGGCTGTGGGGCTATCATACTGTATATATGGGGGCTGGGGCCATCATACTATATATATATATATATATATATATATATATATATATATATATATATATATATATATATATATATATATATATATATATATATATATATATATATATATGGGGGAAACTGTGGCCACCATACTATAAATATGGGGGAAAACTGCAGCCATTATACTGTATGTATGGGGGGAAACTGCGGCCATCCTACAGTATATATGGGGGGAAACTGCAGCCATCCTACTGCATATATGGGGGGGGAACTCCTACTGCATATATGGGGGGAAACTGCGGCCGTCCTACTGTATATATGGGGGGCAACTGCGGCCGTCCTACTGTATATATGGGGGGCAACTGCGGCCGTCCTACTGTATATATGGGGGGCAACTGCGGCCGTCCTACTGTATATATGGGGGGCAACTGCGGCCGTCCTACTGTATATATGGTGGGCAACTGCGGCCGTCCTACTGTATATACGGTGGGCAACTGCGGCCGTCCTACTGTATATACGGTGGGCAACTGCGGCCGTCCTACTGTATATATGGGGGGCAACTGCGGCCGTCCTACTGTATATATGGGGGGCAACTGCGGCCGTCCTACTGTATATATGGGGGGCAACTGCGGCCGTCCTACTGTATATATGGGGGGCAACTGCGGCCGTCCTACTGTATATATGGTGGGCATCTGCGGCCGTCCTACTGTATATACGGTGGGCAACTGCGGCCGTCCTACTGTATATATGGTGGGCAACTGCGGCCGTCCTACTGTATATATGGTGGGGAACTGCGGCCATCCTACTGTATATATGGTGGGCAACTGCGGCCATCCTACTGTATATATGGTGGGCAACTGCGGCCATCCTACTGTATATATGGTGGGCAACTGCGGCCATCCTACTGTATATATGGTGGGCAACTGCGGCCATCCTACTGTATATATGGTGGGCAACTGCGGCCATCCTACTGTATATATGGTGGGCAACTGCGGCCATCCTACTGTATATATGGTGGGCAACTGCGGCCATCCTACTGTATATATGGTGGGCAACTGCGGCCATCCTACTGTATATATGGTGGGCAACTGCGGCCATCCTACTGTATATATGGTGGGCAACTGCGGCCATCCTACTGTATATATGGTGGGCAACTGCGGCCATCCTACTGTATATATGGTGGGCAACTGCGGCCATCCTACTGTATATATGGTGGGCAACTGCGGCCATCCTACTGTATATATGGTGGGCAACTGCGGCCATCCTACTGTATATATGGTGGGCAACTGCGGCCATCCTACTGTATATATGGTGGGCAACTGCGGCCATCCTACTGTATATATGGTGGGCAACTGCGGCCATCCTACTGTATATATGGTGGGCAACTGCGGCCATCCTACTGTATATATGGTGGGCAACTGCGGCCATCCTACTGTATATATGGTGGGCAACTGCGGCCATCCTACTGTATATATGGGGGGGGAACTGCGGCCATCCTACTGTATATATGGGGGGTAACTGCGGCCATCCTACTGTATATATGGGGGGTAACTGCGGCCATCCTACTGTATATATGGGGGGTATCTGCGGCCATCCTACTGTATATGTGGGGGGGATCTGCGGCCATCCTACTGTATATGTGGGGGGGATCTGCGGCCATCCTACTGTATATGTGGGGGGGATCTGCGGCCATCCTACTGTATATGTGGGGGGGATCTGCGGCCATCCTACTGTATATATGGTGGGGGAAACTGCGGCCATCCTACTGTGTATATGAACGGGCTGAGGGGTCATCATACTGTATATGGGGGCTGGGGCCATCCTATGTATATGGGGTGGAACTGGGACCACCATACTGTATATATGGGGCTGGGGCCATCCTATATACAGTATATGGGAGAACTAGGGCCACCTTATTATATACATGGGGGAACTGGAGCTATTCTACCATATATATAGGAACTGGGGTCATCATATATATGGGGTGAGCTGGGGATATCTTACTGTATATTTGGGGAGAACTGGTGCCTCCATAAAATAAATATATATATATGGGGCTGTGGGACCGGACCATCATACCTTATGTATGAGGGAACTGGGGTCATCATACTATATATATGGGGGAACTGGGACCATCCTACTATATACACGGGGGCCGTCAAACTATTTATTTGGTGCAGTGGGGACCTTTATACTATATATACATGGCAGTGGGGCCATCATACTATACTATTGAAACTAGAAGTTTCCATACACTATATAAAAAGGCACATCTGACCTAAAACGGGAAAGGTTTATTCTGATTTCATGTCAGATAGAGAAAAACATGCAGATTTGTATTTTTATACAGTACGTATATAGTGGATATAAACTTCTCGTTTCAACTGTATATACATGGGGCAGTGGGGATTTCATACTAAATTTAAGGGCAATGAGAACATCTTATTTTATATAGGCGGTATGTAGCCATTTTACTATGTATAAGGGCTTTAGGGACCATCATATTTTGTTTAGTGGTATGTAGGGCCATCATTCTGTATATTCAGAGCTTTGTGGGCACTCAGGTTCCATTATTTTTTTCTTAGGGCTCGGTTCTCCCCCCATATCTCTGTAGTAAGCTCTGTTCTGCTTCTATATCTCTGTAGCAAGCTCCGTTCTGCTCCCATATCTCTATAGTAAGCTCCGTTCTGTTCCCATATCTCTGTAGTAAGCTCCGCTCTTCTCCTATACTTCTGTAGTAAGCTCAGTTCTGCTCCCATATCTCTGTAGTAAGCTCAGTTCTGCTCCCATATCTCTGTAGTAAGCTCAGTTCTGCTCCCATATCTCTGTAGTAAGCTCAGTTCTGCTCCCATATCTCTAGTAAGCTCTGTTCTGCTCCAATATCTCTGTAGTAAGCTCAGTTCTGCTCCCATAGCTCTATAGTAAGCTCCGATCTGCTCCCATATCTCTGTAGTAAGCTCAGTTCTGCTCCCATAGCTCTATAGTAAGCTCCATTTTACTCCTATATTTATGTAGTAAGCTCTGTTCTGCTCCCATATCTCTGTAGTAAGCTCTGTTCTGCTCCCATATCTCTGTAGTAAGCTTGGTTCGGCTCCCATATCTCTTTAGTAAGCTCGGTTCGGCTCCCATATCTCTTTAGTAAGCTTGGTTCGGCTCCCATTTCTCTGTAGTAAGCTTGGTTCGGCTCCCATTTCTCTGTAGTAAGCTTGGTTCGGCTCCCATTTCTTTGTAGTAAGCTCGGTTCGGCTCCCATTTCTTTGTAGTAAGCTCGGTTCGGCTCCCATTTCTCTGTAGTAAGCTTGGTTCGGCTCCCATTTCTCTGTAGTAAGCTTGGTTTGGCTCCCATTTCTTTGTAGTAAGCTCCATCCAGTTAGTTTCCTTAAGCTTGGTTCCGGTCTCATGTCTATGTAGTCAGCTTGCTTCTGTTACAGTATCTATGTAGGCAGCAAACTTGGTTCTGCTTCCATATATATGCAGCTGGCTCCGTTCTGTTCCCATATCTATGTACCACCCTGTTTTGAAAGCCTGTTATCTCTGCTTCTTTAATGCAGCGGCCAGAGATAAGCAGGGCAAAAGCACTGCAACTGGAGGGCCACTGCCTTGTGATTGCCCCCCAGGCTGAAAAGTGCCAGCCCCTGCCCCCTACCATAGGGAGGATCGATTGAGCATGCCCCTGAACTCCTCCAGCTCTGCTACATCAGCCCAGGAGGATGAGAGCCTGCATGGATGGCCTGGACAGCGCTGAGCACTGGAGTTGAGGTATGGGGTCGGGTCCTGTCCCCCGGGAGAAGCGCTGACGCCCCCCATCGCGGCCCCCCCTCGGCTCTAACGCGGGTAGACCCAAAAATGTAGCCCCTCGCTTTTCTGGCCTACTAGGCTGCAATTTGAATAGTGCCGCCTGCGCTATTAGCGCCGCCCCCTCGTCTTGGCGCCTCTCATTCCTTACGAGACACGCAATTCTAATCTCGGGGGCCATGTCTTTTTACTTCTGCCTGCTCTGGACACGAGCTGTGAGGCGAGCATTCTGCCGGATACCGGGTGACATCGCAGGGCCACCGCTATTCCTCCCAGGGGACACAGTACAGGACCGGGTAAGCTGCATCTGCCCTCAGATTAAAGCTTAACCCCTTCCCGGCACATTCCCTGCAGCTGCAGACAGATTCTGTCGTTAACCCTTTCAGGAGCGCTATGTCTCAATCTAAGGAGGCTAAATGGGCTGCTAAAAAGCACACTGCGTTTTTTACCGTGTGTACCACTTGCAAGGCTGCCTTACCCAGTGCACAGACTAATCCGTTATGCATGGACTGCGACCTGGCCTGCACTCAATCGCCCCTCGCCGCCGCTGCTGACGGGCCTCCTGCGTTTAGTCCCTGAGTGGGCTGCGTCTCTGTCACGGTCGGTGGAGTCTCTGACCCAGGCTATATTCTCCCTCCGGGAGGACTCTAAGCCAGAAAGCTTCCTTACCCCCCGAGGAAGGCTCTGGTGTCGGCCGGGAACTGTCCACCAGCAGGGGCTGTACTCGTTCAAGGGATGGTCGGGTCTCTAGGTAGCGGACCCATGACGCGTCCCCTAGTCTCGGTCGCGCCTCAGCATCTGCGACTCCTGTCTCTCACTCTCCCTCTCCTGAGGTTCTCAGTGAGCACGACTCTGAATTCGAATCTGACACGTCAGCCCCTCAGAATCCCCCAACTGATCAAAAGTCGCTTGATTCTCTTATAGAATCAGTCAACAGGATTCTGAAGTTGGATGAGGATAATGTTCCACTCCAGCACATCCTATCTCACTTAAATAACCTGCACACATGCTTGTTTTTCTTATCAGCCATCCGGACTTTAAGGAAAACATAGGGATCGTCCGCATAAGTGGTTCACAGGGCAAAAGTCTACTCAGGCTAAATACCCTTTAGATCCAGACCTAATGAAGGATTATTTACAGTCCCCTCCGGTGGACCCTCCTGTATCGCGTCTTGCTTAGAAAACGCTCTTATCCGTTTCTGAGGGTTCCTCAATCAGAAACCCCTCCGATCGTCAGATTGACTACCTTGCCCGTTCAGTTTTTGAAGCTTCAGGAGCAGTGCTTTTTCCATCTTTCGCGGCAATTTGGGTCACTAAGGCAATGGCCGCTTGGGCAGAAGTCTTGGTTACTTCCTTCCAGGGCACCAATCTTTCTCCGGAGGCAACCACGGTCACCAGGCAGATAATTCACGCAGCGGACTTTGTAGTGGACACCTCTTTTGATGCCGCCAATTGCGCTGCTCAAACTGCCGCTAATGCGGTCTCCATTAGGCCTCTTTCACACTTCCGTTTTTTACAATCAGTCACAATCCGCCAGGTTTTGAAAAAAAACGGATCCTCAAATTTTTTTTGAGGATCCGTTTTTTTCCCATTGACTTGCATTAATGGCGGATTGTGACGGATTGCTGTCCGTTGCATCCGTTTTTTGTGAGGATCCGCCAAAAGTTGCTGTCCGTCACCATCCTCAAAAATTTCAAAACGGAGCTTGTAACGTTTTTTTCTCTGGCGGATCCTGCAAACACTGATTTAACCCGAATTTCTTACTGGGTGCCGGAAAAAAAAAAAAATCTCTCTCTCTCTCTCTCTCTCTCTCTCTCTCTCTCTCTCTCTCTCGCTCTCTCTCGCCAGCGATTCCTTTAAATTTCTTCATTTTCAGGATCCGTCTGAAAACGGATCCTGTGCCATCCGTTCACATCAGTTGAGAACGGATCCGCTTGTCCGCCTTTTTGGCGGATTATAACTGATGCAAAAAACTGAAGTGTGAAAGAGGCCTTAGAAGAACCCTATGACTCCGCGACTGGCGGGCGGATGCAGACCTAACCGCTCTTGGAAACCCAGGCCTAGGGCTTCTGGATCTAGGGGAGCCAGATCTCATAGATACACCCTATGACTTGTTGCGGTATCCGGCGGACACCGACAGAATAGGCGGTCGCCTACTTTCCTTCAGCCACGCCTGGCTCGCATGGACAAGTGGGTCAGGGAGCTGGTGTCCTCCGGATACAAGATAGAGTTTTTCTATCCCCCCCTCCAACTCGCTTTTTCCTTTCCTCTCCCCCCCAAGGGAAAGACAAGAGCCTTCCTTCGGGCTGTTCAGGCTCTGCTAAGGGACGGAGTCATCATTCCAGTCCCTCATCACGAAAGGTTCACAGGATTTTATTCCAACCTTTTTGTGGTCCCAAAAAAGGATGGGACGATGCGACCCATTCTGGATCACAAACTGTTAAATCAGTTTGTCAAGGTACAGCGATTCCGAATGGAATCTCTCCGATCAGTTGTCGCTTCCATGGAAAAAGGAGAGTTCCTAGCATCCATCGATATCAAGGACGCTTACCTTCACATTCCGATCTGCCCGTCTCACCAGCAGTTCCTTCGTTTTGCAATTCACGAGGAACACTTCCAGTTCATTGCCTCGCCCTTCGGACTCGCCACCGCCCCCAGGGTCTTTACCAAGGTCATGGCGGCTGTCATGGCCATTCTGCACTCTCGGGGAGTAGTGGTGTTTCCGTATCTAGACGACCTGCTCATCAAGGGTTCATCCCTTCCAGCCTGCGAGAAATCCGTGGATATAACAATAGATACACTTTCTGGCCTGGGGTGGAAAATAAACTTCGAAAAGTCTTCCCCAACACCAGCTCAGCCGATTTCCTTTTTAGGAATGATCTTGGAAACTTCCCACGGGTTGGTCATTCTCCCTCCAGAAAAGACCCAAGCCTTACAACAGGCAGCGCGGACTCTTTCCCGACCAGTTTCTCACTCCATTCGTTTCAGCATGAGAGTTCTCGGAAAGATGGTGGCTGTGATGGAAGCAGTTCCATTTGCACAGTTCTATCTCTGTCCCTTACAAAATACGTTGCTGTTAGTTTGGGACAAGAACCCGCACTCCCTGGACCGTCGGATCCTTCTGTCCCTGCGGGTCAAGCAAACCCTCAGGTGGTGGACAATGAGGTCCTCCCTGAATCAAGGGAGGTCTTTTCTCCCGGTAAGGTGGTTGATAGTGACCACCGACGCAAGCCTTCTCAGCTGGGGTGCGGTCTTTCGTCACCACACAGCAGAGGGTCGTTGGTCAACCCGAGAGTCGCGTCTCCCCATCAACATTTTGGAGATACGAACAATCAGATTAGCTCTATGGAGTTTCCACCATCTCCTCACGGGTCACCCCATCAGGATCCAATCCGACAACACCACGGCTGTAGCGTATATGAACCGCCAGGGAGGTACCCGGAGCAGGAAGGCCATGTACGAAGTGAGTCACATCCTCCATTGGGCCGAAACCAACCATTCGCCCATCTCAGCAATACATATCCCAGGCGTAGAAAATTGGGCGGCAGATTTTCTCAGTCTCCAAGGCATTGCCTCGGGAGAGTGGTCTCTTCATCCTTGAAGTCTTTCAGCAGATTTGCCGTCTTTGGGGGACTCCGGATGTGAATCTCATGGCCTCAAGACTAAACAGCAAGGTTCCTCGGTTCACTGCCTGATCCATGTGCCATCGGAGCGGACGCTCTAGTTCTGCCATGGCACCGGTTCCGGCTCCTGTACATCTTCCCCCATCTTCCCTTGCTTCCGAGGGTCATCAAGAAGATCAAAGCGGTACCAGTGATCCTAGTTGCGCCAGATTGGCCACGCTGAGCAGGGTATGCAGAACTAATACAACTAGTCGCCGACGTCCCCTGACTACTTCCAGATCGCATGGATCTACTCTCACAGGGCCCGATTTACCACCAGAACTCCGGGGCCCTGTCTTTGACGGCATGGCTGTTGAATCCTGGATTTTAGCACAGGCTAGGTTCTCTTACGACGTGCTTTCCACCATGATTAGTGCTAGGAAACCTGCGTCCATGCGCATCTATCACCGCACCTGGAAAGCCTCCTTTTCGTGGTGCAAGGTTCAGGGTCGATCCCCTCTGGTGTTCTCCATTCCGACCATATTGGGATTCCTTCAATCCGGATTAAAGTCAGGACTTGCGCTTAGCTCGCTCAAGGGCGAAATTTCAGCCTTGTCAGTGCTTTTCCAACGCAAAATTGCCACCAAACTTCAGGTCAAGACGTTCATTCAGGGAGTCTCCCATGTAGCGCCTCCATATAGAAGGCCATTGGAGTCATGGGACCTTAATCTGGTTCTCGGGGCCTTACAAGAGGCTCCTTTCGAACCGCTGCAGGACGTGTCACTGACCGTCCTCTCCTGGAAGGTGGTCTTTCTTGTGGCAATTACGTCAATTAGACGAGTTCCGGAATTGGCGGCCCTGTCCTGCCGTTCTCCGTTCTTGAATTTTCATCAGGACAAGGCAGTTCTCAGGACGTCCCTGTCCTTCCTGCCCAAGGTCGTCTCCTCTTTCCATCTCAATGAGGAAATCGTTTTGCTTTCCTTTTGTACGGCGCCAGTCCATTGCATTGAAAAGGCCCTCCACACCCTGGATGTGGTTAGGGCTCTGAGATGGTACATCTCGCGGACGGCTCCCTTCCGCAAGTCAGATGTCCTGTTCATACTTCCTGAGGGCATAGGAAGGGTCTGGCCGCTTCGAAAGCAATGCTAGCCAGGTGGATTCACTTGGCAATTCAGGAATTCTACCGGGTCAGGAACGCGCCGGTCCCAGCAGGGATTAAGGCGCACTCTACCCGGTCAGTGGGCGCCTCTTGGGCCATTCGGCACCAGGCCTCGGCAGAACAGGTCTGCAAGGCTGCGACTTGGTCCAGTCTGCATACTTTTACCAAACATTACCAAATTCATTCTCAGGCCTCTGCGGATACAGCTCTTGGCAGACGCATCCTGCAATCTGCAGTACCTCAGCATTGACTCCGTGGTACATGGGGTATTAGCAGATGTATGCTCCCCACCCAGGGACTGCTTTAGGGCGTCCCACGGTCTCTGTGTCCACCAGTGAGGCGTAGGAGAAATAGGGATTTTTGTGTACTCCAAGCCATTCATTGGGGGACACAGCACCCACCCTGTTTAGCCAACTGGCTCATTGTAGCATTCTTAGGTTGTGACATAGTTATCGTTATTGTTGACTGTTTAAGCTCCTACTGCTTTTTTCACTGAACTGGAGAAGTCTCATCCAGCGAGAGGGTGTATACTGCAGGGGAGGAGTTAACTTTTTTTCTGGTTTACTTAGTGTCCTCCTAGTGGCAAGCAGCATAACACCAACGGTCTCTGTGTCCCCCAGTGAATGGCTCGGAGAAAAGGATTTTACGGTGAGTACACAAAAATCCCTATATTTCAGCGCTACTAGGGGGTCAGAAAAAGAAGAACCACCTTCACAGAATGCAGGCTTAGTGCTGCTGAAGGTGGTTCTTTTACTTAAAAACGCCCTGGGGGGTGACAGGTTCCCTTTTATTATGGAGTAGTTCCCTTTTCACCTGTAATGGCTTGCAATCTTCCGGGAAGGTTTTTTTTTTTTTTTTCCATTTTAAGATTTTGGAGGGGTCTGTGGGAATTTTTGCGTTTTCATTCAGAAGAGCATTTGTGAGGACAGATCCTGATGTTGGGGGAGAGGCCGCGCTCACAATCTTCGCTCTAGGTCATCCCAAAGGTGTTGGATGGAGTTAAGGTTGCAAAACAATTAGTGACCGGTCATATTCTTCCACCAAACTCCCCCGACCATGTCTTTATGGAACTGAGACATAGTCATGGGGACAGAAAAAGGGTTTTCCCAAAACTGTTCCTACATTGTGAAAGCTACAATTGTCCACAATGTCTTGTTCTGAAATATTAAGATTTCCCTTCACTGGAATTAAAGTGCCGATCACCGAAAACAAGCCCAGAGCATTATGCCTTCGCCATCAAACTTTTCAGCAGGCACAATGTAATCAGGCGGATAACGTTCTCCTGGCATTCACTAAACTGAGACTCGTCCGTCAGACGCCAGATAGAGAAGTGTGATCCGTCGCTGCACTGAACATATTTACTCTCCTCCAGAGTCCAGTAGTGGTGACTCAGTGAGTTCTGCCATCAGCCATTCCACCACGTTGGTAAAGGCAGACTGCATGGCAGCGGGCCGAGGTTATACACCGGGAAGGCAAGGGGCCAGATGTTATACACCGGGGTGAGGAGGGTGGGCATTATACACTGGGGGCAAGGGGTATGATGTTACACACCGGGGGCACATGGACCAGATATATAATATCCATCCTCCTCACATCGGTTTATATGGGCCGGATGTTATATACCAGGGTGGGGAGGGTGGATACTATAGACCGGGGGCTCTGGTACCGGATGTTATAGATATATTTTGGGTGCTGCACTACTTGGTTTACCATCTCAGCATGTAAAGGAGTCATCTATAGACCCCATTTGCCTAAAGACTGCCAAATCCACTTATTAAGATGGGGTCGGCACCCCTTCTGATGTGTATGGGGGTCTCCCATTTCAAAGGCCCGATCCTTTTTGTTTTCTGGGCAGATAAGCCGTCATCAGTGCACCTGCATATATCTATAATCCCAGGACTCTGGAAAAGGTGTAACACTTTTGTGTCTGCTTTCTTACAGAACACGATCTCTTCTCTCCACTGGTCTCCACTGGTGAAGGACTTGCTGGTAACCGGAGACGAGAAGGGCATAGTGGTTTGCTTTTGGTGTAACCGTAATGATGGGCAGCAGTTTTTTCCAGAACCAAGGACTATTTTCTGCTTGTCCTGTGCACCGCACCAAGAAGATCTAGTGGCAATAGGGTGAGCAGCTCAGAAAAATCTTGAAGGCTTGGGCTACGCAGCGACTTTGGCCTACTCTTCCTGGCTCATAGAGGTGGATCCGTCCCAATCAGCATCCTCTAAGATGCCCATATCTCCTACTAGGGTGGTTAACCTGAGTAGCACATGCTCTCAGAGAGTCTGTGATGTCTTTACAAGTTACTATACTGACTCACATAATTATCATAAAATTGCCCACCTTCCCCAGGTACAAGGACGGCATGATTGTCATCATAGACATCAGCCGTAGAGGAGACGTCACCCACCGATTGCGGGGACACGATGATGAGATTCATTGCCTGGCATGGTGCCCACATCCCCGAGAGGAAGACCTGTATCAGAAGCAGGAGGAATCGCAAGGTACGTAAATGACCTCACCTGCGAAATGCCCAGTCCAGGTATTCATAGCACTTCTACTGTACACAGGGTGCTATGGAAGCACAGTGCAGCAGGATTTAAAGGGGATTTTTTATTGATTCAATCTCCTTTTTATTAATTTTATTTACGTCATTAGAAGAGAAATAATGCATGTGTTGTGTGTTTCTTGTTTTGTTTTTATCCATTTTTATGCTTTAGTTTAATTAATTTTGTTTTTATTAAGTTTTCTCTGGGGGCGGCCATATTGGAGACACACATTCTTTCCTTTTATAGTTTATAGATACAATACAGGGTGTGTGTGATTTATGGTTACTGCAGTTAATGAGAACTATAGGGGTTTTTGATCCTTGCGATATTGATGACCTATCCTAATGCCCGGGAAACCCCTTTTAATTGTTATAGAAATGTAATTATTCAATTCTCCCGGAGTTGATGGATTTCAGCCCCCCAAAGTGTCTTCAGCTGGATGAACACGTTAAGTTCATGTCGACTGATCGTACTGGTTTAATCAAGACTGGCAAAATATCTGATTTGTGGGGGCATTACAGGTTTTGCACCCTGAATGTCAGATCGAGGGAAAGGAAGAAGGATCAGTCATGTTGGAGCTCAGCCTTCATCTGCAAGTCAGTTTGTCTTATTTAGGCTTCACTTGTCTTTCATTTGAAAAAAAGGGTCCACACTTTATCCATAACAGCGCCACTCTGGCAATTAGGCTAGGCCTGGTATTGCAGCTTAGATTCTTTGTGGTGCTTGCTGGCCCCTTTATTCAGCAGAATCTGGGGTCAGACCTCCACAGATAAAATGATCCTCCCATTTTAGTCTAAAGTCTATATCCAACTTAAGTGACCCCTGTTGTTTCTTCTCTACCCCCCCCCCCCCACACACACACACACACACACACACACTTTTTTGACCCTTCCAGCACTCCGTCAGCCGGATCGTATGATCTAAGACTTGAATTGTACTCCATGAATGTTAATATAAGGCAGAACAAGGGAATTTTTACCTGCACGGCCGTATATGAATATTTCAGGCCAGCGGTCCAGCAGTCCTTTTAAATCTGTTAGTCTCTTTGTTAGAAATGCTAAAAAAGAATGGACGATATATACGAGTGCTTTAATAATCCAGAAAACACGCCGCTCTTCACCTCTGTGGCGCCGCTTCTCTCCGTGCTGGTTTTGATATGGATTTTATGTTGCTTTTCATCAGGCGAAGAACCGAATGCAACCAATGGCGATCTCCTGCCGGAGTCTGAGAATAAGGGCTGCTACCTGGCCTCAGGCAGCAAAGATCAGACCATCCGGATCTGGAGTTCCTCCACAGGCAAAGGTAGGAGACCCGCAGGTTTACTTCTTATCATGCTGGTTGAGTACATCCGGTGCTTCACCATCTTAATATTGATGGCGAAGTTCTTTGGAGTTTCACATCTTCATATTGCAGTTTTATATCCCCCATCAGTGTGGACAATTTTGAATAATTTTATTAAAATGACATATTATTAATATTGTCTTTTATATAACCTCCATGGCTAAAAGGGGCATCTGAAGTCCTGTATGGACGCTCTGCTGACATTTTTTTCCCCTAGGGCTAGGCCCTTATTGGAAGGTTGCCTGTTCTACCCTGTGACGATCTCCCGATGCAGCGATTCTCCTGCTTCCTGTGACGTCATATCGACATAGCTGCTCCTTCTCTTCTGGTGGAGCGATTCTCCTGCTTCCTATGATGTGATATCAATAGAGCAGTTACTTCTCTTCAGAACGAACTGCTCTGTTGATATCATGTCACAGGAAGCAGGAGAATCATTCCACCAGAAGAGAAGGAGCTGCTCTGTTGATATCGCGTCACAAGAAGCAGGAGAATCAATTCACTAGAAGAGAATGAACTGCTCTGTCAATATCGCGTCATACGAAGCAGTAGAATCATTCCACCAGAAGAGAAGGAACTTCTCTGTCGATATTGAGTAACAGCAAGCAGGAGAATCGATCCACCAGAAGAAAAGGAACTGCTCTGTCGATATTGCATCACAGGAAGCAGGGGAATCGATCCACCAGAAGAAAAGGAACTGCTCTGTCGATATTGTGTCACAGGAAGCAGGGGAATTGCTCCACCAGAATAGAAGGAACTGCTCTGTAGATGTGACGTCACAGAAAGAGGGACAACTGCTGTCAGGAGCGGTCTGGACTGGGAGAGATCATTGCAGGGCAGCATTGCCAGGTAGTACTATCTGCCGATAAGGGCTTAGCCCCATAGAGGTAAAAAAGTTCTGAACAACCCCTTTTGGTGGATGTTGGCTGTCTACGGCCACTTTTATTGTAGCTCATCCCTTTTTAAAATGGGTATTCCCATCTCATGAAGTGATGATATATCGCTAGGATTTGCCTTTTCTTTCTGATTAGTGATGATCAGACTGCCCTTTTCACCAATGAAGGGGTGGCCACGTTGATCAGCATTGTTGCCCCCTCACAATTCATCATACCTCCTTACCAACACTCCTAGACCACCCAATTGTGCAGGGAACTGTAGATGACTCCATTAATTTAATTCTCATAATCAGTAGGGTTCTTGTGATAAGCCATCACCTTATGATCGATGGCGATCTCCTTTCTAGGACACGACGGATGCTGGGAATGAAGGTGCTGCAGCGTCGATTTAGCACTGTGACCCCTTTACAATATACCTCCTTATCGGCACTCCTCTACCATCCATTTTTGCAGCGAACTACAGCTGACCCCTTTAATTTCATGCTCAGATTTGCAGGGGTCTCATATTTTTCTGATCTTGAGATATGTCATCACTTTATTAGATTGGGACACCCTACTCTATTCTGGATTGCTTACAGAAAGATGTGATTGATGGCCGCAGCGTTACTTCATACATTTTTAGATTTTTATATACTACAAATTTATAATTTTCTTTTCCCCCTAAGGCGTTACAACTCTGAAGTTGCCATACCTGAAGAGGCGAGGAGGAGGTATGGATCCTACGGTGAAGGAACGCTTATGGTTGACCGTCCACTGGCCTCTTGGGCATCCGACCCAAATAGTATCCAGCTGCTTTGGGTTAGTGATGAGTTCAACACAACCATGTAATAGTACCCCAGAAGCTGCATCTCAGAGCTCGCAATAACTTGCTTTTTAGCGTTCCCCATTGATAAACCTCTGTCGAAAGAAATGTACATACTGCTCACATTGGGCAAAGTTGTGCCACTTCGGTGCCAACAGTTGAGCTGCAGTCATCTCTCTCATTCAGCTAATCCGGTGGAATTCAGTATACGTAAGGGGGTATATGTATTTTGTGTCCTGTGTAACAATGTCGTCCGTTGTCTCCGCAGGGGCGAGCTGCTTCTGTGGGATTTAACTAGGAGTGGAAAGCAGAAATGGAGCCTCCTGGGCTCCTCGGAAGGGCAAAACCATTCCCGAATTGTGTTCAACCTTTGCTCTCTAGTCACAGAGGAGGGGAAGGAGCTGCTTCTGTCGACATCTATGGATCGGGATGTGAGTATTGTTCATGTGATGTTAAAAGGCGCCACTCATTTGAAGTGGCGCCTATGACATTGCATCTTACATTCCGAAATGGTGCCACTAATCCTTTTCTAATGACCACAATACCTGTCAGTCGGGCACACGATTAGTAGACGTGACTTAATCGTCTCCTTTTTAATGAGTTTTTGGCTATAATACCGCTATAGAGTTTCTTTACTGTTACTTACTACCGTGCACTCGGGCCGTCTTCTCCGCATAGGTGAAATGTTGGGACTTGGGCTCCCTGTCTTGCTGTTGGTCGTTGAGCTCGCTCGGAGGCTTTGTGTACAGCCTGGCGTTCTCCCCAGTGGCCTCGGGATGTCTGGCGGTCGGAGTGGGAGACGGTATGATTCGTGTCTGGAACTCCCTGTCTGTCGTTAATACGTACGATGTGAAGACGCTGTGGCAAGGGATCAGATCTAAAGTGACTGCGGTAAAAATTGGTGGAGAGTCTCTTGAGGACTAAATAGGATTGTATTCATTTGCCTATATGGGATTTTCTCACTTGACCCTTTGCTCTCCGCAGCTCTCCTGGCATCCAACTAAAGAAGCCACTTTAGCCTTTGGGACGGACGATGGAAAAGTTGGGATTTATGATGTCTTTTCCACCAAGTAAGACCTATAACGTTGACATCCGAGTATTTTCTTTTCCTGGCAGATATCAGAAAGCAATACCTAAGTCTTTCCTTGACATATCAAAGGGTATGTTTCATCCTCTTGTTTTTTTTTTTTTTTGGTTTTTTTTTCTTCCAAGAGCTCAGCGCTCGCTCCTCTGTCGGCTTCCTTCTTGCTGGAAGGGATGGTGCACTGCCGATCGCTGACCAGAGGCATTATGGCGGGCGCCGCTGACCCAATTTGCTCTTTTAGTTGCTGCTATATGAGGCCGTGCTGCCTTGGAAGAGCACATGGGCACTAAAGCTGGTTGGATCTAGCACTTAAAAGCTCTACGCTCTTCGCCTAGGAGACCAGCCACCTGTGATAGACTATGGAGGTGGCCGGTAACCTTGAAAATGGGCTGTAAAGCATAGAATTAAAAATACCTCTAATTTTGAGCAAGGAGAGGATTTTTAGTTTTTTACAAGCACTTTGCTCTTCAAACCTTACCTTTTAAATAGGAAAAATAAAGTTGTTTTTTTTTTATGTCCATTTCATGCTTTTTCTTGCCTTTTTGAAGACCCCCTCAGATTTCCAGTACTTACCATAAGAAGACTGTGTATTCCATGTCCTGGGGTCCTCCGTTGCCCCCGTTTTCGTTCGGTAAGATATAGTTTGTCTGTTTTCTACCTGTGAATAAATAAGGCAGCACTGGGGTCAGTTTTTTGAAATTTCTACCTGTGAATAGCACAAACTACAGAAATAAACTCTACTTTTTTGTGTTTGTGTGTGTTTTTCCACCAGGTGCTGAAGGGGACCGGCCTCCATTCACCCTGTATAGTTGTGGTGGAGAGGGGATTATTTTCCAGCACAACCCTTGGAAATTAACTATGGAGGCCCAAGATATTAACAAACTCATCCGAGACACAAATGACATTAAAGTAAGTTTGTCTTTCTGCATGGGTTTGTACTAACAATATCGGGACACTTTCTGTGCGTGCGGACTCTAAAAATGCATAAAGAGAGACCTGTTAATCATGCGGAGCCAGCGGGGACTAGTCATCCTGGTCGCCTCGACCCTAGCCCCTGATTTACAGCATATATTGTAACGTATGTATTTGCGATAATGGAGCCTGCCGGCACATGGGTCAATATGAATCATTTGACATGTCCCCATTAAGCTGGTCATCCAGGGCGAAACATGCTGATTACTCTAGGCTAGACAGCCAGGTTACAGGGGTTTGGGCCACATTGTGTACTAATTTACTTTTTCTGAATTTTTCAGCACAAGTTACCGCCACATACGGAATTAAGTTGGAAACCAGACTGCCAACATTTAGCTATTGGTAATGAAGATGGGTACGTAATCTCCCATAATTAAGATCTACCGTAGCAAAGCCATTGGTGGCCGTGGAGATGTGGCTTTAAACTTTTCTCCACCACGGCCAATTTTAATTTCTCCTCCCCCACAATTTTTTTTTTTTTTTTTTAATTTTTCCGTCTTCATAGCCATACGAGGACTTGTTTATTTTTTTATTTTTTTTTGGAGGACGAGTTTTGAAAAATATTATAAGTGCTGTGAAATAAAAATACAATTCTGTCATTGTTTTTTGCGTTTGTACACACAGAAAAAAAAAATATATATATATATATATATATATATATATATATATATATAATGTCTTGCAAAAGTATTGGGCCCCCTGGAACTTTTCAACCTTTTCCCACATATCATGCTTCAAACATAAAGATACCAAATGTAATTTTTTGGTGAAGATTCAACAAGTGGGACACGATTGTGAAGTTGAGCGAAATTTATTGGTTATTTTAAATTTTTGTGGAAATTCAAAAACTGAAAAGTGGGGCATGCAATATTATTCGGCCCCTTTACTTTCAGTCACGAAACTCACTCCAGAAGTTCATTGTGGATCTCTGAATGATCCAATGTTGTCCTAAATGACTAATAATGATAAATATAATCCACCTGTGTGTAATCAAGTCTCTGTATAAATGCACCTGCTTTATGATAGTCTCAGGGTTCTGTTTGAAGCACAGAGAGCATCATGAAGACCAAGGAACACAACAGGCAGGTCCGTGATACTGTTGTGGAGAAGTTTAAAGCCGGATTTGGATACAAAATCATTTCCAAAACTTTAAACATCCCAAGAGGCACTGTGCAAGCGATCATATTGAAATGGAAGGAGTGTCATACCACTGCAATTCTACCAAGACCCGGCCGTCCCTCTAAACTTTCATCTCAGACAAGCAGAAGACTGATCAGAGATGCAGCCAAGAGGCCCATGATCACTCTGGATGAACTGCAGAGATCTACAGCTGAGGTGGGACAGTCTGTCCATAGGACAACAATCAGTTGTACACTGCACAAGAGTGGCAAGAAGAAAGCCATTTCTCAAAGATATCCATAAAAATTGTTGTTTAAAGTTTGCAACAAGACACCTGAGAGACACACCAAACATGTGGAAGAAGGTGCTCTGGTCATATGAAACCAAAATCGAACATTTTGGCAACAATGCCAAGCGATATGTTTGGCGTAAAGGCAACACAGCTCATCACCCTGAACACACCATCCCCACTGTCAAACATGGTGGTGGCAACATCATGGTTTGGGCCTGCTTTTCTTCAGTAGGGACAAGGAAGATGGTTAAAATTGATGAGATGATGGATGGAACCAAATACAGGACCATTCTTGAAGAAAACCTGTTGGAGTCTGCAAAAGACCTGAGACTGGGACGGAGATTTGTCTTCCAACAAGACAATGATCCCAAACATAAAGCAAAAGCTACAATGGAATGGTTCACAAATAAACATATCCAGGTGTTAGAATGGCCAAGTCAGAGTCCAGACCTGAATCCAATCGAGAATCTGTGGAAAGAGCTGAAAACTGCTGTTCAGAAACGATCTCCATCCAACCTCACTGAGCTCGAGCTGTTTGCCAAGGAAGAATGGGCAAGAATTTCAGTCTCTCGATGTACAAAACTGATAGAGACATACCCCAAGCGACTTGCAGCTGTAATCGCAGCAAAAGGTGGCGCAACAAAGTATTAAGCTAAAGGGGCTGAATAATATTGCACGCCCCACTTTTCAATTTTTGAATTTTCACAAAAATTTAAAATAACCAATAAATTTCTTTCAACTTTACAATTGTGTCCCACTTGTTCTTGATTCTTCACCAAAAATTTACATTTGGTATCTTTATGTTTGAAGCATGATATGTGGGAAAAGGTTGAAAAGTTCCAGGGAGCCGAATACTTTCGCTAGGCACTGTATGTATATAATATAGTGATTTAAAAAAGTTCAGAACTTTAAAAATAATTTATTGTGTTGCCATTTTCTGAGACTGGCAACTTATTTTCCATCAAAGGTGCTGTGTTAGGACTTGTGTTTTGCTAGTGACCTTTAGTTTTTATTGCTATATTTTTGCGGTTTATATGATGTTTTAATTAATTTTATATATATTTTTTTTTTTGGAGGGTGATGCAGCAACCCCAAAAAAATAGCAATTCTGGCTGTTCCCATTTTTTACTGCGTACCATATTTAGATTTGTCACCATCTGGGTTCCAATGGATGCATGAATTGGTGCACCTCTGGGATTGTGCCATTGAAATGCTGTCAGAGACGAAGGCTACACATCAGTCATTAGCTCTGGACGCTGCTATTAGCCGCAGATGCTGGCTGTATAACACATCCAGCACCCACAGCCAGGGCGAATCTGCCAGCACAGGACCCCATTTTTCATGCTGGCTTCTCATTCCGGCTCATGGAGAAGAATCCCTGCGATGTCCCTGTGCCCACGTCCGTGTCTGTGAGTGTGGGCTGCTTATATCATCCTTTTTCTTTTTTGTGTATTTGCAGGAGTGTTGAGATTTTTCGGGCTCCACATCTTCAGCTGATCTGCACCATTCAACAGCATCATAAAATTGTCAATGCCCTACGCTGGCACCATGACCACTGCGAGGATCCCACCCTAAGCTTCCTCCTGGCATCGGGGTCCAATAATGCTGTGATCTATGTACATAACCTAAAGGGAGCGCTAGGTGAGGTGCTTTAGTGTAAATGTAGTTTACAGTGGGTACGTAAAGTATTCAGACCCCTTTAAATTTTTCACTCTTTGTTTCATTGCAGCCATTTGGTAAATTCAAAAAAAAAGTTCATTTTTTTCTCATTAATGTACACTCTGCACCCCATCTTGACTGGGAAAAAAAAACAGAAATGTAGAAATTTTTGCAAATTTATTAAAAAAGAAAAACTGAAATATCACATGGTCATAAGTATTCAGACCCTTTGCTCAGACACTCTTATTTAAGTCACATGCTGTCCATTTCCTTGTGATCCTCCTTGAGATGGTTCTACTCCTTCATTGGAGTCCAGCTGTGTTTAATAACACTGATAGGACTTGATTTGTAAAGGCGCACACCTGTCTATGTAAGACCTCACAGCTCACTGTGCATGTCAGACCAAACGAGAATCATGAGGTCAAAGGAACTGGCCAAGGAGCTCAGAGACTGAATTGTGGCAAGGCACGGATCTGGCCAAGATTAGAAAAGAATTTCTGCAGTGCTCAAGGTTCCTAAGAGCACAGTGGCCTCCAAAATTCTTAAATCGAAGAAGTTTGGGACCACGAGAAGTCTTCCTAGACCTGGCCGTCCAGCCAAACTGAGCAATCGTGGGAGAAGAGCCTTGGTGAGAGAGGTAAAGGGCAACCCCAAGATCACTGTGGCTGAGCTCCACAGATGCAGTAGGAAGAAGGGAGAAAGTTCCACAAAGTCAACTATCACTGCAGCCCTCCATCAGTCGGGCCTTTATGGCAGAGTGGCCTGACGGAAGCCTCTCCTCAGTGCCAGACATATGAAAACCTGCATAGAGTTTGCTAAAAAACACATGAAGGACTCCCAGACTATGAGAAATAAGATTCTCTGGTCTGATGAGATGAAGATGGAACTTCTTGGTGATAATTCTAAGCGGTATGTGTGGAGAAAACCAGGCACTGCTCATCACCTGCCCAATACAATCCCAAGAGTGAAACGTGGTGGCAGCATCATGCTATGGGGGTATTTTTCAGCTGCAGGGACAGGACGACTGCAATTGAAGGAAACATGAATGCGGCAAAGTACAGAGATATCCAGGATGAAAACTTCTTCCAGAGTTCTCTGGACCTCAGACTTGGCTGAAGGTTCACCTTCCAACAAGACAATGACCCAAAGCACACAGCTAAAATAACAAAGGAGTGACTTCAGAACAACTCTGTGACCATACTTGACTGGCCCAACCAGAGCCCAGACCTAAACCCAATTGAGCATCTCCGGAGAGACCTGAAAATGGCTGTCCACCAACGTTCACCATCCAACCTGACGGAACTGGAGAGGATCTGCAAGGAAGAATGTGGCAGAGGATCCCCAAATCCAGGTCTGAAAAACTTGTTGCATCATTCCCAAGAAGACTCATGGCTGTACTTGCTCAAAAGGTGCTTCTACTCAATACTGAGCAAAGGGTCTGAATACTTATGACCATGTGATATTTGTTTTTCTTTTTCAATAAATTTATAAAAGTTTCTACATTTCTGTTTTTTTCAGTCAAGATGGGGTGCAGAGCGTACATTTATGAGAAAAAAAATATATATTTTTTTTTAATTTACCAAATGGCTGCAATGAAACAAAGAGTGAAAAATTTAAAGGGGTCTGAATACTTTCCATACCCACTCTGTATCTGTTTATCTTAAAGGGATATTCCCCTCTTCGGGATTAACTACTAAGAGGTCCCTGCCACCAGAGATGAGGCCACAAAAACAACCAGAGTCCTTAGTGGACGGACCTCATCATGCTTTCTGCTTATCAGAAGAGGGATCCTGTACTGCAACAATGAGACAGTAATATGAGAAGATTCATGGAATTGTAATCATTTGATTTAAAGGGGTTGTCCGCTGCTTGGACAACCTCTTTTCTCGTTCGCCTTATTGGGGGGACACAGAGACCTTGGGTGTATGCTGCTGCCACTAGGAGGCTGACACTATGCACAAAAAAAGATAGCTCCTCCTCCGCAGTGTACACCCCACCGACCGGCAGAGAATTCCTCAGTTTAGCTTAGTGTCAGTAGGAGGTGGACACGGGTCTTTTATTAGACCCATATCTACCTCGTCGTGCGTCGTTCCTTTTCAGGTTCTACGGAGGGATACAGAGTGAAAAGTCACATCTGTACTCCCACATGGAGTCTGCAAGTACGGCGTGTACTGCCACCCCGTATCCTTGCAGTTCTCAGCGGCAGGACCAGCCAGACGGACACCGACACCAAGACGTGCCAGCGACTCCAGGGGTCCTTGTCGCCAGTCTCCCTCCCACTCGCCTACCAGAGCCTGTCGGTTGGATGAGACGCAAGACTTCTTCAGACAGGTAACGGATCGTGGATGGGTGAGTATTAGGCCCCGGCTTCATATTTATTTACCTGGCTGCCCATTCCCGACGGTCACCTCTTCAATGGTCACAGGGGTAGGCGCTGCGGTCGCTTGCAGTCGCCACAAGGCTATAGGCAGCTCAATGTTGCTGGGCATCCCCCCCCCTTCCCTCCCCCCTTTCTGGGTACAGGGAGCACAGGGTTTTTTCCCATTGGGAGCGACTTGCGACTGCGGCGTCCCACTTTTTCGGACCTCCGCGCCGACCCCCTGCTGACAGGCGGCCGCCGCAACTAATTTAGGCCCCGGCTTCAGTTCGGGCCTACCGCTGCGTCGCGGCCACGCCCCCCGCCCCTTTCTTCTAAGCGGGCTTCTCTCCCGCTCTTCCCAGGCCCTCCCACCGCCTGTCCTTCACCTGCCCAGCCTGTTATTGACTAGAGGGCGGTGAATCGTTAACCCTGCGTGGTGCTCCGCCCTCCCTCCTCTCCTAAGGCGCGCTTTTTCTCAGGACGGCGCCATTTTCCCAGCCTGCTAGCCGGGCACCAGCTCCTCACTGGACAGCATCTTCTCCAGCTGGTTTTTTTTTTCAGGAGGTCTGTCGGCCGGATTTCGCTCTGACCTGCATCCACTGACAGGTCGCAGAGCATCGCTTCTAGGGACACCGGACCGTGAGTAGCTCTGCACTGCAGACTGACCCTTCTCCGCCCTCTGTCCCCCAACCTTCCGGCATTACCTCAGCTTTTCACTATGTCTAAGTCTGATCGTACCCGCTCTACCGCCCCCCCCTGCACTTTAGTCAAGTACTTTGCATGTTCTTCGTGCAATCGCAAACTT
The DNA here is from genome assembly GCF_039654945.1 of Dendrobates tinctorius. Classification (NCBI taxonomy): domain Eukaryota; kingdom Metazoa; phylum Chordata; class Amphibia; order Anura; family Dendrobatidae; genus Dendrobates; species Dendrobates tinctorius. The sequence goes on from NW_027361688.1 coordinate 23,354,498, forward strand.
CCCTCAGGCCAGTCCACTCCCCTCTGCCTGGATTGTAGCAATCCAATTCAGCCTGACGCCGTCCAGGAGCCATCTGCGGCCCCAGGTGAGAGTGAGCCCCCCATGCCTGGCTGGGCCTCCTCGCTATCTCAATCAGTGGCAGACCTCACCAGGGTGTCTCAGTCCCTGGTGGCCGTTCTTGATAAGTTGCCCCTGGACTCTTCAGCAGGGCCAAGCAGGTCCCAAATTGTTCCATCTGAATCAGCCAGCGGTAGTCGCAAAAGACCCAGGCAAGATTCCCAGCCGGAATCCTCTCCTAGTCCCATCTCACCGCATAGCCCTTCTCACCAGTCTCCCTCTCGGGCCTCCTCTCCCGAGTCAGGGGAAGCGCTTTCGGACAGGTCATCTGAGGGGATTTTAGAGCTGAATTCAGACCAGGATGCAAGCATGAAGGTCACAGTGCAGGACCTCATTGCTGCGATCCATCATACCTTCGATATTGCTGACTCCCCTGCGAAATCCTCAGATCAGGAGGTTTCGTTCAGACGGGCAGAAACTCCCTCCAGGGTTTTTCCTTTCCATTCCCAGTTTGGGAAAATTTTTACCAAGGAAAGAGAGGATCCGACCAGACGCTTTCAAAGAGGAAAACGTCTCGGAATACTCTACCCATTTGCTAAGGAGCTCACGGACAACTGGTCGGCCTCTCCCTCGGTCGATCCGCCCGTGTCCAGGCTATCCAATAACACGGTTCTCCCGCTTTCAGGCGTGGCGTCCCTAAAGGATTCTAATGACAGGATTATAGAATCCCTGGCGAAGTCTGCCTTTGAAGCGGCTTCAGCGGCGGTGTGTCCAATCTTTGCTTCATCCTGGACAGAAAAGACCATAGCCACGTGGGCAGACGACCTTCGGCAGGGCATCTTAGATAAGGCGCAACCGGAGCATTTGGCCAATCTCGCCAATCAGATCTCCCATGCTGGGGACTATCTTCTCTCCGCTTCCTTGGAAGCTGCATCCTGTGCAGTTCAGGCGTCAAGCAACGTTATTGCAATTCGACGTACACTTTGGCTAAAGGCATGGCAAGCGGACTTGTCTTCTAAAAAGTCCCTCACTAACCTACCTTTTCAGGGGGTGCGCCTCTTTGGGTCCCAATTGGACCAGATTATTAAGGACGCCACCGGAGGCACGAGTTCACTCCTCCCTCAGTCCAAGCCTCGCAGACCCCCACTAAGGCGTCAGTTTCGACCCTTTCGGACTTTCCGCCGTTTCAATACGGCGGACAACTCCTCCAGCCAACAGAGACCGCAGGCTCGCCAGGAGAGAAGGAAAGTTTCCTTCAGACCCACTCCTTCCTGGCGACCCCACTCCTCCCAGGGCAGACCGTCCAGATCTAGATCTGGACGGTCTACTTCAGCATGACTATCATCGGGCACGCGAAGGGCCTTTCCAATTGGGAGGTCGACTTCTTTCCTTCAGGGACGTTTGGCTGGCCGCCGTGGAGGACGCCTGGGTCAGGGAGGTCGTATCCTCAGGATACAAGATAGAGTTCGTCTCTCTCCCACGGGATCGTTTCTTCGAATCCCGGCCTCCAAAGGATCCAGCCTTGATCCCGGGGTTCTCTACAGCTATCACCGCTCTCCTCAGTTCCGGGGTGATTGTGCCCGTTCCCGAATCGGAGCGCTTCACGGGGTTCTACTCGAACCTGTTTGTAGTGCCGAAAAAAGACGGCGCAGTTCGACCCATCTTGGATCTCAAGCTGCTCAACAAGAGGGTCCGCCTTCGCCACTTCCGCATGGAGTCGCTTCGCTCGGTCATCGCCTCCATGGAGGAGCAGGAATTCATGTGCTCAATAGACATCCAAGATGCCTATTTACATGTTCCAATTTTCTCCGGACATCAGAAGTTCCTGCGCTTTGCGATTCGACAGCACCAATACCAGTTTGTCGCACTGCCCTTCGGTCTTGCCACCGCTCCCAGAGTCTTCACGAAGATCATGGCTGCGTTGATGGCTTTGTTGAGAGTCAGAGGCCTCGTTCTTTTCCCGTACCTAGACGATATTCTGATCAAGGCTCCCTCATTCCAACAGGCTCACCAAAGTTTGTCAATCGTCCTGAACACTCTTTCCAATTTCGGGTGGATCGTCAACAGGAAAAAGTCCTGTCTGGTTCCTACCCAACACCTGGTCTTTCTAGGTCTTCTGTTCGACACTCGTCGGTCAAGGGTCTTTCTCCCACAAGAAAAGATTCTCTCTCTGCAGCAGGAAGTACGATCGCTGCAGACCTCGCGATTCCCATCCCTCCGTACAGCCATGAGGGTCCTGGGAAAGATGGTCGCGGCGATAGAGGCAGTTCCCTTTGCCCAATTTCACGCCAGGCCTCTCCAGCAGGCCTTTCTGTCGAAGTGGACCAGGTCGCCTCGGTCCCTGGATCGCCCTGTCCATCTTTCTTACCGGATCAAGCGGTCTCTCAACTGGTGGTTGTCGTCACCTCTCATTCTATCGGGTCGATCCTTCCTTCCCATTCACTGGCAGATAGTAACCACAGATGCCAGTCTCCTCGGTTGGGGTGCTGTGTTCCGCAACCACACTGTTCAGGGTCAATGGTCGGATCGGGAATCAGCGCTACCGATCAACGTTCTGGAGATTCGAGCGATCCATCTTGCTCTGGTCCACTGGGAAAGGCTCCTCAAAGGACTGCCGGTACGGATTCAGACAGACAACGCCACAGCGGTGGCATATGTCAACCGCCAAGGGGGAACACGGAGTGTTTCAGCCCTGGCGGAGGTGTCCAAGTTTCTTCGTTGGGCGGAGATTTCCGTCCCGACAATTTCCGCGGTTCACATTCCTGGCGTAGACAACTGGGCCGCCGATTTTCTCAGCCGCGAGGGTCTCGCGGCGGGAGAATGGTCCCTACATCCGGAAGTGTTTCATCTGCTCTGCCTTCGGTGGGGAACCCCGGATGTAGACCTCATGGTGTCTCGCCTCAACAGGAAAGTCCCACAATTCGTGTCCAGGTCTCGGGACCCTCTGGCAGTGGGCGCCGACGCCCTGGCCGTTCCTTGGTCCCAGTTCGAACTTCCCTACCTGTTCCCTCCTCTGCCTCTTCTTCCCAAGCTGTTGAAGAAGATCAAGGCAGAAGGACTTCCGGTCATTCTCATCGCCCCGAATTGGCCCAGAAGGTCTTGGTTCGCGGACATTGTCAACCTTCTCGCGGACGCCCCCTGGAAGCTTCCAGACAGAACAGATCTGCTGTCTCAGGGTCCGATTTGCCACCCCAATTCTCGGCCGCTCAATTTAACGGCGTGGCTGTTGAGACCGAGGTTCTGAAACGAGCAGGATTTTCCGACCACGTAATTCAGACCATGATCCGAGCCAGAAAGCCATCATCTTCCAAGATTTACTACCGTACTTGGAAGGCCTATTTCACTTGGTGTGAGACCAATGACGTCGCGCCCATGTCCTTTTCGCTCCCTTCAGTCCTAGCGTTTCTTCAGGCAGGATTGGATGCGGGGCTTGCCCTCAGTTCCCTGAAGGGTCAAGTTTCGGCGCTGTCCATTCTGTTTCAGAAAACGTTGGCTTCCCGTCCTCAGGTTAAGACCTTTCTTCAGGGCGTGGCTCACACGGTCCCGCCGTACCGGGCGCCCGTGGATCCATGGGATCTTAATCTGGTTCTTGAGGTTCTGCAAGGTCCGCCCTTTGAACCCCTCAGGGATATTTCCCTTTCTCTCCTTTCTTGGAAGGTAGCCTTTCTGGTGGCCATCACCTCCGTCCGGCGCGTGTCGGAATTGGCAGCTCTTTCTGGTGGCCATCACCTCCGTCCGGCGCGTGTCGGAATTGGCAGCTCTTTCGTGCCGCTCTCCCTTTCTGGTTCTCCACCAGGATAAGGTAGTTCTGCGGCCTCCGCCCTCGTTCCTTCCGAAGGTGGTGTCCTCGTTTCACCTCAACGAGGATATCGTGCTCCCGTCCTTTTGTCCGAATCCAACTCATCCCCGAGAGCGGTCCTTGAACAAGCTGGACCTGGTTAGGGCGGTAAGAGTCTATCTGTCTAGGACGACTTCCTTGCGAAAGACAGAGTCTCTTTTCATTATCCCTGATGGAGCGCGGAAAGGTCACCCGGCGTCAAAAGCCACCATTGCTCGCTGGATCAGATCGGCTATCCTGGAAGCCTACCGTGTTAAGCGTCGCGGAGGCCCCCCCGGGAATCAGGGCCCACTCTACTCGAGCAGTGGGTGCCTCCTGGGCGGTGCGCCACAGAGCTTCCGCACTGCAGCTTTGCAAAGCTGCAACATGGTCATCGGTTCACACGTTTGTGAAATTCTACAGAGTCCACACCTACGCTTCGGCGGACGCCAGCCTAGGTAGACGGATTCTGCAGGCCGCGGTGGTGAGTCCGCTGGCCTGATGGAAGTTTGTTTCCCACCCCAGGGACTGCTTTGGGACGTCCCAAGGTCTCTGTGTCCCCCAATAAGGCGAACGAGAAAACAGGATTTTTGGGTTGCTTACCGTAAAATCTGTTTCTCGGAGCCTTCATTGGGGGACACAGCACCCTCCCATGTTTTACAGCTCCTGTTCTTACTTTGGTTGAATGGTTACAGTTGAGTTGTTTATGTTGTCAACCTATTCTGTTACTTCTCCTACTGCTTTCTCACTAACTGAGGAATTCTCTGCCGGTCGGTGGGGTGTACACTGCGGAGGAGGAGCTATCTTTTTTTGTGCATAGTGTCAGCCTCCTAGTGGCAGCAGCATACACCCAAGGTCTCTGTGTCCCCCAATGAAGGCTCCGAGAAACAGATTTTACGGTAAGCAACCCAAAAATCCTGTTTTTTAATGTCTGAATAAATTAAGAGAAGGTTCTACTCAAGTATATTTTAATCAATAGATGTTGGAACAATAATCAGTTCTACAATTGGATTTAAGAAAAATGTTCCTGTGCTGAGAGACCCCTATAAATGTGCCCCTACCATCTACTGTGTAATGGCTGTGTTTAAACATGCAGAGCTGCTCCAGCTCACGGTCAATGCATAACACTTGTCCTGACCAGGGGGAATTATAAGTCACTTATGATAAATTAGTATACAGATGAAACATCAGGGGCCAACAGCTGCTGCTTATTGAAGTAACACATTTCCCTGTCTGTTTCATCACAGGAACAAGTATTTCTGCACCTTATCTCCAGCCCTCTGAGCTCATCATAAATCAAGTCAGTGACATAGGATCTCAAGTGGCCGTTGAGGCTATGTCACTAACTTAATTTATGATGAGCTCAGACAGAAGGCTGGAGACGCGGCAAAAATTTGCTTCTGTGATAAAAATACGCAGAGAAATGTATTACCTCTAGCTGCGAGCCCCTGCTGTTTCATCTGTATACTCACTTTTCATAAATGACTTATGCTCCCCCCTGGCCAGGAGCTGTGTAATGTTTCAACCATGAGCTGGAGTAGCTCTGTATGGTCAGACACAGCCATAACACAGTACACAGCAGGGACACATTTATAAGATTATCTCAGCACAGGAACATTTTTTTTAGCACATCCAATTGTGAAAATTATTTTCTCCTACGCCTCATTGGGGGACACGGAGACCGTGGGTGTTATGCTGCTTGCCACTAGGAGGACACTAAGCACAGAAAAAAGTTAACTCCTCCCCTGCAGTATACACCCTCTCGCTGGCTGGGAATTCCCCAGTTCTTGCTTAGTTGAGGTATGGGGTCGGGTCCTGCCCCCGGGAGAAGCGCTGACTTAGCGTCAGTGGCGGCGCACCAGCGCCCCATCGCCCCATCGCGGCCCCCCGCGCGCTCAGCATTTTCAGATGGCCCCAGAAATTTAGTCCCCGGCTTTCCCCGGCCTGCTAGGCCGCAATTTCAATAGCGCCACCCACTAGCGCCACCCCCGGCGCCTACCGCGGGTAGGCCAAAAATTGAGCCCCCTGCTTTTCCGGCCTACTAGGCCGCAATTTGAATAGCGCCGCCCGCGCTATTGCGGCCGCCCCACTCCTCTTGGCGCCTCTTGCTCCTAACGAGATGAGCAATTTTAATCTCGGGGGCCATGTCTGTTACCTCTGCTGCAGTTAACCCTTGCAGGAGCAGCCGAATACCGGGCGACGCCACAGGGCCACTGTTTTTCCTCCCGGGGGACATAACACAGGACCAAGGGTAAGCTGCATCTGCCCTCAGATTAAAGCTTAACCACTTCCCGGCACATTCTCTGCAGCCAGTCTCTGCCGTTAACCCTTTCTGGAGCGCTATGCATCTCTCGAACGAGACTAAATGGGCTGTTAAGAAATACACAGCGTTTTTAACCGTGTGTACCACTTGCAAGTCTGCCCTACCCAGTGCACAATCTAATCCGTCATGCACGGACCGCACGGCCTGCGCCCCGACCTGCGCTCCAACGCCCCTCGCAGCGACTGCTGACGGGCTTCCTGCGCCTGGTACCCCTGAGGCTGCGCCCTGTCACGGTCGGTGGAGTCTCTGACCCAGGCTATTCTCCCTCCGGGAGGACTATTTAAGTCAGGAGCCATACTTGTCCAAGGGATGGTCAGTTATCTGGAAAAGTGGACACATGGTGCGTTCCCTAGTCACGTTCGCGCTTCAGCATCAGCGACTCCTGTCTCTCGCTCGCCTCTCCTGAGGTTCACAGCGAGCATGCCTCTGAATTCGTATCTGACGGGTCAACCCCTCAGAATCCCCCAACTGATCAAGAGTCGCTCGATTCTCTTATAGAATCAGTCAACAGGATTCTGTAGTTGGACGAGGAAATTATTCCCGCTCCAACACTCCGTCTCATCTATGGAACAAGCGTGTGCGCTGTTATTTACCAGCGTCCAGTAACATAGGGATTGGCCACATAAGTGGCTCTCTGGGCAAAAGTATACTCTGGCTAAATACTCCAGACCTATTGAAGGATTGATTACAGTTCCCTCCGGTGAACCTTCCTGTACCGCGTCTTGCTTCTAAAGCGCTCCTATCTGTTTTCTGGAGGTGCCTCAGTCAGAAATCCCTCCGATCGTCAAAATTGACTACCTGCCGGTCAATATTTGGAAGCTTCAGGAGCGGCTTTTTCTACATCCTTCGTGGCAGTTAGGTCACCAAGGCAATGGCCGCTTGGGCAGAAGTCCTGATTATTTCATTCCAGGGCACCAATCTTCTCCGCAGGCAACCACTGTCGCCAGCCAAGATGATTCACGCAGCGGTCTTTGTAGTAGATGCTACTTTTGATACCGCCAATTGCGCGACTCAATCTGCCCCTAATGCGATCTCCAATAGAAGAGCCCCAGGGCTCCGCGGCTGGTGGTGGGCGCATGCCACATCGAAAAGATCGTTGACTTCCCCCCCCCCCCTCCCTTTCAACAAGGTTGTCCTTTGAAGAGAGACTAGACCAGCTCATTTCTGATTTTACCAGGGGGAGAAAGTAAATTCCTTCCTCAGTAAAAGGGGCTGTTCGGCTGTTTCGCAACCAACAGCCGACACGTTTTCGATCTTCTCGCATCATACGGACCTGACCGTTCTTGGAAACCCAGGCCTAGGGATTCTGGATCTGTGGGAGCCAGATCTCATAGATCTACCCAATGACTGCAATTGGGTCAGGAAGCTGGTGTTCTTCGGATACAATATAGAATTTCTTCTCCCCCTTCAACCCAGGGGTTTTACTTTCCTTTTCCCCCAAGAGAAAGACAAGAGTCTTCCTTCGGGCTGTTCAGGCTCTGCTAAAGGATGGAGTCATCATTCCGGTCCCCCTTCACGAAAGGTTTAGGATTTTTTATTCAGACCTTTTTTTGTGGTTCCAAAGGAGGACGGGACGATGCGACCCATTCTGGATCTCAAATTGTTAGATCAGTTTCTCAAAGTACGGTGATTCCGAATGGAAGCTCTCCCATCAGTTGTCGTTTCTATGGGAAAGGGGAGAGTTCCTAGCATCCACCCTTACCTTCACGTTCCGATCTGCCCGTCCCTTCAGGAGTTCCTGCGTTTTGCAACTCACGAGAAACATTTCCAGTTCTTGGCTTGTCCTTCGGACTCGCCACCGCTCCCAGGGTTTTTACCAAGGTCATGGCGGCTGTCATGGCCATTCTTCACTCTCCAAGAGTGGTAGTGTTACCGTATCTGGATGCCCTGCTCATCAAGGATCCGTCCCTTCCAGCCCGTGAGGAATCTGTGGATAACAGTAGATACGCTTTCTCGCCTAAGGTGGAAGACTGTGAACGGTCTTTCCCAGGACCGGCTCGCACTTCCCGTGATTTCACCACCCTCCCTCAGAGAGACCCAAGCCTTATATCAAGCAGCGTGGTCTCTTTTTCGACCAGTTTCTCACTCCATCCGTTTCACCATGGGAGTTCTCGGAAGCATGGTGACAGAGATGGAAGCAGTTCCGTTTTCCACCGTTCCACCTCCGTCCTTTACAGCATGCGTTGCTGTTAGCTTGGAACGAGAACCCGTTCTCCCCGGATCGTCGGATTCCTCTGTCCCTGCGGGACAGGCAAGCCCTCAGGTGGTGGACACTGAGGTCCTCCCTGAATCAAGGGAGGTCTTTACCCCCACTAACATGGTTGGTAGTAACCACCGACGCAAGTCTCCTCAGCTGGGGTGCGGTCTCTCGTCGCCACACGGCACAGGGTCATTGGTCAACCCGAGAGTCACGTCTCCCCATTAACATTTGGTGACATGAACGAACAATCACATTAGCTCTACGGCGTTTCCACCTCACCCCATCGGGTCTCAATCCGACAACATCACGGTTGTAGCGTATATCAACCACCAGGGAGGAACCCGGGATAGGATGGCCAAGCACGAAGTGAGTTACATCGTCTATGGGGCCGAGACCAGCCATTCGCCCATCTCAGCAAGCCACATCCAGGGCTTGGAAAATTGGGAGGCAGATTTTCTCAGTCACCAATGCATTGCCTCGGGGAAGTGATCTCTTCATCTGGAAATCTTTCAGCAGATTTGTCTTTGTTGAGGGACCCCGGATGTGGATCTCATGGCCTCAAGACTGAACAACAAGGTTCCTTGGTTCGTTTCCCGATCGCGCGATACATGCGCCATCGGAGCGGACGCTCTAGTTCTGCCATGGCACTGTTTCCGGCTCCGGTACATCTTCCCCCCTCTTCCCTTGCTTCCGAGGGTCATCAAGAAGACCAGAGCGGAGGGAGTACCAGTGATCCTAGTCGCGCCAGATTGGCCGCGCCGAGCATGGTATGCAGAACTAATACAACTGGTTGCCGACGTCCCCTGGCAACTTTCAGATCGTATGGACCTACTCTTGCAGGGCCTGATTTACCACCAGAGCTCCGAGGCCCGGTCTTTGACGGAGTGGTCGTTAAATCCTGTTTTTTAACTCAGGCTGGATTCTCTCACGTCGTGATCTCCACCATGATTGGTGCTAGGAAGCCGGTGGTCATGCGCATATATCACCGCACCTGGACAAACTTCTTTTTCGTGGGCAAGGTTCATGGTCAATCACCTCGTATTTTCCATTCAGGCCATATTGGAATCCCTTCAATCTGTATTTAGATCAGGGCTCGTGCTTTGCTTGTTCAAAGGCAAAATTTCGGCCTTGTCAGTGCTTTCCCAATTTTCCACCAGGCTTCAAGTCAAGACGTTCATTCAAAGAGTTTTCCATGTTACGTCTCCTTATAGAAAGCCACTCATGGAGCCTTCCTTTTCGGACTGCTACAGGACGTGCCACTGACCATCCTCTCTTGGAAGGTGGTCTTTCTAGTGGCAACTACGTCAATCAGATGAGTTTCGAAATTGTCAGTCCTGTCCTGCCGTTCTCCTTTTCTGCATTTTCATCAGGAAAAGGTAGATCTCAGGATGTCCCCGTCCTTCGTGCCCAAGGTCCTCTCCTGTTTCCAACTCAACGAGGAATTTGTTTTGCCTTCCTTTTGTTCCGGCACTAGTCCATCGCATCGAGAAGACTCCACACCCTGGATGTGGTTAGGGCGCCGAGACTGTACACCTCGCGGATGGTTCCCTTCCACAAGTCAGATGCCCTGTTCATGCTCCCAGAGGGGCATAGGAAAGGTCTAGTCGCGTCATAAGCAACGCTAACAAGGTAGATTCGCTTGGCGATTCAGGAATCCTACCGTGTCAGAATCGCGCCTGTCCCAGCTGGGATTAAGGCGCACTCTACCCGGTCAGTGGGCGCCTCTTCACCCATTCGGCACCAGGCCTCGGCCGACGAGGTCTGCAAGGCTGCGACTTTGTCCAGTCTGCATACTTTTTACAAGAAATTACGAAATTCATTCTCAGGCCTCTCCGCGAGGCTGCGACTTGGTCCAGTTTGCCTACCTTTACAAACATTGCCTAATTCATTCTCAGGCTTCTGCGGATGCAGCTCTCGGCAGACGCAGCCTGCAATTGGCAGTACCACAGTGTTAACTCAGTGGTACATGGGGTGTTAGCAGAAATATCCTCCCCACCCAGGGACTGCTTCAGGATGTCCAACGGTCTCTGTGTCCCCCATTGAGGCGTAGGAGAAATAGGGATTTTTGTGTACTCACCGTCAAATCCTTTTCTCCAAGCCAATCATTGGGGGACACAGCACCCACCCTGTGTGGCCTATTGGCTCACTGTAGCATTTTTAGGTTTTGACAGAGTTATGATTGTCATTATTTTAATACTCCTACTGCTTTTTTCACCGAACTGGGGAATTCCCAGCCAGCGAGAGGGTGTATACTGCAGGGGAGGAGTTAACTTTTTTCTGTGTTTACTTAGTGTCCTCCTAGTGGCAAGCAGAATAACACCCACGGTCTCTGTGTCCCCCAATGATTGGCTCGGAGAAAAGGATTTTACGGTGAGTACACAAAAATCCCTATATTCGAAGCTGTATTCATTAAAATGTAGTTTGTTCTTGAGACAACCCCCTTTTATGTTGTGTTGCTACAGAGAACTCTGCTGAAGATCCAGTCACCATCACAGATCCTTTTCGGACCCTGTCAGGACACACTGCTAAGATCACAAGTCTGTCTTGGAGCCCTCATCATGATGCCAGGCTGGTATCTGCCAGCTACGACGGCACCTCTCAAGTAAGAAGAATTAGGGGATAATTATTCTCGTTCCTTTTGGTGTTCCCAATATATTTCACACTGGAACACGGTGAGCCGTCATCCATGCAGCCTTGTGACTTGTCACATACGGTGGTGATGCCACTGTTGGCATCATCTGCTGTTAGTGGCAACCTGCCACCATGGTCATGGTACATGGACAAGATGAGCAAGTTGACACCATGTTCTTCAGTACACAGTGGACATGTTTTGCTGGAATAGACAAAGATGTTAAAGGGGTTTTTCCACTTCTAGGATATTGATGGCCTATTCTTCATTTCTGGTCTATGAGGGTCCAAAATCCCACCAATTAGACCTTCTCGGTGCTGCAGCTCAGATCACATACTCTTAAATAGTACCTGGAAACAGCCATTAAAGGGGTATTCCCATCTCCTAGATCCTATCCCAATATGTAGTAGGTGTAATAATAATAATAATAGCAAATTCCGCCATTTAGAAATGTAGTATAGGTTTTCTGATTCTCTATGTCTCTTTCCTCATGTGCAGGACCTTAGGTATCTGTGGTTACGACCACTGATATAGTGAGAGCTAGTTGTCATAACCATGGATACCTAAGGTCCTGCACCTGAGGACAGAGACATAGTGAATCAGAAAAACTATACTACATCTCTAATTGGAGGTGTTTGATAATAGTATTATTATTACACCTACTACATATTGGGATAGGATCTTGGAGATGGGAATACCCCTTTTAAGTAAAAAAAAAAAAAAAAAGATCCAGAAAGATGGAGAACCCTGTTTGTATCAGTCTGTAAATTCTCCCCTATTCATACAATAGGGAACAATGTACTGATCTCTAGGGTGTTTGACCGCTGGGACCCTTACAGGTTGTTCCTAGCCCCATTCTTGGGATCAGTTGGACTACATTAATCAGTACATACATTACCTCCTTTGGTATGGATATGACCCCCCTAGTGGCCATATTCTTGTACTGTAATACATGCGGCAAACAACTCCCTCCCATAGAAATCAAGGCTACCTATATACCTTATAAAGCGGCCTTTTCTTAAAATGGTATTTCCATCATATAAAGATATACCGTCGCTTTATGACCGGTGTCAATTGTCACTATGTTTCCTACTCTACAGAATCTGCCGGGAATTTTTGCCTGCCCCATTAACGTGAATGCAGCTTCCTACACGACCGGGTGGTCCAAAGATTGGACCACCACTGATCATGAAGTGATGAAAGAACATAATAATATAGACTTGGCGCTCGCTCACAAAACCACATAGCAGCTGTAGTTTATGGTCTGTGCTACAGCTGCAACTCTGCCCGACCAATGGTCTACTGACCCAAATTAATAGCATCATATATAACTGCGAGGTTGTTGGTTCAAATTAGAAGACGAAGAATTGTGCCGGTAACCACAAAGTATGGTCGTGTGAATAAGCTCTTACACTTCCTGTCCTGCACAGATGACTTTCAACAGTTTCATAATCTTCACAGTCTGGTGACAGTAAACTACCGTACTCAGAATTCACCATTCACTATTGGTGACATTACAGCTCACTTCCTCCCACTTCCTGCACAGGCCACAGAGCATGTCCACAAGACTCTTCCATTGAAGTCAGTGAATCGTCTCCAGTTGTCAGGTTTCTGGTGTAAAACATATCTCTAAATGCTGTTATAAACAACTGGGGCAAGATGGCCGCTCTCCGTAATAAAAAATATATATATACAGTACAGACCAAAAGTTTGGACACACCTTCTCATTCAAAGAGTTTTCTTTATTTTCATGACTATGAAAATTATAGATTCACTCTGAAGGCATCAAAACTATGAATTAACACATGTGGAATTATATAATTAACAAAAAAGTGTGAAACAACTGAAAATATGTCTTATATTCTAGGTTCTTCAAAGTAGCCGCCTTTTGCTTTGATTACTACTTTGCACACTCTTGGCATTCTCTTGATGAGCTTCAAGAGGTAGTCACCGGAAATGGTCTTCCAACAGTCTTGAAGGAGTTCCCAGAGATGCTTAGCACTTGTTGGCCCTTTTGCCTTCACGCTGCAGTCCACCTCACCCCAAACCATCTCGATTGGGTTCAGGTCTGGTGACTGTGGAGGCCAGGTCATCTGGCGTAGCACCCCATCACTCTCCTTCTTGGTCAAATAGCCCTTACACAGCCTGGAGGTGTGTTTGGGGTCATTGTCCTGTTGAAAAATAAATGATGGTCCAATTAAACGCAAACCGGATGGAATAGCATGCCGCTGCAAGATGCTGTGGTAGCCATGCTGGTTCAGTATGCCTTCAGTTTTGAATAAATCCCCAACAGTGTCACCAGTAAAGCACCCCCACATCATCACACCTCCTCCTCCATGCTTCACGGTGGGAACCAGGCATGTAGAGTCCATCCGTTCACCTTTTCTGCGTCGCACAAAGACACGGTGGTTGGAACCAAAGATCTCAAATTTGGACTCATCAGACCAAAGCACAGATTTCAACTGGTCTAATGTCCATTCCTTGTGTTCTTTAGCCCAAACAAGTCTCTTCTGCATGTTGCCTAGCCTTAGCAGTGGTTTCCTAGCAGCTATTTTACCATGAAGGCCTGCTGCACAAAGTCTCCTCTTAACAGTTGTTGTAGAGATGTGTCTGCTGCTAGAACTCTGTGTGGCATTGACCTGGTCTCTAATCTGAGCTGCTGTTAACCTGCGATTTCTGAGGCTGGTGACTCGGATGAACTTATCCTCCGCAGCAGAGGTGACTCTTGGTCTTCCTTTCCTGGGACGGTCCTCATGTGAGCCAGTTTCTTTGTAGCGCTTGATGGTTTATGCCACTGCACTTGGGGACACTTTCAAAGTTTTCCCAATTTTTCGGACTGACTGACCTTCATTTCTTAAAGTAATGATGGCCACTCGTTTTTCTTTACTTAGCTGCTTTTTTCTTGCCATAATACAAATTCTAACAGTCTATTCAGTAGGACTATCAGCTGTGTATCCACCAGACTTCTGCACAACACAACTGATGGTCCCAACCCCATTTATAAGGCAAGAAATCCCACTTATTAAACCTGACAGGGCACACCTATGAAGCAAGGCTGTGGAGTCGGTATAAAATGGACCGACTCCGACTCCTAAAATTATATAGTAAATTGGGTACAATAGTTCAATGCAGAATGTGCTGAATATTTTTTCATAGGCATTTGGGAAAGTTATGAAATGTCCTATAAATGGCTGTTCTATTCCTGATCTAAGGCTACAATCACACACAGCGTTTTTCCTGTGTTTTTTGAGGAAACGTTTTTCAGCTGCAAAAGCAGATCAGCTTTTTAAAAGAACCGCATCACCTGAAAGGTTTCTGAGCTCATAGATAATGTTTTCAATAGCAAAAGCACATTAGAAATCTGCTCTATCTATCCATCCATTTATCCATATCTGTCTATCCATATCTTATCTGTACCAAAAAGAATGAAAGCCGTGTAGCACACAGACTAACACTCCTTTTTTTTTTTTTAGCACCAGTCAGATACACCTCATAGCTGCCCAAAAGGACGCCCAGGACAGGCATTGCTCGTCTTTAGTAACACATCAACATCAACTGATAGTTGGAATAAATAGACTGCATTCACCACATCTTAAGGTGCAGGCTTTATTTTCAAGTGTAGGGGTGTGTAGTATAAGGTTCTACAGCAGCTGAGGTCTGCAGTATGAGATTCTGCGGAACAGTATGAAGTTCTGCCCCCCCCCTAGTTTTGATCCTGGCTAAAACCGTTTCTTACAGATATGATGAACCCTCAGGTAACCCTAAATGAAGGTCAATGGACACAGGTGGCTGAATTGAAGGAATTGCTTAATCACCTATTTACTGTGACTAAAAAATTACAAGCTGAGGATTTAACTCCTGGCATTTTCATAAGGGAGTGGAAGAACTTGCTATTTTGCCTGTCCCAAAGAGGAGATTTAATCGCAGATGGCATTTCTGCTTCAATGAAACAGAGAGAGACACAGCTATTGGAAAATAAAATTTTCTGGCAGCTGTTTATGTGGACCCAAGTCATCGTATATTGCTTGATGATCAACAGCTTACTAAAGGAAAAGAAGCTCTGACTGAGGTAGCAGTTAGGATGAGTGGCCTACAAGAGGACTGCCAGGTGCAAGAGGACTTGGGTCCTGACCGTGCTACTGCTGCCATATCTTCATCCTCATCAGATGAGGAGTTTGACTTTGACAAGTATTTGGATGACATGGAGCAGGCAAAGCGTTGCTGCAAGGAAAAAGATTTCACTCTGTCTCCTATAGCAAGCAGATTGACCATATTTCAGCAAAATGTTTCACTTGCTCTCAAAGAAAAAGAAAAATTCAACCGTTCATCAAAACTGACTGTGTATGAGGCAATTCCTTCACACCCTGACATTGTTAGAGATGTTCCCATGTGGTTACGGCTTTGCCTCCAACCCAAGTTAGTGTAGAGAGGTTGTTCTCTAGCCTTAAAATTATTAGGTGAGATGTGAGGTCATCTATGAAGGAGGATCTGA
Organism: Dendrobates tinctorius; assembly: GCF_039654945.1. Taxonomy (NCBI): domain Eukaryota; kingdom Metazoa; phylum Chordata; class Amphibia; order Anura; family Dendrobatidae; genus Dendrobates; species Dendrobates tinctorius. The sequence continues at coordinate 23,370,016 of NW_027361688.1, forward strand.
TGGAGGCAATTCTATTTCTTAGGACAAATTCATAGACTGCACAAATGTTATTTAGTATGTTTTTGTTGAAAACTTTTTTTTGCCACTTACATAGTTTATTACATAGTGTTATACACTCACTGGCCACTTTATTAGGTACACCTGTCCAACTGTGTGTTAAGACTTAATTTCTAATCAGCCAATCACATGGCGGCAACTCAGTGCATTTAGGCATGTAGACATGGTCAAGACAATCTCCTGCAGTTCAAACCGAGCATCAGTATGGGGAAAAAAGGTGATTTGAGTGCCTTTGAACGTGGCATGATTGTTGGTGCCAGAAGGGCTGGTCTGAGTTTTTCAGAAACTGCTGATCTACTGGGATTTTCACGCACAACCATCTCTAGGGTTTACAGAGAATGGTCCGAAAAAAAAAAAAATCCAGTGAGCGGCAGTTCTGTGGCCGGAAATGCCTTGTTGATGCCAGAGGTCAGAGGAGAATGGGCAGACTGGTTCGAGCTGATAGAAAGGCAACAGTGACTCAAATTGCCACCCGTTACAACCAAGGTAGGCAGAAGAGCATCTCTGAACGCACAGTGCGTCGAACTTTGAGGCAGATGGGCTACAGCAGCAGAAGACCACACTGGGTACCACTCCTCTCAGCTAAGAACAGGAAACTGAGGCTACAATTTGCACAAGCTCATCGAAATTGGACAGTAGAAGATTGGAAAAACGTTGCCTGGTCTGATGAGTCTCGATTTCTGCTGCGACATTCGGATGGTAGGGTCAGAATTTGGCGTAAACAACATGAAAGCATGGATCCATCCTGCCTTGTATCAACGGTTCAGGCTGGTGGTGGTGGTGTCATGGTGTGGGGAATTTTTTCTTGGCACTCTTTGGGCCCCTTGGTACCAATTGAGCATCGTTGCAACGCCACAGCCTACCTGAGTATTGTTGCTGACCATGTCCATCCCTTTATGACCACAATGTACCCAACATCTGATGGCTACTTTCAGCAGGATAATGCGCCATGTCATAAAGCTCGAATCATCTCAGATTGGTTTCTTGAACATGACAATGAGTTCACTGTACTCAAATGGCCTCCTCAGTCACCAGATCTCAATCCAATAGAGCATCTTTGGGATGTGGTGGAACGGGAGATTCGCATCAGGGATGTGCAGCCGACAAATCTGCGCCAACTGTGTGATGCCATCATGTCAATATGGTCCAAAATCTCTGAGGAATGCTTCCAGCACCTTGTTGAATCTCTGCCACGAAGAATTGAGGCAGTTCTGAAGGCAAAAGGGGGTCCAACCCGTTACTAGCATGGTGTACCTAATAAAGTGGCCAGTGAGTGTATATACACTGTATATATGTATGTGTGTGTATATATATGTATATATATGTAATCGATATTACATAGTGTATTTCATATTTACAATTTATTACAGTTTTTTGTGTTCTAAAGTTGTATTCCAATAAATAGATATGTTCTATCTAAATGTCTTGATTATTGTATCATAAAAATGATTAAATGTCTGACGTTCACATTGTACTCCAATAAATTTTTCACTTAAATATAAGCAATATATGTTGGAGTCGGTGGAAGGGAAATTGAGGAGTCTGAGTCGCAGGTTTGGCTTACCGACTTCACAGCCCTGCTATGAAGTGAAAACCATTTCCGGTGACTACCTCTTGAAGCTCATCAAGAGAATGGCAAGAGTGTGCAAAGCAGTAATCAAAGCAAAAGGCGGCTACTTTGAAGAACCTAGAATATAAGACATATTTTCAGTTGTTTCACACTTTTTTGTTAATTATATAATTCCACATGTGTTAATTCATAGTTTTGATGCCTTCAGAATGAATCTACAATTTTCATAGTCATGAAAATAAAGAAAACTCTTTGAATGAGAAGGTGTGTCCAAACTTTTGGTCTGTACTGTGTGTGTGTGTGTGTGTGTGTGTGTGTGTGTGTGTGTGTGTGTGTGTGTGTATATATATATATATATATATATATATATATATATATTTGGAAAATAAAAACAGTTTAGGAAAAAAGAATCACTGGTTTGAATTATTTAAAAAAATAAATCCTCGGCCTCGCGCTCCTCCACCGTTTACACGTCACTTATTTCAAGGTTAATGAGTCCATGTTTCCATTTCAGGTTTGGGATGTGCTCCAAGAAGAGCCGATCAGTAACTATCGGGGACACAAGGGGCGATTGCTGTGTGTGCAGTGGTCTCCAGTGGAGGGCGACATGGTGTGGACGGGGGCAGACGACTTCTGTTTACACAATTGGTCCATATCAAAGCAGGAGCACAGCCGACCCCCCAAAGGTCAGTTCTGACTTTTTTTTTTTTAAGGGGCATTCATTTAGAGCAGGGGTCCCCAACCTGTAGTTCGGGAGCCACATGTGGCTCGCCATCTCATGAATTGTGGCTCGTGTCTGTCTGCCAGCTTGTTGCTTTATCTCCAGGTCTAGCAAAGAGCTATGAAGAGCACATCTCAAAATGGTGAATTTTGTGAATAGTCTGGCACAGAAGAGCAGATCTGGATGCACATATACTGGTCTTAGGGGTTTTGTTGTGAATTCTCTCTCTGGCTTCCCTCTGGTGATTACTGAAGGTAGTGGAGCTGGTCAGATTGACAGAGGGGTTGCGAGTTCTCTTTCTGGGCTCCCTCTGGTGGTTACTGGAGGTAGTGGAGCTGATCTGATTGACAGAGGCTTGCCACCTGATAATAAGGAGGATGATTGGAGATCTGGGGTTTCAGATTGGGATTTAAGACAGCCGACTCCCTCTATCCCTGCTGGTGATTTTCATCCTGTGCCTTCTGAGGTCTGATGTCTCCTGCTCTGTCCCTGCATGGTTCAGCTAAGTGGTTCATTTGCTATTCTGTTTGCATTTGATCTGGTTTTGTCTATCTCTGCTTTGTGTGGGTCAGCTAGCACTGGCTGGGCTGAATCACCGCCTATATGTTGCTGTTTGTGCCAGTTTGTTTTGTCCCCTGTTATATTGGTCTCTTTTTGCTTTGTTTTCAGAATATACAGGAGTGCTGATAAAGTGGGCGAAGTCGTGCGACTTCAGTGTTTTTTGTGCATCAGACGTGTTGGACTTTTTACAGGGTTTTTTGCATGATTGCAGACAGTGTCTTTCCTGTCTAGGCAGTGTGAGCCCCATCGTTTGCTCAGTCTATTTTCCTGCCTGCGTATGTGTTTTCATCTTGTCTCACCGACAATATATGTTTGGGGCTATCTATTCCTTTGGGGTCTGCTCCGGGGCAGTTTAGATTTCCCCTTTCTTGCTTTAAGCTTAGTTAGCTCTCCGGCTGTGCCGAGGCGTCTAGGATCATCGTAGGAACGGTCCACGGCTACTGCTAGTTGTGTGGATAGGATCAGGGGTCTGCAATCCGCTTAGTTACCAACCTCTCTGGTTTTCTGTGGCTTAGGGTACCGTTACACTTAGCGATGCACCAGCGATCCCGACAACGATACGGATCGCTGGTGCATCGCTAAGTGGTCGCTAGTGAGCTGCCACACAGGCAGATCTCACCAGCGACATAGCAGGGGTCGGAGGTCGCTACTTACCTGTCAGACGCGGCGATCCTGATGTCCTCCCGCCCGCGTCCACGCGTCGCTTGTCGGCGCCACAGGAAGCCCAGCAGGAAGCGCCCGACGAGAAATGGTCCAGGACCTTCTCGCGCGATCAGGAGGTAAGTATCAGACATAGCGATATCGCTAGCAATATTGCTAAAACGTCACAAAGAACAGTGACGTTACAGCGATATTGCTAGCGATATCGCTATGTGTAACGGGGGCTTTAGCCTGGGCCTGTTATCCTCCTCAGTGACCCATTCATAACAGGGTTTAGAGATAATTTAAGGATGGTGTGCTGGAGACAGGATGATACTACTGGTCAGAGGAGGTGCTTGAAGCTGGATACCACAGTCTGGTGGGAGTGCATGATGGGAGAATACTGAAGGGGGGATCTTGGTATACTGCTTTTGTGGAAAAGTTTTGGCTATCATTATACCCATAATAGGGGCTTTGGTTGCCACTAATGTGAGGGAGTGTGGGAGCCGGATGTGGCGTGCGACCATCTCTCAAAGCTGAACATGACTCGCCACCCTCTCTCAGAGCTGGATTTGGCTCGCGACCCTCTCTCAGAGCTGGATGTGGCTTGCCACCCTCTCTCAGAGCTGGATGTGGCTCTCAAGGTCAGAAAGGTTGGGGACCACTGATTTAGAGAGTCGCCTCTTAAGCAGAAGTCCATCTGTGTAGTTTCACAGACAATGCTCCTTGGGAAATGGTATGCAAATTTTCTCTCCTCCAGAAGGACAAAAACTGTATATTTATTGTCTCCGAGAGTTAATTACCCTGCAAGTCCGTGTCTGACCCATATGGAGGTGTGAACTGTGAATTAAGGTAGTGATCTGGTTGGTGGCTTCCCAGAGCCGTGTCTTCACCCAATCAACAACAGTTTGGAGACTGTCACAAATTTTGGTTCTTACACTCAATTTTTGTGTCTTTAGATCTTTTAGTCCGATGTTTTTCTGGTTACCGACGTAGTTATTGTATCAGCATTTCACATGTTTTTAAACTTTTACTGACAAGTACATCGAGTTTATGTAAAGACTCAATATTTACAGTGGTGTCCCTTATTTTTCAAGACATCTGCCCTTCGCCCTGGTGCCTGGATATCAGCTTCTGGGTCAAATCCTGACCGATGACCTGTGTTTTTTATCTTCCCTCTTTTTGCTGATTGGTTCTCAATCCGCTTGAAATCTGGGGAGTTTCCTGGCCATGGACCTAAAATTTTCATGTTTTGTTCACCTACACACTTAGTTATCACGTTTGCCTTATGCCATGGTCTCCATCATGGAAAAAGCCTTGTTCATCCCTAAGTTCCTCCTGGATCATTAGGAGAAGGATGTTTAGGTCCTATTCTTTATTCAGGGCAGTGTTCTTTGTGAGTGAGCCCCCTCCATGGATGAGAAACCTCCATACACGAAGGGTCTCAGGAGGCTTTACTGTTGGCAGACACAGAGCTCATGGTAGCGCACACCTTTTCTTTTCCAGACAATCATTCTTCCAGATGTCTCAAACAGTCTGAATGAGACCTCATGCAAAATAAAAATAATAACTTTACCCAGTTCTCTACAGTCCAATGTCTGCACTTCCTGCAAAACTTATTTTCTCTGATGAAGCCTCCTTCAGTTTGTTTGGGACAATCGGAAGAATGATTGTCCACAGAAGAAAAGATGAGAGATGAGTGCTACCATAAATCCTGTGTGATGCCATGAGTAAAGCATCGTGAGACCATTCAACTGTGTGGACTTTTCATTCATGGAGAGGGCTCACTCACAATTTTGCCAAAGAATACGGTGATTAATAAAGAATAGGACCTAAACATCCTCCAAGACCAGTGTCTCCTAACCATCCAAGAGTAATTTGGTGATCAACAATGCTTTCTCCATAATGGAGACCGTGTCACAAGGCAACAATTTTGACCACGTGTGTAAGTGGCTAGATGAAAAAAACTTTTTGGGTCCATGGCCAGGAAACGCCTCAGATCTCGATCCCATTGAGAACTTGTCAATCCTCAAAAAGTGGGAGGACAATCAAGATCACCTTTGGTTAAGGTATTAGACCCACGGTTTGTTAAGGGCGAGGTAAACTTTACTAGACAGTTCGGGCCGAAAGTTACTGCCGGCCGCTGCCTGCTAATCCATCCACTTGGTCAGCTGTTGTTCTTCCCATCTATCGGTAAAGCTGTGGAATGTCCCACAGTTCTAAGTCGTCCCCCCAATGTTATTAACGAGAACCGTGGATTTTAGTACTTACCGTAAAATCCCTTTCTCGTTGAATAAATTGGGAGATACAGCTCCCACTCTATTTCTCCTTCGCCTCGTTGGGGGACACAGATACTGTGGGTGTATGCTTCTGCCACTAGGAGGCTGACACTAAGTGGAAAAAAAAGGTTAGCTCCTCCTCCGTCGTATACACCCTCGCCCCTATTGCGGGCGGACCTAAGTTTTTTGCTTAGTGTCCATGGAGGCACACACGTCTGGTTTTGCTCCAGACTTTTTTTGTTTTCTTTTTTTTTTTCCTATGAAGATAAGACAGGGGCAACGCATCCTATTGAAAGGATCCGATTTCCCCAAACCATCAACGGGCGAGCACGTGCGAGTGTCCCTCCACGTATCCTCTGCCGCGACGTGGGACACAATGCTGGACTTAGCCCTGACCACCCCTAGGTATTGAAACCATGGGCTGTACAGAGGCACAAGACTAGTCCGTGCAGCCGCCACTGCTCCACCAATGCTTAGACTGCGGTGCTGCAAGGCGGAGGACGGTCCCTCTCCTCACCCCCTGAAGGGGGTTAGATGGAGCTAGAGTGCCTGCAGCTGGGAAGCTCAAGAGGATCGTCAGTGAGGAGAGGGCCTGGAAGGGCTCCTGCGGGAAGATCCGGGGCTGGAGCCCTTAGCTGTCAGATGCCACCGGCCAGTGGCTGCAGAGCGGTGCGGAGAAGCCCGCGGCAGTAAGTAGCGCCATTTTTTGGTGGCGCCATGGATTTCGCGGACCTCCGTAAAGGATGGATGGAATCCCCAATGGTGGATCCCCCGGTTTCGCGCTTGGCCACTAAGACCCTGCTGTCCGTCCCTAGTGTTTCCTCGATTGAGGATCCCACGGATCGCCTTATAGAGAGCTTAGCTCGCTCAGTATATGAGGTGCCAGGGTCAGCACTTGGTCCCTCGTTCGCAGCAACTTGGGTAGCCAAGGCTATGCTATCATGGTCAGATACATTAAACAAGGTCGCGCAGGAGCAGGATCTATCTGCAGAGATTTCGGAGGTCGCAGGTCAGATGGCGATGGCCGGAGACTATGTAATCAATGCGTCTTTGGATGCGGCCAATTGCTTGGCACTTGCTGCCGCTAAAGCAGTTTCGATCAGAAGAGCCCTATGGTTAAGGACATGGTGAGCCGATTCTTCTTCTAAGAAGTCCTTGCTTCCCTGCTTTATGAGTGAGGCCGCCTAATTGGGCAGAAGTTGGATCAACTTATCTCCGACTCCACAGGAGGAAAGAGCGGGTTTCCCCCTCAACAAAGGGTCAAACCGCTTTTTCGTCACCCGTTTCGGGCATGTTTTCGGGCCTTTCGCAACACCGGGTAGACTATAGCGACCAATTCCGCCACCTCAGGCCGCCCCAACCAGGTTAGGGAGTAGCAGGGCGCATATAGAGCCAACCCATTGGGGAGATTGCATACTCAGCAGCCCAGGTCGAGGTGATCCAGATCCCAAAGATCGTCGGCCAAATGATACGAGGCCTTTACCAGACGACACCAGCAAGGTGGGGGCCGCCTACTCTGGTATTTCCACGTCTGGGCCAATGTCGCTCACGACACATGGGTAAAGGAATTGGTGGCCTCAAATTACAAAATAGAATTTGTCAGATATCCGCCAAGTCGGTTTTTCTTTCCCAGCTTCCCAGAGTGGATGCCCAGGCAAGGGCGCTATTGGGAGCCATCAAATCGCTCCAGCACAACGAAGTCATCGTTCCAGTGCCAGAACACAAAAAAAATCAGGGGTTCTATTCTATTTGCGGTTCCCAAAAAGGACTGGTCTGTCAGGCCTGTTTTGGACCTGAAGCGTCTGAACAAATTCATCAGGATCAGACATTTCCGGATGGAGTCTCTCCGGTCAGTCATATCAGCCATGGAGCAGGGAGAATACTTGGCCTCAGTAGATATCCAGGACGCATATCTGCATATTCCCATTTTTTTCTCCTCATCAGAGGTTTCTACGCTTCGCCATCAGCGATCTACATTTTCAGTTCGTAGCACTACCCTTCGGGCTAGCCACGGCTCCCAGAGTGTTCACAAAGGTTAAGGCAGTTGTCATGGCCATACTGCATTCTCGAGGCATAGTCGTCGTGCCTTATCTGGACGACCTCCTGGTCAAAGGCCCTTCAATGCGGGCATGTGTGGAAAATGTCAACATCACACTAGATACTCTTGTCCGCTTAGGGTGGATGGTCAATGCGAAGAAGTCATCACTTGTGCCAGCTCAAAAGATCTCCTTCCTAGGAATGATTCTCAACACTCGCCGGGGGTTGGTAGTTCTCCCTCAGGAAAAGGTGCTAGCACTCCGGCAGGAAGTCCGGACACTTCGGCAACCAGTCCTTCATACCATACGATCCGGAATGAGGAGTCTAGGGTAAAATGGTGGCAGCAATGAAAGCGGTACCATTCGCCCAGTTCCATCTTCGCCCCTGCAGCACGCCCTTTTGTCAGCTTGGGACAAGAATCCCTTCACGCTCGATTGGCAGTGCCAACTGTCCTTTCAGGGAGGCAGTCGCTCGGATGGTGGCTAACCAGTTCCTCTCTGACCCAGGGGAAACCTTTCCCCCCAGACCATTGGTTGGTGATGACAACCGACCCCAGTCTCCTCGGCTGGGGAGCGGTGTTTCGCTACCACACGACGCAGGGTCGGGGGTCGCCACAGGAGGCACGCCTCCCAATCAACTTACCGGAGATACGAGCAATTCAGCTGGCTCTGCAAAAGTTTCATCACTTTCTAGCAGGCCGCCCCGTCCGGATTCAATCGGACAATGCCACGGCGGTGGCTTACATAAATCACCAAGGGGGCTCCCGCAGCAGAGTAACCATGCGTGAGGTGGGGCACGTTCTGCAGTGGGCCGAAGCAAACCACTCGGTGATTTCGGCTGTCCACATCCCGGGTGTGGAAAATTGGGCGGCAGACTTTCTCAGCCTGCAGGGTCTTGCGTCCGGAGAGCGATCTCTACATCCCGAAGTCTTCCGGCAGATTTGTCAGCCGTGGGGAACTCCGGATATGGACCTGATGGCGTCCAGGGTGAACGCCAAGGTGCCCACATATGTCGCTCGGGCCAGGGACCCGCAGGCAATCGCTGTGGACGCGTTGGTTCTGCCATGGAACCAGTTTTGCCTCCCATATCTATTTTCCCCGCTGCCACTACTTCCGAGGGTCATCAAGAAGATCAAGACGGAAGGGGTCCCGGCGATTCTGCTGGCCCCGTCGAGCGTGGTACGCAGATCTAATGCAGCTGCTCGCCGACGTTCCTTGACACCTGCCAGAGCGCCCAGATCTACTTGCTCAAGGGCCGATTTGCCATCCGAACTCAGGGGCCCTGTGTTTGACAGCATGGCCGTTGAATCTTGGATTCTAACCCAGGCAGGGTTCAGGAGCAAGGTGGTCGCTACAATGATTAGCACCCGGAGCCTACTTCAGCATGAATTTACCACCACACCTGGAAGGTGTTCCTTGCTTGGTGTCTAGGCCGGGGTATCTCTCCGCTGAGATTCTTGATCCCCAACATCTTGACGTTTCTCCAGTCGGGCCTAGACTCGGGTTTAGCCCCAAGTTCCCTCAGGAGACAAATATTGGCCTTATCTGTCCTGTTCCAGCGCAGAATTGCTACCAATTTGCAGGTGAAGACTTTCATCCAGGGAGTCTCCCACTTGGTACTTCCCTAGAAGGCGCCTATGGACGCTTGGGACCTTAACCTGGTCCTAAGTGTTCAGCAGGAAGCTCCGTTTGAACCGCTTCAGGATATCTCCTTGAGGCACCTTTCCTGGAAAGTGGTGTTCCTAGTGGCCATCACTTCTATCAGGCGGGTTTTCAAAGCTGGCAGCCCTATCTAGCCGAGCTCCGTTCCTCACGTTCCATAAGGATAAGGTGGTGCTCAGACCAGCCCTCCTTTTCTGCTGGAAGTCGTGTCCTCATTTCACATTAATGAGGATGTTATCTTGCCTTCAGTTGGTCCAGCACCGGTGCACCGTAGGGAGAAGGCTCTTCACACGTTAAGACCTGGTAAGAGCCCTCCGGAGGTATGGGTCGCGGACGGCGCCCTTACGTCAGACGGACACGCTGTTCATGCTCCCTGAAGGGCGCAGGAAGGGACTCGCTGCCTCAAGATCGACCATAGCCAGATGGATTCGTATGACTATTCAGGAGTCCTACCGCATTAGAGGCACGCCGATCCCAGCAGGGACCAGAGCACACTCTACTCGGGCAGTGGGCGCCTCTTGGGCGCTTCGGCACCAGGCTTCGATGGAACAGGTTTGCAAGGCAGCAACCTAGTCCATCCTTCACACATTTGCCAAACATTATAATAGTCATTCTCAGGCCTCGGCGGATGCGAACCTGTGTATAAGGATTCTCCAAGCAGCGGTGGCGCACCCGTAAACAAGAGGTGCATGTGGCTTGGATCAGTGAGTCAGTCTCCCACCCAGGGACTGCTTTAGGACGTCCCACAGTATCTGTGTCCCCCAATGAGGCGAAGGAGAAACATGGATTTTTGTGAGTACTCACCGTAAAATCCTTTTCTCCGAGACGCTCATTGGGGCCCACAGCACCCACCCTATTAGCCAGTTGGCTCTGTTTTTGTTTAATTAAATACGCATTTATTTATGTGATATAAGGGTGGTCCTTTTCTGGACATGTTGTACCTGTATTAAGGCTGATTTTGTTGTCCTCCTACTGCTTTGGCACCAAACTGAGTTCCGCCCGCAATAGGGGCGAGGGTGTATACGACGGAGGATGAGCTAACCTCTTTTTTTTCACTTAGTGTCAGCCTCCTAGCGGCAGAAGCATACACCCACAGTATCTGTGTCCCCCAATGAGCACCTTGGAGAAAAGGATTTTACGGTGAGTACTCACAAAAATCCATGTTTTTGGTTCTCCTGTCCTAGGGTCAGCTCCTGTTGACTGTGGGTGTTTTCTTCCCCAGATTCTGGTTCCTGGTTATTTCTCGTTGCAGAATTTTTTTTCTTGTTTTTTTGGGTTACTCTCCTACTAATTTTAGCAATAAACTGAGCTGCCTAATGTCCTTGGAAAGGGTATAGCCTACCAGATGGATCCAACGCTAGTATCGAGCCCCTTACTAGAAGGGCCTTTACCAACATCCAGTGTCTCCCAATGTATTCAGCAAATTTCCAATTATCGCCATGACCGAAAAAAATAAAATCTTTGCAAACCAATTTTTTTTCATTTAGGTAAGAAATCCATTGACCTGGAAAAAAAACGAACTCTGCAAGTCAAAAACAAGGCCAAGAAAAAGAAAAAGACGGACAACATATCTCAAGAGGTCGGAGGAGAAGCAGCGAGCAGAGAACCAGAAAGACCTATTACCCCAGCACAGAACGGGACCTCTGATCAGGAAGACGATGGGACCTGTCCTGAGATCATGCCTGAGAAAACGGCCCCGCAAGAAGGTATTGTAAGATGTCTGTCTCTGAACGCTGGCTCCAAATGTACGACATACAACGTCAAAACCAGTACAGACGAAAAGTTGCCCGAATGCAAATTGTCTTGTTTCAGCGATGAGCCTCCCACTCAAAAAAGAAAAACTTTAGACATCTCAAATTGAAATGTCAAAAGATATTTTTTTAAAGTACATTTAGCTTTAAATCTAGACATCCCTTTTATGTAGGGACACCCCGAGAATCGTAATCCATCCATGTATCAGATTTTATTTATTTTACCATTTCTGATAAATCTGCTGCGGTATAAATAATTAAACATTCGAAGAAAAAAAAAAAGTTTGTTTAGTATGTGAGCTGTCAAAGTATGGACAAGACCTCGGCGCTGATTCTTCCGCCATAAATGATGCATTGGCCTGAATTATTTACAGCCAAAGGAGAGGTTCCCTTGACCCCAATGACCTGCGCTCATTGCACCAGGAATGTCTCTCAGGCGAGGGTTATATCCCGGTCCTTCCAACATATTGATTTATGATCTGGAGATTTATAATAAAGTTTCACGTGACATAATATCTCTAGTTTTAGTACTTTTAGTTGTTTTGGGGCTTGAATATAATCATAACCACTCACCGCATTAGTTAGTATTGACCAGTTAGCTCATTCCTATACTGCAGAGGTCTCCTGCTCCCTGACATTTGCAAGATTACAGCTTTTAACAGGCCACAGACAGCATGCTGGGAGTTATAGTATTGGAGCTGCTTGGGAGCCAAAGTTTTCTTGTAAGGTGGCACTTAGGATGGCATGGGGTCAACTGTAGCCGCTGTTATTGGGATGCGGAAGTGTACGGTGGCAGGCCACATGAAAAATGCCCATTAGGGGAGATTCCAAATGTGCCACCCTCAACCCCGGTGTATAACCTCTGGCCCCTCGACACCCGTTTTATAGGATACAGCCCCCTTTTTTAATTCCCTGATACTTGTCCATCCTCCTTTTTGTAAGCCAGTAATGTACAACAGAATTAACACCATCCCTCCTTGTGTGATCTTAGCTGCCGCTGACTCTCCGCCCGTGTCCAAAGCTTCACCTCTGCCCATTGTGGAGAAGCGCAGCCCAAGCCCAATGTTTAGGAGAACTGCACCCAGGAAAGAGCAACCAAAGGAGAAAGGAGGTTCGTATCTATTTGCTGGATGAGGCCTATCAACTTGTAGTAGTTGCCAAGATTTTGATATTAATTTAGGAATTGCTTGAATAGCAATTCCCTAATAAAACTATATTTTTAGAATCGAACCCTGTATCTACGCGAGTGCAGGGAATTCACTTCTGTTGTCATGCCCCAAGCAGATGACAGACCCCTGTAGCCCCATTGACTGTTCATATGTATGAAAAATATATTTGTATTATTATACATGACCCTCATTATATTGCATTTATGTCAACCCCTAGACCACCAAAGCCGAAAGAAGAAATCACGTTCTCTACTTCCAATTAGCACCAGCAAAGATCACCGCTCCAAAGAAGAGCAACATCGGGATTGTGTGAATTTGGCAACCGTCCTGTGCGCCAATGGAGGTAAGGGTGTTTCAGAATGTACCTGGCTGGCAATGGGCTTACCATTGACCCTAGTTTTCAGTTTCAGGTGAATGTAGTAAAAATTAGGCAATGGTAATCCATGTCTGTCCACTAGAGGGTGGCCTCAGCTTCAACTGTGATCACACTCGATCGCTAGAATAAGGGTCCCTATAGTCATCTGTACATCCAAAGTGAAGAGCTTGCATAGAATGGTGACCTGCTCAAGTATTAGGGAGGCTGACAGAAGTGGCCGAGTGCTGTCTCTTATAGCCCCACATTCATTGGAGCGTCGCCGCACATGGCGACTAACGCTCTATTTAAACTCCTGCTTTCTCCAGTTGTGCATTAAAAAAGACACGTAACCAGACACTTCCCTTATTTTATTCCCCCTGCTTTCCTGAGTTTGCCCTATTTAAAAAAAAAAAAAAAAAACACCATATGGTTCCAGAGATTAGGGACTTTTTATTTAGTACAATTTTTTTATTTTTTTACCAAGGGGGCAATAATACAAAGACACGCCCCTGAGGATCCTGTAAGCCACGCCCTTCTGAAAAATACTGTAAAAAATGGATACTTTTGAAATAGTAACTAGTGATGAGCGAGCATGCTCGGATAAGGTGTTATTCGAGCATGCTCGGGTGCTAATAGAGTATCTTCGGCGTGCTCGAATACTATGCTCAAGTCACAGCAACTGCATGTCTCACAGCTGTTCGACAGCCGCAACACATGCAGGGATTGTCTGATTCTTGTGGCCAGTCGCGAGACATGCAGCCGCGGCAACTCAAGCATAGTATTCGAGCACGCCGAAGATACTCTATTAGGATACGAGCATGCTCGGATAACACATCCAAGCACGCTCGCTCATCACTAAGGATGTGTCTGTGAACAACAAACAACAGAATTGTGAACACAGCTCCTGAAAGGAATGGATTGTAACATCTGCTATAGAATTAGTGTAGTCAGTATTCTTGACGTAAACTTTCATGTGGAGTCTATACATCTCCTCAGCGGTCATTGTTGCTGGTTACCCTGATATCTGGCGGCCATATTGTTTCTGAATACTGACTGTCTCCTTCTTGTTCTCTCTTTACAGAATCACCCATGGGGACAAGTTCGCTGAACGATCTTTCATCTCATCTCGGCCTCTACAGTGATAGAGTGTCCCTACACCGACTCATGGAGGAAGAGGGTTAGCAAAAAAATTAGTTTGCTGACAGCTAACTATTGAATAAGCATTAAAATTGGTATATTCACAGGGAAGCTGTCATCAGAAAATGGCTTGTTTTAAAGCTTTTGTGTTACATATATTTTTTTACAAGGTTCTTTTTTTTTATCACAAGCAAAATGAGAAATCTTGTAGTTTTTTACACTGGCCACTAAGACTTTATAGACTCATACTTCTTGTGCTGTCTGGAAGAGTTTACAGCAGTTTCCTTATCATCAGGGGCAGGATTACAGTCATTGATGATAACACCCTTAAGGCCCCGTCACACACAGCGATCTCACTAGCGACATTGCTGTGTGTGACGGGGATCAGCGACCGCCCCCCCTGCCAGGTATCGCTGATCGTGCAGCATCAGCCAGGGCCATTTTTCGATCGCTGGTCTCACGCTGGCCAGCGCGCATCGCTGCGTGTGGCAGCGAGAGACCAGTGATCAGCGACGCTGGTTTCTAATGTAAACGTCGGGCATCCAGGAGCAGCTCCTGGATACCGGACGTTTACATTAGAAACCAGCATCCAGCGTCGCTGGTCCTCATCGCTGGGGCTGTCTATGTGATAGCTCACCAGCAATCAGCCTAACGATGTCCTAGAGATCCCATCATGTCGGATCGTTGGTGGGATCACTGGGACATCGTTATGTGTAACGGGGGCTTTATACACAGCTGATAACATCAGATCCACCAATCTCAATAAATGTCACAGTTCCCCTCCCTTCACAATGGCTTTTTCACATGTTCATTTCATTATATGCTTCAATACAAAAGATAAGGGTCGGGGGTGTGACTATTATAGTTAATGTACATGTGTTTGTTTCCTGATACAACAGGAAGTTAGTGTGAAAATTGCAAGATTTCTCATTTTTATTTTTAATACAGATTGTGATTCAAGAAAAAAAATGAAAAGCTTTAAAAAAAAAAAAAAAAGATATTTTACACAAAAAACGGAACTTTTGTTATGTTAACTTCCTTTTCAAAAGGATCTGCCACCAGATCTCCCAATAGAAACTGATGATGAAACTGAGGTATGTATGAGTCTAGCTAGAGCTCCCTTATAAAAGGTTGTGGAAGACTGTTACATGACATGGTAAGACTGAGCTCAGCAACAAGTCACAAGGTAGTTATGCTGCAGCAGTTAGGTGTCTCCCAGGCAAAGATATCAAAGCAGACTGAGTTCTCAAGCTGTGCTGTTCAAAATATGACGAAGCACCACATATGGAGAACATTGAGGACTGTAGACGCTTTGGTAGGCCAAGGAAACTTGGTGCAGCAGACGAAAGACAAATCATACTTTCCTTTGAAATCGGATGGCAGTGCCATCAACTCAAAACTGGCAGCAACCAGTGGGACCCAGCTACACCCATCTACTGTTCGAAGTGGTCTTAATGAAAGAATTGCGGCCAGAAAACCATACTGTCTAAATGGAAACAAGGCTAGCGCTTAAACTGTGCATGAAAACATAGAAACTAGGGTGTAGAAAAATGGCAGCAGGAGCAGCTTTAGTATGTAATAATAGCTTAATTTTTGTAAATGTTTCCATTCCGCTTGTTTTTGCAATCAGGAAAAGCTCACCTGGAGAGCGGACACTCAGAGCTCCAGCACCAGATCTCACTGTGGAAAGGAGACCTGCAGGGGGCGTTAGAGCTGGCTGCAGAGAGGGGCGAGCTCACAGACCAGCTGCTTGCTCTGGCACCAGTGGGTAGGTATTGGGCATGTATATATTGTCAGCCCTCTATAACTATTCAATAATACGACAATTAAAGGGTTATCCACAACTTACTGACTACTGGGACCACCAGCCATCTGATGCTAAGCCCAGACTTGAATGAGCTGGTTTAAGGACCCCCAAGATGTTGAATCCTGGTGACTCCAATAGTTGAAAATCACTATCATTGTTCCTTTAGCCGGATACAAAGTTTGGGTCTGGACAGTTGAAGCCTACGTGAAGCAGCTGTGCTTCCAGGAACAGTACATAAAGGCAGCCACTCATCTCCTCTCCATTAATAAGGTCTATGAGGCCGTACAGCTCCTGAAAGGAAACCATTTACACAGGTCGGTGGCTCTGCGGAGGTTTATAAAGGGGGATTCAGCTCTTCTATTGGTTTCTCAGAGTTGAAGTGTGGCATGTCCGATTATGAATTTGGTTTGTCTTGCAGAGAAGCCATTGCTGTAGCCAAATCCCGTCTGCAACCAGATGACCCCATACTTCGGGATTTGTACACTAGCTGGGCCACGGTACTGGAGCAAGATGGTCACTACTCCATGGCTGCTAAGTGGTAAGGTTCGGCCAGATAGCAGGACTAAGTAGGTAAAGGACTGGGTGAATGGTCAGGATTATTTGCTTCCTTCAGCCTGATAAAAATGATATACAAATTGCTTCTTCAGAGAGAAAGAGGACTAGAACTCTAGCGCCACTTACTGGAAGTAGCAATCCTAAAAGTCATTATCAACCCTGTAACGAGCATTGTCACATGACTTATGATAAAAGCCAAACCAGGTACTCTGTACACATGTGTATCAGGGTGTTTGCCTCTCATCAGTGCTATGCAAGAGGTCTGATTTGCATCTCACCCAGTCAAATCAGATCTCTTGCTTTGCACTGAAAAAAAAAAAACTTTTTGACAGTTAGTGATCAATGAGTGGAACAAGCTGCCACGAGAAGTGGTGAGTTCTCCTTCAATGGAAGTCTTCAAACAGAGGCTGGACAGACATCTGACTGGGATGATTTAGTGAATCCTGCTTTGAGCAGGGGGTTGGACCAGATGGCCCAGGAGGTCCCTTCCAACTCTACGATTCTATGATTCTAGGGGCAAACACCCTAAAACACATATCTGCAAATAGAGTACTTGGTTTGGCTTCTATCCTAAGTCATAATTATAGAAGGATAGGGAAAATGAAGGGAGGTCAGCTCACCAGTCTCGGTTGCGATCCATAATCCTCCTGCGCACGGAGTCACCTTGATCAGGGGTGTTGACTGAAGCAAAATAAAGGATGGAATCTCCAGCGCTGGACTTCAGTTAAAAATACATCATTTATTGTAAATTCTTAAAATCGAACAGAAAAAGTGTGGATAAGGACATACAGGCAGATGGGGTCTCTGGTGGTCTCCATGTGTATGGGGCGCTCCTGACATTCCCTAGCCGATGATGTTGGGGGAAAGAAGCATTCAGCCTCTTTGATTTCCAATGGCCAGTCCTTTGGTTCTCAGGGAGACAAGCCACAAGAAGAAGAGTCTGAATACGCCCTTATGAGTATGGGGGCCTCACGACTCTCCCCCATACTGATGTAGGGGGGGTGTTGTGAATTCTCTTTCTGGGCTCCCTCTGGTGGTTACTGAAGGTAGTGGAGCTGGTCAGATTGACAGAGGTGTTGCGAGTTCTCTTTCTGGGCTCCCTCTGGTGGTTACCACCAGAGACCCCATCTGCCTGTATGTCCTTATCCACACTTTTTCTGTTCGATTTTAAGAATTTACAATAAATGATGTATTTTTAACTGAAGTCCAGCGCTGGAGATTCCATCCTTTATCCTAAGTCATGTTGCAAGGCTCAACAAAAGGCCAATATTAACTTTTCGGATTGCTACAATCAATACGTGACACTAGAGATCAAGTCCTCTTCCCAAAGGAGCATTGCACTGTCTACAAGTCTCCTTACACTGCAATGTCAGGCATGTCGTTTCCCCTTAAAATGATATTTGGACATTGAAAATCATGTATCCTTATATTTTTTTTTTCGCTACCCTGGTGATTGTGTGTTGAAATTTTTGCCATGTACCCATTACACCATGTGTAACTAAAGGGGTCGGTTAATGAAAGCCTAACTTGTCCGTATGTTATACTAGGACTGATTAATATAGATTGGGGATGCACAAACTCGGCCGATTCCTGTACAAGGTTGACCACGTGTGGCTTCTCTGCTGTGATACAACTTTTTGAGGGATTTAAAAAAAAAAAAAAAGTGCTAATTCCCTTTAGCACGGCACAGAGATTTCTGTTCCTGGATGCAATATACCAGAGAAGAGACATCTCTGAGCAGTAGCAAAGGGGTTTTATTCTCTGTAGAACCTCCTTGATCACTGACCGTAATTCTGTCCTTCTGTTTTACCTGTAGTTATTTAGGGGCATCATCCCCATATGATGCAGCTAAGGTCCTGGCCAAGAAGGGAGACCTGCTGTCTCTCAGCACAGCCGCTGAACTTGCGTTAATATCCGGAGAGAAGACTTTGGCAGCGTCGTTCGCCCTGCGCTGTGCCCAAGAACACATCGCTGTTAAGAACTGGGTTGGAGCCCAGACATCTCTGAAGCAGCACCCCACCCTCCTGGTAAAATACTTAACTCTAACCCATTAGCAGCCAGCCAGTCGGGATCGCCTGCTACGGACATCCCTTCTTTTTGTTCTTGGTTTTAGGAAGAATGTGTAAGTTCTGCTTATATATAATCGGTCATTTTACAGGGGCACGGGCTGGTGTTTTGTACCAGTGAGCTGCTGTTTACCCACGTCAAGGACAAGACGCCCATAGATTGGAAGACGCAGACCACCCCATGTTTGCATGATTGGGTCAGACATGGCAGCGAGGAACCCTTCATTACTAAACTCACGGGTCTATGGCAGGTGGAGTATGGACTGTACTCTGAAGATCAGTATAATGAGGTGTGTCAGCAGCTGCGGACATCCGACACGCCGCCAACCACGGCCAACACCAGCCCCAAGCAGGTAACGGAGACGTCCGTAATTGTCGTATGGCATTCACATTAGTTGTACGTTTTTTAAAAGGGTATGCCCATCTTATAAAGCGACATGCCATCACATTATGATCAGTGGGGGGTCTGACAATCGGGACTGATCCTGAGATGAAGGGGACCACAGCACAGGTGTAGCTTTTCCTACACGGCAGCACTGCTGGCTGCACAGTTTTCTATCTATTTTTTGTCACTTTATAGGATTGAAAAACCCTTTTAAATTGGTTTTAACTCAACAAGACAATCTTTTCTCAGATTGACCTTTTCGCGACGTCTGCCATAAATGTTCGGTGGTTGTGAGCTATCACTTTTTGAAGTAGGATCAAGGATACAGCCATGGGTGCCGGCTGCGTCCCCTAAACGATGCAATCAGATCTAGCTCAGATCACATTAGTTTGACCTTTTAAATTCCACTGTCAAGCATGCCCGCGGCACTTAAAAAGGACACCAGTATGGCAGCCATCACTAGGGACGGACATCGACACACCGAGCAACATGCTCATCATTGGCTGCAGATCAGGTGCCATGGCAGCCAGGGACCTACGACTAGAAATAGTTGATTTTACAATACACCATAATATTACAGTAATGCAATGTATTGAATAGACGATCAATCAATTGCTGTTTAAAATTGCCTAAAGGATCTAATTAAGTGTAAAAATATTAAAAAAATATTTAAAAAAAATATAAGTTTAAATCATTCCCCATTTCCCCAAACATAAATGGTAATATAGAAATAAAAAAAGATAATATTTTCTATGTAATTGCCTGCACTAATAAAATATACAAAGATTTATTTCATAAGATAAATGCCAAAACAAGAGAAAAAAAGACCAGACACCAGCAATACGTCTTTCTGTCTCTGTAATTCCCCGGACGGATCTATTTGGAAGGTCAGGATAATTTTCGCGAATTGCAAGAATTTATCACTGGTAGTAAAATCAATAAGGGCAATCAATTGGTGTGTCAAAAGAAAACCTTTTTGACTGACAGCCTGTCAAACTGTAGCCTGGGTTCCGCTATGGAAGAAACCAGGCATGGCGCGTAATCAAATAGAATGATAATGATCGTTTATCGACGGGAAGGGTTAAAGGATATATATTGCCAAATATCCTATCGTATGCCCACTCTAAAATAGTGATTTTAATTAAAGTGCTTACCCATATTGAAGAGTATAGCACTTGAGCAGCGAGACCAAGAGTTGTCGTCTTGGGGTTTTCTTAGCTCTCAAGTACCGTATTTTGCGGATTATAAGATGCTCAGGATTATAAGACGCACCCCAAATTTTGAGGAGAAAAATAGGAAACTTTTTTTTTTAACAAAATGGTGGTACTTCTTATAATCCATGCATCTTATTGCTTATCGGGGGTGGGGTCCCAGGGTCGCTGCTGGAGGAGGCAAGATTGGGGTGATGCTGCAGGCTGGGAGGAGGGGGTGTCCGATGTGCAGTGCACCGCTGCAGGTGTCCGATACTGCGGGGGTGTCCGATGGTGCTGCGGGGGTCTCCAGTGCTGCTGCCGTGCTCTCCCGACACTTGGTGAAAGGCAAGAGCCCCCACAGTTCCGTGGTTTCCTGTGCGGTGGACTTCGGGAAAATGGCCGCCGGAGATCGGCGCATGCGCAGACGGAGATCTCGGTACCAGGATCTCGGGAAAAGAGATTTCAGCTCTGAAATCTCATCTCCCAAGATCTTGATGCCGAGGTCTCCATCTGCGCATGCACCGCCCCCCCAGCGGCCATTTTCCCGGAGTCCACCGCACAGGAAACCATGGAACTGCGGGGGGCTCTGGACTTTCACCAAGTGTCGGGAGACCCCCTCATCCCAGCCTGCAGCAACGGTACCGGTAAGGTATATACGCATTATAAGACGCACCCCCATTCCCCAAATTTGGGGGGAAAAAGTGCGTCTAATGTGAAAAATACGGTATTCTTTTTTATGCAGCAATTGTTTTAAATCATTAGATTGGTACTCAAACCTCTGGTCTGTCCAACAGATCCGCTTCATCCTGAGAAACTTTCCAACTGGGATGGCTTTAACTGTATGAGGAGCGCGTGATGAGCATGCATGTAGTAAAGAATTCACAGACGTGTTTTTCCTAAATACCATATTTTTTGGACTATAAGATGCACCGGACTATAAGACGCACCCAGGTTTCAGAGGTGGAAAATAGGGAAAAATATATTTGAAGCAAAAAATGTGGTAAAATATTTAATAACATACTATTATATGTGGTGTTATTATATATTGTAGTATGTTATTATGTTGGAAGCTATGGGTAGAAGATGATGCTTCGGGACCATTGTGGTGTCTGTAAAGTACTATATGAAGACGCTGGAGGGTGGGTATATCGACTTACGTGAAAATAAGTATAGATCCTTCATGGCTGTAAAATAGCTAAACGAATTATTAGGTACCAAAGTCAGGCCTAATGGTGACACTTCACTCTGTGCGTCAGAGAGGACATGAGACGATAAATTAATTCCCTCTAATGTATTTTGTTTCATTTTGTTATCGTCAGTAAATTGTGATGGCTGCATTTTGCGGTTTGTGGATTGTCTGCCCCTGAAAGGCTCCTTATGTTTAAAGGAGGGTCTCCTCCAGTTATTCATAGCCACATATGTCACGTTCTGTTCCTGCTCCCGATGTCTTTGAGGAGACTGATTTCAGAACAAGCTCTACTTTGTCTCCACTTATAGACCTAATTTGTACGTCCAAAGTATCTCTCTTTTTTTAGGTTTTTACCATTTTTATTTCATTCTTCCATTTGGAGAAATCGGCACCAAGATCAGTATTCAACCTCTAGCGTGCCTCAGATGTTAAACCTTTTTTTTCAAAGAAGATTGAATAGTGTCTCTCTTTTCCAAATTCAGTCAATTTATGTATAATAAGAAGCTCCATGAAGCCTTTCGAGCAATTACTGGCCAGCTCCTCCTATCCAGTTTTCATAGAATGGTAGAGTTGGAAGGGACCTCCAGGGTCATTGTGTCCAAACCCCTGCTCAGTGCAGGATTCACTAAACGATCTCAGACAGATGTCTGCCCATCCTCTTTTTTTTGTGAAGACTTCCATTGAAGGAGAACTCACCACTAGAGATGAGCGAACATCGTCGGCTCCCTCCTTATTCGGCAAGCATAACACATGCAGGGACTGCCTGTTTGTTAGCTAATCCCTGCATGTGTTGTGACTGTCGAACATCCGCGAGACATGCAGCCATGGGGACTCGAACATAGTATTTGACCACACCGAAGACACTATTAGCACTCGAGCATGAGCAGATAACACCTTATCCCAGCACGCTCGCTCACCACTATTATTATTGTGATGCACTTTTAATTTTTCAATAAATTTGATAGTAAAATACTCTTTTCTTGGTATAATTTTCATCACTGGATTGTACTCCTTATTCTGGTATGTTTCTAATCACACAGCTGCTTCTCCACATCGCCCATGAGGTGGCTCTGTCTGCTCTGAGCTACTTATCAAAGAGCTGGGATGAGATGGTGGCCGCATTACTCCGCGCCCTGTCCCGCTGTCATCACGCAGGACAGTTCACGTTAATGCAAGAAATTTCCAAGCTGCTGATTCCTAAAGGTAAGGATTGTACCTGATCCGAAGTCGCACTGTTTCTGGAATTGGCGGTTTTATTTCCAACCAGCTGTCCACCATGTGACCGACAGGTGGCCATATAACGTATATACCTGTCAAGTATTTCTTCCCACTCGCTATCCCTTTAAACACATGCATGCTCTGCTCGATGTAGTGTGCATGTGTGCTTAAAGAGGAGATGGTAATAAGCACCTTTTTTTTAAAGCGATGAGTCTTCGCAGGTTTTTCCAACATTTTTATGTAGCATCTATCTAAAAGAGGACTGTCCCTTTAAATAACCATATTACGTCTTCCTGTTTTGCAGCAGCAAAGCTGTCCATTTTGTCAGACATGAAATCTCTTTTCCTTTGTTCTCAGGTTGTGATGAGCTAAGAGAGAACCTCAGCCCAGAGAATAAAGAGAGCGTGGCGGCGTGCGACAGCGTGCAGGCGTTCCTCGCTTACATCAAGCTGTACGAGACGTGGTGGAATCGGTCAGATGTGAAAATGGAGAGCTCTTCTGGTGAAGATGCAGAGCTCGCTGCCCCAGGGGAGGAGGATTCCCCAGAAATCCTGTGTGACTTTGGGGTGCTGCTGTCCGACCTGCATGTCGGCTTCCAAAACGCACAGCGGGAGATTGCGGATGTCCAGCAAGCTCTCTGCGAGATGATCCAGCAGCATCAGAGGAACCGGCAGATCCAGGATAATTCTCTAGAATTAGACCAAGACTCGGACTCAAACCCAACATCGTCGCCAGAGAAAGGTCCTGATGGCAAGAGCCAGACGTGAGTAGACTGAGACTCCCATGGATTACTTTCTCCGTAAGCTCCGAAGTTAATTGTCAATTGGTCGTTTTCACAGCTCTAACCCAAATCCGGTCTCTCTAACGGAGCTGATGAAGAAGCTTTCCACCGCGAACCATAAACTGGCAGATTTTCCTGAGTACTTAAAGGTAAGAGAAGCGTTTTAAAGTGGCTCAGTTTTAATCAGTGCCGGACTGGGATGCCAAAGGCCCACCAGTAACATTGACTCTGGTGGCCCACTCTTGAGCTACATGCAATTATCACATTACCCTCATTCACAAATTTGCCTATTTTCTCCTTCGTCTGATTGGGGGACCCAGGTACTGTGGGTGTATGCTACTGCCGCCTGGAGGCTGACACTAAGTGAAAAAAAGAGGTTAGCTCCTCCTCCGCCGTACACACCCTCGCCCCGATTGCGGGCGGAACCCAGTTTTTGCTTAGTGTCTGTTAGAGGCACACGTCGGTCTGTCTCAACTGATTTTTTTTTTTTTTCTTCCACATGAAGATAAGATAGGGGCGATGGACCCTGTTGAAAGGGTTCGATCTCCCCAAACCAACAACGGGCGAGCACGTGTGAGTGTCCCTCCACGTATCATCTCCCGCATCGTGGGATATTTTCAGACTACGGAGGTGAGATACGGGCGACGGACCCTATCGAAGGGGTCCGATCTCCCCAAACCAACAACGGGCGACCATGTGTGAGTGTCCCTCCACGTATGCTCTCCCGCACCGTGGGACATGATGCCGGACTTAGTCCTGTCCACCCCAGAGTATTGAAACCCGGGGCTGCACAGAGGCACAAGCGTAGTCCGCGTGACCCCGCTGCCCCACCAATGCTAAGGACTGCGGGGGGCAGGGTGGCGGACGGTCCCTCTCACCCCTGCAGGGGGTTAGATGGAGTTAGGGTGTCTGCACCGTCCTGGTCATTTAGGGCCCCCCTCCCCTCTACCTGAGGAATGATGGCCAGGGAGGGCTCCTGCGGCGTGGCGTCCAGGGATCCGGTTCCGGAGCGTTTCAGGAGGTCCGGTGGTTTCACCCGCCCCCCCAGGGCGGATGGAGGAATAAATCGAGGCCCCGGCTTCAGCCAGCGCTAGGCCACGGCCGGAAGTCCCCACCCCCCGGCATCGCGTCAAGGTGGCCCCGCCCCCCATAGCCTGGGCGGGCGCCTGAAGAAATTTAGTCCCCGGCTTTAGGCCGGAACTAGGCCGCAAAGAAAGGACCGCCCCCAGGATCCTTCTTTTTCTTCCGGGGGCCAGCCTGCAGTACTGGCACGCAGATTAAAGTGGCACCTCGCACGCTGAGGACACAGGACTGTGGTAAGTGCTGCCCCCCAACCCCACGGACAGGCCGCGCTATCAGGAACAAAGAGCGCCCTCCCCCGGCGGTTTGTTTTTGTCAGCACGGAGACCTGACAGGTACAGCATGTCAGGAAAATCTAAGACACATACGTTCCTTTATGTTGCATGCATCTCCTGTCAGTCGGCTTTCCCGCGGGCACAGACCAAACGGGTATGCGAAGCCTGCGAGTCCGAACGCGCTCAGGAGCCCTCCCCTGCGACCGAGCCCAGTGTAACAGGCCCCCTGGAATGGGCGTTATCACTGTCGCAATCTATGGCGTCACGAGAGCAATAGAGTCCCTTCGAGCCCCAGATAGGGCCAGGGACAGTGGCTCTCCTGTCTTAGAGGGGTCCTGTACCTCACACGAGCCTCCGGCCTGCAGGGGCCGCTCTCACTCCAGGCAGACCCGGGGGAAACGAACCCACACGGCGTCTCCCGGTCCATCCGGTGCCTCGGCATCCGTTAGCTCGGCTTCTCGCTCCCCGTCACCAGCAGTGGATAGCGAACAAGGCTCGGATATGCCCCTGGACCTAGATACGCCAGGTGGTCAGGAAACGGTTGACAATCTCATAGAAGCCGTCAACCAGACTCTGGGGATTGAGGATGATTCCACTCTGGCTGCGGGCTATAAGGTGTCATTTAAACGTGTCAAGCGTCCCCATGGAGTATTTTGCACTCACCCTGAATTTAAGGACATAGTGCAAAAACACAGAGAACGGCCGGACAGGCGGTTCTCGGGTCAGAGGGCACTCGAGGCGAAGTACCCTTTTCCCCAGGATCTCCGTAAAAAGTGGACGGAATCCCCAACGGTGGACCCACCGGTGTCGCGCTTGGCTACTAGAACTTTACTATCTGTTCCTAGTGGTTCTTCTATTAAGGATCCCACTGATCGTCTCATAGAGAACTTGGCTCGCTCAATGTTTGAGGCATCAGGATCAGCGCTTTCTCCCTCGTTCGCAGCAACGTGGGTAGCCAAGGCCATGATTTCTTGGTCAGAAACTTTGAATAGAGTCTTGCAGGACCTAGGCCTACCAGCGGAAGTATCAAAAATCTTGAATCAGATAGCCATGGCGGTGGACTACTTGATTAATGCATCTTTAGATGCGGCCAACTGCTCGGCACTTGCAGCCGCAAATGCAATCTCCATTAGGAGAGCGCTATGGTTAAGGACATGGCGGGCTGATTCATCCTCAAAAAAGTCCTTGACAGCGCTACCTTACCAGTGTGGCCGCCTGTTCGGAGAGAGGCTAGATCAGCTCATCTCCGACTCCACAGGAGGCAAGAGCGGCTTTCTTCCTCAGCAAAAGGCCAAGCCGCCATTTCGTCACCAGTTACAGGCGCGATTTCAGGCCTTTCGCAACCCTGGGTGGACGACAGCGGCCAACTCCGCCGCATCAGGGCGTCCCAATCACAATAGGGACCGACAGGTCTCATATAGAGCTAACCAATTGGGGAGGATGCGTGCTAACCAGTCTAGGTCGAGGGGATCAGGTCCCAAAGATCTTCAGCCAAATGACTCGGGGCATTTGTCAGGCGGCACCAGCGGGGTAGGCGGCCGCCTACTCCGGTTTCACCACGCCTGGCTCAATTTCACGCACGACGCATAGGTGAGAGAGCTGGCGTCCACAGGGTACAAGATAGAATTTGTCAGGTACCCCCCAAGACTACTTTTTCTTTCCTGGCTTCCCAAAGTGGATACCCGGGCAAGGGCTCTACTAGAAGCCGTCGATTCGCTCTCTCACAATGGAGTTATCATTCCAGTACCAGAAAACGAAAAGGCGCAGGGCTTCTATTCCAACCTGTTTGCAGTTCCCAAAAAGGACGGGACGGTCAGGCCCATTTTGGATCTAAAGTTCCTGAACAGATTTATCAGGATCAGACATTTCCAAGTGGAATCTCTCCGATCAGTCATAGTGGCAATGAGGCAGGGAGAGTATTTGGCCTCTATCGATATCCAGGACGCCTATCTACATATTAACATTTTCCCTCCGCATCAAAGGTTTCTACGCTTCGTCATCAACGGTATACATTTTCAGTTTGCAGCGCTGCCCTTCGGGCTAGCCACGGCCCCCAGAGTGTTCACAAAGGTCATGGCAGTCCCCATGGCCATCCTGCACTCCCGGGGCATAGTAGTATTCCCCTACTTAGACGACCTCTTGGTCAAAGCCTCTTCAAGGAAGGCATGCGAGGAAAGTGTCAGCATTACGCTAGATACTCATGCCCGCTTAGGGTGGTTGGTCAATGTAAGGAAGTCATCCCTTGTTCCAGCTCAGAGAATTTCCTTTTTAGGGATGGCCTTCAACACTTTCTGAGGGTTGGTAAGTCTTCCTCGAGACAAGGCCCTAGCCCTCCGGCAGGGGGTGCGAGTACTGCGCCAACCAGTCCCTCACACCATCCGTTTCTGCATGAGGATTCTGGGGAAAATGGTGGCAGCGATGGAAGCGATTCCGTTCGCCCAGTTTCATCTTCATCCCCTGCAGCATGCCCTCTTGTCAGCCTGGGACAAGAACCCATTCACTCTCGATCATCGGTGCCGGTTGTCATCTCCTCCCTGCTTCAGGGGAAACCCTTCCCCTCAGATCAGTGGCTGGTGGTCACAACCGACGCCAGCCTTTTTGGCTGGGGAGCGGTTTTCCGCCACCACACGACTCAGGGACGGTGGTCGCCGCAGGAGGCACCCTTCCGATCAACTTGTTGGAGATACGGGCGATCCAGCTGACTCTGCATCGATTCCATCCCCTACTAGCAGGCCGCACGTCCGGATTCAGTCGGACAACGCCACAGTGGTGGCTTACATAAATCACCAGGGGGGCACCCGCAGCAGGGAAACCATGCGCGAAGTAGGGCACGTGCTTCGCTGGACCGAGAGGAACCGCTCGCTGGTATCGGCGGTCCACATCCCGGGGGTAGAGAACAAGGCGGCCGACTTTCTCAGCCGGCAGGGGCTTGCGTCCGGAGAATGGTCACTTCACCCAGAGGTTTTTCAGCAGATTTGCCAACGGTGGGGAACTCCGGATGTGGATCTGATGGCGTCCATAGCGAACGCCAAGGTGTCCATGTTCGTCGCACAGTCCCGGGACCCGCAGGCAATCGCCGTGGATGCGCTGGTTCTGCCATGGAATCCGTTTCGCCTCCCATACCTGTTTCCCCCACTGCCCCTGCTTCCGAGGGTCATCAAGAAAATCAAGGCGGAGGGGGTGCCAGTGATTCTGCTGGCTCCAGACTGGCCTCGTCGGACATGGTACGCAGATCTAGTGCAGCTGCTCGTCGACGTGCCATGACGCCTGCCAGAGCGCCCAGATCTGTCTCAAGGGCCGATCTGCCACCCGAACTCAGGGGCTCTGTGTTTGACGGCTTGGCTGTTGAATCCTGGATTCTGACGCAGGCGGGGTTCGGGCGCAAGGTGGTTGCTACGATGGTTAGCGCCCGAAAGCCTACCTCGGCACGAGTTTACCACCCCACTTGGAAGGTTTTCTTTGCATGGTGCCGGGGCAACGGTCGTTCGCCACTGAGATTCTCCATCCCTAATATCTTGGCTTTTCTCCAGTCTGGTTTAGACTCAGGCTTGGCTCCCAGTTCTCTCAGAAGACAGATATCGGCTTTATCCGTCCTCTTTCAGCGCAGGATTGCTACCAATCTGCAGGTTAAGACTTTCATCCAAGGGGTCTCCCAATTGATACCTCCCTCTAAAGCACCTATGGACGCCTTGGATCTTAACCTGGTCCTAAGTGTTCTGCAGGAAGCTCCATTTGAGCCGCTGCAGGATGTCTCTTTATCATACCTGTCCTGGAAGGTGGTGTTTCTGGTAGCCATATCATCGATCAGGAGGGTCTCGGAGCTGGCAGCGTTATCTTGCCGAGCCCCGTTCCTGACCTTTTACAAAGACAAGGTGGTTCTTAGACCAGCTCCTCCTTTTTTACCAAAGGTCGTTTCCTCGTTTCATATAAATCAGGATATTGTCTTGCCCTCTTTCTGTCCAGCACCGGTGCACCGTGTGGAAAAGGCTCTTCATACGTTGGACCTGGTGAGAGGTCTCAGGAGGTACGTGTCGCGGACGGCACCTTTTCATCAGTCGGACGCACTGTTCATGCTTCCCTGAGGGTCGCAGGAAGGGACTCGCTGCCTCAAAATCGACCATAGCCAGATGGATTCGTTCTGTTATTCAGGAAGCCTACCGCGTCAGGGGCGTGCCGATTCCAGCAGGGATCAGAGCACACTCTACTCGGGCAGTGGGCGCCTCTTGGGCGCTTTGACACCAGGCTTCGGCAGAACAGGTTTGCAAGGCAGCAACCTGGTCCAGCCTGCACACGTTTACTAAACATTACAATGTCCATACTCAGGCTTCGGCGGATGCGAGCCTGGGTAGAAGGATTCTCCAAGCAGCAGTGGCGCACCTTTAGACAAGAGGTGCATGTAGCTTGGATCGGTGAGTCAACTTCCCACCCAGGGACTGCTTTAGGACGTCCCACAGTACCTGTGTCCCCCAATGAGACGAAGGAGAAACATGTATTTTTGTGATA
This sequence comes from Dendrobates tinctorius, assembly GCF_039654945.1. Lineage (NCBI taxonomy): Eukaryota > Metazoa > Chordata > Amphibia > Anura > Dendrobatidae > Dendrobates > Dendrobates tinctorius. Next base: position 23,399,005 of record NW_027361688.1, read on the forward strand.
ACTCACCGTAAAATCCTTTTCTCCGAGACGCTCATTGGGGGACACAGCACTCACCCTATTAGCCAAGTGGCTTCTGTTTATTTAATATGCTTTCGGTATGAAACTAGGGTGGCTATTTTCTAGACCTGTTGTTACCTGTATTAAGGTTGCTGTCTGATTTTTGTTTGTTCTACTGCTTTGGCACCAAACTGGGTTTCGCCCACAATCGGGGCGAGGGTGTATACGGCGGAGGAGGAGCTAACCTCTTTTTTTCACTTAGTGTCAGCCTCTAGGCGGCAGTAGCATACACCCACAGTACCTGTGTCCCCCAATGAGCGTCTCGGAGAAAAGGATTTTACGGTGAGTTATCACAAAAATCCATGTTTTTGTTTTTTTTGTAATGATAAAAGGGGTAGTTTGTTAAATGAATGTTGAGATGAAACAAATGTATTGTGCCAACTATTTCTCATATATGTGGTGGTATGGAGAGCCCATTCCTGTATGGGGGCCCACCCGAGGATTCTCCTGTGGGCCAGTCCGAACCTGGTCATCAATTTCAGATTCTTGGGGGGACCGATACCCAGCACCCATGGATTACGCTTTTCAGCTCCGGCAGTGCCAAACGCCACATTTCCAGTCACTATGGAGTTGCCGAAAATTGCACCCCAGAACCCATTCACTTCAGTAGAAGCTGGTCTGCAGTACCTGGGAACTGATGTGCCTGGTACTGCAGCTAATTCCTATGCACTGGCTGTAGCATGAGGCGAGGCCGCACATACAGGCAACCCCATTAGGGGTGTCCTGATCGTGTCAGACCCCCATAATAACTCATTAATCTATCTTAATAAACTCTGGAAAACCATTCCACGTTTTGAATATGGGGTCAGCTTAAGTAAAGAGCAGTGTTTGCTCCCTTCTAAATCATTGCAAGTAATATACCGCGTTGGGGCTTTGGGGCCTTAGCCATTACCCGGAGCGGGGGTCTTCTGTTCTGTGAGTCTTGTCCTGTATTATACAGCCACCCATTCATTAGACAGCAAGTTAAATGTAGCTGACTCGCATGGCAGTCATACTACATCTCCGCAGGGCTTACATACAGGACCCTAGATAACTGTCTGTGTTGTTATATTCCCGCAGGTGCTGCCATTCCCCGATGTCCTGGAGAGCTGCCTGGTCATTCTTCACCTTCCATCTTCTAAGCTGACCCCTTCTGTGCACGGACAAGCGATAAGTCTCCTACAGCAGCACAGCGCCGGGTCGCCGGACCACCAGAAAGTAGCCAGCAAATTTATATCCTCATTACAAGGGCCGCAGTCTAAAGACTAAGCTTAGGACTTGGCTTATTACTGCTTCCAGGCTTGCAATAACCAGGGCACTCGTGCCAGCATCCATCAGCTGCCTTTGCTTCTCCTAGAAGCTGCATACTATAGTCATCCATCCGCTCTGGGTTATGGACTATGCTCTCCGCACTGGAATGGTCTAATCGAGGCCTTAGGATGCATGGAATATGCTGCACTGTAGCTTTAAGGGCCACTCCGTATAACAGCAGTGATGTCCTTCAATGCCAAGGATCCCTTGCACCATCCATTCCCATAAATCTGTAATTTAAAGTGCACTCCTCCTACATATCGCAACTTTTCTTGCATTTTTTTCTTAAATGGATGTATTTTTGGATACAAAAATTTCAGCACCATTTGCCTTCTGTTATAGCCTCTTGTGTGGCATTTTCTATTGCTGGTAGATAATGAGTTAAGTGAGAATCTGTCAGTGAGTTCATTCTGTTGGGAGAGTTGACTTTATTCTGAGCTCCTCTCAGAGGAACTATGGCCAAGTAAACGTTGTCCTGAACTTTGTGGTAAAAAAAAATCACAAGAAGAAAGATGAGCGTTTATAAATATTTCCGTCTGAACAAGCTCGCTGACAGATTCTCAGTCAACTCACTGCAACCAGTAATAAACGGTGCAATGTAGAGGCTATAAGCAACTTTGTAATATATCTTATCAATGAAATCCGGTTTTCTACTCCTGGACTGATCATTCATTCTCAAGTCAGAGGTAAAATCTGTATTCAGTGTTACTGAAATAGATGACGACAGTTGTAGCTCATAAGAGTCTATGGAGGGAGGAGCTAGAGGCACAGTTCTCCATAGAACTTTATGAGCACCAACTGTCCTCTCCTTTCTAATTAATTGGAAAGTCTGTATTCACTAAAGACACATTTTACCTGTTAATTGAGAATGAAATATCTGTTCAGAATCTATATATATTACAAAGTTTCTTATTTTCACTATTGATATATGCGAAAAAATTAAAAGGATGGCTATGCTTTAGGATTTGGAGGACACTTGACCATGGCTGCCACTAGGAGACTGCTGTATCCTTGTGGCTACTTTTGACATTAGGCTGTGGTGTACACATTGTTCTCTGAATGACCAGAAACAGATCCAATAAAGAGAGCATGGAAGATACTATTAATGGCACATATTGTATATTTATATGCCATATACGTATAGTAGATGCCACCAATAAGACAGGCATCAATAACGGAATCGGGGCTCTGACAAACTCGTCACTGTCGGTGGTGATAGGATCAGAATAATAACGGGGGCTCTGACAAGCCCATACTGTCGGTGGGAATAGGGTCAGTATAATGGGGGCTCTGGCAAGCCCGGTACTGTCAGCGGGGCTAGGGTCAGAATAATGGGGGCTCTGACAAGCCCGTACTGCCGGTGAGGATGTGGTCAGAATAATAGCGGGGGCTCTGATAGGCTTGCCACTGTCGGTGAGGATGTGGTCAGAATAATAGCGGGGGGCTCTGATAGGCTCGCCACTGTCGGTGAGGATGTGGTCAGAATAATAGCGGGGGGCTCTGACAAGCTCGCCACTGTCAGTGAGGATGTGGTCAGAATAAGAGCGGGGGGCTCTGACAAGCTCGCCACTGTCAGTGAGGATGTGGTCAGGATAAGAGCAGGGGCTCTGATAGGCTCGCCACTGTCGGTGAGGATGTGGTCAGAATAATAGCGGGGGGCTCTGACAAGCTCGCCACTGTCGGTGAGGTTGTGGTCAGAATAATAGCAGGGGCTCTGATAAGCTCGCCACTGTCAATGGGGATGTGGTCAGAGTAACAGCGGGAGGCTCTGACATGCTCGCCACGATCAGTGGGGATGTGGTCAGAGTAACAGCTAGGGGCTCTGACAAGCTCACCACGATCAGTGGGGATGTGGTCAGAGTAACAGCTGGGGGCTCTGACAAGCTCGCCACGATCAGTGGGGATGTGGTCACAATTTTTATTACTTTGTATAGGAAATCTGCCACCTCTCCACTGATTCGGCCCCGTTATAGGGAATGATACAGATCACCTTGGTGAGATTTGCATCTACTACTGCAGGTCCTGCTCGGGCTCCCTGCTCCGTCCTGATTTTGAAGACAGGCGGCAGCGGTGACATCGTGACTACATCGCACATGAGACGATGCAGTCGCTGTACTTAGCAGACTACATAAAAGACTGAATTTAAGCAATTGTCTCGACGAAAAACCGATTGCCTCCGCTGTGTGCCACCCTTACCCAGATGCCGTAATGTGCAGCTTTTACAGCCACGACAGCACTTGAGAAACATCTGCTGTACATAGTGAAAATTGATAAACGCGTTTCAGCAGAGCTTATGATGGGCTGAAACGCGTCCGACTGATGGCATTAAAGACAAATTCACATGAGTGCCCAGGACCTTATTGAAATCCAACAGAGCGATTGTAACTTTTATCTGTATTGTGTGTTCTGATTTTATGACCACAGAGCACATCAAAGTTGAATGGGAAGGGAAACAAAGATCCTGTAACAGCAAAATGGTCGGCAATAGCGCAATACAGCGATTACATAAGGTAAACGGTGTAAAATTTGTAACGGAACCCAATTGTGAAAATTATTTTTAGCCCCAAAGACATACATTTAAATAAAAAGTATTAAAAAAAATGGTTGTGGTCAACCCCTTTAAGACCAATGTGGTTATTCTACTTTTACTAAAGGCTAAGTGTATTGTTCATTCCTAATATTTCAGAGCAATGCAGTTGTTTTACTTTTGATATTGAGAGGACGATGTGGATATCAATCACAGCTTGGAAAAATACAAATGCATATTGCATTCATTACTGAAGAAATTGTCCTAGGGGGCAAAATGTATTCTGGTCCGTTACGTGGGCCATGTCCTCCGTGTACCTGTGTATAAAGGGGCATGTGACCGATATATATTCATGGAAATGACACTGTGACCTAATTGTACTATATGTTGTGTGTACACATTTTTACTGTCATGCCAAGGAAGACTTGCAGTTTCTTTTTCTCAAATAAATATCAAAAAGTTTACGTTGTCGCTGTTTGTCTTCAATTATGTGGTTATAGATTGATCTGTAGAGGGTTTCTGGTGCATATACATTGGCTGATTGTGACCGAACAGGTGCCAGTTGCTCAACAAACGAGCAAAAACGCTCATTTGTCCAATAGGGGCAAACATCTTAAAACACGTGTCTGCAAATGGAGATTTTGATTGAGCTTTTTTAGCCTAATTCATGGAACAAGGCTTGTTAAAGGGTGGATACTGATTTTTAGGATCTCTACATCCAATAGGGGGTGCTAGAGTTGAAGTACTCTTCTCTGAAGATGCTCAGGTGAAATTACTTTTAAGCTCATTTACAAATAATTGTTCTCGGCAGCACTTTGTCCTATGTAAATAAGACATGCTGCCAAGAACAATGGCAGTATATGTGCAGATAATGATTTATTTCCAATTTTTCAGTACATGTAAGAAATGCGAACTGCCTTTTCTAAAATAGGCTTTTAAAACACCACGGATTGGCAAACATGTTCCCATCTAATGTCTAAGATAAGCTAGTAGAAGGGCATCAGTACACGACAGAGGGACAGGGCCGTGAAAGGGAGTCAGTACACCAGAGATGGATAGGGCCATAGAAGGGCATCAATACACGAGAGCTGGACAGGGCCGTACAACGGCATCCGCACATGAGATGGACAGAGCTGTAGAAGGACATCCGCACATGAGAGATGGACAGAGCTGTAGAAAGACATCTGCACATGAGAGATGGACAGAGCTGTAGAAAGACATCTGCACATGAGATGGACAGAGCTGTAGTAGGACATCCGCACATGAGAGATGGACAGAGCTGTAGAAGGACATCCGCACATGAGAGATGGACAGAGCTGTAGAAGGACATCCGCACATGAGAGATGGACAGAGCTGTAGAAAGACATCTGCACATGAGAGATGGACAGAGCTGTAGAAAGACATCTGCACATGAGATGGACAGAGCTGTAGTAGGACATCCGCACATGAGAGATGGACAGAGCTGTAGAAGGACATCCGCACATGAGAGATGGACAGAGCTGTAGTAGGACATCCGCACATGAGAGATGGACAGAGCTGTAGAAGGACATCCGCACATGAGAGATGGACAGAGCTGTAGAAAGACATCCGCATATGAGAGATGGACAGAGCTGTAGAAGGTCATCCGCACATGAGAGATGGACAGAGCAGTAGGACATCCGCACATGAGAGATGGACAGAGCTCTAGAAAGACATCTGCACATGAGAGATGGACAGAGCTGTAGTAGGACATCCGCACATGAGAGATGGACAGAGCTGTAGAAGGACATCCGCACATGAGAGATGGACAGAGCTGTAGAAAGACATCTGCACATGAGAGATGGACAGAGCTGTAGTAGGACATCCGCACATGAGAGATGGACAGAGCTGTAGAAGGACATCCGCACATGAGAGATGAACAGAGCTGTAGATGGACAGAGCTGAAGAAGGACAACCGCACATGAGAGATGGACAGAGCTGTAGAAGGACATCCGCACATGAGAGATGGACAGAGCTGTAGAAGGGCGTCAAGCCAGCAGTCAGACCGGTATCTGCTCAGTTGAGCAATGAACACTGCAACAGCCTTACAAAACGAAGTCCATATGTGTGCATCTTCCTTTCACAGCCCAACTTTGAGCAGCTTGATTGGCAGTTTTCTTGTAAACGCACCATTCTCTTCACAGCTCACAGCATGAAAAGGTAGTGGCCTTACAAAACTGGCTTGTGGAAGCTTGGTGGCGAACGGCCCAGGAGGCCCACACTGCCCGAGTGGAGTGAGCCCTCACTCCTGGAGGGGGTTGTTTATCTTTGAGATAATAAGCCTCCAGGATCCAGGGGGCGATAGTAGATTTGGAGGCAGGGAGTTCCGGCGACCCTCAGTGATGACTAACAAGGAGTCTGATCATCTGAAGGATACTGTCCTAGAGAGATAGGAGCGCAGTGCTCTGACTAGATCCAGGTTGTGGACAGACCTTTCCAGGTGATGGGTTGAAGGACAATATCCTCATTGATATGGAAACGGGAAACCACCTTAGGAAGGAACCACTTTATCCTGGTGAAAGACAAGGGAAACTACAAGATAGAGCCACAAATTCCAAGACCCGTCTAATGCAAGTTATCGCAACTAAAAAGGCAACCCTTCCAGGAGAGAAGGGAGTATGAGGCTAGAAGGGGGATCCCTAAAGAATGGACAAAACAAGGTTAAGGTCCCACGGATCCACAGGGGGACGATATGGTGGCGCTAGACAAGACACACCCTGAAGGAAAGTCCAGACCTGGGGCGAGATGCCAAACTTAGTTGGAACAGGGTTGAGAGTGCCGAGACCTTGGTCTTGAGGGTATTAAGACAAACTGGAATAGTCCCGACTGTAAAAATACCACAGAAGGCCCTGCCAGTTGAGAAGAGCAAGGTAAATGGCTCTGATTTCCAGCACATTGATGGGAAGGGACGCTTCCCAGAAATTTCAGCGACCCTGGACTGTGTGATGAAGGGAGACCGCTCCCCACCCGAGGAGACTATCATCCGTTGTAACAAGTTGCTAGTTGAGAGGAAGGAATGATCTCGATTTCCAAATTGAGGAGAGAGTCCACCATACCAGAGACTGCCTCACAAGGAGAGAGGCAGAAGTAAGAGCCAATCCAGGGAGGAAGTCATTTTGTCTCAAAATGACAGAAGTGCCAGCTGAAGAAAACGGGGATAGAACAATGTGAAAGGAACCGTTTCCATCGCGGTACTCATCTTCCCTAATACACTCATGCAGAGTCGAAGAGAATGAAGGGATAGGTGTTTTAATGACTGAAACCCCAGACAGTGCCAAAATCTTTTCCTCTGGGAAAACTTTGGTGCGAGTGTTATCAAACAACATGCCTAGGAAAACAACGCGCTGAGAGGGAATTCGTGAGGATTTGTTGATTACTCAGACTACGCAGGCAAGAGTGTCCAAGGTGACTTGCAGAATTTGGGACCAGTCTTGGAAGGACGGGGCCCTTGAGCAGCAGGTCGTCCAGACAGGAAATTACTACAATTCTTTTTAAATGAAGATTTGCCATGACAGTCGCCAAAACCTTTGTGAACATTCTGGGAGCAGTGGCCAAACCAAAGGGGAGGGCAATGAACCAATAGTGTGCCCCCCCAATCGCAAAACTCAGAAACTTCTGATGTGTCAGGCAAATCGTGATGTGTAGATTTTCATCCTGAAAGTCCACTGAGAAGAACTCCTCGGGTTCCATGGAAGCAATCACTGAGTGGAGGGATTCCATTCAGATATGGTGGAGGCACACCTGCCTGTTCAGAAGTTGGAGGCCCAGGATCGGACCGCGTGAGACATCCTTTTTTGCAACCACAAAAAAGTTGGATAAAATTCAGAGAAGCGTTCCTGTGAGTAAACAGATATGATGACTCCTGTCCAGAGGAGAGAATTGATAACTCTGAAGAAGCCAGGAACTTGAGATATAAACCTTGGAGGACATGACTTGAAAAAACGTCTGCGTGGGAGAGATGAAAATTCTATCCTGTAACCCGTGGAAACAACCTCCCTGACTCAGACGTCGTCGACAAAGGGTTCTTTTACACTTGCCGTGATTTTTGCGGTCTCCCGCAAAAACGAGCCGCAAAAAAACTCATATCGCCGTTTTTCCCTGTTGTAACAAATTGGAGGGAAAAAAATGGCAAATACGGTGTACCGCAAAAACAAACTACTGTTGCTTTTTGCGGTACCATTGATTTAAATGGAGGCAGTGTCCGTGAGCCGTGAAAAATATTGAGCAAGCTCGATATTTTTTCACGGCAGTATATACGGCCCTCACAGCCATTCGGCGCTCTGATGTATTTTTGCGGCCCCATAGAAATCTATTGGGGTCGCAAAAACGGCCCGCAAAAACACGGCAAGTGTAAAAGAACGCTAAGGAGAGCCACGCATCCCGGAAGAGTATTAGACGACCACCTATTCAAAGTGGGGTGGGAGTGTCCTACAGTGGGTTCGGAAGGTATTCAGACCCCTTTAAATTTTTCACTCTTTGTTTCATTGCAGCCATTTGGTAAATTCAAAAAAATTTTTTCTATTAATGTGCACTCTGCACCCCATCTTGACTGAAATAAAAAAAATGTAGAAATTTTTTCAAATTTATTAAAAAAAGAAAAGCTGAAATATCACATGGTCATAAGTATTCAGACCCTTTGCTCAGACACTCATATTTAAGTCACATGCTGTCCATTTCCTTGTGATCTTCCTTAAGATGGTTCTACTCCTTCATTGGAGTCCAGCTGTGTTTAATTACACTGATAGGACTTGATTTGTAAAGGCACACACCTGTCTATATAAGGCCTCACAGTGCATGTCAGACCAAATGAGAATCATGAGGTCAAAGGAACTGGCCAAGGAGCTCAGAGACAGAATTGTGGCAAGGCACAGATCTGGCCAAGGTTGCAAAAGAATTTCTGCAGTGCTCAAGGTTCCTAAGAGCACAGTGGCCTCTATAATCCTTAAATGGAAGAAGTTTGGGACCGCCAGAAGTCTTCCTAGACCTGGCCGTCCAGCCACACTGAGCAATCGTGGGAGAAGAGTCTTGGCGATGAGAGGTAAAGAAGAACCCTAAGATCACTGTGGCTGAGCCCGATGCAGTACAGAGTCGAGAGAAAGTTCCACAAAGTCAGCCATCACTGCAGCCCTCCACCAGTCAGGCCTTTAAGGCAGAGTGGCCGGACGGAAGCCTCTCCTCAGTGCCAGACATATGAAAGCCCGCAAAGAGTTTGCTAAAAAAAAAAAAAACACATGAAGGACTCCCAGACTATGAGAAATAAGATTCTCTGGTCTGATGAGACGAAGATAGAACTTTTTGGTGGTAATTCTAAGCGGTATGTGTGGAGAAAACCAGGCACTGCTCATCACCTGTCCAATACAATCCCAACAGTGAAACATGGTGGTGGCAGCATCATGCTATGGGGGTGTTTTTCAGCTGCAAAGACAGGATGACTGGTTGCAATTGAAAGAAACAGGAATGCGGCCAAGTACAGAGATATCCTGGATGAAAACCTCTTCCGGAGGGCTCTGGATCGCAGACTTGGCTGAAGGTTCACTTTCCAACAAGACAATGACCCTAAGTACACAGCTAAAATAAAGGAGTGGCTTCAGAACAACTCTGCGACTATTCCTGACTGGCCCAGCCTGATCTAAACCTAATTGAGCATCTCTGGAGAGACCTAAAATGGCTGTCCACCAACGTTCACCATCCAACCTGAAGGAACTAGAGAGGATCCCCAAATCCAGGTATGAAAAACTTGTTGCATCTTTGCCAAGACAACTCATGGCTGTACGAGCTCAAAAGGTGCTTCTACTCAATACTGAGCAAAGGGTCTGAATATTTATTTTATTTTTTTAAATTTGTTTATTAACCATAGGCAGTTATATAATACACACATCCAGTACAAGATGTTGAGTTTGATACAAAATGGATATAAGTTCAGACAACATAAAAAAAAACACATGAAGTATAATATATGCATCAATTGTGTGTAAATAAAGCAAACATTACATTAACTGAATCACAGTAGTATTGTATTCTGTTATTGTATTATACTAGTGATAAAACCTGCCTAGCTTCTAAACTCTACCTACATCTACCAAACTAAACTATGCCGCAGCCTACATCTATATATGCAAATTGCCTCTTCAGAAAGAAAGAGGACTTTTACTCTACAGCGCCACCTATTGGTAGTAGAGATCCTACAAGTCACAATCAACCCTTAATGAGTAGTTTACTGTGCGACATCTCCGCTCTGCAAAGTGAGGTGAGAGGAATTCCACCTCTCCCAGATCTTCTCGAATTTACCTGGGCACCCTCTATTCTGATACAGTGTACGTTCATATGGGATAATCGAATTTACCAGATTGATCCAGGACCCAAGAGAAGGAGGCGAACCCCCCATCCACCGTAATGCTAGTATCTTCCGTGCCATGAACAGTGTCTCCCGTAAAAAAATCCCAGCATAATGACCCCATGCCTCCTCATCCCACACTCCAAATAGACAGATCAGCGGCTCAAGGGGAACAGGGGTTTGTACCAAGGATGTTAATAATGATGTCACCCCTCTCCAGAATTGCGCAACAACAGGACAGCACCAGATCATATGAATAAAGTCTGCATCTATTGAGTGACATCTCAAACATTCCGATGACGGGTATCGGCCCATCTTAAAGAGTCGAACTGGAGTCAAATATGACTGATTAATAATATATAACTGTATCATCCTGTTGTTGGCAGACGGAGATACCCAGATTGGTGACTCCAGGATTTCTTCCCACTCCTCATCCTGCGCATCTGGGATGAGCCCTTCCCATTTCTTCTTAACGGAATCCAAGGCACCTTCTGTCCCCACTGACAAAATGTACAGTATGTATATAGAGAGGAGATGAGACCTTGAGGGCCCTGTGATTTGAGAATCCCTATCGGGTAGAGACGAAATGGCATTGTTTATACCTATACATCTCATGTGCAATTGAAAAGCTGATCGTAACTGTAAATAACGGAAAAACTGGGATCTCGGGACACTGCGATTAACCTGTAATTGCTCAAAGGACACCAAAGTTCCATGATCATATATATCACCTATCATAGAGACACTACATTGAATCCAGAACTCAGCGGAAGGATGTTTGAGTAATATAGGGAGATAGTTATTATTCCATAAAGGCATTTCAGCTACAACATCCCCGAATCCAACCACTCCCTTAATCTGTCTCCATATCGAACGCGCCAGATGGAGCAGAGGCAGAAGCTTCAGGACATTCGCTTTCCTCATTTCCGAAAAACCCAGTGGGCAGTCGATCCCTGTAGCATGAAGTAGATGACTCTCAGAATTCGGGAGATGACCTCCAGGCATCCATGTAGTTATGGCCTTGGCCTGTCCAGCTAAGTAAGATAAAAAGAAATCGGGTAACGCTGCCCCTCCTCCCCTCTTGGGCCTTTGTAGAGTGGTTAGTTAGTTTAGGCCTGGCTTTCCCCCAAATAAAGGATGTGATTTGGGAATTTAAATTAGCGAAAAAGGATTTGGGCACCACCACCGCACTATGTTGAAGAGAGTAACTAAGTTTAGGGAGTAATATCATTTTAATTAGATTGATACGTCCGGCTACAGACAGTGGAAGTTTACCCCAAATTGCAAATTTACCTTTGACCGTCTCCTGCAATGGTTGTATACTGAGCTGCAGATCAAATTTACTACCTTGAGAAATATGAACACCCAAATATTTAAAACTGGATACAATGGGCAGTGAGGAGAGAGTCTCAAGTCGTGGCATCGGAGCATGGGAGGGAGGCATCAAAGCAGACTTCTCCCAATTTATGTATAGGCCAGAATATTTACTGAATTTATCTATAGTAGTGATTACTCTTGTCAGGGTCTCTTCTGCTTTGTCCATAAATATCACCATATCGTCAGCATATAGCCTATGGTATCCGTCCGACCCGCTATTTCTATACCAGCAATATCAGAAGATCTTATACGAATTGCCAGCGCCTCAATAGCAAGAGCAAACAGGGCCGGGGAAAGGGGACACCACTGACTAGTTCCCCTATGCAGTGAAAATGTCTCAGATATGGAGTTATTTACGATGACCCGAGCCTTGGGCTTCATGTATAAAATATTAACCCATTTTTGAAATCTATCACCAAATCCATACCGCTGCAAACATGCACGAAGAAAAGGCCATTCTAGCGAGTCAAAGGCCTTGGCCGCATCCAGCGATGCCAATGCCCATTCATTATCTGGTACCAAAGAGCTATATTGGACCACTGACTGGACTCGTCTGATATTAATAGAGGTGCTCTTACCAGGCATAAAACCAGTTTGGTCAGAGTGTACAAGATCTAATATAACTGAATTCACTCTTTTGGCCAAAATTTTTGTAAAAATCTTATAATCCACATTTACTAGTGATATGGGCCTATAAGATCCACAATCTAATGGGTCCTTCCCCTCCTTTTTAAGAACTATTATATTGGCCTCATAAAAGGACTCCGGCATGCATCCCCCCTCCCAGATCCTACGAAACACTGCCAACAAAAGGGGTGCCAATATATCCTGATATTTCCTAGGTAACTCCACAGGAAATCCATCCGGCCCAGGGGCCTTCTCAGAGGCCATGTCTTTTATGGCATCCTCCACCTCCTCCAAAGTAAACTCAGGATCCATAAAGGTCCGCTGGGAAGGACTCAGTACAGGGAACTCTATATCTAACAAATAATTTAGACACTCCGGGACACCCATATCGGTCTTAGAATTGTATAGTGAGCCTTAATAGTCAGAAAAGCACCTCAGTATCTCCTCGGTTGAGGAAACCAAAGTACCTCCCGACTCACGAATCTGCAGGATAGTGTTAGTTGCATTATGCTGTCGTACTAAGTAGGCCAGAAATTTACTTGCCTGATTCTCCATTTCAAAATAAGATTGCCGGGCAAAAAATAATTTACGTTTTGTCTTGGTGTCAGTGTATTGAGTAGATAACCTTTGGGCGGTCAGCCATTCTACCCTATTACTGTTAGTTTGATCCGATATATAGGCTGCCTCCGAGTCCTTCAGATGTCGCTCCATCTCGCCATCTTCTTCCGATGTCACCCGCTTAAAGTGTGTGATCGTAGAGGATAGACAGCCCCGTAGATAGGCTTTAAGAGCATCCCAAAATATATTGATATTTCGGGGCTCGGGGTGGGACGAGACGAAGCAACGTAACTGATCTATCGTGCTATCAGGGGGTGTTATCAATTTTAACCAAAAAGGGTTCAGCTTCCATGCTATCCTATTAGTCAGTGGCCCATATTTAAGCTTGAGAATAACTGGACTATGATCCGAAATCCCCCTGCTTCCATGTTTAATATCATCCACCCACGCCGCCAAACTAATGGACCCAAAAATGTAGTTATGCGAGACAAAGAGCGTTTAGTGGAGGAGTGGCAAGTATATTCCCTAGTCTCTGGATGGCGCACCCTCCATAGATCCAGCCACCCACTACCCGCCACGTACTGTGACAGTTGGGATGTGCCCGATGGGGGGACCCCACCCTGTGTTCCATCGCCCAGTCTCAATTTATCAAGATGGCCATTCATGACCAAGTTAAAATCTCCCATGCAGATGACATGTGCGTCCGGATAATTTAAAGCAAAGCTCAATGCTTTCTGAATAATTGATATATTGGCCGGAGGGGGATTATAAATACAAAGAATGACATATTTCTGAGAGTTACCGTAATCAGCGCATGTACGAATACAAATCGTCCCTCGGGGTCCCTCCGGGCCTCCCTGACCTCCCACCGAACATCTTTATGAATCAACAGTGAAACTCCCCTTGAGTAGCTGGTGTGAAAAGCATGTAGATACCATTGCACCCACGGTTTCTGTACCCACCGAACCGTATCCCTGGTCAGGTGCGTATCTACCAGAGCCACAATGTGAGGTCGGTAATGTCTAATCTGTGAGAACACCTTAATTTTCTTTCAAGGGGTTTTAATACCTCTTACATTCCAGGTCATACAAATCAGCTCAGAACCCATTCCCTTCCGTCTGGATATGAATCATAGAGGTGCCCAATCCAGATGCAGAGACCCCACACAGATAGCAGAATTTGACGTCGGTTGCGGCCTCCAACTAAACAATTATAAAAATTAAGGCTTTTGAAAAAGAAAAAGCAAAACAGGAACCTAATAACATAGGCATACAGTCTTACGCCCCCATCAAAAAATAAACAAGGGGATACCATCACTGAGCTCATTGTCCGGTACAGCTGGTATCTGGGAACTCGCCGAGAGAGTTCCAATTAGACCATTAAGTGAGTGGATCTGAAGTAACAACCGCCACATTAGGATTCTTTCGCGGGGGGACCCCCCGTGAGACCGCAGCCACTCAGCCGTATCCGCCGGATCTGTAAAAAATACGGAGGAACCCTCATGAGCGACCCGAAGTCGGGCCGGATATATCATTGAATATATAATGTTCCCGTCTCTGAGCCGCTTCTTAGCCTCAGTGAATTGTGCCCGCTGTTTCTGCAGTTCCATGGAGAAATCCGGGAAGATGGAAATGACAGCACTATCAAACTTAATCGGACTTTTCTGCCACGCAAGTCGCAGAATGTTGTCTCTGTCCTTACAATTGAGCAAGCGTGCCAGGAAAGGTCGAGGTGGAGCCGCCGGAGGCAGTGGTCTTGTAGGGACCCTGTGAGCTCTTTCAACGGCAAACATAGAGAACTTATCCCCCAGGGAGGTCTTAAGCCAATCTTCCAAAAACTGCTCAGGATGCTGACCTTCCAAGCGCTCAGGCAGACCAACGATACGGATATTATTCCGGCGCATTCTGTTTTCCAAATCATCCGCCTTTTGCTTCCAAGCGTTCATGGAGCCCGCCACCTTTGTTAATTTAGCTTCCATGGGTGTAATGGTATCTTCTACCCTGGACACTCTTGTCTCCACCTCCGTAATGCGCCCTTTCATGGCCTGCATATCCTGACAGAGTCTCCCCACCTCCCTATAAACATCCTCGATTTTCTCCGTCAGGGATGTCCTGGTCAAGGAGATAGCCTGCATCAATTGCTCAGACGCTTAAGGGTCAATTCCTCCTGTTCAGTCTCCTCACCCCCAGACTGGCGATTTTTGCGCTGAGCTTGGGAGGTGGTGCTCCTACTATGTCGTGCACTTTCAGCGGGGTCTGGCCTAGCAAACTCCTTTAATTTCTCAGCTGCCGTTCCCGACCCTTTTAATCGGCGCATGATTGTCTGCAGCGTGGTCAGACGGAGCAGCCAGAAATATGCGGTCTAGGTGTCGCCCACCAGAGAAGGTGCAGCAGGGCTGGAAACAGTCGATTATGTAGCAAGCTGCAACAGGATGCCTCTGAGAATGTGGGGACAACGGTTAGGTGCAGTGCTAATCTTTATGGCCAGGGGAAGGAGAGGGGGGGCCCCACAAAAGCAGCTGCAGTAGGAGAGAGCTCTCCCTAGTGATGGCGCCAGCCGGCAAGTGTAGGGAGGGAATATCGCGCAGGGCCCACTTTTTCAGGGCACTCACCGCGCGTCTTCCCGCTGTCTGTCGGTGTCTTCACTGCCCGGCGGCGCTGCAGCGGTGTCTGAGCCACGCGCCCAAGATGGCAGCCGCCTCGTGAGGAAGCCGGCCGCCCGCTCCTGCCTCCCCCATCGCACGCTCTCACAAGCTGCCCCGACCTGCCGCGGGATACTCCGGGGGTCCCGGTGTCTCAGAGGGTCCAGCTAAGCCCAGGTAAGCCACAGGAAGGGGGTCTTCAGCTCAGCATTCATCAGGATGCTGCGGAGCTCTCTTCACAGGCGTGTACATTGAGAAAAAAGAACTTTTTTGAATTTACCAAATGGCTGCAATGAAACAAAGAGTGAAAAATTTAAAGGGGTCTGAATACTTTCCGCACCCACTGTATCCTGCCAAGGAGAATCTATTAGATCGGGCCCTGGAGAATCTGGAAGAACGGCCCTTAGAGCACCATGCTGGGGCTGGTTTGACAGCTTCCTGGTGGTTCGCCAGCCTCAGACCGGTCTCGCTGAGGGGAGGTCCTAGAGGAGAAATGACAAAAGGGCTGAGAGTGAAGACAATGTTTCCTTGTAAAAGGATGATTACATTTTGGCTGGGGAAGGGAGGTACTTTTACCCCCAGTGGCATCCGCGATGAGCTGATCCAGCTTAGACTCAAAAAGACATGAGCCCTGAAAAGGAAGATTGGTAAGGGACTTTTTGGATGTAGGATACACATTCGAGGCTTTGAGGCAGAGAATCCTGCGTCTGGCTACAATATTGAGCTATCTGATCTGCAAGGTCAGCTAGTTCTACAGGTGAGGCTGTTGATAAAATGCCCTGCCGAAGCTTTGCCCAGGCGGAAACCGACCTGGCTACCCATGTGAAAGCGAACGTGGGGCAGAGAGAAGCGCCAGCAGCCTCAAAGGCGGACTTGGACAGGGCTTTGATCTGTTAGTCGAGTCCTTGAGGGAAGCATAGTCTGCGAGAGATAGGATTGTCCTAGCAGACAAGTGAGAGACTGGTGGGTGCACAGCTTGGAATTCTGCCAATTTGCTGAGGAAATAGGGACAAAAAGGGATATAGATTAACTGCCTTCTGCCTGGGAAGCACTTTTCCGGGTGCACCCACTGTTTGGCAAAAATCGCCTGAAACTCCTTGACTGTCAAAGACCCCGAGGAGCGTGTTTAGCCTTTTTTAATAAGACAGAGTGGTCCGAAGGGAAACTCTCCTCATCCTTAATATTGAGGGTCTGATTGACGGCCAATATAAGACCACGTCAAGGTCAGAATCAGACTGGGAATCGAGTTCAGACCCAGGGTCCCCCACCGGGGAGGAGGAATGGGAAACCAAGGGCATCCTGGATGATGTGAAGGGAGAAGGAAACAGATGAACTGGAATGTATCCCCTTCTTGGATCTTACCCCTGGATCTGCCATGTTGAGGGTGGCAAATAGGAGCCTGCAATTAGTTTGGAGGTGCGATCAAAACACTGGAGGTGGCTGAAAGGTTAGGCAAGTGTTCAGGGGCCTGTACCAGGGGCTGGGATACCTTGCTAAAATCAGATACTGATTGGGAAAAATCAATGGCCCACTCAGGGGCCTGCACGGTGGAAGGGCTACAGTTCAGGCAGCAGGCCAAGGCCTGACCTGTGGGCCACTTCTTGCAGAAGGCAAAGATGTAGTGAATAGTGGTGTGGGAGGGCTGGGAGCACGGACTCTCTGAGTCTGTGCATATGTAGGGCCAGGGGCTGAGAAGGGATGCGGAGGAGGGTTAAGCCTAGATGGAATAAAAAATAGCCTGGACAGAGCCTACCCGATCATGTGGCTATCGGTGCAACAGGACGAACAGCCTCTGTGATGTGAAGGCAGATTGTGCGGGCTTAAGCAGTGATGAAGAAAATTAAAGGAGTGCTCTGACAGGAGAGAAAAAAAAAAAACAACACACGCTGGAGATATCACGCAGATTGGTTGCAATCGAGCCTGTAGAGTAGGGCTTCCATAGGGCGGAAAAGGCGAGCAAGACATCGCTTGCTATTGGCTGGCGTTCAAAGAGGAGCGTGGCCAAACCTAGCCTGATAATGAAAGTGGGAGGCAGGAGAAAAGGAGAGCACGAGCCTTCGCACTGTCTGTTATGTTTGACACCAATCTCTCCTTCACTACCCACATACAATCTCTTGCCGCTTACACTTAAAGAACATCTCTAGAATCCGCCCTTTCCTCACCATGGAAACAACAAAAACCCTGTCGCCTTGATCCACTCCCACCTGGATTACTGCAACGCTCTATTAATTGGCCTCCCCGTCACTCGACTATCCCCTCTCCAGTCCATCCTTAATGCAGCAGCCAGGGTCATCCATCCATCTGGCTAATCGGTACCCGGCCGCGTCCGCTCTTCGCCAATCGTTACACTGGCTGCCCATTCACTACAGGATCCAATCCAAAGTACTTGCTCTCACTCACAAAGCTCTCCACAGTGCAGCACCCCCTACATCTCCTCCCTCATTTCTGTCTATCGGCCTAGCCGATCGCTGCGCTCTGCAAATGACTTTCGACTAACCTCTGCACTAATCCGCACCTCCCACTCCTGACTCCAAGACTTCTCCTGCCTTGCGCCAACACTCTGGAATGCTCTACCCAAAAAAATTAGAACCACAACTTAGTTTTAGGCTTTCCCTCAAAACATATTTGTTCAGAGCGGCCTATCACGTTCCCAAATCAAAGGTATTTTATGTGTGTGTGTAGCCCATTCACTATCTATCCCCCACTCCCTCAAGATGGCTGGACCATCATTGTAAATACACACCTGTACTTTGTACCCCCACCTCCTTGCAGATTTTATGCTCTCACAAGCAGGTTCATCTTATTTTGCTTTAATTATTGTATTGTTCACTCTGTTACTTGACTTCTGTTATGAAACTGTAAAGCGCTGCGGAATATGTTGTCGCTATATAAAGATTATTATCGATTGGCTCACACACACGAGGTAGAGGGGGGGCATGAAGGCCTCATGAGTGACCAGAGATTAAATTTTCAGCGAGTCCACAGTGGCACATCCTGAGGGAGGACTGTCATATCTACCTCCTTGTGATGCCTTCCCACCACCTGACGAGGGACTGTGGGGGGGGGGGGGGAGGGAGATGCCTGTCATGGCGAGGTCCCAACTCCTTCTCCATTCCGAGGAGGACATCAGGAGTAAAGTTAAGCAAATTTGTTCGCATTTGGTCACTGAATCTGAATTTGCCATATTGGTTCCCTATTTGTGCCGAATGTATGTTTGATGATCGGTTCTGAACATATTCGGTAATTTCTACTCCCATTGACTAATGATGTTCAGCTGTGTTCGACAAATACTGCAAAAACAATATTTGCTGCCGATCGTATTCAGAACTGAATCCAAATAAATTTGCTCAACTCTAATCAGGAGGCCCAGTAGCATAGCGGTAATGCTATTTGTGACAGTGCAGAATAAATACTGTTTAATGTCAGGATGTGGGCATATATACTGTATCTGGAATACTCACTTTATATTGTGGACTGGATAATGTCATATCGCACGTCACACAACCTTGGGCTAAAGACCCCGGCGGGGATGAAATGTCTATGTAACTACCAGGGCTATAGAGTCGGAGTCGTGGAGTCGGAGTTAGTTTTGGTTGGAGTCGGTAGAAATGTACCGACTCCGACTCCAGCTTTAAAAAAAAAATGTATTAATATTTCATAATTGAACTTTCATATGAATTTTATAAATGTTACTCAAAGATATATGTTCTATCAAACTATGAACAACAGTGATAAGCAGTTCTGCTGGAGATAGAGACATTTCTTACTTCTTGTGTGTCACTGTTCTCCACTGCCCTTATCTAATCTTATACTTGGTTAACCTCATGCTGCCCCAACCCCCCTACTTACAATGTATGAAACTGAAAGTGAAAATGTGTTGCAAATTCTTAGTAGTAAAGCTCCTCCTCTAGACTAGATCATACTAGGTGTGCGTCTTCCAAGCATCTCACAGCTGCCTGCTACTCAGAAGAGGAAGACTGTAAGAAGTATTATCCTTTCAACAAACTTTGCATCAGTTAACTGTGAGTACATGAGGAATAATAACAGTATTACTGACCACTATATCAGTTGTACGACCTGGCAATAATTTTCTACAATTGTTTTTAGGAAAAACAATTGTCATTTGGATTGTGAATGCAGAATTAAAAACCTGAGAATGTCAAAGAAGCATCACATTAAATCAGCTGTATTTGAACATTTCACCATCACTCAAGATAGAAAACATTATGTCTGTCAGTGTATGACAAATGATCCAGACGAAAACAAATGCTGTGAAGCCAAGATGAGTGCATATTCAGGCAAAGATAAAAATGCTCCTACCAGAGCTTCTAATCTAAAGAGACATTTACAGCGCTTTCATCCAGAAGTACTGAAAGCAGTGGATGAGAAAGACTGCATCCAAACCAATGAACCAGTGCCCAGCTCTTCCAGCCAAACAAAGGAGCAGAGAACTTTGCAGCCATCAGTTGCAAGATATTTTGTCAGTGACAAAGTTACTGTGACAATGACAGTAGATACATTTAAAAAACAGATCATAGAGCTTGTTGTAAAGGATAGTGTGCCTATTTCATTATTTTCACGACCAGCTTTTATGTGTCTGAATGGGGAAATGGCCCGCAAGCTTGGTGTTTCTCTGGAGAGAGAGAGTATTAGAAAATTAGTAATCGAAGAAGCTTTTAAACAAAAGGAAGAACTTAAAAAAACTCTCAAGGGACGCTTTCTGTTTCTTAAAATGGATGCCTGCACACGTCACAGAGTGAACTATTTTGCCATCAATGTCCGATTTGTTTGTGACAAAAATGAAATAGTTACCAAGACATTGGCAGTAAAAGACACCAAAGCTCATCACACCAGTGAGTTTCTCCAGGTCTTGGTGGAAAAGGTTCTGCAAGACTATGAACTTAAAAAAGAGCAAGTTCTTTCTGTCGTAACTGACAATGCTTCAAATATGATAAGTACTATTAAGCTAATGAATGAGAGTAATGATGGTGACCAGCAGCTAGAAGAACATTCTGGGTCCACAGACACAGAAATGTTTGAAATAGAGGAACACAGTATTGTAACTGAGGAGCAAACTGAAGTTGCTTCAGATGAACAGCTGTCAAGGTGAAAATATATTTTCTTATATAACTTTTATACTTTTATACTGTGAAACAATAAGTTTTTCCTAATTGCTTGCTAATGCAAATGTAACTGTATTAAAGATGGCTGCCAGTGTTCACTTTCACTTAAATTCAGTGTCTAAAGAGTTAAGTTTCATTTCTCCTAAAAAAAGATAACTCAGGAATGTGAAGAAGAAGTAACCATCGGGAGACTTTTTGACGAATCAGAGAGAGACTGGACACTAGATGTATACTGCATAAACCCTGCCTAATGCACGCCTTCCCCTAACACTCAATATAGTATTGTGTATTTGTAAATAAAGCCAGTTGTTGTACTGCTCCTGACAGGTGTGGATGCGGGACATTAGCTAAGACTGAATCAGCTGCGTGTCTGAGTCATTCTTAATTGGTACCAGATGTTTTGCGCTCGCACAATGATTTGGAATGACTGGTGAATGAGGATTTATTGTCGTTTACGACCCCGACAATTTGGAGCCCAACGGGGGGCGTGGACAGTGATCCGAGGCTCCTCTGGACCCATGCCTGGATGTCTGTGGATGATACCTGTAGTGGCTGACCTCGAGGACTGATCACCCTCCAAAACACGGTAAGTGAGATCATATACACTGTATGTGTCACACTTGCTAGTGTCTCAGCCGTTATTGGTTTGTCTGTGGTCTCCTTGGGTCTGAGGGGTGACCGGTCGAGTGGTGAGACTGAGTGCGATCCTGTGCCACGCTCTGAACCAGCAACTGAGAGACGTCGCATTCTGCGCGTCCTCGTGTACACCACACCTCCTCCACCGGTCATTGTACTCCATTTAACCACCCTACCCGTGACTATTGTCTAGTAGTGAAGTGGAGTGATAAATTGAGCTAGTTGCAGATTGTGGGGCAACTTAGAGGAAGGGATAGGAGACGCAGCCTCTGTGATATTGTACCAACTAGGTAATTAAGACGTCCCGAGAAGGGACCACCTGTATTTCACTAGGAGACCGCCTCCCGACTGTTGGAATATCGTGGCAGGATAATCTGTTAATCACTGCTGTTCAAGGTTAGGGAAAGGAAATATTGAGCGCGAGGCTCTTTTCCTAGTACGTCGAACGTGAGGCTCCGTACTGTGGAACATCAGTGTTGATATCGCTACCAGTGGTTTTTCTGCAGAGAACCATAGTATTCTGTAAGAGTCATGCTGCGTATCTTAAAGCAGAAGAAGTCTGTGCCCCACAAGTTAGATGAGGATGCTGTGGAGGTCAAGGCAATAGTAGCGTCACGGGAAGGCAAGAAGGCAGTCAAGAATGTTGAGAGATTGTATAAGCATGTAGGATTGCCCTCGTCAGGGAGATTACAGCCGGCTATGTGGCATAATCTCATAGAGAACAAACGAGGCATGTTGAAAGATAAAGGATTGTTAGAACAAGCACAAGCTCATCTGCGAGTTGCGCGAGGCTTGAAGAATGAAGGATGGAAAGAGATTGATGGGGAAGGAGGATCAGACAATGCGGAACCTGTGTTTGGTTATAAAATGCCTTTGAACTGTGATCTTATAGATTGTAAAATGGCCGCCGTGCCACTGATGATGAAAATGCAGTCCCAACCACCGCCCTATAATGGCGACAAGACGAGCTCTCCAGAAGCGTGGGTGTGTCCTGTTTGTGGCGTGCAGAATCCAACCTGGGTGGAAACCTGCCGTGTGTGTGGGGCGGGCCGTCCTTGGGGTTCCGCCCAGACCATGGACGGAAGTGGGGCATGCCACGCCTCCACCGGCAGCCATCTTGGTGCACCCGGAATTCCTCCCCAGCCACTATGTCCGCTGGTAACACTTTCCGGCGAGTACTATCAGGGACCACCACTTCCTGAGAAACCTCCGGCACCGACCGATGCTGTTCCCACCTCTAATGTTCCTGTTTCTGTTCCGGCCTCTGGGCCTAGTCTCCCGGTGCAACCCACTGTGATATTTGTAAATACACCTGGTCAAGGTCCCTTCACTCTTGATGCCCTGACCGGCAGTACGGCTTTCCGGTCCGTAATGCGTATGAGGCGCCAAGCTATCGGAGATGATGAGGGATCAGAAGATTCTGACAATCAGGTTGCTACAATTCCCCCTGCCCCGCCACTGCTATTAGGTCCGTTCGAATCCCCCCGGCCCGGAAGGAGCCCACTACCTACCCCTCTCAACAAATCCTCTAGGTTGCCCCATGACCCTGAAATCTGGTTCCCCTGTCATTCACGCTATTACATCACACCTCAGGGCTCCCAGGTTCTTTTCTCAGTGGGGTATGGGGACATAGTTACCCACCAGGTAGGAGCCATAGTGAACCCAGCTAACTCTACCCTGTCGCTTAGAGGTGGTTTGGCCCAACAGATAGCTAAAAAGGGAGGCCCAGCCATAACCCAAGAGTGTCAGGCCTACCTTACCAATTATGGCCCCTTGCATCCAGGAGACGCTATGTCCACTCAGGGAGGGAGTTTGCCCTGTGATATAGTGTTACACACTGCAGGCCCTATATATGATTACAGGACACCCGAGCATTGCCGTACAATATTGCAGACCGCCTTACAGACAGTGCTTATCTTTGCAGGACGGCTAGGGAGAGATACACTTCCTCGTAGAACTTTGGCTATACCATTGATATCTTCAGGACTCTTTGGATACCCACTGGGCCCCTGTATGAAGGAACACGTTGAAGTCATCAAGAATTGTCTCCAATCAACCCCAGATCTCGATTTACAAGAAGTTAGGATCGTCTGTTACCATGAATCCGGATTAGAGGGCATCATGCCCTTGGTAGCTGAATACATGATACCACTGATGCACACAGGTATAAAGCCCCTGGATGAGGTAATACCCACAGCACCCCCAACTGCCCCGAAGGATGAGGCAGTGACACATGACGAAGAAGAAGAAGGGCTGAAGCTGAAATACAAACCCTTCACTCCGGTACAAATTGATGCTATTGTTAACAAGTTACCTGACCCGGACAAATTTCCCATGCAGTATGTAAGGAAACTGGAACAGACTAGGAGCATCTACGGGGCTACATGGTCTGATCTATCAGGCATCACCTCAATCAAAGCCTCCGAATATTTTCTCCCCACCATCATGAAGGAATTGGACCCCACTAAAGCAGGACCTCTCAACAAGTTCAAGTCTGGAAAGGAGTTTATCGCTCAACTCACAAAGTGGGCCCAGGATCGTCTCTGTGACGAAGCAGGATCAATACAGGATATACAACAAGAATCTGGTGAAGCTGTGGAGAAATACGCTGCCAGACTAACTATGCAGTTTGAAGACTTGGGTTATTCAACTCATGTGAAGACGCAGGCAGCCTTGTTGGTCCGTGCTTTTATTGATGGTCTGGAAGATCCACTGAAGGATAAGGTCATGAAGCTTCGTCCCGAATTACCTGATGGTCCCCTAAAACAGGCCCTCACTGTTGTGAAGAGTTATCAGAAAATGCTTCAAAGGGAAGAAAAAGAAGCAGAAAAGGAAGCAGAGAAGGAAGCACAGAAGGACAAAGGCAAGAAGAAACCAGCCATGTATATGGCAGAAGCCTCAGAAGTACCTGTTATGGTGTATCAGGCTCAGGATCGGTATGGATCACCACGCTTGAGGCCGAGAGGGTCCCAGGGCCAAAACTACAGGGACAGACCAGTTCGTGATGACCAAGGGAGACCTCTGTGTTGGGAGTGTGCCAGCCCTGGTCATATGAGAAGAAGTTGTCCTCGCAGGGGGCACCCTCAGAGACCTCTTCCTCCTCCACACTCATGAAGTTCAGGCCAACCGGTGCCCACTTTTCCCGCCACCTGTACTTCCTCGTCTTGTGGTACAGTGACCCTGGAAGTGGACAATCAACCTCTCAAGTTCTTAGTGGACACTGGGGCGGCCACCTCTGTTATCTCTTCATCTCAGCTGCCTCCTACAATCTCCCTGTCTTCAGATTTCCTCACATGTATTGGAGTTGAAGGTCAACAAACCTCATCACCACTCACTGTTCCCGTCCCAGCTGGCCCATTCTCTGGTGTCTTTGCCAAATTTCTGGTGTCTGAAACCTGCCCCGTCAACCTTCTAGGAGCTGACCTCCTTCAAAGGCTTCACGCTACCATCATCTTCGGTGATCAAGGGATGGAATTGCAATTACAAGATCCTGCCTCACAACAAGGCACTGAAGATCGTTGTGTCCTTAAGGCTTTCCCTCTGATGATGATGACTCTGCAAACGACACCTTCCCTGGATTTGCCCAATCTACCTACCACTCTGTGGTCAACTGGACCTGAGGATGTGGGTCTGCTCAAAGTGCCTCCAGTAAAAGTCCACCTCAAACCTGGGCACCCATACCCCAGACTACCTCAGTATCCGCTTAAGGCTGCCCAAGAGCGGAGCCTTGGAGTTCAGATTACCTCCCTCTTACATTCTGGAGTGCTAATCAGATGTGTTTCACCCTGTAACACACCCCTGTTTCCAGTGAAGAAGAAGACAGCTCCTGGAGACCCTCCGAAGTACAGACTTGTACAGGACCTCAGAGCAGTCAATTCAGCCACCATCTTGGAAACTCCTGTGGTACCCAACCCAAACACCTTGCTTTCTCAAGTGCCTACTTCAGCAACACTCTTCACCGTTATTGACCTGGCTAATGCTTTCTTCAGTGTCCCGCTTCATGAAGACTCACAGTTTTTATTTGCCTTCACGTTTCAAGGATCTCAGCTGACCTGGACCAGGACACCACAGGGTGCCCAGAACTCCCCTAACCAGTTCACTCATGCTATGAAGATGACCCTGGATCCGTGGGTGTTACAGAATCTTCATGTCACGCTTCTCCAGTATGTTGATGACCTACTCCTCTGTGGAACTGAAGAGAATCTGTTTGCTGCTTCTGAGTCCTTGCTCCTTTTTCTTCATTCTGCCAACTGCAAAGTCTCAAAGGCCAAGGTCCAGTGATGCAAAGAGAAAGTCGTCTTCCTCGGACACTGCATCTCTCAAGGCTCGAGACACCTCACCGAGGACAGAAAAC
The DNA here is from genome assembly GCF_039654945.1 of Dendrobates tinctorius. Classification (NCBI taxonomy): domain Eukaryota; kingdom Metazoa; phylum Chordata; class Amphibia; order Anura; family Dendrobatidae; genus Dendrobates; species Dendrobates tinctorius. Next base: position 23,424,547 of record NW_027361688.1, read on the forward strand.
ATGCAATCGAGGATATCCCTTATCCAAAGACATACTCTGCTATGCAGTCTTTCTTAGGACTCATTACCTACTGCAGACAGTGGATTCCGGATGCTTCAAGACTCATGCAACCTTTGTATGATTGCCTCAAGACTGGAGGACCGGACTGGGATCATGCTGAAAATCCGTATATCTATGCTCAGCAAAAGGACTGTTTCCTGGCTCTCAAGGAAGCTGTTGTCAGCGCCCCTGCTCTGGGTCTCCCTGACTACACTCAGCCGTTTCATCTCTTTGTTTCAGAATCTGAAGGACATGCCTCTGGTGTGCTGGCACAGAAACATGCTGATCGTTTCCGTCCTCTGGCCTACTACTCAGCCAGGCTAGACCCTGTTGCCAGAACTGCTCCTTCCTGCCTCAAGGCTGTGCATGCAGCCCATGTTCTTCTGGATAAGTCTGCTGACATAGCACTTGGTCATGACCTGGTCATTCAAGCTGGACATGATCTCTCTGCTGTCCTCCAACAAACATCTCCTAAGCATCTAACGAGCCAAAGACATCTCAGACTTCAGTGCTCTCTACTTCTGCCCTCCAACATCACCTTCCAGAAATGTACTACCATCAACCCAGCCACTTTGCTTCCACATTCTAGGGGGGAGTTCCCTGACGGGTATAAGGATTTACCAGACGGGAGGTCACCTGATGACCCGCATGACTGTGTAAAAGCACTGGAACAAGAAGCCTCTGCACCACAAAATGTGGTAACTCAAGAACTTCTCAACCCTGATTTGCAACTATGGACTGATGGATCTCGATTTGCAGACTCTTATGGCAAGTTCCACACTGGATATGCGGTCACCACTGAAACAGAAGTCCTTCTGGCTGAAGCCTTGCCACCTCACCTTTCGGCTCAAGAAGCCGAACTTGTGGCCCTACAACAAGCATGTTATCTAGCAGAAGGGAAGACGGCCAATGTCTACACTGACTCAAGATACGGCTATGGAATCTGTCACGATTTTGGATTCCTGTGGAAGTCCCGAGGGTTCATTACGGCTACAGGAACCCCTGTTAAACATGCACTAAGGATTAAAGCCCTGATGAAGGCATTGGAGCTACCTGTACAAATTGCGGTGATCAAGGTCAAAGCTCACGGGAAAGTCAATTCGAAGGAGACTAGAGGAAACCATTTAGCAGATCAAGCTGCCAAAGCTGCTGCCATAAAGAATGTCTCAGCAAAGTGGGAAGAAGAAGAAACAGCACCAGAAAAACCCTGTTGGGAAGGCACTGATACACCTGTGATGCCTGTGCTTACCAGAGCACAAACAAGAGAACAGGCAACCAAAGAAGCTACCCAAGCCGAAGAAGAACGAGACTTTGAGAAGTCCGAAGCCCGAAGAAAGAAGAGGGAGTTGATAGAAGACATGGAAATGGAATACCCTGCCACCGGATCTGTCTGGAAGCCAGCCCGACCACCTGAAGAGAGATTGTGGGAAGAGCAAAAGTTGACCTCTAAAGTAGAAAAGAAGCAGTGGGAAGCTGCAGGAGCCATTCATGGGAATCGTAGTTCTGCCGGACAATACCAATTTCCTAGACTCTATAAGGTGGATGGGAAACCCTGTCTACCCAAAAGAATGTATCCAGCCGTTGCAGCATGGGCTCATGGATCAACTCATCGAGGAAAGAACCAAGCTCTGGCCTGTATCAAGAAGCTCTACTGGGCCCCAGGAATCTCTACCACTGTCACAGCCTACTCAAGAGCCTGCCCAGTCTGTGCCATCTGTAACCCAACAGCCACCGCCAAGGTTCCACTTCAGCATCTTGCCAAACCAGACTACCCTTGGCAGAGAATCCAGGTTGATCATATTCAGATGCCCAAGTCAGGAAAGTATGAGTACGTCCTAGTGGCTGTGGATATGTTCTCAGGATGGCCCGAAGCCTACTCAGTGACCAACATGACTGCCAAAACTACAGCTAAGAAGCTCATCACTGAAATTTCGTGCAGATTTGGAATTACCGAAGTTGTTGAATCAGATCAAGGCCCAGCCTTCACTGCCAATGTCTACGAGGAATTGTGGCACATGTTAGGGACAGATTTGGGTCTGCACACCCCCTATCACCCCTCCAGTTCAGCCAAAGTTGAGAGAATGAACTCCACAATTAAGACCCAGTTGCTTAAAATGAGCCAGGACCACCCACTCCCATGGCCAGATTTGCTCCCCGTGGTCCTATACCATATCAGACACACCCCACAGGGAAAACACGGCCTGACTCCCTTTGAGATTCTTTTTGGTGCTCCACCTAAAATAGGAGACATTAGGCCACAAGAGTTGTCTGAGACAAATGATAAAGTTGTACAATTTGTGATTGCATTGTCTAAGGAACTGTCTAACACCCACTCTACAGTTTCTGCTTCTCTTCCAGAATCCACAGGTGACGTGGTCCATGACTTTGTGCCAGGAGACCTGGTGTATGTGAAAAAGTTTGTGCGCAGAGATTGTCTCCAGCCGAGATTTGAAGGACCCCACACGGTGATCCTGGTCACCCCCACTGCAGTAAAACTTGAAGGAAAGAGCACCTGGATTCATGCTTCACACTGTAAAAGAGACCGAACCAGTGTTTAGTCACAGTAGTGACTGAAGGGAAATGTTGCTGTTGTTTTTGACCTTGGGACTGGGGGCCATCCTCGCCCCTACCTCTTCGGCCCCTATTGTAAATAAGAATTCTGGTCCCTTTATTCTCTGGGTAAACCTGACAGCCCCGGTGAATATCTGGCGATTTGATTTCTGTGATGTAGTCAAGTGCCTTGAGACTGAACGGGTGGTAGAGGGGATCATCCAGTTCTATATGTGTGTTACCAGACAAGACAACAATAATTGTCATTATTGGACAGATGCTGCCTGGAGTACGGGGAATGATTGGGGATATAAACCTAGCGAAGCCATGTTCCCCAAGGATGGGACGGGTAGGAGTCTTCGTGAGAGAATGCATCCAACAGCCCTTCTGCAACCATTTAGGGGCTGTAAATGGGGTAGAAGCTGTCACCCCCTTCTCCTAAATCTTGAAAGCCCTCAATCTGCTGATCTGCAAACGTTCGTACTAGGAAGGCATTATAATTATGTATTTAGTGCTGGACCTTATGCGTATTTAGGCCATATACGGCTTCAGGATATTAGCTTCAGACCAACCAAGGCCCCCGTTACCAGTACACCTAAAATAGGCCCAGGTGAGCGTTTGCAAAATGTAGTTAATGAAGTGATCCCCATTCCAGGTCTCAGTTGGCAAGAGGTTTTCTCCATAGAAACACAAACAGCCCCAAGGAAAAATTTGTGGTTAGAATGGGTGAGGTACAATGTAAAAGTCCAGAATATCTCTGTAGGATGTATTGCTTGTGCTGCTGCGAATACACACCTATACACACATGCATTGCTTTTCCCTGATGACAACACCACTGCCTGTGTCATGAATTTGTTGAAAGGTTTGAAGCCCACTGATTGCCCAGATTACGTCCCACTAATTCATAAGGAACCCAAACTAAAGGTCCCAGGAGAAGTAACTGTATTAGCTGACAATTACACCTGCTATAATTCCCACGACACCACAGGTACACCAGTAGGGATCTTCGAGACAGGTTTCTGCAAAGAGAATAGTTCTCTAGATACTGACTTGTTAATCAAACATACACAATATATGTATGACATTTATTGGTTATGTGGAGATGGTAAGCTCCGTCCTAGGTGGCCAAATGCCTGGACAGGCCAATGCACCCTTGTTAAACTAGCTATGCAGTTCAAGATTCTACCCTGGGATCCAAAGATACCTGATGAACCTACCAGGAAAAGGAGAAGCCTCGATCAGCTCCATATGAGTTATGAAGAAGATCCACTAGTATATATTGATGCTATTGGAGTGCCAAGGGGGGTGCCTGACCAATTTAAAGCCCAGAACCAGATCTATGCTGGCTTTGCTTCTATAATCCCACAGGTGCAGATTAATAAAAATGTTGAATGGATCAATTACATATGTTACAGTGAACAAAGGTTTGTCAATTTCAGCCAAGATGCCTTCCAAGGTATAGTTGAAGAATTGGGCCCTAACACTAGAATGACACTCCAAAATCGACTAGCCCTTGATATGATATTAGCTGAGAAAGGAGGAGTTTGTGGGATGGTGGGAGAGGAGTGTTGTACCTATATCCCTCAGAACTCTGGAGTGAATGGAAAAACCATGATAGCCCTTAAAAAGATAACTGGGTTAGCAGCAGAATTGAAAACTAATGCTGGAGTAGACACATCTTTCTTTTCCGGCTGGTTGGGTGGACTCAAGGGATTCCTTCAACAAGCTTGTATAGTACTGATTGCCCTCCTTGTAATTGGATCGATAACTCTTTGTTGTGTTATTCCCTTGTATAAAAAGGTTATTGCCAAAGCAACTCCGACTGGCACCTTCCTCAATCAAGAAGTAGACCCACCAGAGTACGATGGTACTGATCTAGGGGAGATCCCTAAGTATATTCCCCTCAAGAGAGTAGACAAAACCCCCCATTCTCAGATGATGTTAAGAGACTTAGTTTAGGGACAGCGGGAGAACTCCATGTGAGGTTAGTGAAGGGTTCAGCTGCCTGGAGGCCTCTCGCTAGGGGAGAGCTTCTGAGGTGTCTGGATGAAGAAATCCACCTCCCCTTTTCCCATCGCATGGACAGTCTCGAAGGATCTTTCATTAAGGGAAAAACTTAGTGTTTAGGGGGGATTGTCAAGGTGAAAATATATTTTCTTATATAACTTTTATACTTTTATACTGTGAAACAATAAGTTTTTCCTAATTGCTTGCTAATGCAAATGTAACTGTATTAAAGATGGCTGCCAGTGTTCACATTCACTTAAATTCAGTGTCTAAAGAGTTAAGTTAAGTTTCATTTCTCCTAAAAAAAGATAACTCAGGAATGTGAAGAAGTAGTAACCATCGGGAGACTTTTTGACGAATCAGAGAGAGACTGGACACTAGATGTATACTGCATAAACCCCGCCTAATGCACGCCTTCCCCTAACACTCAATATAGTATTGTGTATTTGTAAATAAAGCCAGTTGTTGTACTGCTCCTGACAGGTGTGGATGCGGGACATTAGCTAAGACTGAATCAGCTGCGTGTCTGAGTCATTCTTAATTGGTACCAGATGTTTTGCGCTCGCACAATGATTTGGAATGACTGGTGAATGAGGATTTATTGTCGTTTACGACCCCGACACAGCAACATGATAGTTTAGATCAGGGTTTCCCAACTCCAGTCCTCAAGGCACACCAACAGATCATGTTTTCAGGATTTCCTTTGTATTGCACAGGTTAAGCAATCATCACCTGAGCAATACTAAGGATATCCTGAAAACATGATCTGTTGGTGTGCCTTGAGGACTGGAGTTGGGAAACCCTGGTTTAGATGATCTTGTTGAAACTGTGTCAATATGTTCTTTCATTCATCACATGCGCTGTGTTGTGCATACGCTACAGCTGGCTATAAGAGACAGTCTGCAAGAAGGACATGCTGCTGCACTGATTGGCAAGGTGAGAAAATTGGCTACTGTTGCCAGAACCCCTAAAGTTGACTCAATTTTGAAGAAACGTGCTGGAAAAGGGGCAATTATTGATCAAGCCACACGATGGGGCAGTACTTACTTAATGATTCAGCGCTTGGTTGAACTGAAAACCTTTCTTGTAGACATGGCTAACCCTCAACTGACGCTAAATGAAAGTCAGTGGAATCAGGTGACTGAGCTGGAAAAATTGCTAGAGCACCCATTTACAGTGCCTAAAAAATTACAAGCAGAGGACTTAACTCCAGGTATTTTCTTAAAGGAGTGGAAGAACCTGATGTTTCGCCTGTCCCAAAGAGGAAGGTTAATTGCAAGTGGTATTGCTACATTAATGAAACGGAGAGAGGAGCTACTATTACAAAATAACATTCTTTTGGCAGCTGTTTATGTAGACCCAATGCATCGGATTCTTCTAGATGATCAACAGCTAGGTAAAGGAAAAGAAGCTCTGTTTGAAATAGCAGTAAGGATGAAAGGGTTGCAGAACAGTCAGGAGGAACAAGAAGAATTTGGTCGTCCTGCCACATCTTCAACCTCATCATCAACTGATGAAGAATATAATTTCGAAAAATATTTGGATCACAAGGACCGTGCAAAGCGTTCCCGCATAGAAGAGGAGTCATCCCCATCAAGGAACACAGCCAGTACATTTCAGCAGAATTTTTCATGTGCACTAAAAGAAATTGAGAAATTTGACCGTTCATCAAAAATAACAGTGCAACAAGCGATTCCTCTGTATCCTGACATTGTCAGAGATGTTGCCCGAGTGGTTACTGCTTTGCCACCAACACAAGTTAGTGTAGAGAGGTTGTTCTCTGCTCTCAAAATAATTAGATCAGATTTGAGGGCATCCATGAAGGAGGATCTGACAGAGGCAATACTTTTTATGAGGACAAATTTATAGATTTCTTCTTATTAACTGCATAAAAGTGTTTATTGCATATTTACTTACAGTTTAGAAAAGTTTATAAAAGTTATTTGCTATATTCTAATTGTATTCTAATAAATGTAGTTTTTGCTCTAAGTGGTCTGATTACTTATATGATGGTGAGAAACTGAATAAGCACGATGTTTAATATTTTACAACAGTAAATTTGTTGTTATGAATTGGCCATTTATGAAGGAGTCGGAGCCGGAGTCGGAGCCTGATAAAATCCAGGAGTCGGAGTCGCAACTGTGGCTTACCGACTCCACAGCCCTGGTAACTACAACATCACCATCCTACCGTCTCCTTCTCCAGCTTGTGCTGTGCTTAGATTGGAAAATATACTAAAATTCAAATTTTTATATCAGGAGTTTAGCAATCTTTCTCTAAGTATCACAAGCCTTAGAACTTTTCTATTTAGTAGCTGTAGTTTTCTTTTTCTTTTTTTTATCAAAAGTGATAAGAAATAGAGAACGAAATGAAAATAAAATATAAAAAGTAAAAAACATTTTTACTTTTACTTAAAAATTAGGTAAAAATTAAAGACAATAAACTAAAGAATTAAAGTTGCTATATTAGAGTTATTCACTTTTCTTTAACTAAAATTGTTATTTAAAAAATATTTTATTTTAAAGAAAAATATAAAAAACTAAAATGAAGTAAAAATTTAAAGTAGAAATATAAAATATTAAACTATAAAAGTAAAATAAAATTGAAACATAAAAGTAAAAAAAGAACAAAATTAAAATTTAAAAGCGACAAAATAGCCTCTTTTCCTTCTATTTTGACCAATGCAACCAACTAGAGAAAAAAAATGTAATTACTGACCTCTGATTTAAATAGTATTCTTAAAGTTTTGGGTGGAAATCTGTCTCTACATTGGGAGAATCAAGAATCCAATAGGAACTTATAAATTTAGCTTCTGCTGCACAAATTGTCTCTACTAAAAAAAAAAAAAAAAAACCCAAAATGAAATATCTTTATTTTACAAGTTTAAAAACATAAATAATATTTACACGCGTCTTAAACTCCAGCTTACAATAATGGAGACGGATTACAAAGTCCGCTGGGATTAAAAACCGCAAGACTTACAGGGAACGTTGTGGATTTTTTTTTTTTTTTTTTTCCAATGCTTTCAGTTATTTATTACATATTCTTTATTTTACAGGGAGACATAAGGAACAGGGCAGTGTTTGTTCTTATGTCAGGAATACAATATACATAAAAAAAATAAAGGATACATACATTCCACATTAAAAGGCCTTAAACCCTTTTTTTTAATCCATCTTTTTTAAAAAGGGCATAAAAATGGCAGGAGGCGGCCGAAGCATCAGAAATTGGTCACTAATAAAAATAAAACATTTGTTCTAGGTATTTGAGCCGCACAGCAGAAATATTAAATACAATTCACTTTATGTTCGTTACACCATCATCAGCGAGTCAGAATCTTTTTATTGGAGTCAATATATTTGGCTTCTTCATACAATGAGACTGTGTGCAGCTTTAAATACAAAGAGTCCACCATTGTTTTTGGTTGATTTAATATCAGAAGAAAAAAAAAATTCCGAAACACCTTTGATACATGAGAAGCCCTGTGTGATACCAATGAAGCATGGCAAAGATTTTCAGGCACACTGGGCTTTACCCCAAATGGTCACATTCACTAGATTTAGATTCACATTAAAAGGGAAGGTATTGCACGTTCTTAAAGGAAAGCTTCATCTTGTATTATTCCAATTCATCTAAAATTAAAATAAATAACTTTGAGAAGTCTTAAAAAACACAAACATCTCGAGTATGCATCGTCTACATGTCGCCATGGTAACAGACTACAAACCCTATGTAGTCAGATCCTACGGCCATAATTTATTTTGTCCCCAAGTTAAAAGGGTCAACAATCTGTGGCTCTCCGGTCGTTGTGAAACTACAACATCCAGCAAGCATCTGTCATGACATGCTGGGAGTTATAGTCTCACATCAGCTGGAGTGCTGCAGGTTGCCAACCCCTGCACTAAAAAAAAAAACCTAGTAGAGTACATTTGGTAGGCGATCGCAGCATGGGAAAGACGGCTTTCAATAGGACTGCAGAAACTGACTACATGCTTTTTTACAAGGCCACACAAAGTTGCTTCATTTTAAATGGATCGACACAAATGAACTGGTCACAAAAGAAGGCATTTCAGTTTAAGAAGGCGTCTAGGACTGGATCACTTAAATTTGTTTGTTAGTATCCAAGGTCATAAAAAAATACATATTTTTATTAGACCTTTGTGTCACTTCGGTCTCCGTTAATGACCAAACTTCATGGTATGAGGTCAGGAAAAAAAGCTAAACACTTTGAGACTCCCATAACACCCATGGTCCTGTGTCCCCCAATGAGGCGTAGGAGAAAAAAAAAAAAAAACACTTTGAGACTCCTCTTAGATGAATGATATATTAATATTCTAACAATATGATCAAAGTGGGGACAGTATCGGATTTACCTTCTAGAAGGCGCCGCCTCTTGAATTTCATGGTGGAGGCAATACATGCTGCGTTAAGATCTATAATGGAGTTTCGCCTGGGATCTCTTCAGGGGTTGCAGTCAAAGAATCAGGTCTCCAATGAAAGAATATATGCAGATAGATCTGTACCTGGATAGGAAACAAGTGCCACAATATTGGCTAAACAGATGCATCTGTATCAGACTGCAAATCCAATGAAGAGCCAGTGGTCTATTCTATGGTACGGCCAGAAGAGAAAATAGTGAAGAACCTCTGTAAAGGTGCTTAGCTAAGCAACGAGGACAAACACTGACCTGGTCAATGCAAATCTCACAATGCTCCAGTTAAATAGTCCACACTGAAAGCAAAGGAAATGTTTGCCGTTGCACAATAATAAGCGAAGGGTTAACGTGTTCCTATATGCCACAGCCCACAGAATTGGTCATGTGTGGAGAAGTGGTTTGTTGTTTGTTTTTTTTGACGATTATTACGTTTGCAAATATTTTATATTTTCTTTTTGTAAGAAGCAGACAGCTGAGTAAAAGTTTTAAAACAATGTATATATGTGACAGCTCTGGCACAATGTGTGTAGACACAGTCATTTCGACAGCTGTTTGATCTTCAGCTGCCTCGGAAAAAAATTGCCCTTTGTGGAAGCGATGTGGCCGAAACTAGCAAATCTACGAGAGACGTGGGAGAATATAGGAAGATGACGTAGCACAATGTCAGGAGATAGAAGAGCAAGGAAATGACGTCTCATTGCTGTCCATTGTTGATGAGAGACATGATGCTAATTTTCTCCTCGGCCTCCTCGCTCGACTTGGGGGCAACTCCTGTTCCCAGCCCGTACAGACGTCCGCAGTATTTGGCATCATCAATGTGGTCCTCGAAAAACAGCTGGCACAAAAAAAAAAAAAAGCGTAGCACATTATTTTTGGGGGTATGTTATAAACAACTGGAGAAGTCAAAGACATTTCTGGAACAGTACACATCAGCAAGTCATTAAAGGGGTTATTTAGGACCATTTTTAGATCTATTTTTCATTTACCGTGTGCCTAAAAACTAACAGGCAGGTAGATGCCAAGTACCTGCCTGCTCTACCCAGCGCCGGCACATAGCCGTGATGGTCTGCTCCTGCTGGCGATTTAGTTGCTCCATATCAACAGAACAGCTTTTTTTCCGGGCTGCTCTGTCGACAGTGCAGAAAAAAAGAGAAGCAGCTGCTCTGTCGACATGACGTCCGCTGAAGCCACAGAATCACTATCATGAGTGGTCTGTGACTTCCCCAACATTAATCTCTGCCAGCATGGAGGACAACACACTTTAACAGCACTTGCAGCGATTCTCTGGATGTTACAGGACACATGCCCACCTCTTTCATACGGAAGAACGCCATGCCGGTTAGAAGGGAGTCAGAACCTGCTTGATGCTGCCGACCAATCCTTTGTAGATCTAGCTGATCAGCCACCTCTTGCAGGCCACCCTGTACAAGAGAGGAGCCAATAAAACAGACAAGAAAACAGGATTTTTTGGGTTGCTTACCATAAAATCTGTTTCTCGGAGCCTTCATTGGGGGACACAGAGACCATGGGTGTATGCTGCTGCCACTAGGAGGCTGACACTATGCACAAAAAAAGGTTAGCTCCTCCTCCTCAGTGTACACCCCACCGACCGGCAGGAAGTTCCTCAGTTAGTGAGAAAGCAGTAGGAGAAGTAACAGAATAGATTGAAAACAGAACAAACAACTCAACTGTAACAAACCGACAAACATAAGAACAGGAGTTGTAGAACATGGGAGGGTGCTGTGTCCCCCAATGAAGGCTCCGAGAAACAGATTTTACGGTAAGCAACCCAAAAAATCCTGTTTTCTCGTTCGCCTTATTGGGGGACACAGAGACCATGGGGCGTCCCAAAGCAGTCCCTGGGGTGGGAAACAAACTTCCATCAGGCCAGTGGACTCGCCACCGCAGTCTGCAGAATCCTTCTACCTAGGCTGGCGTCCGCCGAAGCGTAGGTGTGGACCCTGTAGAATTTCACAAAGGTGTGAACCGATGACCACGTTGCAGCCTTGCAAAGCTGCAGCGCGGAAGCTCTTTGGTGCACCGCCCAGGAGGCACCCACCGCCCGGGTAGAGTACGCTCTGATCCCTGGAGGGGCCACTCGATGCTTGACCCGGTATGCCTCCAAAATTGCCAATCTGATCCAGCGCGCAATAGTGGCCTTTGAGGCTGGGTGATGAACAGAGAGTCTGACTTCCGCAAGGAAGTCGTCCGGGCTAGATAGACTCTCAATGCCCTGACTAGGTCCAGCTTGTTCAAAGACCGCTCCCGAGGGTGAGCTGGGCTCGGGCAGAAGGATGGCAGAACAATGTCCTCATTGAGGTGAAACAAAGATACCACCTTCGGAAGAAAAGAGGGCGGAGGCCGCAGAACTACCTTGTCCTGATGAAGGACCAATAAGGAGAGCGACAAGAAAGTACAGCTAATTCCGACACGCGCCGGATGGAGGTAATGGCCACCAGAAAGGCCACTTTCCAAGAAAGGAGGGAAACGTCCCTGAGAGGTTCAAAAGGAGGACCCTGCAGAACCTGAAGAACCAAATTAAGATCCCAAGGGGGCGTGGCCTGGACCTCATGTAGGGAGGACGTGGAGTGAGAGAGCTCCTGCCCGGATCCGACAATAAATCCTGATTACCGGCACTGCTGACGAGTCCCACTGACCTGGAGGGCTGCAATATCTCCCTGGGCGTTTAGACAGCGGAGGATCCTTGGGCCATGTCGAACCGCAGCAGTAAAAAAGATAAGGAGACGCCGGGGCGCGCCTCTGCTACATCCAGGATGGCACCAGCAAACAACAAGTCGGCTGGTAGTGGAGCGATGGGAGCTGCTGGCAGGCTGGAACGATATGCAAGGGTGCCTCCTGCTGCTGCTCGATCGCCCAGTGCACAGACTGAGGCAGACGCTGGATGCAGCGTGGAGCTGGAGGATCATCTCTCCAGGGAGGGAACAGTGAGTAAACTGGGCCCCCCTTCAGCCCAACATGTGCAGACACAGGGGCCTGTGCTGGAGGAGGAAGGAGTGGGGGATGGGGAGCAGCCGGAGTCTGTGACTGCTGAGCCCACACTGGGAGAAATCCTCGCAGCAATTAACTCCTGCAATACCACACTGGCCACTCTAAGTAATCAAATGGAGATTGTCACCAAGGACATGGCCTGTATTAAACAGGAGCTGCGAGGGGTGACTGCCAGGGTGGGGGAACTGGAGGAGCGTGTTGGTGCGACGGAGGATAAATTGCCACCAATAACACGGGAGCTGGGAAAAGCCACGCAAAATATTACAATACTGCTGAACAAGGTGGATGATTTAGAGAACCGCTCCCGTAGAAGTAATCTGCGACTGGTGGGGGTTCCGGAGAGGACGGAGGGGACTGACTCACTTGGCTTTTTTGAAAAATGGCTAATGGACACCTTTGGTAAAGATGTTTTGTCCCCATTCTTTACTATTGAGAGAGCACACAGGGTCCCTACGCGTGCCCCCCCGCCGGGAGCACCCCCGCGTCCCATCTTGCTTAAGCTCCTACACTTTAAAGATAGAGATGCTATCCTGCGCAGATCCAGAGACATTAAGGAACTTGCTATTAATGGGAGGAAAGTCTCCATTTTCCCTGATTTTTCCCTGGAGGTGCAGCGTAAAAGGGCGCAATTTATTGAGATTAAAAAACGCCTACGTGACTTACAGGTGACATATTCCATGATGTACCCTGCTAGACTGCGGATTGACGTGAATGGAGAAACGCACTTTTTTGATACGGCGGGAATGGCGCTGTCCTGGCTGGATATTAATGAGAGGTCCATGAGGAGGAAGAATACTTGAAGTTCTCCCTTTTTTTTCGCCACCAGGTGTTACTCCTTTTTGTCTAGGACGCTATGCTGGTATAATTACTACTGTTCATTCCATTTCGGATTCAGGGCGGGAGCTGACCGGATTGCTGTGGACACTCGTTACAGTGACAAGCTGTGGACCCTTCTCCCTGCATGGACTCTGGGCGAGTTTTCTAGCCCTGATTCTCTCTATTTGAGAGAAATGTGCAAGTTACACTTGTGTTTGGGGGTAGGGGCGCTGTGCACTGGTGTGCAGTGCTCCCTCTCCCTCCTTTGTTTTTTTCGTTTGTTGTTGTATTCCCTAATTGTTCTGTGGGATGTGATGTGCGTCAGCCGTGTCGCCCAATTCATTGTACTGAGGGATGGTGGAGATTGCCTCTCTCCCTCGGGAGTGGAGTATGTTCCGATTTCTCATTTTTTAGTCTGCTCTTATGGCGATATCACTTAATATTGTAGCGTGGAATGTTAGGGGGCTCGGGGATGCAAATAAGAGATGTGCTATATTTACTAATATGCAGAAATTTCTCCCGGCTATCCTGTGTATGTCTGAGACCCACATGGTGAAAGATAATATTCATTGGCTAAGAAAGGGATGGGTTTCACATGAATATCATTCCACGTACTCGACCCATGCGCGGGGTGTCAGTGTGCTGGTGCACAGGTCCATCCCCTTCTCATGTACTAAATCAGTGGTTGACCCTGGGGGCAGATTTGTATGTTTGCTTTGCACGTTATACGGTATACAATTTATTTTGGTTGCCATGTACATCCCCCCGCCCTATTCAGTCGAACCAGTAAAAAGAATCTTGTCTATTTTGGGTTCCTTTCCCCCTGCGCCGACTCTTCTAATAGGAGATTTTAATACATATTTGCATCCCTATTTGGATAAGTTGCATTCGGGAAACATATCAGAGGATGCAGCCTCAACCTCATTTGCTAGAACGTTAGTGGAGCTGGGTATGGTAGATCTTTGGCGTGTCCAAAACCCCACAGCCAGACAGTTTTCCTGCTACTCTAGCTCCCACCACGCTAGGTCACGGATAGACCTGGCCATTGGGAATGCACTCATGACCCCATATGTACGAGGGGTGGCCTACCTGCCTAGAAGTGTATCTGATCACTCGCCGCTACATGTCACACTTTCATGGGGACACCCCCTCACCCTATCTAGACCTATCTGGAAGCTTAATCCCTTCTGGATCCAGCTTATAGGGGGATCTTTGCATGATGCCATTCTAGAATATTTTCAACTTAATGAGTACTCTGCATCATCACACATAGTCTGGGATTCCATGAAAGCCTATGTCAGGGGCTTATATATTAGAGAAATATGCACACGGAAAAGCCAAAATAGACGCTACACCCAGAGTCTGATCCAGGAGGTGTCTGTTGCGGAGGCTGCGGTGATACTCAACCCGACAGAGGAAACTAAAAAAGCTTTGGAGAAGGCACAGGGGTCGCTCAGGGAAAACCTCATGTCGGCGGCAGCAAATAAACGTTATTTCCTCAAACAAAAATATTTTATAGAGGGGGAGGGAGTAGGACATTTATTGGCCACGGTCATTAGAGCACAGGACGGATCTTCATATATCAATAGGCTAAAAACGGACTCGGGTGGTCCTGTGACAGACAGTGCGGACATAGTGAGTGAGATAAGGAGGTATTATATGCGACTATACACATCAGATTGCAGTCTCACGGAGACTGAGATTGAGCAGTACCTGGATGCTCTCTCTCTCCCTGCATTGGCTGATAGCGATAGGGATTCATTGGATCGGGACATCCTGTTGGAGGAGTTGGAGGAGGCGCTTGGTCAGATGCAAAATGAAAAGGCTCCAGGAATGGATGGCCTGCCTGGCGAGTTTTACAAAACCTATGCACCCTTACTGCTACCTAAGCTACTTAAGGTATTTGAAGAGGCTGAAAGGCAGAGGGTCCTCCCGCCATCTATGAGGGAAGCTTTGATAGTTTTAATATTAAAGCCCGGAAAGGATCCAGAGGTTCCGGATTCATATCGCCCGATTTCCCTATTATCAACAGATGTTAAATTATTGGCCAAGGTACTCGCCAATAGGATGTCCCGAGTTATCTCATCTGTTATACAGAAGGATCAGACGGGATTTATCCCAGGCAGAGCCACATCTATGAACCTTAGGAAACTATACTTGGGGATTCAACATAGTTCTGGGGAGTTGGGGGGAAGAGCAATTTTGTCCTTAGACGCCGCTAAGGCGTTCGATAGTTTGGAGTGGGGTTTTTTGTGGGCGGTACTTCGGAAAATGGGCTTTGGACACAGATTTATAAATTGGGTGAGGCTGTTGTATGGCTCGCCGGTGGCGAAGGTTGGGGCTAATGGCAGGGTCTCTGAGTCTTTTCCTCTTGGGAGAGGTACTAGACAGGGGTGCCCGCTCTCGCCCTTGCTATTTGCTACTGCGGTGGAGCCATTGGCAGTTGCAATTCGGAAGTCCAGAGAAATAATGGGATTCAGATGTGGAACTGTGGAGTTGAGGATATCATTGTACGCGGATGATTTACTTCTATATTTAGATAAGGTACATTCCTCGATTTTGCCGGCAATGGAGGTCATTCGAGAATTTGGGCTGAGGTCTGGTCTTCGGATTAATTGGTCCAAATCAGCTTTAATGCCGATAGACCCTCTCCCGGCGGATTTCTCAGATTTGCAGATACCGGTCCCTGTAGTTCGGAGGTTTAAGTATCTGGTTATAATTGTTAGTCCTGCCCCGAAGGATTTTCGGGCTCTGAATCTGGAGCCCCTGTTGCAGCGATTTAGAGCAAAAGTACATACTTGGTGTCGCCTGCCGTTGTCGAATATTGGTAGATCTAACTTAATCAAAATGGTAATGATGCCACAATTATTATATTTGATACATAATTCTCCGGTGTGGATCTGTAGGGACTTTTTTGCAAAAATAAATACATTATTCCGGGAATTAATTTGGAAGAAAAAACAGGCTAGGATTCGCTTGGAGATACTGCAGCGAGGGAAGGAGGAGGGAGGATTGGCGGTGCCAAACCCATTCATATACTTTATAGCCTCCCAGATGCAACATCTTAAGGGTTGGGGTAGAGACGGGGCGTGTGACAATGGTGGTGATATTGTGAGGGAAGGATCGGTATGGAAATATCCAGGGTGCCGGTTGGAGGTGGGAAGACGGCAGATAAATGGGGCACGATACCCCACGTTGGCTATGATTTTCAAGGTATGGGATACGGGTAAGTCTCTTTTGAAGATAAATGGGCCTACGGAATTGTGGCCATTGTGGCGAAATCCGGATTTGCAAGAGATCAAAAAGCTGGTGGGGTTCGGAAGATGGGAAGATAAAGGGATTTATCTGGTGTCACAAATTTTGCAAAATAATACTCTTAAGAGTTTTGAACAATTGAGAACAGAATTTCACCTCCCGCACGTCTTCTTTTATCAGTACTTACAGCTAAGACATGCATTGGAAAAACAGAGAAGGACAAATCCGGTGATAGTGACACATAATCAAACACTACATATGCTACTTACATCTGAGTCTTCTAGGGGACTTATCTCTGAATTATATAAAAGATTATTACCTGCCCATCTGGAGACATATCCACTGACTGCTGCTAAGAATAAGTGGGAACGGGACGTTGGCCCCCTGACGGAGGACCAGTGGTCCGATATTCTAGAACAGGTCCCTAAAATGGCGGTTTCTGAGTGCCAGCGGCTTTCGCAAATATATCTCATTCACAGGGTATATAAAACACCCAGCTTATTATTTAAAATGGGACTTAGGCCCAATACACAATGTGTTAGGTGTGGGCAGGATGATGCCCACTTGATGCATGTTATGTGGGAGTGCGGGCACATTGGGGATTTCTGGAGGCAGACCCTGGGACTCATAGCCCAAGTATACCATATCACAATACGACCGTCACCTCGTCTATGTTTGTTGAATTTGTGGGAGGAGGGGGTTGACCCGGACTCTGCAGTGGCCCTGGGAATAGCACGCATCCTGTATCAGGCAAGAAAGATACTTGCATATCATTGGTTGGATCCTATGCCACCAACATTGTCAGAGCTTAAAAATAAACTAAATAATGTCATCAGATTGGAAAGGGGGGCTTATTTAAAAAGAAATGCATTAAGAAAGTTTTACAAAATTTGGCAGCCATGGATGGAGTCACCGGGTCTCCCCTCGGGCGCACTGGTACGGGATGCGATGTTGGACCAGTTGCTGTTGTGCTTGCGATGAGGGGATGCTTGGGGGGTGAAAATAAAGTCTAGTGCCCTTTGTGGCGAAGTAGATTTTGAGTGGCGCGGTGGGAGGGAGCTGGGGTGGATTGGACCTGATATCCGTGGGGGGCGGGGGGGGGCGAAATATGATGCGGAGTGGCGCGGCTGGCGGGGATGGTTTTCCCGCTGAAATGAGGCACTGATGTATAATTTTGATTTTTGTTTATTTGTGGAGCCATGTTGTTTATAGGCTCAATTTTATGCAAATATCTGTGTTTTGAGATTTCTTCTTTTTATTTATTCTTACACAGGAAGAGTTTTACCCTTTAAATAATATTTGCTCTCAATGTAAATTTTACTTGCTATATAAGATGTCATATTCTTTCTGTATTGATTCCTGAATGTTTAATAAAAAAGATCTGATTCAAAAAAATTAAGATCCCAAGGATCCACGGGAGCTCGGTACGGAGGAACCGTGTGAGCCACACCCTGGAGGAAGGTTTTGACCTGGGGCCGGGAGGCCAGCGTTTTCTGAAATAAAATAGACAGTGCCGAAACTTGACCCTTAAAGGAACTGAGAGCAAGCCCCGCATCCAGCCCTGCCTGAAGAAACGCCAGAATAGAAGGGAGCGAAAAAACCAAGGACGCGATGTCATTGGCCTCACACCAGGAGAAATAGGCTTTTCCAAGTACGGTAATAGATCTTCAAAGAAGCCGGCTTTCTGGCGCGGATCATGGTATGAATTACCCGATCAGAGAATCCTGCCCGTCTCAAAACCTCGGTCTCAACAGCCACGCCGTTAAATTGAGCGACCGAGAATTGGGGTGGCAAATCGGGCCTTGAGACAGCAGATCTGCCCGTCGGGAAGCTTTCAGGGGGCGTCCGCGAGAAGGTTGACAATGTCTGCGAATCAAGACCAATTTGGGGCGATGAGGATGACTGGAATCCCCTCTGCTTTGATTTTCTTCAACAACTTGGGAAGAAGAGGCAGAGGAGGGAACAGGTAGGGGAGCACGAACTGTGACCAAGGGACGGCCAGAGCGTCGGCGCCCACTGCCAGAGGGTCCCGAGACCTGGACACGAATTGTGGGACTTTCCTGTTAAGGCGAGATGCCATGAGGTCTACATCCGGGGTTCCCCACCGACGGCAGAGCAGATGAAACACCTCCGGATGTAGGGACCATTCCCCTGCCGCGAGACCCTCGCGGCTGAGGAAATCGGCGGCCCAGTTGTCCACGCCGGGAATGTGAACCGCGGAAATCGTTGGAACAAAGGTCTCTGCCCATTGAAGAATTCTGGACACTTCCGCCAGGGCTGAGACACTCCGTGTCCCCCCTTGGCGGTTGATATACGCCACCGCTGTGGCATTGTGTCTGAATCCTGACAGGCAGGCCCTTGAGGCGCCTTTCCCAGTGGACGAGAGCTAGATGGATCGCCCGTATCTCTAGGACATTGATCTGCAGAGCTGATTCCTGAGTCGACCATCGACCCTGAACAGTGTGATTGCGGATCACTGCACCCCAGCCGATGAGGCTGGCGTCCGTAGTGACAATCTGCCAGTGAACGGGAAGAAAAGACCGCCCCAAGAGAATGAGGGGAGACGTCAACCACCAGTTGAGAGACCGCCTGATCCGGCAGGAAAGGCGAACCGGACGATCCAGAGACAGAGCCGACCTGTTCCACCTGGACAAAATGGCCTGCTGGAGTGGCCTGGCGTGAAATTGGGCAAAGGGAACTGCCTCTATCGCCGCCACCATCTTCCCCAGGACCCTCATGGCTGTCCTGAGGGATGGAAATCGTGTGATCTGTAATGATCGCACGCCCTGCTGCAGGGAAAGAATTTTGTCTTGTGGGATAAATACCCTTGACCGACGAGTGTCGAACAGAAGGCCCAGAAACACAAGGCGTTGAGTAGGGACCAGACAGGACTTTTCCCGGTTGACGATCCACCCAAAACTGGACAGGGTGTCTAGAACGATCGCCACACTTAGGCGGGCCTGTTGAAAGGAGGGGGCCTTGATCAGGATATCGTCGAGGTACGGAAAAAGAACGAGACCTCTGATCCTCAACAAGGCCATCAACGCCGCCATAATCTTCGTGAAGACTCTGGGAGCGGTGGCGAGCCCGAAAGGAAGCGCAACGAACTGGTAATGTTCGTGAAGAATCGCAAACCGCAGGAACTTCTGATGTCCGGGAAATATGGGCATATGTAGATAGGCATCTTGGATGTCTATGGAACCCATGAATTCCTGCTCCTCCATGGAAGCAATTACCGAGCGAACATCCGGAAGTGGCGAAGGCGAACTCTCTTGTTGAGTAACTTGAGATCCAAGATGGGTCGAACTGTCCCGTCCTTTTTCGGCACCACAAACAGGTCTGAATAAAACCCTGTGAAGCGTTCCGATTCGGGAACGGGCACAATCACCCCGGAACTGAGAAGAGGCGATGGCCGAACCGAACCCCGGGACCAAGGCCGGATCCCTCGGCGGACGGGATTGTAAGAAACGATCCCGTGGAAGAGAAAAGAACTCTATTTTGTATCCTGTTGATACAATCTCTCTGACCCAAGCGTCCTCTACTGAGGCGAGCCAGACGTCGCTGAAGAAGAGAAGTCGACCTCCCAATTGGAAGGGACCCACGGGAGACCGATGGTAGTCATGCGGACGTAGACCGTCCAGATCTAGATCTGGACGGTCTTCCCTGGGAAGAGTGGGACCGCCAGGACGGAGTGGGCCTGAAGGAAACCTTCTTTCTTTCCTGACGTGCCTGTGGCCTTTGCTGGTTGGAAGGGTTTTCCGCCGTATTGAAACGGCGGAAAGTCCGAAAGGGACGAAACTGACGCCTTGGAGGAGGTCTGCGAGGCTTGGAGGGGAGAAGAGAACTCGTACCTCCGGTAGCGTCCTTAATAATCTGATCCAATTGTGATCTGAAGAGACGCACTCCCTGAAAAGGCAGATTGGTCAGAGACTTTTTAGAGGACAAGTCCGCCTGCCAGGCCTTGAGCCAAATTGTACGTCGGATTGCCACGATGTTACTTGACGCCTGAACTGCACAAGATGCGGCATCCAAGGAGGCAGAAAGCAGATAATCCCCCGCATGGGAAATCTGATTGGCGAGATCGGCCAAATGCTCTGGTCGTGCCTTATCCAGAATGCCCTGCCGAAGGTCATCTGCCCAAGTGGATATGGCCTTTGCTGCCCAAGAAGAAACAAAGACTGGACATACCGCTGCTGATGCCGCTTCGAAGGCAGATTTTGCTAGAGATTCTATGATCCTATCATTAGAATCTTTTAGCGACGCCACACCTGACAGCGGAAGGACCGAATTATTAGAAAGTCTGGACACGGGAGGGTCCACCGAGGAAGAAGCGGCCCAGTTGTCCGTGAGCTCTTTAGCAAACGGGTACAGCACGCCGAGACGCTTTCCTCTTTGAAAGCGTCTGGTCGGATCTTCTCTCTCCTTTGTAAAAATCTTTCCAAACTCAGAATGGAAGGGAAACACCCTGGATGGTGTTTCCGCCCGTCTGGACGAAACCTCCTGATCTGAGGATTTCGCAGGGGTGTCAGCGATGTCAAAGGTATGGTGAATCGCGGCAATGAGGTTTTGCACCGTAACCTTCATGTTCGCATCCTGGTCCGAATCCAGCTCTAAGACCCCTTCCGAATCCGAAAGCGCTTCGCCTGACTCGGGGGAGGAGGCCCGAGAGGGAGACTGCTGGGGACTATGGGGTGAGGTAGGACGAGGGTAGGACTCCGCCTGGAGGTCCTGCCTGGGCCTCTTGCGACTGCCGCTGGCTGGCTCAGATGGGACGTCCTGAGACGTGCTGGGTCCCGCCAAAGCTCCCAAGGGCAACTTGTCCAGAACGGCTACTAGGTACTGAGACACCTTGATGAGGTCTGCCACTGACTGTGATTGAGAGGAGGCCCAACCCGGCATGGGGGGCTCACTCGCCCCTGGGGCTATGGATGGCTCCTGAGCGGCGTCGGGCTGGACGCAGAGCGAGCACGATCAGACTTAGCGTTGGACATAGTGAAAAGAGAGGCAGTGCCGGCCGGTTGGGGGACAGAAGGCAGAGAAGGGTGTCAGTCTGCAGGTGCAGAGCTACTCACGGTCCGGTGTCCCCAAGGGCGACGCTCTCTGATCTGGCTGCAGGATGAGGCCAGGCCAATCCGGCTGAAAAAAGGCCCAGCGACCGAAATCCGGCAGGGAATGAGGTCCGGCTGGCAGGCTGAGAAGATGGCGACCACCAGGGAAAGGGCGCGCTGCCAGAGGGAGAAGGGCGGAGCTTGCCGCAGAGATCCCCTTAGCACCGCCCGCTGTCCAATAGCAGGCTGGTGTGAGGCAAGGGGGCTGGGAAGGCCTAGGACGGGCGGGAAAGAAGCCCGCTTAGAAGAAAGGGGCAGGGGGCGTGGCCGCGACACAGCGGTAGGCCCGAGATGAAGCCGGGGCCTAAATTAATAGCGCCGGCCGCCTGTCAGCAGGGGGTCGG
The DNA here is from genome assembly GCF_039654945.1 of Dendrobates tinctorius. Classification (NCBI taxonomy): domain Eukaryota; kingdom Metazoa; phylum Chordata; class Amphibia; order Anura; family Dendrobatidae; genus Dendrobates; species Dendrobates tinctorius. The sequence goes on from NW_027361688.1 coordinate 23,446,110, forward strand.
CGCGGAAGACGCGCCGCAACACCGGGCCGCAACCCCGGGCCGCGTCCCTGCTTCCCACAGCCCGACCCCTGTATACCCCTGCCTGATGAAGAAAAAACGGGGGGGGGGGGCGCTCAGAACAAGGCCCGAAAGAACAGGGGCCTTCATGGATGCGGCGACCGTGGGGAGAAGCGGGCGCGCAGGCCCTACCGTGGTCCCCTGGCGACCGCCTTAGAATGAAAACGCCGGGGGACCGCTAGACCGCATACTCACCCTGGCCGGGGGCCACAATAAAGGTACCTGAGAATCCCACGCTGTGTCGTCTTTATGGAATCCACGCCTCGTCCAACCGTCAGGCTCTGGTAGGTGAGATGGTGGGAGGCGGGGGCAAGGACCGTCCGTATAGCTGGCACGCACCTGTGCGAGGCTCCTGGTCCTGCCGCGGAGACCTATGAGGATACGGGGTGGCAGTACACGCCGTACTCATAGTCTCTTTGTGGGAGTACGGATGTGACTGTTCACTCCGTATCCCTCCGAAACCTGTAAAGGAACGACGCGGTAGATAGGGGTCTAATAAAAGACCCGTGTCCACCTCCTACTGACACTAAGCTAAACTGAGGAACTTCCTGCCGGTCGGTGGGGTGTACACTGCGGAGGAGGAGCTAACCTTTTTTTTGTGCATAGTGTCAGCCTCCTAGTGGCAGCAGTATACACCCATGGTCTCTGTGTCCCCCAATAAGGCGAACGAGAAATACACATCAGTAACGTTGCACTATTTAATCTTCTGTAATCACCACCACACGAAAAAACTGCAAATCTATTCAGAGGGAGGTCTTTGGTAGTGATTGACAACCTTCCCTGTATAACCAATACAGATGGCTGTCAATCGCTAAGTAGGACCGCCCACTGGACTCCTAAACAGGGTCAGCATTAGAAAAATACCAAAGCCAGAAGATTTTATATCACACCTTAAGATTTTTGCAGCTCTTCATTAAATATTTTACATCGTAGATGGATGGGAAGAAAAGATTCAATATATGGAAGAACTCATGCTCCTCCTCTGGAAGCCGGGAGTCTGTGAGAAGTTTCACCATATAGCCAAAGTCGTATCCGCTGCAGACGACAGAAACAATTACATGGCGAGACGAAAAGAGGACAGATCAGTATAAATGATGCATTCGCTACAGGTTTGCAAATTGCACACCCAAACTGGACTTGCATACTTGGCCAAGCTGAGCATGCACGTTTATAAAAAAAAAAGTCAGGGAGACATGGTTGTTCAGGAGGTGGTCATTTTAAAAGGGAATCTGTCACCTAGTTTTCCCCTATGAGATGCGGCCACTGCCATCAGGGGCTTATCTACCGCATTCTATGCTGTAGATAAGCCTCCGATGTAACCTGAAAGATAAGGAAAAACAAGTCATATTCTACTCACCGGGGGGGCGGTCGGGGACCGATGGGTGTCGCGGTCCGGGGCTTCCCATCTTCTAGTGATGACGTCCTCTTCCTTGCTTCCCGTCACTGCTCCTGCGCACGCGTAATTTTCTGCCCTGTTGAGGGCAGAGCAGAGTACTACAGTGCGCAGGGAAAGGTCAGAGAGATCCAGCGCCGTACACTGCACCGGAGCCACGACGGGAAGCAAGGAGGAGGATGTCATCGCTACTAGATGGGAGGACACCCATCGGACCGCGATCCCCCCGGTGAGTATGATATAACTCGTTTTCCTTATCTTTCAGGTTACATCGGGGGCTTGTCTACAGTATTACAGAATGCTGTAGATAAGCCCCTGAAGGCAGTGGCCGCATCTTATATGCAAAAAAAAAAAAAAAATAGGTGACATATTCCCTTTAAGGTATGAAGGGGCTGCTCACTACTTTTATATTGATGACATATCCTCAGGATACGTGGTCAATACTGGCACCGCCACTAATCAGGGAGGGTATATAGAGAACAGCACAGCTTCATATCGTGTTAGTGGCCATTGCCGGAAACGGTTGCTCATTTTGGTAAAATTTAACCTGAAATGTTTTACCACTTAAACATTCACTTGTAGGCACGTGAAGCCTTGTTCATATAGATATGCCGTATAGTCATACAGAGGCAGAGCAACGCTGCACAAGCCTCACCTGTGGAATGACAGCCACTTTACATTATCACAGAGGACCACTCCGGAGGTCATGAGCAACTCTGCGAACGTCAGCGTGTCGATACCTTCTTCTTCATGCTTCTGGAACTGAAGGCCGGAGTTTGCCAGCAGATCGATGGAGTCTTGAGAATACATATCCTCTCTGCAAGATGAGAAATACAATGCTTACGCATTTCCCGACTTTTGGGCTAAGGTGGGTGCATTGGTTTCAAACAGGGTACCCGAAAACTGTTACAGGTACAAGAATATATACTCTAGTGACCGAGGGTTTTTTTCCCCTCATCAAGTATAAAGGGGTTTTAGAGGTCATCATCATCCAGCAACCCCACTGATTTGGTGGTTGAACAGGCCGTGACGCACATATTCCCTTCGCTGTGTAGGGGCTGACTGCAGCTCAGTCTCCTATGGGCCTTATCTGACCGTTTAGTGAAAATTTCCAGTGTATTGGAATTACAGCAAATTTTTTAGCAATTATTACACTTACGTGAGATTAAACTTGAAGTTAAATTGCCAGGTGTTGGTCCCCGGTGGGTACTCCCCCTTTTCATTCATGAAGGTGAGACCTAGTTGTATAATCTTTAGTAAATCTACATTGCAGCGCAGGAGCTGGTATTGATACTCTATGGTGCTTCGAAACTCTCCAATCGGCCTCACGACCACACCGGGAAACTCTGTGTCCTGCAAACAAAATAAGGTAAATACAGCAAGCATACATAAGGTTATCGAGGATCGGGACGTGGCTGGGGAGGGTTTTATGCTTTAAAAGTAATTTACACCTTCACACTGAATATTGCTGCTCACTGCCATGCATAGTACAAGTGATCAGATGATTGCAGGTTCAAGTCCCCTATGAGGACTAACATAACATACAGAAAGAATAACTATGTAATAAAAAAAATGACAGATTTGGAATCACTGCCTTCATAAAGGTCCGATCAAAATAGAAAATAAATTAATTTAAGACGACAAACAGCGAAACGACAAAGAAAAAAAAAATGAAACTCACTAATTAAAGGAGACGGGTTTGGCCACCACAGAATTGCAATAAAACACAGCTCTTGCAAGGGGAAGGAATAAAAAAATAAAAATAAAAAAAACACCAAAACGGAAAATAGCGGGGTCATGAAGGTATTAAAAGCTGCTTTGATCTGCAGCTCCAGCAAGAAAACTCAAACACTCTTTACAAACGCTCTGGCTGCCTGAGCCTGGTGGAGTGACGCAGAAAGGCTCACAAGGGAGAGCGTTTATATGTTTAGTATAGATTGTTGTTAGAGCAGCTATTCAAAGCAGCTTCTAAAAGTGCATGAGCCAGACAGCTAAAACAGCACTTTACGCAGGTGTTTAACCGTTTCCATATTTTGCACTTTCGTTGTTTTCCCTCCCTTTTCTTCCATTTATCTAGCCATGTGAGGGCTTGTATTTTGCGGGCCAAGTTGTACTTCTGAAAGATACCATCCAATGTACCATGTAATGTATTGAAGGGTGGGAGAAAAAAAAAATCCAAGTGTAATTCTGCGTGTGTTTTTTTTAGTTTGTTTCTTATTTACAGAATTCATTATACGGTACCAATTACCTAGCATCATTATTCTCCAGGTCAGCACAATTAGGACAAATTTAATGGGGAAAAGGAGGGATTACAACTTTTATAAAAAGATATATAATTTTTTACTTTTTATTCTATTTGTTAGTCACCTACGGAGACTTGAACCTGTGATCGTCTGACCGCTTGTGCCATACACAGCAGTACCATAGAATTGCGGTATATTATATGGCAAGAACGTGTTAAAGATTTGGATCTCCACAGTGTGGATAGGGGCGAAAGTAATTATAGTCTCGCTAAGCACAGACAAAACACGCTACAAGAGAAAAGCACACAATATCAGTAGAGAATAGAAACTGTGCCGATATGAGCTAATGAAGAAAGCAGTACTCTGGATGTACAGAGCTCATATCCAGCCTGCTTTACTGAGAGGGACACTCCCTTAAGCAGGTGTCACACTTGTGAGAAACTCGCACAAGTGTCACACCTCAATACCCGACACTGCCACTGGCACTCTGACAGGAGTGCTCAGCTGCACAGAAATACATGCAGCCGCACACTCCGGTCCCGAGTGCCGGCGGAAGTGCCGGGTATTGAGACGCGAGACTCGTGCGAGTTTCTCGCACATGTGACACCGGTCTTAAAAGAAAAATCTGAAGCATGGATCAGGCAGCAAACTGTCTATCAGGAGGGCTGAAAATTGCACACCGAAATTTATTTTATTGACCACTAATATGTGTAAAAATATGTCCCCTCCACGTCAAAGTCTTTAAAAGAGACTAGCACCAAAAATTCGACCATATTCAGACTCAATTTATAATAAATTTAGATGAATACGATATTTGTGCAAATTTGCCATATTATGATGGCCATTTTTTTTTTTCTTGCACAGTTTATGCCAAAAAACTGGGTTAAACTGCTTAGTAAAAGTGGCCAAACTGTTTGTCCTTACGATGGCTGCACTAGTTATTAAAACAGGATTTTTGGGTTGCTTACCGTAAAATCTGTTTCTCGGAGCCTTCATTAGGGGACACAGAGACCATGGGTGTATGCTGCTGCCACTAGGAGGCTGACACTATGCACAAAAAAAGGTTAGCTCCTCCTCCGCAGTGTACACCCCACTGACCGGCAGGGAATTCCTCAGTTAGTGAGAAAGCAGTAGGAGAAGTAACAGAATAGATTGAAAACAGAACAAACAACTCAACTGTAACCAACCAAAGTAAGAACAGGAGTTGTAGAACATGGGAGGGTGCTGTGTCCCCCAATGAAGGCTCCGAGAAACAGATTTTACAGTAAGCAACCCAAAAATCCTGTTTTCTCGTTCGCCTTATTGGGGGACACAGAGACCATGGGACGTCCCAAAGCAGTCCCTGGGGTGGGAAACAAACTTCCATCAGGCCAGTGGACTCGCCACCGCTGCCTGCAGGATCCTTCTGGCGTCCGCCGAAGCGTAGGTGTGGACCTTGTAGAATTTCACAAACGTGTGAACCGAAGACCAGGTTGCAGCTTTGCAAAGCTGCAGCGCGGAGGCTCTGTGCGCTCTGATCCCCGGAGGGGCCACTCGATGCTTAACCCGGTAGGCCTCCAAAATAGACGATCTGATCCAGCGAGCAATAGTAGCTTTGGAAGCCGAGTGACCTTTCCGCGCCCCATCTGGAATGACGAAAAAAAGAGAGAGTGTCTTTCGCAAGGAAGTCGTCCTAGACAGACTCTCATCGCCCTGACCAGATCCAGCTTGTTCAGAGACCGCTCGCTCCCGAGGGTGAGTTGGACTCGGACAGGACGGCAGAACAATATCCTCATTGAGGTGAAAGGAGGAAACCACCTTCGGAAGAAAAGAGGGCGGAGGCCGCAGAACTACCTTGCCCTGGTGAAGTACCAAGAAAGGAGAGCGGCAAGAAAGAGCCGCCAATTCTGACACGCGCCGGATGGAAGTGATGGCCACCAGAAAAGCTACCTTCCAAGAAAGGAGAGAAAGGGAAACATCCCTGAGAGGTTCAAAAGGAGAACCTTGCAGAACCTCAAGAACCAGATTAAGATCCCATGGATCCACGGGCGCTCGATACGGAGGAGCCGTGTGAGCCACGCCCTGAAGAAAGGTTTTGACCTGAGGGCGGGAGGCCAAAGTCTTCTGAAATAAAATGGACAACGCCGAAACTTGACCCTTCAAGGAACTGAGAGCAAGCCCCGCATCCAGCCCTGCCTGAAGAAACGCCAGAACGTAAGGGAGCGAAAAGCACATGGGCGCGATGTTATTGGCCTCACACCAAGCGAAATAGGCCTTCCAAGTACGGTAGTAAATTTTGGAAGATGATGGCTTCCTGGCTCGAATCATTGTATGAATTACTCGACCGGAGAATCCTGCTCGTTTCAAAACCTCGGTCTCAACAGCCACACCGTCAAATTGAGCGGCCGAGAATTGGGGTGGCAAATCGGGCGTTGAAACAGCAGATCTGCCCTGTCTGGAAGCTTCCGGGGGCGTCCGCGAGAAGGTTGACAATGTCCGCGAACCAAGACCTTCTGGGCCAATTCGGGGCGATGAGAATGACTGGAATTCCTTCTGCTTTGATCTTCAACAGCTTGGGAAGAAGAGGCAGGGGAGGAAACAGGTAGGGGAGCTCGAACTGCGACTAAGGAATGGTCAGAGTGTCGGCGCCCACTGCGAGAGGATCTCGAGCCCTGGATACAAACTGAGGGACTTTCCTGTTGAGGCGAGAAGCTAGCAGATCGACATCCGGGGTTCCCCAACGACGGCAGAGCTGAAGAAATACCTCCGGATGTAGGGACCACTCTTCTGCCGCGAGACCCTCGCGGCTGAGAAAATCGGCGGCCCAGTTGTCTACGCCGGGAATGTGTACCGCGGAGATTGTCGGTACCGAAATCTCTGCCCACTGAAGGATCTTGGACACTTCTGCCAGGGCTGAGACACTCCGTGTCCCTCCTTGGCGGTTGACATATGCCACCGCTGTGGCATTGTCTGTCTGAATCCGGACAGGCAGGCCCCTGAGGAGCCTCTCCCAGTGGACGAGAGCCAGATGGATCGCTTCTATCTCTAGGACGTTGATCGGCAGAGCAGACTCTTGAGTCGACCAACAACCCTGAACAGTGTGATGGCAGAACACTGCACCCCAGCCGAGGAGGCTGGCATCCGTTGTTACAATCTGCCAGTGAACGGGAAGAAAAGACCGCCCCAAGAGGATGAGAGGTGACGTCAACCACCAGTTGAGTGACCGCTTGATCCGGCATGAAAGACGAACAGGGCGATCCTGGGACAGAGCCGACCTGTTCCACCTCGACAACATGGCGCGTTGGAGAGGTCTGGCGTGAAATTGGGCAAAGGGAACTGCCTCTATCGCCGCCACCATCTTTCCCAGGACCCTCATGGTTGTTCGGAGGGACGGAAATCGTGTGGTCTGCAGTGACTGTACATCCTGTCGCAGGAAGAGAATCTTCTCTTGTGGGAGAAAGACCCTTGACCGACGAGTGTCGAACAGGAGGCCCAGAAACACAAGACGTTGAGTAGGAACCAGAGAGGACTTTTTCCTGTTGACGATATACCCGAAATTGGAAAGAGTGTCTAGGACGATCGTCAAACTTAGGCATGCCTGTTGGAAAGAGGGAGCTTTGATCAGAATAACGTCGAGGTACGGAAAAAGAACGAGACCTCTGATCCTCAACAAGGCCATCAACGCAGCCATGATCTTCGTGAAGACTCTGGGAGCGGTGGCGAGACCGAAGGGTAGCGCGACAAACTGGTAATGTTCCTGGCGAACCGCAAAACGCAGGAACTTCTGATGTCCGTAGAATATGGGAACATGTAGATAGGCATCTTGGATGTCTATTGAACACATGAATTCCTGCTCCTTCATGGAAGCGATTACCGAACGAACCGACTCCATCCGGAAGTGGCGAAGACGGACTCTCTTGTTGAGCAGCTTGAGATCCAAGTTGGGTCGGACCGCCCCGTCTTTTCAGCACGAAAAATAGGTTTGAATAAAACCCTGTAAACCGCTCCGATTCGGGCACAATCACCCCGGAACTGAGGAGAGAGAGTCGATGGCTGTAAAGAACCCCGGGACCAAAGCTGGATCTTTTGGAGGACGGGATTCGAAGAAACGATCCCGTGGAAGAGAGACGAACTCTATCTTGTATCCTGACGATACAACCTCACTGACCCAAGCGTCCTCTACTGAGGCCAGCCAGACGTCCCTGAAGAAGAGAAGTCGACCTCTCAATTGGAAGGGACCCTCAGGAGTCCGACGATAGTCATGCCGATGTAGACCGTCCAGATCTGGATGGTCTGCCCTGGGCAGAGTGGGATCGCCAGGAAGGAGTGGGCCTGAGGGAAACTTTCTGTCTTGGCGCGCCTGCGGTCTCTGTTGGTTGGATGGGTTCTCCGCCGTATTGAAACGGTGGAAAGCCAGAAAGGGTCGAAACTGACGCCTTAGTGGAGGTCTGCGAGGCTTGGACTGAGGCAGGAGAGAACTCGTGCCACCGGTGGCGTCCTTAATAATCTGGTCCAGTTGGGTTCCAAAGAGGCGCCCTCCCTGAAAAGGCAGATTAGTAAGAGACTTTTTAGAAGACAGGTCCGCCTGCCAGGCCTTGAGCCAAATTGTACGTCGGATTGCCACAACGTTACTTGACGCCTGAACTGCGCAGGATGCGGCATCCAAAGAAGCAGAAAGCAGATAATCCCCCGCATGGGAAATCTGATTGGCGAGATCGGCCAATCGATCTGGTTGTGCTTTCTCTAGGATGCCTTGACGAAGATCCTCTGCCCAAGTAGCTATGGCCTTTGCTGCCAAAGATGAAGCAAAAATTGGGCATACCGCCGTTGAAGCCGCTTCGAAGGCAGACTTCGCTAGGGATTCTATAATCCTATCATTAGAATCCTTTAGAGACGCCACGCCTGAAAGCGGGAGAACTGTGTTAGTAGAAAGCCTGGACACGGGCGGGTCGACCGAGGGGGAGGCAGACCAGTTGTCCGTGAGTTCTTTAGCAAACAGGTACTGAACGCCGAGACGCTTTCCTCTAAGAAAGCGTCTGGTCGGATCTCCTCTTTCCCTGGTAAAAATCTTTCCAAACTCAGAATGTAAAGGGAATACCCTGGAGGGTGTTTCCTCCCGTCTGAACGAAACCTCCTGATCTGAGGATTTCGCAGGGGGGTCAGCAATGTCGAAGGTCTGATGGATTGCTGCAATGAGGTTCTGTACAGTAACCCTCATGTTCGCATCCTAGTCCAAATCCAGCTCTAAGATCCCCTCAGATGACCTGTCCGAGAGCGCTTCACCTGACTCGGGAGAGGAGGCTGCCGAGAAGGACTATGTGGTGACATGGGGCGAGGAGAAGATTCCGGCTGGAGATCCTGCCTGGGTCTTTTGCGACTAACGCTGGCCGACTCAGATGGAACCTCTTGAGGCCTGCTGGACCCTGTGGAGGTGTCCAGGGGTAACTTATCCAGAACGGCTACTAGGGACTGAGACACCCTGGTGAGGTCTGCCACTGACTGTGATAGAGACGAGGCCCAGCCGGGCATGGGGGGGGTTCACTCTCGCCTGGGGCCCTAGATGGCTCCTGGGCGGTGTCAGGTTGAATAGGATTGCTACAATCCAGGCAGAGGGAAGTGGACTGACCTGAGGGAAGTTTGCGATTGCAAGAAGAGCATGCAAAGAACTTGACTAGAGTGCAGGGGGGAGCCGCAGGGCGGTTACGGTCAGATTTGGAGTTAGACATAGTGAAACATGAGGTAGTGCCGGAAGGTTGGGGGACAGGGTGTAGAGAAGGGTGTCAGCCTGCAGATGCAGAGCTACTCACGGTCCGGTGACCCCAGAGACGAAGGTATCCACCACTCTGCAGATGCAGGAAAGCGCGATATCCGGCTGACAGGCCCAGGGAGCGATATCCGGCTGACAGGGGCGTCTGGCTGTGCGGCTGCAAAGATGGCGACCGCCTGAGAGGAAACAGGGAAAAACGCGCTCCCAGGGGAAGAAGGAGGGCGGAGCTAAGTGCCTGCTGAATCCGGCGGCGCCCCTGGCCAGGAACAGGCTGAGAAGGGCGGTGGGAGGGCCTGGAACGGGCAGGAGAAAAGCGCGCTTAGAAGAAAGGGGCGGGGGGCGTGGCCGCAACGCTAAGGTAGGCCCAACAGAAGCCGGGGCCTAAATTAGTAGCGGCGGCCGCCTGTCAGCACGGGGTCGGCGCGGAGGTGCCGCAAAGTGAGCGCCGCCGCGAGAGGACCCTGAAATACCCGATCGGAGTGTCGGGGTAGAAGAGGACGGTGAAGGGGCTGGCTGTAGGAGCAGGATGGGCGCAAGAGTTCGCAGCGCCACCGCATCCCTGCTCCAGGGAAGACGCTGCAAACGTGCCCTCGGGGAGGAATGCTGCAGGCCAAAGGGTCCCCATACTTACCCGTCCCGGGAAAGTACCTGTACATGAAGAGTCTGTGTCTCAACCAACCGACAGGCTCTGGTAGGCGAGTGGGTGGGAGACTGGCAACGAGGACCCTCTGGATCGCTGACACATCTTCGTGTTGGCGTCCGCATGGAAGGCTGGTGGTCCTGCTACGGAGAACTGTGAGGATACGGGGTGGCCGTACACGCCGTACTCACAGACTCCTTGTGGGAGTACAGATGTGACCATTCACACTGTATCCCTCCGGGAAAACCTGAAAGGGAACGACGCACATCGAGGTAGCTATGGGTCTAATGAAAGACCCGTGTTCACCTCCTACTGACACTAAGCTAAACTGAGGAATTCCCTGCCGGTCGGTGGGGTGTACACTGCGGAGGAGGAGCTAACTTTTTTGTGCATAGTGTCAGCAGCATACACCCATGGTCTCTGTGTTCCCCAATAAGGCGAACGAGAAAAGGTGGTTTTGTCCTTGACCATGGAAAACTTCTACTTGTCAGAAGAATTTTGGAAGAAAAAAGAAAACAAATTACGGATTTTGAATGTCTAGAACCCCGGTATATAGTGACCCATTTTCCTGCAGCGCCTCCACAGGGGATATGAAAATAACGTTAAATGCCCATTCAAATCAACAAGGACAGGTCCTCCAGAGTGAGATATGCTCTTTGTTAACACGCTTTGCAAAGGAATTAGGGTCCAGAAAGACCACTTCTATTAACTAGGAATTCCTCGAAAAGAAAGGTTTGTTGTTTTATTTATTTCTTCAAATAGACTTTACCTATAGGATTATTTGCCACTTAGTAAACGACCACAGTGCATACGGGAGCCATCACTGCATCCCTGGGAAGGGAAGCAAAAGACCAGAAAAAGCCATACACCTGACAAATGCTACTGAGAACTCTGCTATTAGAAGTGGAAAGGAAGAACAAAGACGAAAGAATCTAATTAAAAAAAATATTGGAGAAAGAGAACCAATCACAAACTAAAATGTTTCTATACTAATGCACAAAGCATGGGCAATAAACAAGGAGAATTGGAACTACTAACACAGGAAAAGAAATATGATGTCATTGGAATCACTGAAACTTGGTGGGACAATACACATGATTGGAATACAAGACTAGAAGGATACAACTTATATGCAAGAAACAGACTTGATAAACGAGGAGGGGGTGTCGCATTGTATGTTAGAAATGCGTATATCTGCACAGAGATTGAAGCTTCAGAGACTGGGAGTTCTGTGGAAACTGTTTGGGTAAGAATACAAGGACAGAACAATGGAAAGGACACCATTGTAGGCATTTACTACAGGCCGCCTGTGCAAGCTGAAGATATGGATGAACTCTTTATGCATCAAATGGCCAAGTTCTCCAAAAAATATGACATAGTTGTCATGGGAGATTTCAACTATCCAGACATTTGTTGGGAATCTCTCTCAGGCAAAACTAACAGGTCAAGGAAATTCTTATCCTCTCTTGCTGACAACTTTATCTTCCAAAAGGTAAAGGAGAAAACAAGGGGAACTGCTACCTTGGATCTAATCCTTATAAACAGGGAGGAAATGGTTGAGGAGGTAAAAGTGGCTGGGACCCTAGGAGGTAGCGACCATGCTATTTTAGAATTTTGGATAACTAGAGGCGGAAGACCTGTGAAGACTCAGACGTCAAGGTTAGATTTCAGAAAGGCAGATTTTAAGGGATTCAGAAAGAGAATTGGAGGGATCCAATGGCTGGATATCCTTAAAGACAAAAATGTCCAGGAAGGATGGGAAATCTTGAAAAATGAAATTCTCAAAGCCCAGTTGTTAACAATTCCGAAAAGAGGGAAGAATAGGAAGCATTTAAGGAAACCAGGATGGATGAACACAGAACTTAAGCACATGCTAAAAAGGAAGCAAAAAATGTTTATAAAATGGAAAGAAGGAGGCATATCTAAAGAAGAATATAATGCTGTCTGCAGAACCTGCAAGGCACAAATCAGATTACCTAAAGCTGAAAATGAATTGAGGCTTGCAAGAGATGTCAAAAGCAATAATAAAGGATTTTGGGGATATGTCAAAAGTAAAAGAAAAGTCAAAGATGCTATAGGATTTTTACAGGATGAAAATGATGAAATGGTAAGACAGGATGTTGAGAAGGCTGAACTTTTAAATTCCTATTTTGCATCTGTTTTCTCTCAGAAAGGAAATGTAACATCAACTGTTATTCACTGTCCTATTAAGGGAATAGAAGAATCCAGGATATCTATAAACAGAAAGATAGTGAGGAAACACTTAGCTAACCTAAATGTATTCAAGTCTCCAGGTCCAGATGAATTACACCCCAGAGTACTGAAGGAGATAGCAGAAGAAATTTTTGAACCCCTCTCCATAATCTTTGAAAATTCTTGGAGAACAGGAGAAGTGCCAGAAGACTGGAGAAGAGCAAATGTTGTTCCTATATTCAAAAAGGGGAAGAAGGTTGACCCAGGCAACTATAGGCCGGTGAGTCTGACTTCTATACCAGGAAAGATCTTTGAACAAATTATTAAACAACATGTATGTCAATACCTGGATAAGAATGAAGTGATTAAACAGAGTCAGCATGGGTTTGTAACTAATAAGTCATGTCAGACTAATTTAATTTCCTTCTATGATGGTATTACTGATTGGGTGGATCAAGGAAATGCTGTAGATATAGTATATCTTGACTTCAGCAAAGCATTTGACAAAGTCTCTCATACAATCCTTATTGAAAAAATGACTAAGTATGGAATGGACAAGGCAACTGTTAGGTGGATTCATAACTGGCTTAGTGATCGGACCCAAAGAGTGGTCGTAAATGGCTGCACATCCAGTTGGAAGAATGTCTCAAGTGGGGTACCACAGGGCTCTGTCCTGGGCCCTGTATTGTTCAACATCTTTATCAACGATTTAGATGAAGGAATTGAGGGTAAACTGATTAAATTTGCTGATGACACAAAGCTAGGAGGGATAGCTAATACTAGAGAAGAGAGAGAGGGGATTCAAAAAGATTTAAATAAACTGGAGAAGTGGGCAGCAACTAACAGAATGGTTTTTAACAGGGAGAAATGCAAAGTACTACATCTGGGCAATAAAAATGAAAAAAGCATATATAGAATGGGAGGAATAGGGCTAAGTGACAGCACATGTGAAAAAGACTTGGGTATACTAATAGATCACAGACTGAATATGAGTCAACAGTGTGATGCAGCAGCAAAAAAGGCAAATGCAATTCTAGGATGTATTAACAGAAGCATACAGTCTAGATCACGTGAAGTCATTATTTCCCTCTACTCCTCTTTGGTCAGACCTCATCTGGAATATTGTGTCCAATTTTGGGCACCACATTTTAAAAAAGACATCAACAAACTGGAGCAAGTTCAGAAAAGAGCGACCAGAATGGTGACCGGTCTGCAAACCCTGTCTTATGAGGAAAGGTTGCAGGATTTGGGAATGTTTAGTTTGCAAAAGAGAAGACTGAGAGGAGACTTAATAGCGGTCTACAAATATCTAAAGGGCTGTCACATTGTAGAAGGATCAACTTTATTCTCATTTGCACAAGGAAAGACTAGAAGCAATGGGATGAAGCTGAATGGGAGGAGACACAGATTAGATATTAGAAAAAACTTTTTGACAGTTAGAGTGATCAATGAGTGGAACAGGCTGCCACGAGAAGTGGTGAGTTCTCCTTCAATGGAAGTCTTCAAACAGAGGCTGGACAGACATCTAACTGGGATGATTTAGCGAATCCTGCTTTGAGCAGGGGGTTGGACCAGATGGCCCAGGAGGTCCCTTCCAACTCTACGATTCTATGATTCTATGATTCTATGACCCATCACTATGTGAAGACCAGGAGAAGTGATCCTATAGCACTCACCATTGCGATGTATCCATATGTGCGGACAAGCTCTCTGATCTTGCGCATCTCCTCCTCTAGGTTCACTGCCCAAACCTCACAGATCACTTGACTGTTGTCCACCACGGCCGCCGGCATCGTGATCGGATGTGGAGCAATTTTTGGGCGATGACTTGGAAAGACCGAGGCAGGAAGAGGCTCGTTCTGGACAGAGGGAGGGTTTTACACCTGTGTGTTTAATGGAGAGATTAATTACACAAAGTTCTAGGAATCTAAATGATTTGGGGAGCTTTCATCTGATGCATGTAAAACGCTGCTTACTTATGACTAAGGCCTGTTTCACACTTCCGTTTTTGTGTCCGCCAAACGGATCCGTTTCCGTTTTTTTGACGGAAACTGATGCAAACGGATCCGTTTTTTTAAAAACGGATCCGTTTTTTTGACGGATCCGCGGTAACCGTAATGGAAGTCTATGGGACAAAAAAAACGGATCCTGCAAAAAATGGCGGATCCGTTTTTTTACGGAAAACAACGGATTTTGACGGATTTGAAAAAACGGAAGTGTGAAACAGGCCTAAGTATATACCAAAGTTAGTCCAAAAAATTATTTAGTCTGGCACTTCAAAACACGCATCACAAAAAAACTATTTTCGGACATATATTAAATTAGCCAAAATATGAAGAGATCTAGTGGAAATTTTAAAAGAATCATATTTTATTAATACATATAAAACCAGTTTAAAAGATGAACAAAAATGTCCAGTAGAAGGCGCTCAATCCCCTAACAACAATAAAGTCACATAAAGATACTATGATGTCACATATGGATTGATCATAAAGCAAACAAGATAATCGATAAAAAGCATTATACCATATTTCAAAATATAAATGGTATGCCAGACAAGCAGTAAGTTCAATAAAAGTGAAAACATGTATATAAAATATATAATCGCAGCGGTATCATGACAATTATGTCTAAGTACCTATGGCGAAGAACCAAAACTAAACTGCAAAAGTGACTGGAAATACTGGGGTCTCCGGAAGAAGCTAGGTGTAAAACGCGCGTTGGGGGTGGAGGAGGCTGCGCCACCCACAGTCACTTCTGTCCACTGTGCTCAGGTATTGTTACCGATTGATTGCAAACGTTATTATTTCCAGTCACTTTTGCAGTTTAGTTTTGGGTCTTCACCATAGGTACTTAGACATAATTGTCATGATACCGCTGTGATTATATATTTTATATACATGTTTTCACTTTTATTGAACTTACTGCTTGTCTGGCATACCATTTATATTTTGAAATATGGTATAATGCTTATAGTTATTGATTATCTTGTTAGCTTTATGATCAATCCATATGTAACATCATAGTATCTTTATGTGACTTTACTGTTAGGGGATTGAGCGCCTCCTACTGGACATTTTTGTTCATCCTTTTAAACTGGTTTTATATGTATTAATAAAATATGATTCTTTTAAAATTTCCACTGGATCTCTTCATATTTCGGCTAATTTAATATATAAGTCCGGAAATTGTTTTTTTTGTGTTACTTATGACTAATAATGGATGTTACTCCACTAAGGTGAACCTGTAGACAGCTCCATGCCATCTCAACCATAGGCAGCAAGAAATGTAGACAGCCTGCTGCAATACAGGATGATAAGGTAAAGCAGAGAAAACATAACTTAAAGAGATATGACAGTTTTGAAAAACTCCTGTAGTTTGTGGAATTTGTTTTTTATTTTTCACTGTGCTTTACTCACCCTCCCCGGATCAGCATGATTCTCCGCCGCTGCTCCCAGTGTTATTGTGTGTCACATCAACAGCACTGCAGCCAATAACTGATCTCCTGCAGCGCCGTCGATGCAACATCAATCCTTCATATACAAACTGGGAGCAGTGGCAAAGTCTCAGCTACAGAGCTGAGGAGGATGAATAACGCGCAAGTTTTTAAAAACAAGCTAAAACCAGGGCTTAAAACAAATAAATTACAATATACACGGGCGCTACCTAGCTATAAAAAATAGCTCAGATGCAGCAGGTAGGGAGACAGGGCTGTGTCGGTTCCTGTTTGAAACTAAAAACTGTAGAATTGTATACCTTACCGCGCTATACTGAGCAGGTGTATGGGACCAACAAGGTCTATAGTAGACAAAATACCAGAGGGGGGGAGAAAGAGTGGAGATTATAGACCAATACTTACTGTTAAATGGAGTATTAATAACATATTCTTAGTGATTTTAAGGCGTTTATCTAGCAGATGCCTCGCCCGTGATGTTGTATTCGTAATTTCTTGTAGTAGTCAGTGACACTGATGAGGGAATATATTGATAGAATTAGATTATCAATAATGTAAAAATCTAAACTGTAAGTTAGTGGGTTGACTATACTCACTACAGTTTTCTGAATGTTGCTATTTCCTTCAGATGGGTACCGTAGTGCTTACTAACAGCTCATTTTCACGGTGCTGAACAGATGGAATTAGATATAATTAATACAAGTGACTGTGATAATATGACACAGTAGTAAAAGTGCCTCTCCACTTACTTCTATTCGTGTGGAAGACGTGAACAGGAGCAGTATCCTCCTTTATAATGGAGTTTTTTTATGATGTTGCAATTTCCTTCAGATGGGTACCATAGTACTTATTGGCAGCCCATTGGTACAGTGCTAAACAGGTAGAATTAGATATGGTTAATACTGTGATAGTATGGCTCAGCTGTAAAAAATGCCTCTCCACTTACTTATATTGATATGAAAGAGGTAAACAGGACCAGTGTCCCCTCATGTAGGCATTGTAATGGAGTTTCTGGCTGAAACTGCTTCTTTCACTGATGGAGTGCTTATAGTAATCCCTGCTGGCTGAATAGAGTAGGAGCAAGGTTGGCTAGTTCTATCAGGCACTATAGAAAAAAAAATAAATAACATAGATCGCTTAATATAGTAATGTTAAAGTGATCAGTTAGCCCAATTAGGGCTTTTTGATCTAACTTACTTGTGCCGTTTGCTGAGTACTCTGATCTGCCCAGATGATAGCTGTGGCGAAATGTTTGCTGTGCGCGGGGAAGATGAGACTGCACCGCACGTAGCGAGGGAGCGGGTGAACGCTAGGCACCTCGTGTGCTCCGGCCGGAAGCAGCAGCGAGGACGCGGCGTGATAGGGGGGCGGAGCTCTGTGACGTCACAAGCTTGAAAAAAGGACGGGTGCGCAGAGTGCACAAACCAACGCGTTTCGAGGGTGGCTACCCTCTTCGTCAGGGCTGTGATGCGTGTCTGTCAGCCCGTCCTTATATATGGGGTCACCCAGCTGCAGCCAATCATCCTTAGAACAGACTGTGGTTCTATAATACCCCTGCTTAATATTAATGGGTCAGGTGGGTTGTAGCAGTTTTTACATTGTAAAATGACTGCTCAGTTATTAAACGTGGATTTTATAACCAATCGTGCTCATATATTAAAACTTAACTTTTAATTTTGATGAATTCAATAAACATACATCAATCTCATCTGTCTATTAAAAAATAGGACATATAAAACAAACAGAATTTTTTTAAAATAGAATATTGTGTATATGTTTTATTAATAAATAAAAGCGATACCTCCCTCGTACATTATTAAAAAGTGAATAATGCGGCTTAATGTATAAGGGTAAACAAAAAATGGGGTAAATGTGTATATGTATATTATATTAATTAATAAAAACAATACCTCCCTCGTTCATTATTAAGAAGTAGGATATAATATAAAAGAAGGGGGGGGGGGTTCATTATTATGACCAGGAACTAAAAAACTCGGGAGGTTAAAAGATTGTAATAGACTCCCTGTAACAGGGGAAGCGGAAAGGGGAGGTTGGGAATAGTAAAAGGAGGGGGGGGGGGGGGTTGATACTCCCAACTTGGTTAAAAAGCATGTAGCTCGATCTCATAATTTAGACCTTTCGGAGCCAGGCTAGAGAGGGTAAAAATCCATTTGGATTCGACCCTGGACATGGCTTTCAAAAAATTTCCCTTTCTGGGGTTCTGTGGGACCACCTGGATTCCACAATAGGATACCCCCTTATAGGATTGGGTGTGCTTGTCTAAAAAATGACGTGATAAAGGATGACCTTTAAATCCTTTCTTAATATTATCCAAATGTTCCTTTATTCTATCCATCAGCCGTCTTTTAGTTATATAATATATAGGGGACTTATTGCCCACGCATCCCAGATTTGTGTACACTAGAGCCCAAAATCTTGGACTTCTGGTGGCACCTACTACAAAAGCCACCAAATCGACATCAAGGCCATCCCTACGCCAATCACTTATCACCAACCAGAATATCCCGTTGTCTGGTTTTTTGACATGTGGGAGATGTTCGTGTTGCAAAAAAACAATGACACAAAGGAAACTACATGCTTCCTTCTTAGATATGACCAATAATGAGTTCACTATTAGAGATATAATAAAGTGTCAAACAAAGGGAGTGATATACATACTCAGGTGCCCTTGCAATAAAATATATGTAGGTAGAACTAAAAGACGGCTGATGGATAGAATAAAGGAACATTTGGATAATATTAAGAAAGGATTTAAAGGTCATCCTTTATCACGTCATTTTTTAGACAAGCACAACCAATCCTATAAGGGGGTATCCTATTGTGGAATCCAGGTGGTCCCACAGAACCCCAGAAAGGGAAATTTTTTGAAAGCCATGTCCGGGGTCGAATCCAAATGGATTTTTACCCTCGATAGCCTGGATCCGAAAGGTCTAAATTATGAGATCGAGCTACATGCTTTTTAACCAAGTTGGGAGTATCAACCCCCCCCCCCCTCCTTTTACTATTCCCAACCTCCCCTTTCCGCTTCCCCTGTTACAGGGAGTCTATTACAATCTTTTAACCTCCCGAGTTTTTTAGTTCCTGGTCATAATAATGAACCCCCCCCTTCTTTTATATTATATCCTACTTCTTAATAATGAACGAGGGAGGTATTGTTTTTATTAATTAATATAATATACATATACACATTTACCCCATTTTTTGTTTACCCTTATACATTAAGCCGCATTATTCACTTTTTAATAATGTACGAGGGAGGTATCGCTTTTATTTATTTATTAATAAAACATACATATACACAATATTCTATTTAAAAAAAATTCTGTTTGTTTTATATGTTCTATTTTTTAATAGACAGATGAGATTGATGTATGTTTATTGAATTCATCAAAATTAAAAGTTAAGTTTTAATATATGAGCACGATTGGTTATAAAATCCACGTTTAATAACTGAGCAGTCATTTTACAATGTAAAAACTGCTACAACCCACCTGACCCATTAATATTAAGCAGGGGTATTATAGAACCACAGTCTGTTCTAAGGATGATTGGCTGCAGCTGGGTGACCCCATATATAAGGACGGGCTGACAGACACGCATCACAGCCCTGACGAAGAGGGTAGCCACCCTCGAAACGCGTTGGTTTGTGCACTCTGCGCACCCGTCCTTTTTTCAAGCTTGTGACGTCACAGAGCTCCGCCCCCCTATCACGCCGCGTCCTCGCTGCTGCTTCCGGCCGGAGCACACGAGGTGCCTAGCGTTCACCCGCTCCCTCGCTACGTGCGGTGCAGTCTCATCTTCCCCGCGCACAGCAAACATTTCGCCACAGCTATCATCTGGGAAGATCAGAGTACTCAGCAAACGGCACAAGTAAGTTAGATCAAAAAGCCCTAATTGGGCTAACTGATCACTTTAACATTACTATATTAAGCGATCTATGTTATTTATTTTTTTTTCTATAGTGCCTGATAGAACTAGCCAACCTTGCTCCTACTCTATTCAGCCAGCAGGGATTACTATAAGCACTCCATCAGTGAAAGAAGCAGTTTCAGCCAGAAACTCCATTACAATGCCTACATGAGGGGACACTGGTCCTGTTTACCTCTTTCATATCAATATAAGTAAGTGGAGAGGCATTTTTTACAGCTGAGCCATACTATCACAGTATTAACCATATCTAATTCTACCTGTTTAGCACTGTACCAATGGGCTGCCAATAAGTACTATGGTACCCATCTGAAGGAAATTGCAACATCATAAAAAAACTCCATTATAAAGGAGGATACTGCTCCTGTTCACGTCTTCCACACGAATAGAAGTAAGTGGAGAGGCACTTTTACTACTGTGTCATATTATCACAGTCACTTGTATTAATTATATCTAATTCCATCTGTTCAGCACCGTGAAAATGAGCTGTTAGTAAGCACTACGGTACCCATCTGAAGGAAATAGCAACATTCAGAAAACTGTAGTGAGTATAGTCAACCCACTAACTTACAGTTTAGATTTTTACATTATTGATAATCTAATTCTATCAATATATTCCCTCATCAGTGTCACTGACTACTACAAGAAATTACGAATACAACATCACGGGCGAGGCATCTGCTAGATAAACGCCTTAAAATCACTAAGAATATGTTATTAATACTCCATTTAACAGTAAGTATTGGTCTATAATCTCCACCCTTTCTCCCCCCCTCTGGTATTTTGTCTACTATAGACCTTGTTGGTCCCATACACCTGCTCAGTATAGCGCGGTAAGGTATACAATTCTACAGTTTTAAAAACCAGGGCTTCCTGAAACCCTGTAAACTGAGAGCGTGATACAGGGAGAAGAGTACGTCCTTTCCGACTTCTCGACGTCCAACCTGGTCTGATTGACTGTTTTACATATGTGGATAAACCTGTCAATCAAGCCTGTTATGGAGAAGCAATAGGAAGCTGCCCAGCCAATGGCTATGCCTGTGAACAGGCTGCTATGCTACCAGATCCCCCTTTAAAATGTAGGCAAAAAGCAGGGGTATGACTTTCCCCAACGCCCAACAGGGAGCGATTTCACCTATGGAAGTCAGTGACTGCTTTATGGATTTGGATCTGGGTGGAAGCACCTGGCTGCTAAAATCGTGGAAGGAAAGCAGTAACCATCCTAGACGCACGAAAGCAATACTTTAAAGGAGTTTTCTGCAGGGGAAGAAAGACAGTACAGATCCAAAACAACAATCTTTAGCACTCTTTATCAGAGTCCTTTTGGCGAAAAAGGAAACTTTAAGAGGTTGTCCACTACTTTTTCATTGATGATCTATCCTTAGGATAAGTCAATGTCTGACTGGTCAAGGTCCGACACCCCCACCGACCAGCTGCTAACTGTGCACTGTCGGCGGCAGCCGCACTCAATTGCGTAGCTGGCCGCTGCAGGGTGCTACACATCTACCTCCTGTTGATTTGAATAGGAGGCGGATGTGCAGTACCCTTCGAAGGCCATTATCAGAAGACGGCCAGGTCCGCAAGTGAACACTTCTAGCCAGCGAAGGATGCCCTCACCAAAGACACCTGATCGGCGGGGGGTACCGCGTGTCGGCACCCAGCCGATGAGACTGATTACTTATCCTATGGATAGGTCATCAATGAAAAAGTAGTAGACAACCTCTTTAATTACCAATAGGAGATTGAGAATAAATATTGTGCACCTGTCGTCCTTCTCTTATGATCGCACAGATGCACAATACCAGAGTGGTGCATGCAATAAATATGGCATCGCTGTTCGCAGTAAACTCCGATGGCAAAAACAAGAGGAGCCAAATTGTCGTTTTTTTCCTAAATTCTGGCCAAAAGTGGCCAGGATTAGGAGTTAACACCCAAGACTTCAGCAAGCCTCAGTATGAGAGCTCACTCACACGAAAGTATCCATCGGATGAGTGCTATGTGATGTTTTATCAGATAGCACTGGGGCCCAATGTTATAACTATGGGGCACTGCAGATCTTTTCTTTTCTAATTCATGCCAGTTCGGCATGAGAGAAAACAATAAAAATTATAATAGTAGCATGCTGTGAGTGGATCCGCAAATCGGACCCTGCACATCCACACAAGTCTATGGGTGCATGCAAAACATTAGCGAGCACTCAGATGAAATCCAATTGCTGTTCGACATCCACAGACAATGGAGAAATTCAGTTCTGTCTTCCCCTCCCTGTGCTCCAATTTTCCCATGCAATAGAATCGAATCACACTAAGCTGACACTCTGCTCAAACTCGGAAGATATCGAGCAGTGTGTCCTCAATATAATCGATCCAATTCTCTCACAGAGAAAACATACGTTTACGTGACCCCATCCTTATTGCTAAGGCCATGTTCACATGTACAGTAGTGACGGGATAAAACGTTGGCAAAAAAAGTTGAGCAGAGAGGTTTTTAGTCCGTTTTTTTTTTTTTAATACTCGATCTCTGCTGAATCCATTTTGTTTTACATTAAATCTATGGAAAACTGATCTGTTAATTAGCCATCTGTTTCATTTGTAACAGATCTGTTTTTTTGCTTATTGGATCCAGAAAGAAAAAAAAGATCCGATACTGTATCCAGTAAGAAAAAACCGGATCGGTTACAAATGAAAGAAAAACATAAGGCTAATTAATTGATCCATTTTCCTAAGACTTCAATGTTAGGAAAAAAAAAAAAAGGGGATCAGCTATTTAAAAACGGACTAAAAAGTTGGGTCTGCACAACTTTTTTTGCCAATGGATTGCTGCTGGATCTGTTCTAACAAATCACTACTGGACATCTGAACACAGTCTCATAGAAACTCAGCCACATGTTCGGCTACCGATAACATCTTAAAGAGGGGACAAGTTTTAAACAAAAAAGAAAAAGGATCAGAAGCAGTGATGAGCGCGCAAGCTCGGATAAGGTGTTACCGAGCATGCTCATGTGCCAATAGAGTATCTTCGGCGTGCTCGAATACTATGTTTGAGTCCCCGCGGCTGCATGTCTCACGGCTGGTTGACAGCCACAACACATACAGGGACTGCCCGTTAGGTAATCCCTGCATATGTTGCGGCTGTTGAATAGACACAAGACATGCAGCCACGGGGACTCGAACATAGAGTATCTTTGGCGTGCTCAAATACCAGCATGCTCAGATAACACCTTATCCGAGCACGCTCGCTCATCACTAATCAGGAGATAGGTATAAAGTGGGGAATTTAAAACAGAAAGCAAAAATTGCAGACTTGCTTATTTGTGTATGGACTACCTAACCATACCCATATAAGAAGGTGGGACTCTGAGGACTGTATACTGACACTGATTACTCTGCAAGCAGGTAAACCTTAGAAAAAGTCTCCTGCATGGGACTTCTGCCCCTGGGAGAAGTTGGTTCCTGCAGGAGCTTTCCATCGGCAATTAAGATTACCGGTATTTAGGGCAGCACTTATTTATAACATAGAAATTACTTAACAGTACATCAAGATTCCTCAACTCCTTCCTCCTGTCTTCTGCATAAATATGACACATGGGGGGCGAGGCCTAGCCTAACCCTCCTAAGAGGAAAGGATTTGGGGAGTTGGCAGGACCACCCACACTTTGCCAGGTTCACTATAACTTATGTTATAAAGTATATTGCAGACTTCTGATTTTGCGTCACAAACGCACTGAATCTATGAAGAGGTGTCTGCCTTTAAATGAATGACGGACACATCTTTGGGGGGCTTTTGATGAAAGAAAACATCAAATACCAGTCTTGATTAATTACCCCCCTACCAGCCTTTATTTCTGTTCTATACAGAAAAAAAAATCACAACACATAAACATGCCAGCATATGAGCAGTCATATCGTTGGCCCTCTACTCATCAGTCAACTAAAAGGCACAACGATGCCCGAACCGACCAAGGGTCTCCTAATTCAACAAGCGATTTTGGATCAGGAAACATGCCGTTGGTCTGGACATTGAGGTCCGTACAGCGATAGGAGTGACCGTGTTTTGGGGAGAATGCTCTGCTGGACCTCATCAGTAGGTATCTCAAGTATAGGGGGTATTCCACTTGAAGGAATGTGGACCCCAAACACTCTAATACCTAATATAACAGACATAGCAGGTACTCACCCTCCCCCACTCCAGCGCCGGTTTCTTGCAGCTGATGTAACATTACATTGGTTGCAGCGGTGATGCGCACTGTTAATCACTGAGCTCACAGGCTTGTGCCGTTTACCGTCATGCATGCTATTGACATGATGTTACCGCTGCAGCCGGTACACAGAGACAGGGGCTGCAAAGGGAGCCAGAGCCCGATCCGGGGGTGAGCAAGTACCTTCTGGCTGGAGCAGTGAAGTCATGGCGCCACCATACATCACCGTTACAGCAAGGTTTGTGTACAGGCCACAGAAGTGTAAAGCGGCCGCAGGTCTCCTGACCCAGACTTAAAGGGGGCTGTCTGGCCTAAAGCTTGTAGGGTGAGGCCAGACCACCTCCAACAGCCTGAGAGGCATATACACAGACACGATCCGTGGTGGGCGAACCAGCGCCGGACTCGGAGGGGTACACACTGGGTCCACTTCTGTAACGTTAAAAAAAAAAACCCTTTAAATATATAGTGAACGATTATGGCGGGAAACCATCTTTAAAGGAGCTTTCCACAAACAGCGTCTTTAATTATAAACTTAGTAATAGTCACCCTCCCCCGGTCCTGTGCTGGTCATCCATCACTGTCTACAGCCTGTGACCACTGCAGCCAATCACTGTGATGCCTACATGGGCACATCCAGTATAAGGAGTCCCGCCGCTTAGGGCCCACATCTGGCTGATGTCACTGTGAAGGTGACATCATGGCGGGATACAGCACAAAACATACATACAGATATCCTACAGGCCACCAATATGGAGCCTGAGCCCTGTACAGCCAGCGCAGCGCCATCTGCAGGCCACACACAGGCCTACACACCGGGCCTCACCTCCCGAGCTCTGTCCTGAACCGCCGCGCAGACGTTTCTCTATCGACCTCTCTATGGTTCCGCCCGCTGCTGCTAACTGCCCGGCTGCTCCAGCTCGTCGTCTCTATGGTGCAGAAGGAGGAGTAAAAAAAAACAGCAGACAGCCGCGTACCGTACAGCGAGGCGCGCGCGTGCACACACACACGGTCGTGAGCATGCGTACAGCAGAGAAAGCGCGTCCCGATCACGGCGCAGGCGCAGTTCTTTACCTGACGCAATTTAGATTGCGCATGCGTGTAGAATTGTGAGCGCTGCCGGGCAACATGAAGGAAATGGCCGAACGTTATCATTGTGACTGTGAGACTGTGACTGTATAGCGCCATCTGGTGCTCAAAAATACAATACCCAAATACAGTACAATCTCATACCAAAATAATGCCTCCTAAATAGCCAGTGCGACATAAAGGTGGTAATAACCCCTCAGACCTTAAAGGGATTTACACTTCTTTAATGGGTCTGGGGTGGTGGAGGAAATAAAAAAAAACCCCTATACTCACTACAGTGCCCCCCCACTGGTCTCCAGAGTGGAAGTTGTCAGGTGGTCTTCGCAGCCAATCAGTGGAGAGTTGGGTGTTGATTGGCTGCAGTGGTCCCAACTGGATGGTAATGTCAATGCAGGGGTACAGTACTGATGTCGGCGGTTCGGCGCCAGCCTGAGAGGTAAGTATAGGTTTTTTTTTAATTATTTACACCACTCCGAGAAATGGACAACCATTTATAGGTCTGAGCAAATGTTTTTTTCATTGTCATATTTATCTCCCACAGGCCCGCCCCGGGGCACGAGCAATCATTAACTCAAAACTGAAAATGAAGATTACACAAGAACCACAAGCCAGATTTCATCACCAGGTATCATTGTAATCAGTATAGCGGCGCTGATGTCACATTGATGCTGCAGCCAATCACTGAGCTCAGCAGCAATGAGTGACTTATGTCAGAGCAGCCGAGCTCATCGTTTGGCTGCAGTGCTGTTGTTGTGATGTCTGATTGCAACTAAGGCAGAACCTGATTGCGCTGAGCTCACTGATTGGCTGCAGCGCTGTAGATGTGACATTGACGCTGCAGACAGTGACAGACACTTGGGAGATTTATTTGGAGTGGCCATGTTCACTGTGGCTGGCCACGAGGCCTAAGCTCAGGTCGCCTGCGGTGAGCCAACGGGCGCAGGATTTTGAGAGCAGAGCTTCTGACGACTGACCAGTCCATGTATCTTGATATTGAGCATTATCTTACAGGATACACACAGATAATGTAGAAAAATATAAATAATGACTACAAGAAAAACTCTGATTTACAATTAATAACATACCTTTAGACTCTATTCACGCTGTGTTAATCTATCTATACGCTGGGAAAACCCTCTGCTTATGTTAATCTAATAAATAGACCCCATTCGTCAGATATAACAAGTATATGACAGGTTTCTGTTTTTCTTTTTAATTTATGGATTAAGAATGTATGTATGGAATTGCATTTCCCAGACTAACATTGCACAAGTAATGCTTAGAGCCTGTCTTTCCCTGCCTCCTGCTGGTGATAGGTGTCTCCCTGCCAGCTCTTACAAGCAGGAGGCAGGGAGACAGGCTGAAGCTACGTCACATGGGACACATCAGAGACTCTGCACACAACACTCACAGCTAATGCAGAGAAACAGACTCACTGACTATATCACTTCTCTCTCATATTATATAGCTGACATCTGCCTCTAACATCGGCAATTGGTGTGTGAGCTGATCGCTGATGTTAACCTCTTAAATGCTGCTATCAATCACTGCCCCGCATGTTAGTTTCGGAGCCCAACAACTCCCCCGCGTCGTGATGGCAGGGAGTTGATCGATAGCTGTGTCTGGGGAGGCTGAAGTCTCCCATGCTTGTGGCTGGGCGTCATAGGAGAATGACATCTTTACTATACACAGCAATGCAGAGTCAAGTCCCCTAAGGAGACTAACAAATAAAATAAAGGCATTAATATAGTAAAATACTTATACATGTTTGGTATTTCCATAATTGTACTGACCTGGAGAATCCTGTTAACAGGTCATTTACAGTACGTTGATATCGGCAGGTTTGGCCATCATTAGTCTAATGTATAAGGGGGCCTTCATAATTTTGCCTCACATTTTTTTGCTCTACAATTTTGCTTCACATTTTTGCCTCAGATATTTATCTTACATTTTATGTCTCCACATTTTTGCCTCTCATTTTTACCTTTTATTTTTGCCTCATATTTTTTGCCCCCACATTGTTACCTCATTCTTTTCCTCAAATTTTACCTATTTTTTTTACCTGTCATTTTTGGCTCCACATCATTACCTCATTTTTTACCTCACATTTTTTGCCTGCATATTTTTGTTTTACGGTTTTATCTTGCATTTTTTCCCTCACATTTTACCTCACATTTTTGCTTTACATTTTGACCTTACATTTTATCTCACATTTTTTGCCTCCATATTTTTGCCTCTGATTTTTACCTTATCTTTTTTGCCTCACATTGTTACCCCATTTTCTGCCTCACATTTTACCTCACATTTTTTGCCTCCATATTTTTGCCTTACATTTTTATCTCATATTTTTACCTCACATTTATGCCTCCATATTTTTGCCTCTCATTTTTATCTCATATTTTTACCTCACATTTATGCCTCCATATTTTTGCCTCTCATTTTTATCTCATATTTTTACCTCACATTTTTTGCCTCCATATTTTTGCCTTACATTTTTATCTCATATTTTTACCTCACATTTATGCCTCCATATTTTTGCCTCTCATTTTTATCTCATATTTTTCGCTTCCACATTGTTAACCTCATTCTTTGCCTGACATTTTTTACCTGTCATTATTGGCTGCACATTGAAACCTCATTTTTTGCCTCACATTTTTTCTTTACATTTTTATCTCACATTTTTACCTCACATTTTACCTCACATTTTTGCTTTACATTTTTTCTTTACATTTTTACCTCACATTTTTGCCTTACATTTTATCTCACATTTTTACCTCACATTTTTTGCCTCCATATTTTTGCCTTACATTTTATCTCACATTTTTACCTCACATTTTTTCCCTCCATATTTTTGCCTTACATTTTATCTCACATTTTTACCTCACATT
The DNA here is from genome assembly GCF_039654945.1 of Dendrobates tinctorius. Taxonomy (NCBI): domain Eukaryota; kingdom Metazoa; phylum Chordata; class Amphibia; order Anura; family Dendrobatidae; genus Dendrobates; species Dendrobates tinctorius. The sequence goes on from NW_027361688.1 coordinate 23,473,956, forward strand.
TATGCCTCTATATTTTTGCCTCTCATTTTTACCTCATATTTTTTGCTTCCACATTGTTACCTCATTCTTTGCCTCACATTTTACTTCACATTTTTGCCTCCATATTTTTGCCTTGCATTTTTACCTGACATATTTTGCCTCCACATTTTTGCCTCCCATTTGTCCATCGCCTCCTCATTTCTCTGTGCCGTGCACTGACGAGGACATGAATTAATAATGGGAGCTGAACGATGTTCTGTTCATTATCTTATTGTGTCGCTGTATTGATTGCTAGCAGGGACTTATCTCCACAGATAGCTGATCCTGCACTTATTATCTGTGTTGTACAGTACATGTGAAATATTCAGTAACCGCGTTTCACAATGACCGAATTTTACTTCAGAAAACATTTTCTATCTCTTTCCATTGGACTTTCCTCAAGGACGTACATTGCTGTTCGATTTTTTTAACCTCTGACCCTACCCTAAGTTAGATTTCCACTATGGCACCGGATAGTAGAGTATAATCTGTACATAATCTCACTTCTACCACTACAGGACAAAATGTAATAAATGTTTTTCTTTTTGCATTTCTTTTTCCTGCAGTTTTCATTTACACACGTTGCAGTGATACTCTTACTCCTTGAGAAAGCAACCTGGCGAAACGTGCGTTGGCGTTCTGGGGTGTCATGGTAATTTTCTTTCCCTGAGATATGGTATATTGGATGTATGGTATTTATAGTGACATATCTGCTGAGGTGTCTGTATATAATTTTCTATTTAACAATCCACTTGGATTTATTTATCTAATGTAATATATATTTATTTGTTGACCCTGCTGCTGTGTTATTCCCCTTGCTAAATGTATTTTTATCTTTATGTATTAATAAAAATATGAATTTTTTTTATTATTGAATACTCCAGTATTTATTCACATTTTTCTGCAAAAGATTTATACAATTATATAGTGAATATTCACACGTTATGTGTATTGATTCTTTGTTCCTTTTTTGTCCTGGCAGAGTCTTTAGATGCAGCATGCAGCAGAGCTGAGAAAGCTAATCCCGCCCACACCAGGCTCTCTATGTACAATGTCTGTTGACAGTGAGCTGCTTATGATAGGAGGGGGCGGAGTCAGATGCCTTGGAATGCGGCAGCTAGTCACCACAATTATAATTGCCTAGTGATAAAACTTTCATTGTAAGTAAACAACAGCACACACATAAGTTACACCTCGCTGAATTCAGTCTTTTCACCACTACCTCAGATGACATATCAAAATCCTGTTGACATATTCCCTTTAAAAAAAAAAAAGAAATGTTTATTTTTGGGACGGGAGAGCCGCCAGCCAGTCCAAGCATTGCGTTGCGATCCTCATCTGAGTTGTACAGCCGCCTGTCTCTTCCCTAAAAGAGTTCTCTGCTTTCAAAAATCTCTTGACAACTGGCTGATCGTGAAATGTCCCTCTCCTGGGATCATCGGCGATCAGCTGTTATCTATACAGAACCCTGCTGGAAATGTGCCGCTTTTTAGCAGCGCCACCACAGGGGAAATTGAATATTACAATAGCTACCATTAAAATTAATAGAATGTCTGTGAAATGCAGGATAGGGCAGGTCCTTCAAAACTTTTTAACTCTGACCAAGAGATGAGGACCTTTAATTCCCTATTTGGGTCTATGAAACCTCTGAAATGAATGGAGCTCACTATTTTTTGTGCACTCTCTGCAGTTTCACATTTAATCGCCAGTTTTGCTTTGTTCTTCTATTCAAAAGAGAAAAAAAAACACACAATTCTTGAATTTCATTCAGTGACCTTTTCCCTGCATTCATTGTATTCTGTGGGATACTCGTGCCTGGAAGGATTATCATGAGATCTTGGCATGTAGCAAAGGCGGTTAGAGCAAGGAACTAGAACTGCTCTCAACTCTTGCCAATGTTTCCCCTTGTTTACAGGGAATCGGTCACCAAGTTTTTTCCTACCCCATATGAAAGCAGCAAAGGGGCAGAGAACCTGATTCCAGTGATACAGTATGTCACTTAATAGGCTGCTTGCTGCAGTTTTTTTTTTTCAAATAAAATCACTGTTTTATCTGCTGCAGTCCTCTAAATGCTGAGCTCTGCATAACCCCACCCACACCACTGATTGGCAGCTTTCTGTGTACTCTGCCATAAAGCTACCAATCAGTGGTGGGGGCGGGGCTCTACAAAGCTCATGAATATGGAGGGTTACATGGCAGCAGATTTACTAGTCCTTTAGTGATAATCTGCTGATAAAACAAGGATATTATCTAAACTACTGCAAGTAGTCCAGTAAGTGACACATTGCTGGAATCAGGGTCTGTGTCTCTACATTATGCTGCTCTCAGATTAGGTAGCAGAAGCCTGGTGACAGATTCCCTTTACGGTCCTGTAGTCTTAAAAGTATATATAATTCGCTGTCTCAGTATTGCTTACACATTTATCACCTTCATCCGTGGCATCTTGTCTGCGCTGAACCATTACGCACATCTATAGTCAATGAAAGAGAATGTAGAAGATTAAAAAAAACTGGCTTCTTCTATAAATAGCGCCACCCTGACCTATAGGTTGAGTCTGATATTGCAACTGAGGTGCATTGAAGTGAATGTAGATGAGCTGCAATATCACACACTGTGTTGGGACAGATGACTGTCAGACTCAGTTGATTTTGTCAGGTCTCGACAACCATCTAATGTTTATGGGGGTCTCCTAACCCTTTTTCACCGGCAGATGCTAGGTTGGGCACAGTGAATCAGTCTTTGGCAGCCCCGTTGACAATGAAGGCACATCTTCCGCTCCATTCAGACTGTACACTTCAGAGCCCCATTATCGGGATCGGTGGGATCCTCAGTGATCGGCGGGATCCTCAGTGATCGGTGGGATCCTCAGTGGTCAGAAAGGTATCACCTGTCCTGCTACTTTGGGCTGGAGATAAGCCACCGCCAGAAATGTCTGGCAGCAGCTCGCTGTAGGAAAAACATGGATGTTTGATGGAGCCTAGTGTACACGTTTGTGAGCGGCTCGGGAGAAATAGCTGTCGATCAAGTGACAACCATATTTTCAAGAGGAGATTTGTGCGCGGAGACCTGATTTCTATCGTAGCAAGGTCAGAATGATTGATGATAAATTACGACACCGGTGAGAAGAAATGACTATCTTGTACGAATGAGACATGCTGCAATTAAACACTGTCCCTTTAAGAGGTGTTCTCCAGTTTTATGCTAAGTCAATGCACTTTGGCTCAGCATGGCGGGTAGGTGGGACTAGGATGAGGCTTGGGAGGCTGTCAAAAGAAATAACAATAAAGATCTGCAGAGAAGCCAGGCTGCTGGTCCCAGAAAGCATTGAGCCATCGAGGAAGAGCAGCCAGAGAAAGCAGGGGTAAGAGTGCAGAAAACGAAGGGGAAAGTGTTTATTGAACTTTTCACCAAAAACAAAATCAGAACTTGTGACTTAAAATGTATCAGGCAAAATACAATGGGTTATTTTTCATACTGCCGGAGTGATCTGTATTTTGCCTCGATCACTGGATTGGTTGTAGGCAGGCGATCGGCTTTGTATGGTGCTTGAAAGCAATTCATGTAGAGTCTAATATCTCTAGGGGATTGTGATAATGAAATTACGTGATGTTTTATTATATTATTTAACAGCCTTGTGACCGAGGTCTTACGTTCCCACGATGAGGGATTTTTTTTATGCTGAGTATTTTCGAAAAAAAAATGCAAGTAACCTGTTTTACGGTGCAGAACATGTGCAACCTCATCAAAATTTCTTACTTTCAAAATAATTCTAAGGGTAAGTTCACTATGAGACTCAGACTGACAAAAGTCATGGATCAAGTCTTCCTGTATCAGCCGTCAGGTTAGTTTCCCGTGTACACTGCACAAGAGCCCTGAAATGCAAATATAACTTTATCCAAATTTTCCTCTGATTCTGTATATTAATAAACTGGGTAGCTTTTAGGTGAATGATGAGATGCTTTTGTCTGTATATAGAAAATCAAATGTGTTGGGCCAACTAATGCTCATATTGGGGGGTAAGTGGCTTACCTCTGCACAGGGGCCCACCGAGGGATTCACCTGCTCCCCTGTGGGCCAGTCCGAGCCTGTATATACACTCACTGGCCACTTTATTAGGTACACCATGCTAGTAACGGGTTGGACCCCCTTTTGCCTTCAGAACTGCCTCAATTCTTCGTGGCAGAGATTCAACAAGGTGCTGGAAGCATTCCTCAGAGATTTTGGACCATATTGACATGATGGCATCACACAGTTGGCGCAGATTTGTCGGCTGCACATCCCTGATGCGAATCTCCCGTTCCACCACATCCCAAAGATGCTCTATTGGATTGAGATCTGGTGACTGAGGAGGCCATTTGAGTACAGTGAACTCATTGTCATGTTCAAGAAACCAATCTGAGATGATTCGAGCTTTATGACATGGCGCATTATCCTGCTGAAAGTAGCCATCAGATGTTGGGTACATTGTGGTCATAAAGGGATGGACATGGTCAGCAACAATACTCAGGTAGGCTGTGGCGTTGCAACGATGCTCAATTGGTACCAAGGGGCCCAAAGAGTGCCAAGAAAAAATTCCCCACACCATGACACCACCACCACCAGCCTGAACCGTTGATACAAGGCAGGATGGATCCATGCTTTCATGTTGTTTACGCCAAATTCAGACCCTACCATCCGAATGTCGCAGCAGAAATCGAGACTCATCAGACCAGGCAACGTTTTTCCAATCTTCTACTGTCCAATTTCGATGAGCTTGTGCAAATTGTAGCCTCAGTTTCCTGTTCTTAGCTGAGAGGAGTGGTACCCAGTGTGGTCTTCTGCTGCTGTAGCCCATCTGCCTCAAAGTTCGACGCACTGTGCGTTCAGAGATGCTCTTCTGCCTACCTTGGTTGTAACGGGTGGCAATTTGAGTCACTGTTGCCTTTCTATCAGCTCGAACCAGTATGCCCATTCTCCTCTGACCTCTGGCATCAACAAGGCATTTCCGGCCACAGAACTGCCGCTCACTGGATTTTTTTTCTTTTTCGGACCATTCTCTGTAAACCCTAGAGATGGTTGTGCGTGAAAATCCCAGGAGATCAGCAGTTTCTGAAATACTCAGACCAGCCCTTCTGGCACCAACAATCATGCCACGTTCAAAGGCACTCAAATCACCTTTCTTCCCCACACTGATGCTCGGTTTGAACTGCAGGAGATTGTCTTGACCATGTCTACATGCCTAAATGCACTGAGTTGCCGCCATGTGATTGGCTGATTAGAAATTAAGTCTTAACACACAGTTGGACAGGTGTACCTAATAAAGTGGCCAGTGAGTGTATATATATATATATATATATATATATATATATATGATTTTGTATTTATTTATGTTACTTATATAGGGCCAATAATTCCACAGCCCTTTAAAAACTTTGTTCCCATTGGGGCTCAAAATCTAAATTCCCTAACAGTATGTTTTCGGAATGTGGGAGAATCCAGAAGGAACCCTCCCAATCACGGGATAAGCAGAAAGTTGCCAATCGGTGGTTGAGACAGGGTTATACAGAGCTCATGAATGTAGTGGACTACATGGAAGCAGGTTTACTAGTCCTCTAGTGAAAATCTTGATTTTATCAAAACTATAGCAACTACTTTATCTAAGGATTCATGTTGCTTCGGGACAGTCTGTAGTACGCATCCTATTTGCAGACAGTAGACTGCCTCAAATTTCCGCATCCTTTGATGAATGTTCATGGAAACTGCAGAAAAGAGTTTCATATTCTCAATTCTGATTTACCATTTACTCATTAGCACTCTTTTTTTCTTGCCAGTTCGGCGTTTAGTCTTGTGTCCATGCTTCGCACGACAGAACTGATCAATGTAATCAATCTATGGCTTCTCTTTACTTCCATCTGTCTCCTGTATCTTGCAAACCAAACATATGTGCCCCCTCCACATTACACCTGCAGGAGATTCTACGACCTCCCATTCTACGTCCATAGACTTTAATATTGAGCTGGTTTCCCCTTTGCAGCTATAACATCAGCCTTTCTTGGAAGGATTTCTACAAGATTTTGTAATGTCCACGGGAATTGATGCCCTTTCTTCTAGAAGAGCATTTTTGAGGTCAGCCACTGATGTTGGGGGAGAGGAGAGGCCGGGCTCACAATCTCCTTCTAGTTCATCCTGAAGGTGTTGGATGGGGTTTAGGTCCGATCTCAGTGTGGCCGGTCATGTTCTTCCACCAAACTCCCCCCAACCAGGTCTTTATGGACCTTGTGCACTGGACACACATGAAGAACAGAAAAGGGCCTTCCTCAAATTGTTCCTATAAGGTTCCTATAATAGTGCAAAATGTCTTGTGCTGAAGCATTAAGATTTCCCTTTACTGAAACTAAGGGGCCAAGGCCGACCCCTGAAAAAAAAACTCCCATTGTATTATTCTCGTCCACCAAATTTTCAGCTAGTACAATGAAGCCAGACGGGTAATGATCTCCAGGCATTTGCCAATCCCAGACTCATCCATCACACGTAAGATAGAGAGGTGATTCGTCACTGCACAGAACACGTTTCCTCCAGAGTCCGTTGGTGGCGGCTTTGCACCACTCCAACTGCTGCTTAGCATTGTGCTTGGTAATGCAAGGCTGCATGCAGCTGCTCAGCCATGAAGCTCCTGGCGGGGGCGCAGTGTCTTTGCAGATGTTAATATGAGAGGAGGTCTGGACTCTGCAGTTATGGAGTCAGCAGAGCGTTGGTGACTTTTCTGACCTCTGCTCCTCAGTGACCCCACTCTGTCACTTTACATGGCTGAGTTGCTGCAATTTCTTCCACTTCTCAATAATATCACTCACCGGTGATGGGGGAAGATTTACAGTAAGAGGGAAGAAATGTCAAAAACAGACTTGTTACCCTGGTGGCTCCTATTACAGGAACGCGCTGATATCAGTGAGCTCTGCACTACCAACTATTCTGTCATGTCACATATTAGTAAAGGCAGACGATATGGTGAGGTGTCGGATATTATACACTGGGGTTGAGGGGTCAGATGTTATACGCAAAGAGGCGATGGGTCGGATATTATGCACCGAGGGGTGTTGAGGGGCCAGATGTTATATGCTGGGGGCGCAGGGCCGGATGTTATACACTGGGGGGTCAGGGGCCGGATGTTATACATTGGGGTGAGGGGCTAGACGTTATACACTGGGGGGTGAGGAGCTGAATGTTATACATTTCGAAAATGGGACTAAATGAAAATTTTGGAATTCAATAACGTGTGTCCCAACATTTGCTTCCATGTAGTGTATTTGCATTAGAACACCAAAATGTGCAAGACATGCAATTAAAATTAATTATTTTTGTTTCATAATTATCAAAATAACAAAACCCTATATGCATTCTGAATGGAATACATATTGTGAAAACCGTAATTGTGGATAGCAAGGAGGAGACTACCTGGGCGCAAGCAGGGAGCGAAAAGGGAAAAATACTAATGGGTCGCCCCCGCGTCCCAGGGCTGTGGGGTACTCGGTACCGGGCCGGCGTCAGGGGAATGTGTCACAGCAGCGATGACCCGGTCCGTGGCCCTGGGTGCCCAATGAATTGGCCGAAGATGTAGTTATATTACAGTTATATGAATTGTTCGTGACGCCACCTGTGGTGTTCCGCAAATATAATGCTAGGCCGACTCTGCATGCAGACCCCCTGGGACTGATGGCGTGTGCAGCACAGATGGTAAAGCTCCCCACAGGCGGAGCTGTAGTCCCAGGGCAGTGTAGAAGGAGCAATGGCGGGGAGGCGAAGATGGTGTAGGTACAGGTACTCAGATGTAGCGGTGCGGAATAACTGGAGGACACCAGGGCGTGCGGTTCCAAAGCTTTACTCACTGTTTGCAGTTCACACACATGCCGGCCTCCGCACTGTGTTCTCCAGGTCAGGGCTCCAGCCAACCTCCGGGCAAGATAGGATTCTCCTTCCCACACTCCGCCAACATGTACCTTACTGAACGACTCCTCCAATGCGCCTTTAGGTGCGAAGCACTCCAGTACTTAGTTACCCTGGAATGCCTCTCTCTAGGTGTTCCAAGTCTCTACTTGTATGACAGACAGTTGTAGCCTGCTTCGGGGTACTCTAGCTCCAGAGTCCCGGCTCACTATCCAAGTGCTGTTGTGTCCCAAGTCTATGATGGGAGCAAGGCGTTAGCGGCTCACTACTCCACCATTGTCTGTTGCTGGACATAAAGATCCGATCAACCTCGGGGACCGGGCCCTGGCCTTTGCGCTCTGGACTGGAAGGGTTATCTATCTTTCTTCAACCAGCTTCCCACCGTCCTTCTATTCTCCTTCGTTCCGATCTGTTCTATCTCTCTTATGGAAGGTCAGGTTATCAATCTTATCAGTCTCTTTCCCTGTCTTTCTCGTGCCAGCAGCCCAGATCACTGGGACATGCTGTAGCACGTCCTTCAGACATCCATCTTCCTTCCTCTCCAACTCCGTTCTTCTTTCCTCTGACCTCTAACTCTCACTCTTCCCACTCTTTTGTATCATCTTACTCCACCCGCCTCCCAGCACATCTCGTGTTACGAAGCAGGGTTCCACGAGGGGTGCTCTGCTACCCCCAGCCTGAAGCTGTTAGGTGGCCCCACTGAACTATCCTGTGTGTGGAATGCAGGTGTGGAGCGTGGTCAGGATTTCCCACCTTACCCAGATGGTGGGGCACTATACCTTAGGAGAAGGTGCAGTACCTCTGTGGCGACTGAAGCCTCAGGGGCGCCACACCAAAACTACACAAACATCAAGGCCAATAGGATATAAGCAAAGAAGGGTTAAAAATAAAATAATAAAGGACCATGTATGTAATGGCACAGAATCAGCTTAAAGGAAGATCCATTTTCACAAAGTAAAATTCTTCTTTATTAGATTCACTAATAAAGAAGAATTTTACTTTGTGAAGCTGGATCTTCCTTTACGCTACTTCTATGGTCTCCAGGCAAAGATGTCTGTCCGTGCTCCGAAACACACGGGACGCATGATGGTGAGCTGTTTTTTCACAAATTAATACTGGCAAATAATGCAATAGTAAAAAATATATTTCAGCTAACAAAATGTTAGTCAAAACAAGCCAAATAGTAATTGAACTAAAAACACCAAAAAGAGACCCAGGTAGCCGTCTGCATCTGACCTGTGTTTCGCTACGCGCTTCATCAGGGTATACACTTATTAGCAGGACATAGCGAGCGGATGGCAGGGAGTATGACTGTAGCATCAGACTAGATTTGTTTGTAGACTGTAACCATGGAGACACATTGGTCTGTGTAAGAACTGTAAACTTAAAATAGTAGATTTTTTAATCAGGTCTTTTAGCAAAATTTAGGGGGGTTGGAACAGATTAGGCTTTTATGCTAAAAATGTTAAAGATGCAAAAAAAACGGCTATTATAGCTTTGGGCATCCACGGGTGGCTACATGTTTGTAGCTTATATGCAGGACGTTTATGGGGTCTATAGAGCGAGACCTAGGGGGGACCCTATGCTATGATGTCTGTGTGCCCTAATTGGGACATCCTCTGTAGGCCCCTATACACAAAGCTTGGGGCTCTGGCTTTCTAGTAACTTAGTTTACATCCGGACACTGGTTATGCACTTTCCACTTTCGCTTTATTTACCCCTCAGGGCTTTATCACAGACATGTTCTGCTGTTCCTGCTGTGTACATTGACCCTGTTTGTATTGAGGCATATTGATAAGATGAAAAATTCTCAGTGGATGACGTGTACAGTGAAAAGATTAATTATTTATAACCTTCTGCATTAATACGTGTTAGGGTGTTAGAGTGTTAGCGACTCCTGGAGTGGAACCTCTGGGTCGCGGCACCAACCCTCCCAGGGCGAGCTAGCCTAGTGAGGACCACCCCCTATACAGGGAGTGTCAGGAGCAAGCCCCAGGGGATACGATACCACGACTGCTGGCACCAGGCGGCCGGCTCACAGGAGATACGAGACTGTGTGACTGGAGGGTGCAGGATACTAGGGAACACAGGAGAGTACACGGGAGTGCGCTGAGTACAGGGTAGTGCTAGACGGGTACACGTGGGCACATAAGGCGTGTAGCAAGTAACAGAACACAGGAATAGAGTGAAAGCCAGGAGGCACGGCGGAGCAAGAAACAAGGGACAGGATACGAGAGGATGTGCCAGGAGGCACAACTGAGCATGAAGCAACAAGGGTTCAGAGCAAGTGCTAGGAGCACCACAGAATAGCAGACAGAGCAGAGGACCTGAGAACAGCGCACAGCCAGGCTGGGACACAGCTGACCCAGCCAGGAAGCACAACAATAATCAGGCACCTCCTCTAGGGGGAGGTCGTCTGATATAGCACATGACTACTACTGGTTCCGGGTCAGGACCTAGCCAGAAAGCACATGACCACTAGTGGTTCCGGGTCAGATCCTCCAATACCATAGAGAGGACCGAGCCCTATACAGCACTGACAGGAGCGCGCAAGCGCAAACGTGGCATGGAGGAGGAGACCCGGGGAAGAGAGTTGCGCGTGCGCACCCGACGGGGACCCCTGAGGGACCGCCATACTGGAGGGAGTGACGTCGGGGCCGAAGCCCCGCCTCCTGGTGAGCGCGGCATAACAATACGTATGGGCACTTTGTAGTTTATCCCATATACTAGGCCACATGTGTGTGTGTTCACGATTGTAGCCAATCAAATTTCAGTTTTTATTTCACCAGTGTAGGTTTAAATATGTAAACTGCCATCTGATTGGTTTCTACTGACAACCTCTCCTGTGTCATGTGACACGTTGGTTGCTTCTATGCTGGTGATATGTGTGAATATACTGTAGACATGAGCGCTGTACTTTCTTCAAAAGGCCCAACTTTGAAAGATAGAAAATGAAGGAAACATACTAAGTAATTTTTGTGTCACTTTCACTAGCCCAGACCACACCTAAATATGTCTGTTGTTCCGAGACCTAGTACAGCCCAATAGTGTTGCTATATATTATGGAACCCCCATCATGCCTCCTACACACAAGGTCAAAATTGTTG